>NC_140430.1:16169605-16769605 GCF_965140295.1 Lepidochelys olivacea | reverse complement strand
GCACCCCAAGTGGCATGTTCAGCGGGGGGATAGAGGCACAAGTGCATCCCCTTGGTGCTGGGGGCTGCATTAGCCCTCCCTGACGGGGCTGTTTGGTGTGTCCAGGGGCACGGGGGTGGGGATGTTGCGGGAGCACCCCCACATGGACCTCTCCCTAGCCAATCCCACCTGAGCCGCCCTTTATAGCCAATGAGGCATCACCATCCGGCTGATATGCTTAAAATCCCCATCCCCTTTGTGACTGTGTGCCTCTTTGCTGAGTGGGGCGGGGCCTGAAAGGGGAGCTCTGTCCACCAGGCTGGGTGCCCCACCTTCTGACTCCTCACGCTGCTCCCTCTCTTTTTCCCTTACAGTGGAGGAATTCTTAGCCAAAGCCAAAGAAGACTTCCTTAAGAAATGGGAGAGCCCCTCTCAGGTACTGTGCCCCCAACCCAGATCACACCCCCCTCAATCAAGGCCTTTGCAGCCCCAGGCTGATTACTCCGCAGTCACCCCCTAGATCTCTTTCCCCATCACTGAGCCACCTTGCCACACAGCCTCCTCTGATGGTCTGGGGGTTGTTTTTGCTCCTGGGGGGCGGGGCTGAGTGGACCATGTTGCTCTCCTGCCCGTCCCTCCAGTCTGCCCTCTGGTAACTGGAGGGCCAAAAACTCTGTAGGTTGAACTCCACTCTGCTGAGGGAGGGGGACACTAACAATGTGGGACTCCTCCTGATCCAGCCTGTCTCCCCCATCCTCCTTCTGAGGGTCCAGCGTGGTCGCCCAGCCCAGCCCAGCCCAGCCCCAGATTGGCTCCCAGGGGAGTTGTGCTAACAGGGACCCTGTTCAAAGGGCCTCCATTTGCTGCCTACGCTTGAGCGCAGTGCCCCAGTGCCCTGGGTCTGTCCCCGCTGGAAATCCCGCCTGGGGTGGTTGTGGGTAATTCCTGAGGCAGAGCTGCTGGTCCCTCTGCAGCACCGTCACTTTGCTAGTCCTCCCGCACACCCTGTGTCATTAACGCCATGGCACAGATGAAGAAACTGAGGCCCAGAGGGGAAAGGGACTTGGTCATGGGTATAGGAAGTTGGTGGCAGAACTAGGAAGAGATCTTTTGACTCCTAGTCTCCTGCCGTCTGACCACTACACTTCACTCCCTCTCCTCACAGACCGAGGGCTAGAACCCAGGAGTCCTGACTCCCAGCCCCGCCCCCGCCAGCCCCACTGAATGGAGGTGGGCGGGTCGCCTGTCTGGAACTGGAGTTTGGTTCTGCCCAAGGAGCAGGGAGTCCCTTGTCAGTGTCTCCTTAAAACTGTAGTGGTTTCCTTTGGCGCCCTCTGGTGGTGAAATGTGACATGTACTTCATATCAATGTTCTCAAGAACAACCCCAGTGCGGGGCTAGCGGGTGCTGTGCTGCAGGGAGTGGCGGGCTCAGTAGGGGGCACTCTCCCATCACAGTTAGTGATGACCCTGGGGGGGCTGCCGTTCTGGTGAGCTATAAAAACCAAAGCTCTGACCAGGGGCGGCTCTACCAATTTTGCTGCCCCAAGCAGTTGCTGCTGAATTGCCGCCACCGGAACAGCGGCAGAGCTGCCACCAACTTGCGGCTGTGGGACACAGACTGCCACCCCCATTCTGAATGCCGCCCCAAGCACCTGCTTGGAAAGCTGGTGCCTGGAGCCGGTAGTGGCTCTGACCCCCCTCATGGTCATTAAAGATCCCTCCAGTCTTGCAGTGCAAATCCCACTGTCCTGGGCAGGTTCCTTCCTGATGCCCCCAGGACCAGTCTGGCCCCACATCACATTTATTTTACCCCTTCCAGAATACGGCCAGTTTGGATCAGTTTGATCGAATCAAGACCCTGGGCACGGGCTCATTTGGGAGGGTGATGCTGGTGAAACACAAAGAGACCGGGAATCACTATGCCATGAAGATCCTGGATAAACAGCAGGTAAGATGCTGGGGGCTTCCGTAGAGATCTGGCCTGGGGCCGTGGAATCCCCAGTGCAGGGGAGGGATTTGGGGCTGAACCCTGTGTGGGGACGCTGGAGAAGGGAGTGCATGGGAGGCGTAGGGGGTGCTGTGGCAGCAGAGGAAGATCAAGTGTTGCTACTTCCTTTTCTCTCCCAGGTAGTGAAGCTGAAACAAATTGAGCACCCCCTCAACGAGAAACGGATCCTCCAGGCCGTCAACTTTCCATTCCTCACCAAGCTAGAGTATTCTTTCAAGGTAGAGAGAAAAGGAGTACTTGTGGCACCTTAGAGACTAACCAATTTATTTGAGCATGAGCTTTCGTGAGCTACAGCTCACTTCGTCGGATGCATACCATGGAAACTGCAGTAGACATTATATACACACAGAGACCATGAAACAATACCCCCTCCCACCCCACTGTCCTGCTGGTAATAGCTTATCTAAAGTGATCATCAAGTTGGGCCATTTCCAGCACAAATCCAGGTTTTCTCACCCTCCGCCCCCCCCCCCTACAAACTCACTCTCCTGCTGGTAATAGCCCATCCAAAGTGACCACTCTCTTCACAATGTGTATGGTAATCAAGGTGGGTCATTTCCAGCACAAATCCAGGTTCTCTCACTCCCTCGCTACCCAAGATCCATAAACCTGGAAATCCTGGGCGCCCCATCATCTCAGGCATTGGCACCCTGACAGCAGGATTGTCTGGCTATGTAGACTCCCTCCTCAGGCTCTACGCTACCAGCACTCCCAGCTACCTTCAAGACACCACTGACTTCCTAAGGAAACTTCAATCCATCGGCAATCTTCCTGATAACACCATCCTGGCCACTATGGATGTAGAAGCCCTCTACACCAACATTCCACACAAAGATGGACTGCAAGCCGTCAAGAACATTATCCCCGATAATGTCACGGCTAACCTGGTGGCTGAACTTTGTGACTTTGTCCTTACCCATAACTATTTTACATTTGGGGACAATGTATACCTTCAGATCAGCGGGACTGCTATGGGTACCCGCATGGCCCCACAGTATGCCAACATTTTTATGGCTGATTGAGAACAACGCTTCCTCAGCTCTCATCCCCTAATGCCCCTACTCTACTTGCGCTACATTGATGACATCTTCATCATCTGGACCCATGGAAAAGAAGCCCTTGAGGAATTCCACCATGATTTCAACAATTTCCATCCCACCATCAACCTCAGCCTGGTCCAGTCCACACAAGAGATCCACTTCCTGGACACTACAGTGCTAATAAACAATGGTCACATAAACACCACCCTATACCGGAAACCTACTGACCGCTATTCCTACCTGCATGCCTCCAGCTTTCACCCTGACCACACCACACGATCCATCGTCTACAGCCAAGCTCTGCGATACAACCGCATTTGCTCCAACCCCTCAGACAGAGACAGACACCTACAAGATCTCTATCAAGCTTTCTTACAACTACAATACCCACCTGCGGAAGTGAAGAAACAGATTGATAGAGCCAGAAGAGTTCCCAGAAGTCACCTACTACAGGACAGGCCTAACAAAGAAAATAACAGAACGCCACTAGCCGTCACCTTCAACCCCCAACTAAAACCCCGCCAACGCATTATTAAGGATCTACAACCTATCCTGAAGGATGACCCAACACTCTCACAAATCTTGGGAGACAGGCCAGTCCTTGCCTACAGACAGCCCCGCAACCTGAAGCAAATACTCACCAACAACCACATACCACACAACAGAACCACTAGCCCAGGAACCTATCCTTGCAACGAAGCCCGTTGCCAACTGTGTTCACATATCTATTCAGGGGACACCATCATAGGGCCTAATAACATCAGCCACACTATCAGAGGCTCGTTCACCTGCACATCCACCAATGTGATATATGCCATCATGTGCCAGCAATGTCCCTCAGCCATTTACATTGGTCAAACTGGACAGTCTCTACGTAAAAGAATAAATGGACACAAATCAGATGTCAAGAATTATAACATTCATAAACCAGTTGGAGAACACTTCAATCTCTCTGGTCACGCAATCACCGACATGAAGGTCACTATCTTACAACAAAAAAACTTCAAATCCAGACTCCAGCGAGAAACTGCTGAATTGGAATTCATTTGCAAATTGGATACTATTAATTTAGGCTTAAATAGAGACTGGTAGTGGCTAAGCTATGTTTCTTGACTTTAGCAAAGCTCTTGACACGGTCTCCCACAGTATTCTTGTCAGCAAGTTAAGGAAGTATGGGCTGGATGAATGCACTATAAGGTGGGCAGAAAGCTGGCTAGATTGTCGGGCTCAACGGGTAGTGATCAATGGCTCCATGTCTAGTTGGCAGCCGGTATCAAGTGGAGTACCCCAAGGGTCAGTCCTGGGGCCGGTTTTGTTCAATATCTTCATAAATGATCTGGAGGATGGTGTGGATTGCACTCTCAGCAAATTTGCGGATGATACTAAACTGGGAGGAGTGGTAGATACGCTGGAGAGGAGGGATAGGATACAGAAGGACCTAGACAAATTGGAGGATTGGGCCAAAAGAAATCTGATGAGGTTCAATAAGGATAAGTGCAGGGTCCTGCACTTAGGACGGAAGAACCCAATGCACAGCTACAGACTAGGGACCGAATGGCTAGGCAGCAGTTCTGCGGAAAAGGACCTAGGGGTGACAGTGGACGAGAAGCTGGATATGAGTCAGCAGTGTGCCCTTGTTGCCAAGAAGGCCAATGGCATTTTGGGATGTATAAGTAGGGGCATAGCGAGCAGATCGAGGGACGTGATCGTTCCCCTCTATTCGACATTGGTGAGGCCTCATCTGGAGTACTGTGTCCAGTTTTGGGCCCCACACTTCAAGAAGGATGTGGATAAATTGGAGAGAGTCCAGCGAAGGGCAACAAAAATGATTAGGGGACTGGAACACATGAGTTATGAGGAGAGGCTGAGGGAGCTGGGATTGTTTAGCCTGCAGAAGAGAAGAATGAGGGGGGATTTGATAGCTGCTTTCAACTACCTGAAAGGGGGTTCCAAAGAGGATGGCTCTAGACTGTTCTCAATGGTAGCAGATGACAGAACGAGGAGTAATGGTCTCAAGTTGCAGTAGGGGAGGTTTAGATTGGATATTAGGAAAAACTTTTTCTCTAAGAGGGTGGTGAAACACTGGAATGCGTTACCTAGGGAGGTGGTAGAATCTCCTTCCTTAGAGGTTTTTAAGGTCAGGCTTGACAAAGCCCTGGCTGGGATGATTTAACTGGGAATTGGTCCTGCTTCGAGCAGGGGGTTGGACTAGATGACCTTCTGGGGTCCCTTCCAACCCTGATATTCTATGATTCTATGATTCTAAGTCATTATGCAAGGTAGCCTATTTCCCCTTGCTTTTTCCTACTCCGCCCCCCCCCCCCCCAGACGTTCTGGTTAAACTTGGATTTAAACTTGGAGAGTGGTCAGTTTGGATGAGCTATTGCCAGCAGGAGAGTGAGTTTATGTGTGTGTGTGTGTGTTCCCCGGGGGTGGGGGTGGGGGGTGAGAAAGCCTGGATTTATGCTGGAAATGGCCCACCTTGATTATCATGCACATTGTAGGGAGAGTGGTCACTTTGGATAAGCTATTACCAGCAGGAGATTGAGTTTGTGTGTGTATGGGGGTGAGGGGGTGAGAGAACCTGGATTTGTGCAGGAAATGGCCCACCTTGATTGTCATACACATTGTGAAGAGAGTGGTCACTTTGGGGGGTCGAAGGGCACAGTCTGCATCTCTGTTGTATCCTGAGAACAAACCTTCCTGGCGTGATGTCTGGGATCAGGTTTGGAGCTAAGAAAAATCAGTTTGGATCATTCCCCTTTTTCACTCTCTTCTGTTCTGCTTTTGACTCCAGGTTTTGAACAGTGATACTTCCCCCCGCAACCTAGTCAGTTTTGCTTTCGTTCCTAGCCAGTTTCAGTTTCCGGCTCCCATGCGCTGGCCCTAGGGCATGAGGTCTGGCTTGCAGGGGAGTCTCAGAGGAAGTCCTAACTCCATGCACAGTTGACTTTGTGGAGACTTTGAAACTATCACATGGGATCGTTTCCTCCTGGTGGAGTTTCTGTGAAAGATAAAATTCAGGCCCCTGGTGATGCGGCTTGGACCCTCTTCCCTGAACCTGGATTTTGGGGCCTGTGAGCTATACCCTGTGTGTAGGGGGGAGAGCAAAGGTAGTTGTCCCTTAGAGCTCCACAGCACCCCCTGTGGCTGGCCTGATTAAAGAGGGGCTGGCTCTGAAGAGAGACCTGTCTCCTCGTCTGTAAGCCTGTGGTTAGTGGGTTGTAGCGAGGAAGAGTTGTCAGCTCAGAGGAGGCTGCAGGATAAACTGAAGCCCCCTGCGGGAGCCTGGAGGCTAGGGTGATGGGTGTGTTAGCAGTAGGCAGTGCTGGAAGGGTCGTTTTCTTGGGGGCCCCTCATCGTCCCAGGGTTAAATAGCTTTGATCTCTGGCCCCTTGTCCGCAGAAGTTGCTACAATAGAAATATCCCACCTGCTCCATGCCAGCTGCGTGGGACTGGGCTGTGTAGCTCTCGGGTGACACAGTGGCACTGGGGCCAGCGGCTGCTGTCACACAGGCTGGCTCGCTGAGCCAATCGCTTCTCCTATGACAGCGTAAAATAAATACCTGAATCCGCGGGTGTAAATATGGGAGAACTTTGTTGAAATCAATGTGACTGCTCTGGATTTACCCCTCTGAGCTAGGAGTCTGTCCTGGTACATGCTGACTGGGCATTGGGGCCTGTCTCATTGGTAGAGGGTCAGGAAGGCCCATGTCACAGCCCAGAATGGCCTGAGCAGGGAGATCAAGGATGGGCTGCCTTCATCCCCTTCGAGGACAGCAGGGTTCAGGCATTGTTCCCTGTATGCTCTAGGGCACCCACCTTTACCCTGGTCCTGGCTCAGGGCATCACCTCACACTCTGTGGGTTTGCAGGGTCTTTTCCCAGTGAAAGAGCCTCACACAGTAATATCCTTAACCTCTATTTATTAACAGTTACCAGAACAGAATACACCCGCTTCGCATACAATGCCCATCACTGCCAATAAGGCAGACCAACTTTCCCTGGTGGCCAGTCGGGATCAGGTCGTGCTGGGTCTCCAGCTTCTGCCTGGTGTCATTGGCAGGGTGTTGAGGTCTGATATTGGGCTGTGTCCTGGAGCTGGTTGCAAGAACTTCCTTTTGGACCCCAGTTTATAGAGTGAAACTTGAGTCCTGCTTAGCTCTACCTTAACCCATCATTTTATGCAAGTAGTACAAAATAATTCTCTGACCAATCCGAACATAGTGTGAAACAATTCTTTACCCAGTCGGATCCCACCACCTTAGTTGATGTACACCTAGCAAAATTAGTTAGAAACAATCAAAGAACCAGACAGAAAGCAGACAGATAAACAATAGAGAAGTGGGGACCAGCAAGGGAAAACAATAAAGAAGTAGAGATTTCACACCCGCACTGCTGATAAGTGATTCCTTTGAACATCCTAAGATCTGTTTCTTTGCCTGGTGATGGTGGGTCCTAGTAGGACAGAATTGCCTTCTGAACAGCCCGATATTACCTTGTTTTGATATAATTTAGCTGGAATGTGAGGATGTGACTTTCTGCTTCTTGGCTGCTGGCTCCTGCTCTCCTAATGCGGCTGCAGAAAAAGGTCTCTGACCATCCAGCATGGGGCGCTGTGCCCATGCCCTGGCTGGACCCTCTCTCCAGGGCTAGCTGGAAATTGACCCTGGGCTCGAGGGCAGGGGCAGTGGTCTCTGCTGGCTTGTGCGTGGGTGCTTAGTGCTCATGTTCTCATCACTGAGCCGGGTCGGCTTTCACTAGCAGAATGTTTCAGAGGGGCAGCCGTGTTAGTCTGTATCAGCAAAAACAACGAGGAGTCCTTGTGACACCTTAGAGACTAACAAATTTATTTGGGCATAAGCTTTCGTGGGCTAAAACCCACTTCATCAAATACAAGGAGTGGAAAATACAGTAGAGAGGGAAAATTCACAGCCCCCCAACGTGAAGCAAATACTCACCAGCAACTACACACCACACAACAAAAACGCTAACCCAGGAACCAATCTCTGCAACAAATCCCGTTGCCAACTCTGTCCGCATATCTATTCAAGGGACACCATCATAGGACCTAACCACATCAGCCACACCATCAGGGGCTCGTTCACCTGCACATCTACCAATATGATATATGCCATCATGTGCCAGCAATGCCCCTCTGCCATGTCCATTGGCCAAACCAGACAGTCTCTACGCAGAAGAATAAATGGACACGTTAGAGAGCTTATTCCTTCACTCTCCCTGTTCCCTGGTCCTTCTCGCATGAATAGAGAGCAACAATACCCGAAGTCCAAAGGTGCAAACAATTCGATGTTTATTGGGGTGAACTTCCAGCAAGCTTAAATCCAAGTTCCTTTTTCCTTATTTTCGAATCCCAACTTACTTCCTGTTTGCCCCTAATTTATATAGTAATATTCCTAGCTCTACCTTAACCAGTCATTCTACTGAAATTTACCTAACCAATCCTAATATATTGCAACATGATTAGCTAACCAATTATATCCCACCACCTTCATTAGTTTACACCCAGCAAAATTAATTATACAGCAGACAGAAACAATCACAGAACCAGACAGAGACCATGCAAATAAACAATAGCAAAGTGGGAACTATAATGACAAAACAATACAGAAGTGAGGATTTCACAACTACATCTATAAAGACATAAGGGTTTCCCAGCTGTGTCTATTGATAAGTGAGTTCTTACCAGACAGAAAACTATCAAACTAAATTTCCTTTTACATCTTCTAGGCTCTTCCCTTTCTCTGGTGGTGATAGATCGGATTATCATCTTAACAGCCCCATATTGACTAGTTTGGAATGTGAGGATGTGACCAGTCGCTTCCCAGCTTATGGCTGTCTCTGCTGCTTAGCCAAGGCATTGGCGTAAGAACAGGGCCTCAGACTGTCACAGTGAGAGAAGACCCTTACACAGATTCTTTCTTGTATACCTCTATTACTAGCTAAATGATAAAGATATACCTAAATTCTTAAAGTATAGGCCTTTACAGGCAGGCCTGAATATCTATATCCTAACAACACAAATCTGACATCAAGAATGATAACATTCAAAAACCAGTAGGTGAACACTTCAGTCTCCCTGAACACTCAATAACAGACTTAAAAGTGGCAATTCTTCAACAAAAAACCCTTCAAAAACAGACTCCAACGAGAAACTGCAGAACTGGAATTAATTTGCAAACTGGACACCATCAAATTAGGCCTGAATAAAGGCTGGGAGTGGATGGGTCACTACAAAAACTAATTTTTCCACTGCTGATACTCACACCTTCTTGTCAGTTGTTTGAAATGGGCCACCTTGATTACATTGAACTCATTAGCACTACAAAAGTGATTTTTTCGTCCCTTCTTTTGTCAACTGTTGAGAATAGCCCACTAGAGGAATGGCTTTGTTGGGCTCAGCGGAGTTACTTTGCAGCAGTGAGGGAGGGTGAAGCCAACCTGGTCAATTTCACACACCGCTTTTGAGAAAAAAGAACAGGAGTACTTGTGGCACCTTAATTTGTTAGTCTCTAAGGTGCCACAAGTATTCCTGTTCTTTTTATGGATACAGACTGACACGGCTGCTACTCTGAGACCTGCTTTTGAGAAGTTTCACTTCCTGCTTCTGCTCCTTTGGCTGTCAGACCTGGCGGCAGGTTGGGTTTCCCCTTTGATCGGAGACATCAGAGCTGGGAAATCCCTCTTGGGCCTGCCTGTCCCTGCCTCTAGACCAAAGGTGGGGGAGGGGTTGAATTTTCTAGGGCTCTAGTACGAAAATACTCCAAGCAAATAAAGCTTGCACCCTCTCATTAGTGAGTCTGTTCCCCAGCCGCGTCTGTGCAGCAACTCCCACTGCAGGTGTGTGCCTGGGACCTTCAGCACCAAGCACAACCCCTCTGGCCCTTGAGCCAAAGGAGTAACAGAAGCAGGTGGTGGCAGTAGTAGGCTGTTATCTCCCAGACAGCGGGTGTACTGCATTGTGTGCTAGGGGGAAGCCAGGCCAGTTCATCAGGCTCCCTTGAGGAGTGTGGGGTTAGTGCCCTGAAAAGGACGGGGCTAATAAAGGAGCAGGGGTGTGGTGAGCAGCTTCATCCCGGTGTCACAGGCACTGACGGGGGGCCGGAGTGACTCCATCCCTTGCACTCAGTTTCTGCTGCATTTCCTTCTAGGATAACTCCAATCTGTACATGGTGAAGGAATACATCCCGGGCGGGGAGATGTTCTCCCACCTACGGCAGATTGGGAGGTTCAGGTGAGCGTTGCCACGGGAGCCGATGTTGGGGACAGAATAGCTAATGGATAGAGCTGGGTCCTAATCCTGCCTCTGCCATTCACTCCTTGTGGGGAGGGGGGAGAATCACTCTGTGCCTCCGTTTCCGCAGCTGTAAATTTGGGATTTAGTTCGGTAGAGAACTAGACCTTTTATCCACTAGCAGCATCTGCAGCGACGCTGGCTTTGATCCTCATGCTGCAGGGTGTGACCTGATCCCCAGCTGGGCTGGTCAGGAAGGATTCCCCATGGGGAGAGCTGCTGAGATCTTCTGCCAGCATGAGCCACAGTCAGTGGCAGGGATGCCAGGGCCAGATGGGGCCAGGCTGGATGGAGCTGGAGGTCCATGGGGGTGTGTGCTGGGGGGGGAGATGCTGGTCTGGGAGGGGTTTGCCAGGCTGGGTGGACTCAGGGGTCTAGCAGTGGTGGATGGGATGTGTGGGCTAGGGCAGATGGGGCCACCAGGCCCAGAAGGGTTGGGGCATCTTGCCTGGGGTTGCCTGGGTAGATGGAGTCAGGGATCTATAAGGAAGGTGAAGCAGCCGCGTAGCCAGGTGGAGGGAACAGGGGGAGCGATCACCCAGCGGCGCTCTGCAAGCCTGCCTCACTCGCACCGGGTGTCTGCAGCCGCCCTGACGCTCCCACCGCCGAGGTGCCGCCGAAGGCCCGCAGCAGGTGGAGGTTTCTTTTTTTATCGCCAAGATATTCAAAAGGCACCACTTGTGCTCAGTGAGGGGGGCCGCTCCCCCGTTCCCCCCCTAGCTACTGAGGTGAAGGTGGGGGCGGCAGGGGGCAGAGGATGCTGAGCTGGCTGTGAGGGGGCGGATCTGGCCTGGGATGTCCACGTTCTCCTCCCACCTCATTGCAGTGAACCTCACGCCCAGTTCTACGCTGCGCAGATCATCCTGACCTTTGAGTATCTGCACTCGCTGGATCTCATCTACCGAAACCTGAAGCCAGAGAATCTCCTGATAGACCAGCAAGGCTACATCTTGGTGATGCCCCTCCCTCACTCCTTCCCATCCCCATCCCCATCCCAGCGCTGGCTCCTGGCTCCCTGCCGTGATCTCCTGCCTGTCTAAGTCTCTCTCTGCTGCCATCCCCTTCCCAAAGCCAAGACACCCCCAGAAATGTAACACGGCCAGAATACATCAATCGTCTGCTCCCCCCCATTCCCCTCCTGCTGTCACAGCCTCCAGGCTGATCCAGCTTCTCCCCTCTCTGTGTTTTGGCTCCAGGTGGCGGATTTTGGTTTTGCCAAGCGGGTGAAAGACATAACCTGGACTCTGTGTGGGACCTCAGAATACCTGGCCCCTGAGATCATCCTCAGCAAGGTGAGCTGGGGAGGGCCTGTCTGCTGCCTGATCTCTTGCTGGTCCCTGGCCACCAGGTGGTTCCTCCCGCCCCCCAAATGTTCGGTGCATGACCCCAGCCTGCTTTCCCCGGGCAGGCTTATAACAAGGCTGTGGACTGGTGGACTCTGGGCATCTTCATCTACGAGATGGTGGCTGGTTACCCCCCATTCTTCACGGACCAGATCATGAAGCTCTACGAGAAGATTGTCTCTGGCAAGGTATTTGGGCTGTGGGAGGGGACACTTGTGTGATTTTGTGGGGGGCAGGATTTCGCCAGCAAAAGGGACGTGCCAAGTCTCAGCGACTGATCAGGGAGATGCTTACACGCACCACACACGTGTTCATGCCCTCCCATGCTCCCCCAATCCCCAACACGTGGGCATCCTCCCTGTCATGTACCCCATTCCCCCTGCACCCCAACACATAGACCCTTCCTTGCCACATACTCCTGTTCTCCAACATATGGACATCCTCCCCATTATGTCCCCCACTCCTACGCCCCACACATGGGCCCTCCCTTGCTGTGTACCCTACTTCTCCAATACATGGATTCCATTCCCCACCCCACCACCACTGGGCTCCCTGTAACTCTCATGGGGACTCCTGGAACAGGTGCTTTTGGTTTTCTTATACACTGTCGTGAATTGCAAAACTCTCCACAACTCTGCTACATTGCAAGACTAAATGTTCCTTAAAGACATCAGTCACCTCCAGGCACTGGTAGAGCACTCATCACCATAGTAACCAAGAGCCCATAATATTCCTCTGCCCAGCCCAGCGCCTTCTCGCCAAGGATCTCAAAGCACTTGTGTCGGACACGGTCAGCTTTAAACGTAGTGGGGTTTTAAAAAAGCAAAGTTGTGTTGCAGACCTGGGTTCTGTTCGCGGTTCTCCTACCAGCCTGCTGAATGACCTTGAGCAAGTCACGTCTCCCTGTGCCTCAGTTTCCCCTTATGTAAAATGAGGATAGTGATGCGGCAGCCCTGTGGAGAAAAAATGCTCAATAAGAGCTGGGGGGCTGCTGCTAATTAACCGTTTCAGCTCCTGTGTCAGTCCTCAGTAGACTGAGGACTAACTTCTTGTCCACTCATTGTCCTGGAGTGTTTTTAAAGGGCTTGTTCTTTATTATTAGGTGTATTACAATGCAGTGCCTACAAGTCCCAGTCATGGGTCAGGACCCCATTGTGCTATAGGGCCGTACATTACTACGTGTATTATGGTAGTGCCCAGGTGCCCCAGGTGTAGCCCAGGACCCCCCCTGCGTTAGGGGCTGTACATTACTAGGTGTATCTATGAATCTAGCCACGAGGGCAGGGCAGACCTCTGTCTCTCCTGCCCACCCCAGTTCCAGTTCCCGGCTTACTTCAGCTTTGACCTGAGGGACCTGCTCCGGAACCTGCTGCAGGTGGACCTCACCAAACGCTTTGGCAACCTCAAGAACGGGGTCAACGACATCAAGAACCACAGGTGGTTTGCTACCACCGACTGGATCGCCATCTACCAGAGGAAGGTAGGAGGGCGGCGGCAGGCAGAGGAGAGCCTGGGTAACTCCCACCTGGTGCAGCCTCCGTCAGCAGGAATTGAACCTGGGATCATCAGTGCCCAGGCCTCTAGGAGCGCATTGGTTCCTGGGACTCTGTAGCAGGGTGTTGTGGCTGGGTGCAACCACTAGGGGGAGATATGCTCACCCAGCATTGGTTTAAAGTCGGGTGCCCTCAGTCACCTGTTTGTAACATGGTGGCAAAAGCAAGGTCCTGTCCCCACCCCCTGAGGATAACAGCCTCCTTCTGCTGCTACCAGCTAATGGCGTTATTCCTCCATGTCTGGTGGGAGAGGGCTGGGCTGAAGGTCCTGATTAAAACCCTCCTGATGATGCAAGTGGGGGCTCTTACAGGGATCCAAGGGGCTCGTGACCCCCTGCCCTTCCCTGATTGCAAAGTGAGAGGAGGAGGTTCTGGCTAGATAAAAGGGCTTGAGGAGGTACTGATCCGCATCCCTCACCTGGTTGCTAAGGGGCCCGATCCTGTATCCCTTAAGGGTGCTGGGAGCCCTCATCTTGGGCTGTTAAGGAGGGTGCTGGGGGTCCTGATCCTGGGCTCCTAAGGGGGGTCATGGGCTCCCCCTTCTGTGATTGCAAAATGTGCGGGTTTCTGGCTGTATAGTAGGTGCGGAGGCGGGGCTGATCCTTGCCTGCCTTGTTGCAAAGTTGGGGCCTGACCGTGCACCCCTAGCAGACCCAGGAGTGGCAGGAGATGGGTAATACAAATGTTGATCCCTCACTTCGTCCCCAACCTCCCCCCACTCCCTTCGCAGGTGGAAGCTCCCTTTATACCAAAGTGCAACGGCCCCGGAGACACAAGTAACTTCAACGACTGTGAGGAAGAGGAGATCCGGGTCTCCAGCACTGAGACGTGCACCGAGGAGTTTGCTGAGTTCTAGGGCGAGCGGCCCCCCCCGAGAAGGTGTGCACGGAGCAGGTGGGGGCGGGGTTGGGTTTGATCAAGAGAAAGACCCGAGTTCCTTGCCTGTGTGTTTTATTTTTGTGGGCGGGGGGGTAGGGATTTGCCTGGATCTGGTTTGGTGGGGAGCGGGAGACCCCTTATTCTAAACCTGTACCCTCCCCCCAAAATCTCCCTTTCCCACAAAGAAGCTGGAGAGTCCCGTCTAGAGGGTGAGGGTATCATCCGCCCCACCCTGGGAAATACATCTGTGTCCTCCGACAAAACTTGTTTCGGAAAAAACAAAACAACCCCCCCAGCCCCCACTTCCTCTTTAACAGTGTGCTTTGTTGTCAACATATTTGAAACAATTACCAATAAAGTTTTGTTTAAAAAAAAAATCAGTCTGGCGTGTGGGCTGTTGGGCTCCAGGGGACAGTTGTCGTGGCTGGGATGAGCCGGGAGCTGTTCCTCTCCCCGGAGGCCCAAGGAGTTCAGGGATGGAGCCCAGGGGCCGGCGGCTGCCATAAGCGGGACCTGAACTCGCCTGGAGTTGGAAGCCCCAAGGGGCGAGTGTCCGCGCGTCAATGATTGGCGGCGTCTGGCTGATGGATAAACGGGCATTGCAAGCAGCAGCGGAGCGGTTATTTTATCTCGGTGTCTGGTGGGGGGCGACAGCTGCTGGAATACCATGGCCAGGTCTGACACCCACAATTCGAGAAGGAAGGGGAAAAATAGGCAGAGAGTTGCCATGAGAACGATTAAATGGGGGGGAACCTGCCTTATGCTGACAGGCAAGGAGCTTCTTACAGTGAAAGTTAAGGGGTGCCGTGATCCCTGTCTCGAAGTACCCACATGGGGAATAAAACTGTGATAATGGGCGAGTCCCGCTAGCAGACGAAGGTCGAAGGAGAGCCAGTGGCTGGAAGCTGAAACTAGAAACATTCAGACAGGAAAAAAGAGCAGATTTTTAACTGGGGTGGGGAGAGGGGGTGTAATTAGCCGTTGGAACAATTCACCAAGCATCGTGGTGGATTCTTTATCACTGACGCTGTTTAAATCCAGATGGGAGGTTTTTCAAAAGGATCGGCTCCAATTCCAACAGGAGTTGATTCAGGGAAGTCCTGTGGCCTGTGTTACGCAGGTCAGACGAGGTGCTCACAGTGGTCCTGTCTGAATCGATAATCTAGCCTTATGAGGTCGGGGCAGGAGAGGAGAACAGCCAGGCCGACCCCGGTGTGCAGCAATGCAGGGGGTTGCCAGAAGCAGAATACTCTCCTCAAAGTGTGGATATGTGCACACCTTCCTTACTGCAGGGGAACTCCTGCCGTGTGTGAATCTGCTTCCAAAGGGGATCAGGTAATAAGATGCCAGCTAATTCCCAGTGTGGTGGGGGGGAGAGAGGAAACCCCTGTGAATGAAAGGCAGTTTATGAGGAATAAAATGAAAGTGATGAGCCCTTCCGTACAGCCCCTCGCACAAGGGGGTTCCAAGTGTGATCGGGCTGGAAACCGATTGTGTTTTGTGAGAGAATTTGAGGGTTTCAAATTTGTTCCCATTCTACATTGGAGTGAGTCAGAGCAGGACCTTGCTTTTCCCCAGCAGAGGTGAGTGCCCAAACCACTGGGTTACTGCGGGGTCTTGTTTTGACCTGAGAAACCTTTCAACCTGTCCTTGAAAAGTTTCGTTGTCTATAAATCAGCATTTTCTGGCAATAAAACTGCCCCGCTCTGCCTCTGGGCACCACTGCCTGTACAAAGGAACCCGGCTGAAATTTTTTAATGTAACCTTCATATTCTTACTCGTAGCAACCTTTGTGCTTCGGGCACAAGGCTGACAGGATTTGTGCGTGGGGCTTTTGTTTTCTTCTTAAGGCACCAGTCACCAAATCATGTGAGCCTCCCCAGTTTGATTAAAAAGCAATCAGGGCTTGTCTGCATGGGGAAATTTGACTGGAGTCACTATGTTCCACTGTAGCTCTTTCTGTTAATTTCCTCAGGTGGAAAAACCCTCCCTGTCTCGCCCTCTTCACTGCAGAGAAAAGCTTGAACCAGGTGACCTTTTAAAAGTCCCCATAGCAGGAAGTGAATAAAAACACCCTGCCAAGTATTTATAAAATCTCACGATTTTGAAGCCAATCTCAAGATTTGGTTTGAGACCCATTGTTATTTTTCACCGTTCAGGTTTGGCATCGCTGCAGTGGCGGAAGCCAGGCAAATAGCCTTCCGAGTTTGCCCAGTTTACGCTTTGCAGCATTTTCTCGGGTCTCTGTTGCTGTCTGGCTATGGGCAGATCCCCTGTTTGTTTGGCGTGGGTCTTACATGAGTGGGGGGCCTAAAAAGTGTGTAAAAATTGGCAGAGGATTTTGGGGTGGGGGCGGGCATTGGGCCTAAGCTACTTTTAGTTCCTTTTTTAAAAATCACCAAGATTGCACGTTGACTGTCTGTAATGTGTGTGTCAGGTATTATCCGCCTCTTACAGAGTGGAGCACACACAGAACCCAGGCGTCCTGGCTTCCAGCCCCTCCCCTAACCACTAGACACCACTCCGCTCCCACCGCTGGAAATAGAACCCAGGAGTCTGGATTCTCCAAGTCCTTTTCTCCACCCCGCCTACGTTGGCTACACCTCTGCAGACTGTCCCCGTCCACCATTTTGGATGCCTTCCATGATTAGCGCAGCAGGGCGGCTTCAAGCATGGCCCCTCCTTAATCCACCCCCCCATGTCAGAGGGCATAGGACTGATCATGTGACTGGCTACTATTTCCAGCAATACCAAGGGACCATGTTCTAGCGGTTAAAGTGAGGTGCATGAGCGTGGGGGTGGGGTTGTGTACTGGGACTCCTGGGTTCTAGTCCAGCTCTGTGACGGGATCTACTGAGTAAGGCCAGGGCAGCTGGAGCTGGGAGTCAGGACTCCTGGGTTCTAGAGGGGAGTTGGCTCTGGGCGTTAGGATCGGATGGGGCTTGGAAGTCAGGACTCCTGGGTCCTGTGCCACCAGCTGTGTGACCTGAGCCCTTCTCTCTGCCTCATTTTCCCATCTATAAAGTGATGATAACCAAGGCTGCTGTTCTCGCCCCTGCCCCCCCATTGACCCCCACTTCCTTCATCGTGCCTGGCTGGAGCCTCATACCCCAAGATGTCCTGCACGGAGCTGTGCCTGGTACCATCCCTCAGGCCAGGGGCCGTTGGTTGAGGCTGGTAGCCAGATAAGAAACTAGATCCTCAGCTGGCATCAGTCTTTCGTCTCTGTGGACTCTAAGGGAGTGGTGCCGATTGACACCAGGTGATGCCAGTGGCATGATGTGAATTGGGAATCTGGGCCCGGGCTATCTGAGAGCCAGGTCTGACTGCCAGGTAGCTCCAGAGCTGCAAATCCAACCCAACAGCCATGGGGCTGCACACTCAGGGTGAACGGCTCAGTGGTGTTTTCAGCTGGCGCCAGCCAGCCATGCAGAGAGGGAAAGCGGCTGCTGCCAGTCTGCCAGCTGTGCTGCAAAATCCTGCCAGCGGGGGAGCGGGCAAGCAGCAAGGGCCCTTAAGGGCTTTCAGGATTTTGCTGCCACAGTCCTGGGCCCTGGCAGCTGTCTGGGACTTGGGCCCTGTGGTCCTGTGTCTCACCAGAAGGGTGCCCCCACCCCCCCACTTAGGAGTTCAGGCTCCCTGGCTCATTTGGGCCTGGCTGTGACTAACCAGGCCCCAGCCAAAAGAGCTAAAGTGAGTTGCTTGCCTCAGAGGCTATGGTGGCCCATCTGCTGGGGGCCAGAATGAACTGCAGCAAGGGGGCCCCTGAGGCAGCAGAATGGGGGGCAGCGGGTAAGAGTTCAATTGCCACCAGCAGCCCCCCCTAGGGCAGACAGGCTCCTGTGTCCCATTCCAGCCCCCCACCAGACGGGCGCCCCCTAGAGGAGAAAGGCCCCGTGCTCTATTCCCCACCCCTCTGAGCCAGCCTTGCTTAGCTGCCCCCCCTCTGGATGGACCCAGGGTTACTTCGCCCGCACCCTGAGCCCCTAGTTGTCGGGTGGGGGGGGCATGGAAGCACCCCATGAGCTCCCCATCCCCTAAAGGGGCGACCAAGCCTCCACCAATGCCGCTCTGCAGCACCACCAAAGCCAGCTGCAAGCGGGGACATGGGCCAGCTCCCCTGTGCGGGAAGTGGGGTGATGGGGGGGCAGCGACTGCGGCGGGATGGAGTCGGCTGCTGGGAGGTAGGGCAGGTTTCGGGGAGGGGGCAGGAAGGGGATAGGGAAGAGTTTGCTGTGGGTCGGGGGGGAGGGGACCTGGGGGGATGAATGCTGGTGGGGGGTGGAGAGGGGGATGGGTGAGCGGTGAGGACTGTTGTTGGGGGTCAGAAAGGCAGGGGTGAGGGGCTGGGCTGGACGGCGGAGTGCCGGGAAACACGCAGGACTCGGAACTCGCCGGCTCCACCTTAAGCGGCCGGGGGAAGGGAGGTTGCGGGCAGCGGCGCCTCCTTAAGCCGCGCGAGGGGCTGCGGGTCCCGGGCGGCGGCGCGTGCGGCGGGGAGGGAGGGGCTCGCGCTGCCTGCCCGGGACCAGCCCGCGCGCCACCGACTCCAGCTGCAGCCGCGGCAGCGCTTGGGGAGCCCGGCCGGGGGATAGCGCCCGGGGAAGGAGGAGCGACTCCGCGCGGGCAGGGGGCGGCGCGCCGAGCCGAGCCGGTGCAGCGGGGAGCGCCAGCGGCGCCGGGACCGTGCAGCCGCCCGCAGAAGGCCCCGCCGAAGGAGCCGGTGCAGCGGGCGCAGCCCCCGGGGGAGGGGAGGCAGAGAAGCGGTAGCGGCCCCGGCCGGGCGAACCAGGAGGCGGCGGCATGGCCGGGCCCCCGCCGCCCCCGCCGGGGCAGGAGGCGCCCCGCTACCAGGAGTGGATCCTGGACACCATCGACTCGCTGCGCTCCCGCAAGGCGCGGCCGGACCTGGAGCGCATCTGCCGCATGGTGCGGCGGAGACACGGGCCGGAGCCCGAGCGCACCCGGGCCGAGCTGGAGAAGCTGATCCAGCAGCGGGCGGTGCTGCGAGTCAGCTACAAAGGCAGCATCTCCTACCGCAACGCCGCCCGCGTCCAGCCGCCCCGCCGGGGGGCCCCGGCGCCGGCCCCGGCCCAGCGCCCCGGGGGCGCCTCCCGCCCGCACCGCGCCTCCCCGCCCGGAGCGTCCCCCGCCGCGCCCCGCTCCACGCGGGCACCGGCTCCCGCCGCGCCCCGCTCCCACCGGGCAGCGCCCCGCGCCGAGCCGCCGCCGCCGCCTCGTAGGACCGGCCGGGAGCGGCCGCCGCCCCCTGCGCCCCCGGCCCCAGAAGAGGAGGCCCCGGAGCGCAGCTCCCCAGTCAGCCTGCGGGAGATCGTGCGCTACCTGGGCGGGGATGGGAGCGCGGCCGGCGGCGGCCGGGTGACCCGCGGCCGAGTCCAGGGGCTGCTGGAGGAGGAAGTGGCCCGCGGGAGGCTGGAAAGGACCCGCTTCGGCAGCATTGCTGTGGCCCGGGCGGAAAGGGGGCCCCAGGGACGCGCCCCCCACGCCAGGGCGCACCGGAGCAAGGTGAGCGCGGGGGAGGGCCTGGGGCAGGTGGCAGGAGGGTCGGGGTGGGGGTGAGCGGCGCCCTGGCGCCCGGAGGGACTGGGAGGGTGAGCGGTGACCGGGGGAAAGGGGCAGTGGCGGGGGTGGGGAAGGCTTGGGCAGGCGGCACGTGAGTACCAGGGTGGGGCGAGGGGGTGCGGTGCCCCGGCCCCGGAGGGGGAGGGGCAGTGTCTGGGGGCGGGGGGAGTGAGCCGTGCCCTGGTGGGGGGAGGGGCAATGTCTGGGAAGGGCGGGGCTGTGTCTGGGGGGGGAGTGAGCGGTGCTCCGGCCCCTGTGGGGGGAGGGGCAGTGAGCAGGGGGCAGTGCCCTGGGCCACAGGGGAGGTTCAGCTCAGAAAAGGGTTGGCTTAGGGGGTGCTTGGGATAGGACCTGAGCGTGGGGTGGAAAGGGCTGCACAAGAAGGTGATGGCTGGAGGGGGGATGCATAGGAAAGGGCTGCACATGGAGTAAAGGGATCGGGGCTGCTTGGGGCAGGGCTGCCAGGGAGTTAGGGGTCAGGCAGTGATCTGGTGCTTGTTTCCAGGGAAGGTGCCCGTGGCCGGGCCCTGGGGCAGCCTCTTTCGCTCCTGTACAGGCACATGCCCGGAGAGTCACAGGATATGCAAGGTGTCAAGAGGCAGGACTGCCTGGGGTGCCATGGGGCATCTGGAGTGGGAGGGACCATGGGCAGTGCCCATCGAAGGGGCTTAGAATGAAAGCGGCCATGGGAATCGGGTTGGGTGAGGTCCAGGATTGTTCCAGTTTAGGGTACGAGTGCCGCCGTAGTTTCTGATCCGCTGAGGCCTCCTGTCCTGGCAAGGTCCTGGGCGACGATGCCTGTCCTGGCTGTGATGCGTTGGTCTGGACAGTCTGTGTGATGGATGGGTCTGTTCAAACAGCGCTATGCTCACAGCAAAGCATCCAGGAACAACCAACCTGCAAGCTGCTTCCCGGCAACCGTTCGTGGGCGCTGGGCCCCAGCCCTGCCAGACAGCCCCCTGGCAACCAATGCTGGGCCCAGCACAGCCTTATGATAAGAACAGCTTTCCTGGGCCGGCCCAATGTTCCCTCTAGCTCAGTAACCTGTCTTGCAACAGTGACTGTGACCAGAGGGAACGAACAGGACAGGGCAATTAGTGAGTGATCCATCCCTTGTCATCCAGTCCCAACTTCTGGCAGTCAGAGGCTTAGGGACACCCAGAGCATGGGGCTGCCTCCCTGACCATCTTGGCTAATAGCCATTGCTGGATCTATCCCCTATAAACGTATCTCATTCTTTTCTGAGCCCAGTTCCACTTTTGGCCACCACAACACTCCCTGGCCACGAGTTCCACAGGCTGGCTGTGTGTTGTGTGAAGAAGAACTTCTTTGGGTTTGTTTTAAACCTGCTGCCTGTTAATTTCATTGGGCGACCCCTGGTTCTTGTGTTATGCGAAAGGGTCAATAATACTTCTGAATTCACTTTCTCCACGCCACTCCTGGTTGTATAGACCTTTATCATATCCCCCTGAACGGTCCCAGGTGTTTTAATCTGTCATACAGAAGCTGTTTCATCCCCCTAATCATTTTTGTTGCTTTTCTCCAATGCTAATGTATTTTTTTTTTTTTTTGAGATGGGGCAACCAAAACTGCATGCCGTATTCAAGGTGTGGGTGCACCATGGATTCATATAGTGGCATTGTGATATTTCCTCTCTTACTGTCTTTCCCTTTGCTAATGGTTCCTAACATGCTGTTAATTTTTTGATGGCCCTGCACACTGAGTGGAAGTTTTCAGAGAACTATTCATGATGACTCCCAAGATCTTTCTTAAAAAGAAAAGGAGGACTTGTGGCACCTTAGAGACTAACCAATTTATTTGAGCATGAGCTTTCGTGAGCTACAGCTCACTTCATCGGATGCTGTAGCTCACGAAAGCTCATGCTCAAATAAATTGGTTAGTCTCTAAGGTGCCACAAGTCCTCCTTTTCTTTTTGCGAATACAGACTAACACGGCTGTTACTCTGAAAGATCTTTCTTGAGTGGTAACAGCTAAGTTAGACCCCATCATTTTGTACATATAGTTGGAATTATGTTTTGCAATGTGCATTACTTTGCATTTATCAACATTGAATTTCATCTGCCATTTTGTTGCCCAATCACCCAGTTTCGTGGGATCCCTTTGTAACTCTTCGCAGTCCACTTTGGACTAAACTACCATGAGTAATTTTGTATCCTCTGCAAACGTTGCCACCTCACTGTTTGCCCCCTTTTTCAGATAATTTCGGAATATGTTGAACAGAATGGGTCCCAGTACAGCTCCCTGGGGGACCCCGCTATTTACCACTTTCCATGGTGAAAACTGATCATCTGATCCTACTCTTTGCTTCCCATCTTTTAACAATCCAGGACCCCTGGTGCAGGCCTGCTGGGCAACCCTACAATCTCTGCCTGTGTTTTGGGGGTGGCTGTGTTCTCTTTATGAAGTGCCCAGCACAGTTCTAACTGGGACCTTTGGGCACTACCATAATATAACTATAATGAGAGCACTCCGCACGGGCCTGGCTGGCAGCCCGGCAATAACAAACCAGGCATCTCTGGCATGGCTTCCTCAGGTAGGCAGTCTGCACGGGGGAGGCCTCTGACGAAGGGAGAGCCAGATCTTGCTGAAGAACTTGGACTTTCGCTCTGTTTTTGCTGCGGTGGTTGTAAAAGAACAAAGGGGGGGTATATTTTCTATTTCTATTTTTTTTAAACCATTTTTGTTCCTTTTAAAAGCAGAAGGGTGCGGGGGTGTAATTATCTTCTAAATCCTAATGAGCTATTTTAACAGGCTCTGTTAAAACTAAATTGGGAGCTCCTGGTTTTGCTTCAGACATTTTTTTTGTTTGAGTTGGATTAGTGCCTAGATGCCCCAGCTGAGATGGGCGGGGGCCCCTTCGGGCTGGGTGCGGCAGGGGCCCCCATCTGAGATTAGGGACCCACCATTGTGCAGAGTGTTGCACAGGCATGTGGCAAGAGAGAGAGTGTTCCTGCCCCAGAGAATTTATAATCTAGACAGACAAAGGAAGGATTATCCCTGTTTTACAGCTGGAGAAACTGAGGCAGAGAGCAGGGCAGTGACTTGCCCAAGGCCGCCCGACAGGCCAGTTTCAGAGTTGGGAATAGAGCCCAGGTCTCCTGACTCCTAGGCTGGTGCCACATACATTGGACCATGCTGCCTCTGACCCATCTCAACATGAGCTTTGGGCGTAAAGTTAAGGTGACCAGATGTCCCGTTTTTAAAGGGACAGTCCCGTTTTTTGGGACTTTTCCTTATATGGGCGCCTACTACCCCCCACTCCATCCCGATTTTTCACAGTTGCTATCTGGTCACCCTTTGTTTACAACAAACTCTTCCCCAGTCCAGTGCTGCCACAGTCAAAGTGGTCCTGGTGCTTCTAGGAGTGGGTCCAGCTGGACGTGTGCCCGGTAGTCTGCTCCGGCAGAGGGGTCTCCGTGGCAGCTGGCGCTCTCCAGGAGGAAGTCTCTTTTGATGAGGTAGTCTGGTAGCCCAGCAGCTTCCTGTTTGAGGGTCAATTTTTATGCTGTGACCAACTCGCTGTGGTTAGATGCTTAGCCCTGTACCCTAAGAGTCGCCTAACACTAGAGCAGGCAGGGTGCTGGAGAAGGGAGTATGGGGACTGGAATAGTGGGGGTGGAGAGCTGCAGGTTGGGATCAAGGGGCACCACCACAGCTGGGGTGGGGATCCAAATTTGGACTAGCAGGAGGCTCCAGGCAGGATTGAGGGGCATTGGCAGAGCTGATGTGGGCGTGGAGCCCAGGGCTGGGTTAGCAGGGGGTCCCGAGTCAGGGAGAGTGGCTAGATGGGGCCCAATGGTGGGTAAAACCAGGAGCCCCAGCCTTGCCCAGAAGATGCCTTGTGCAGGGCACAGGGGAGCAGCTTCCTGGGGTCTCTAACTCTGGATTCTTGGTGCCCGCAGAAGGCCGGGGAGGAGCCATCGGAGGAGAAGGGGGAGGAGGAAGAGGAGGATGACGAGGCCTCCACCATGTCGGAGGGCTCCGAGGCTCCGGACTACGAGGGGGCGGGCGCCGGGGCTGGGTTGGAGAGTGACGGCAAAGCAGCCCCCGCCGAGCAGAGCCAGATGAACGGGGACTGTAAGGACAGCAGGCGTGGTGGGAAGGACTGTCCCGCGGGGGGTGGCCACACCAGGGACTTGCACCCCCCGGACGAGCACTCCCCGGACAAGGGCTCCGAGCGCCCCCACCGCGAAGGCAGCGAGAGGTGTCATGCCAAGGCCTGCTCCCCTGGGGAGAGCGCCTGCCAGCAGTTCGGGATGGGCAAGAAGGAAGGGGGCTCCTACGGGCAGCCAGACAGAGCAGGTATCGGATTGGGGAGACTCCAGGGGCTGAAATTTCTCTTAGGGAAAGGGTAAGGGGAAACCAAGGGTCTATGGGCGGAGGGGGGGGGAAGGGTGAGACTGGTGAGGTGCAGTGGCTGAGATCACCTGTGAAATGAGTTTGGCAGGTCTCAGCCTTGGGGATGTTGTGAAATTCCGCTGTACTGGCTGTGTCTGCGTTCGGGGGACAGCTCTGGAACTGGAATATCCAGGGGGCTGCAAGACATGATTGAGGAGCATCGGAAGAGCTGTGGGAAGGGGGAGCCCAGGGCCGGGATAGCAGAGGCTTGCGGGTCAGCATCGAGGAGCATCAGCAGAACTTTAGGGGCGGGAGGAAAACCAGGACAATGGGACAAGATTGAGGGGTATCAGTCGGGCTGGAGGACATCAGGGGAGCCAGGGGCTGCGGGGGGCTGGTTTCCTCATGTTCCACGGGGAGGTGAAAGCCCTGTCTGTGATTGTGCCGGGCCTGACATCTCTCTCTCGTTCTCTCCTGCTTGCAGTCTCTCCAGCCGTCGCGGGCGCGGACCCCCCTGTGCCCTTGTCCCCCGGGCGGCCAGGCATCCAGGCAGCGGACGGGACACCGTTCAGCTGCGTGTAAGTCCTGCGCTCGTTGACTTCTTGCCTGCCCGTCCGCCTTGCTGCCACCAGGAGGATCTCCCTCTGCACAGCGCCAGGGCTGGTATTTAGTCTGTGAGCCCTGTGTGAGCAAGTCAGGCTCTATAACGTCCCCCATCCCCATGGCTATCAACCCACTCTCTCCCACCTCACCCCTGGCGGCTGGGTCCTTAAATCTCCACATGTGACATGTTTCCCTGCTGCTTCCCCCAGCGACTCCCGGCTGCACCAGTGCCCCACCCCAGTGGGAGCCTCCAGGGCCTGCCACCCCCATGGCATGGGCGAAGCCCTCCATGCTCTGGCAGCTCCTCCATTCCCTTCCTGCCTCCATTAACCCTTGGCTGCCTGGAGACCCCTGTTGCAGAGAGGGACTGGCTCCCAGCCCCCTCCCCTCGAGATGTCAGGGGACTCCCCCCAGTGTGGGAGGGGATGGGGCAGGGGAGTTCAGACCTGGTGATGAAGGCAGGGTGTGGGCTGTGTCTGCCTGGGAGATGAGGGTTGTGGCCAGGACCCTGATGGCTCTGTTCCCCTTTCCCCCCCGCCCAGCTCGGTGAAGAAGGAGAAGCCCTCGGACCCCGTGGAGTGGACAGTGATGGACGTGGTGGATTATTTCACAGAGGCTGGATTTGCAGAGCAGGCGTTGGCCTTTCAGGAGCAGGTCAGTGCAGGGCTGATGGATCCCTCCTGAAAGTGTGGGGGGGAGGGGCTTGAGGCCCCACCCCCTCTGTGGCCCCACCCCTTCCCCTGAGGACCTGCCCCCCAGCCAAGCCTGGAGGTGGCAGGCCCTGAGAGCAGTCCTGGCCCATGTCCCAGGACAGGTGGAGGGTCCGCAGCTCCCCACAGCTGCTCATGCGGCTTTTACCCTGACCTGGCTCTGGCTACAGGCCTGGCCTGGGGGTGGGGCCTCGGGGGCTGAAGAGCTGCAGCTGGGCCTTGATAACAGCTCCCTGGGCACAGACCCTCCATTTGCCCTGGGCGGGGGGCTTAAGGGGTGGGGACACGGGTCGGGTGCTGCTCTCGGGGGGGCGCCCCCCCCACTCCAGGCAGGTGGAGGGTCTGCAGTTTCCCACAGTTGCCCGGGCTCCCGGGGCCGCTCTTACCTGGCTGGGCTCCAGCTTCTGGCCTGGTCGGGGGGGGCCGGGCCCGTGGTGGAAAAGTGGATGGGCCTGGGCCCCTCCCGTTCTGGCGCCCCTGGGTCAGTGCTCAGGGGTGGGGGCAGCTGCCAGCTCAGAGGCAGGGAGCATTGTGTGGAGAGAACCAGTCCCCTAGAGGAGAAAGGCCCCGTGTCCCGTTCCCCAGCCCTGTTAACCCTTCCTCCGTTGTCCCTCGCAGGAGATCGACGGGAAGTCCCTGCTGCTCATGCAGCGCACAGACGTCCTGACCGGGCTGTCCATCCGCCTGGGCCCCGCGCTGAAGATCTACGAGTACCACATCAAGGTGCTGCAGCAGAGCCATTTCGAGGAGGACGAGGTGGATTCCTTCCTGGGCTGAGCAGGGAGACAGGGGGGTCGCAGCTGGGGCCAAGCGGGACTGTGCCAGCAGCTGCTGCCTCCTGCCGGGCCCCTCCCTGCCTGCTGCACCCCTTCCCCGGGTGTCTCGGGAATCAGCCCTCCCAGCATCCCTCTATCTCCATGGAAACGGATGATGGGGGGGTGTCCATCAGCCTGGGGGCTTTTGGTGCAGGGGGGAAGAGAGCCAGGAAAGGACCCTGGCATCCTAGCTGCATCCTCCCCCCTCTCGTGATTAACCCCCAAGTGGCTGGGGAGGGGTAGAAAACCTGCAGTGGGGAGGGAGTGAAGGCGTAGGATTCGGAGGAGGGGTTTACAGGGGTGTTTTTTGGGGGGAGGGGGGAATCCGTGCCCAGCACTGCCCCCCACCCCCCCGCTCCTCCATTGTGTGTTTATTCCCTTGGTTAGTCTCACATCGTAGCATCGTTGGCCATTTCAAGCTGGGGGCAGGTGGGAGAGGTGGATTTTTTCGCTCATTTCGTGCCCAGGAGATGTCTGAGGACTTTGGTGGGGGGCCTCTTTTAGCTCTCCTCCCCGCCCCGACTCAGGACATGGCACTCTGGTTTGATCTCCCCTCACCCCCAACATCTAGTCTCCCTGCTTTCCGGATGGGGTGGGGCAGGGATTTTTTGGGGGTGGGTGGGGCACTGGGGGGTGCCCTGCATCAGGGGAAGGTTTTAACAGGGGATCCTTTTTATTCTCTGGTTGGGCAGGGGGGTAAAATTGTTTTTTTTTTTTTTTTTTTTGGTTTGTTTTTTTACATATCAATGGATGCTACCCAGAGTCAGTCGCTTTTTAATATCGCACCCTCCCCTCCCCCCACCTTCCTTTTTTTAAAATAAAAAAATATATCTTAAAAACAAGAGAAACACCAATCGGTTAATATTTCTGGACCCTTTCAGGATGGGAGGGGGAGGGCAGAGCTTAGGACAGCCGAGAGATGAGTTGTGTCTAAAGAGAGGTGCTTTTGGGCGGGGGCTGGGAGTCAGGACTTCTGGGTGCTGTGCCTGGCTCTGGAATGAGAATATGGGCTAGTGGTTGGTTTGTGTGGGGGTCAGGGCTCCTGGGTTCTGTCCCCAGTTCTGGGAGGGGAGTGGAATCTAGTGAGATTATTCCCACTTTAGAGAGGGGATGATCAGTGGCAGAACTGGGGTTAGAACCCAGGAATCCTGACTTCCAGCTGCCCCCCCCCCCACTCGAACGACTAGACCTCACTTACGCCAGAGGAGGCCGGTTCCTGTGCTTTGGCACCTCCCCCTCTTCCCCCCTCACCCCCTTTTGGGGAAGCTGGTTGTTAAGGAAGGAATGCTGGCTTCCTGTTAGCCCAGTACCCAGAGGATGGAGGTGTTTCCTCTTGTGCTGACCCCGGTAAGAGCTTGGGGGAAAAGGGTTTGAATCTCAACTCGCCTGGCTTTGCTCGTGGGGGGCAGAGGAAGTGGACTGGGAAACCCCTTGGGGCCAGGGCCCTTCCTCTCCCCATACCCCTGAGGGCTACTTTGACTTCCCCAACCAGTGCCTGATTGTTGGAGGGGCTCTCTCCTCTTGTTGCTGGGGGCTCAGTAGGGGGCACTCTCCCTTAGCAGTCAGTGTTGGCCCCATTGTCACACCAGGGGGTGCCTTGTTGCAGGGAGCAGGGTGGGAGCTCAACAGGGGGTGCTGCTCCATCCAATCAGTGCTGGCCCCAATAGACAAAGGCAGGATCATTCCTCCCATTGTATAGGTGAGGAAACTGAGGTCCAGTGCATTACAGTGACTATCCCAAGGTCCCAGGTGGAATCTAGGAGAGCTGGGAATTGAACCCTGCTCTCCACAGGCCCCCTTGCGTGTCTGATTCCTCTGGGCTCTCCCTAGCCCAAAGGGCAGGCGGAGCAGGGCAGAGTTGATCCCTGTGGCTGTGGGAAGAGGGGCCATGGAGCAATGGTGGCTGCTGAGCACAGCAGCCTCTATCTGCTGAGCTGGGGCTGTCCCCTGGTGGAGGTGGTGGCCAGGTGATTCTCTCTCCCCGGTGAAGAGGGGGGAAGGTTGTGCCTCTTCAGCTGCCCCCCATGGCAGCTGCCTGCTGGTGGGAACATAGAAATCGCCAGCCAGGGCATGTGCCCCCCTGCTCCACCAAGCCCCGTATCCCTGTGGTGGGAGCGCCCACCAGCTACTGCTGAGGAAGGTGGAAGGACCTGGTGGATCTCATTCTGGGCTCTGGGGGAGAGTGGTTGAAATGAGGCATAATATCTCTGCCAAAGGAGAATTACAATTCTGTAAACATCCAAGTCAGAGCTTGTTGACCCTGGTTCCATGGAGGAGGACAGGACTAGTGGGAGGGGACTTAAAAGAGCAAGAAAGCAAAACTCTGCAGCAGAAGGGATCTAGGCCCAGATCCTCACAGGTGCCTAGCTCCCCTTGATAGCAATGACTTCCTGTTGATTTCAAAGGGAGCTAACTGCCTAAATCCCTCTGGCCATCCAATTTATCCAGCAATATCTGCTAGGAAACAATAATCCTTAGCTCTCCTCTAGCACCCTTTACAATATCCCTACTTTATAGCTGGGGACACTGAGGCACAGAGCAAGGATGGGACCCCGCAGAGTCCCAGGACAGCATCAGGACAGGTCACCCTGTAGAAGTGGGACTAGAATCCAGCTCTGATGCCCTGTCTAGCGCTTTGTCCCTGGGAAAAGACTTGGAGATCTTTAGCTGCTTTGGCAAGGCTTGTGCTGCCCCCCCCCCTTTTTTTTTAAGTGCCCATCTTAGGATGCTTCTGGGGCCTTACTCAGTGAGGGGATGCTCATACTTTCTGAAACCAGACCCTCCCCTCCCCCACCCCCCTCTGCTGCCTCTTTAAGGCCCTGTTGATTAAATCCCCACGCCAGCTGTGGGCCACCCAAACAGCCTGTGCAACAAGAAAGAGATGGGAGATCATCTCTGCTCTTGGGGATGGGGGGAAGTGGAAGAGCCAGTGCAGGTTTGGGAAGCATCAAAGGTTGAAAATTTTATGACAGCTTTGAAGGACTTTGCTTAGGGCCACCCTCCCTCCGTCTCCTCCCTAAAGTCTAGGGTGGGGTTGTGGCTATATTGTATTCACTGTAACCAAGGAGGGTTAGGAGATTCTTTGATTGGGAATTAAGGGGTCATCCCCAACCTACAGAGCAGCAGCCCTGCTCTAGTGCAATTCTACAAACCCAGGGGCTTCCCATGCAGCAGAGTGGGACTCCAGGGACGCAGGGGGTTAGAGCAGGAGTCTAAGGCTATGGGGTGGGAGGTCAGGGGGTGTGGCCCTGGGTGAGTTGCAGCAGCCCAGCTAGTGCAGGTGTATTTAGCTTCTAAGCTAGCTTGAGAGAAAGCTTAGCATCAGTGTGGACAGTTCTCTGAAAACATCCGCTCACTGCAGCAGTGGTCAGAAAGGTTGTTAGGACCTAGTAGGACAAGGACAGAAAATCCCACAAGCCGATGCTATAAACCCATGGGCATCCCCCCAGCCCCTTGAGCACCGTGTGCAGTTCTAGCTGCCCCATCTCAAAAAGGATCTAGGGAACCTGGGAAAGGTTCACAGAAGGGCAACGAGGATGATCAGGGGTTGGGAATGGCTTCTACCCAAGGGGAGACTAAAGCAAGTTGGGCTTAGATGGGTAAGGAGGGGGTATGATAGATGGGGGGGAGGGAGAGCTCAGTGGTTTGAGCGTTGGCCTGCTAAACCCAGGGTTGTGAGTTCAATCCTTGAGGGGGCCATTTAGGGATCAGGGGCAAGAATCAGGGATTGGTCCTGCTTTGAGCAGGGGCTTGGACTAGATGACCTCCAGAGGTCCCTTCCAACCCTGATAGTCTATGATTCTATGATAGAGGTCTAAAATCATGACTGGTAGAAGAGTTGTATTGTGGAAAAGGAGAAGTAACAAAGTGGGGGGGGAGGGGTCAACTGATGAGATTAATAAGAAGCAGGTTTAATACAAAGACAAGGAATGTAAAATAATGGTCTCAGAAGGAGTTCTTGGGCAAGGGATCAAAGAAAGCCAACATCGCGGGATGTATTAGCAGGTGTGCTGTAAACAAAACAAGAATTCTTCTGTGCTGATTAGGCCTCAACTGGAGTCATGTGTCCAGTTCTGGGCACCACCTTTCAGGAAAGATGTGGACAAATTGGAGAAAGTCTAGAGAACAGCAACAAAAATGATTAAAGGTCTAGAAAACGTGACCTATGTGGGAAGATTGAAAACACTGGGTTTGTTTAGTCTGGAGAAGAGAAGACTGAGGGGGGTGGGAACATAATAGGTTATGTACATAAAAGGTTGTAACAAAGAGGTGGCTGAAGAATTGTTCTTAACTGCTGAGGATAGGACAAGAAACAATGGGCTTAAATTGCAGTGAGGGTGGTTTAGGTTGGACAGTAGGAAGATCTTCCTAACTGTCAGGGTGGTTAAGTTCCAGAATAAATTGCGATGGGGAGTTGTGGAATCTCCATCATTGAAGGATTTTAAGAAGCAGTTCGACAGTCAGGGATGGTAGAGTTATTACTTAGTCCTGCTTTGGATGCAGGGGACTGGACTAGATGCCCAACTGAGGTCTGTTCCCGTTCTGTGAAGTCTTTTTTCCACACAATTACCCTGTGGAACTTATTGCCAGGGTGATAGCCCAAAGTATAACTGAGTTAAAGAAGAACTAGATTAGTTCATGGAGAACAGGGCCAGCACTGGCTCTTGGCCAGGGATGTAACCCTCTGCTTGCATGGATGTTAAACCTCTGACTGCCAGCAGCCAAAGCCAATGTCAAATCTCCTTGCCCTGCTCTGTACATGCTCCCTGAGGCTCAGGCTCCAGCAGTGGCTAATGGGCGAGATGGACCATTGGGCTGACAGCTGCAGCTTAAGAGCCTCATGTGTCAGTAAAGTGGGAAACAATAGCACCTTGCAGAGGTTGTGATACATACTTGGATACCATCAGGCCAGGGCCGATGTCAGTTCACTAGGGCATAGGAGGACCACACTGAGGCAATGGGACTGTGTATTAGCCTAGACCACTGGTGCTGTCCTGGGAAAACAGCAAGGGGCTGGTGCTTGAAAGGCCAGAGGACTAAGAGTGATCACAAGAAGCATTTTCCATATGCCCAGCCCGAGCCTCAGGCCTTCCCTCCCTCAAGACAGCACTTAGACAAAGAGGATTATTTGATGGAGACTACGAGCCAGTTATTACTAAAGGCTGCTGCTTGTTTGCAAAGTCTCAACTTCCTGTGGTTGAGTTCAGGCCCAACCTTTCAGTAATATGCTGTAAGACGGTTCCCAAGGAGGTGGATAATCCCATCACTACACCTTCCTTAGGCACCTGTGAGTAGGAGGCAGTTCTTGGCTCAAGCATGGCTCCTGTTTTCACCTCAATCATGTAAAATCATCGACCACAGCTACTACTGGCCTCTGGTGAAGACAGGGACCTGGCTGGAGCCTGCTACCTTCTCAGAGAAGCTGCAATGGTGCATACAGCCCATTCATCCTCCCCCCCCTGCTCAGAGCATGGGTTCAAGAGCTCTGGAAGCAGAGAGGTAATAGAGCCTGCTAGTCAGGTCACTGCCGTCTCATGCACTTTTCCCCCTCTCTGTGCCTCAGTTTCTCCTCCCACCCTTCTTAGGGTGTAAGCTTTGAGATGGGGCTGGGTGCTGCACATTTAGGCCATCCCTATGGGCTTCCCTCTCAATTGGGGCCTGTTGGGGTTATTGGACTTGGTGAACCAAGGTTTAAAACTCAGATATTGCCAACCGGTGGCACAGAGATCCCCTTTTCCACTCTCCCTCCCACTCCAGCCTAGGTCACGCAGGAAGAGCCCAACACCAGAGCATTTAATTCATCTTTATTAAAAACCTAAAGAGTCTCTTAAAAAAAAGCCACAGCTGTTGTTTAAATGAGTTTCCTGTTCACAGTTTGTCATGTTAAAATGAAACCAGCAGGACACACACTTCATCAAAAAGGCCACTTGCTCCACTACAGCTAGGTTCCCTACAGTTCACGACAACACCGTTACACACATTAGCAGGCTGTGGCTCTAGGGGAGGTAGGCTGAAGAACCACGTCCCTCTCCGCAAGACGCAGCCTAACCGCACGGACGCCCATTGACTGGGAATGGCTGAAGAGCTGGGCTCTTCTTCGGCCCGTGCTTTCCCCTTTGAGATCCAAGTGTTGGAGAACGCAGGCCTATCCCTTGAAGATGGCCAAGTCTGAGGGGCAGGAGGCTGCATAGCTGGCTTGACATCTGGCTCCTCTAAACTTCAGTAGTGAGCCGTGGCTAGGCCATGGCAAGAAGCCTGCTGCCACCCCTCCATGGGGTGAAGTCAGCCAGCAGCCTTGGGGTTCCTCCAGCGAGGAGCTTACCCGTGGAACTTTATGGAAGATGAGCAGAGTTTGGTGCTCTTCAGCACAGCAAGGGTCTCTTCTCCATGCCCACTGAGGTCCTCAGGTAAGCCATGGATGGCACCAGAGAGGTCCCCGCCACAGCATCCAGCCCAGCGCCTCCCCTGGAGCCGAGCAGCACAGTAGAGGGAAGCGGGGCTGAGCTGTTATGGTGGAGATGGCACCATGGGGCCTTCCTCTCTGCCACCAGTAGTCAGGACCTAGGCAGAGGCTTCTTGTAAGCCAGCCTACACATAGACACAAGGGGCGAGCAGCTAGGGTGCAGGGCTGCCACAAAACACACCCCCTTTCCAGAGGCTTGACCCCTGCAGGAGAGGAATTCCCAGCCCCCCTCCAAGCCTCTCCACCCCACTCTGCCCATGACCCTCCCCAACCCCCTGCACCCAGGCCCGACCTGAGGATCCAAGCCTTCAATCCACCCCCCACCCATCCACTATCAGGGCTCTTTCAGCTACTGGAGTTTTGGCTGGGCAGCGGCAGTCAACAGAGAGAGCAGATCTGTGCATAAAGGCTACACCCACAGCAGCAAAAAGCAAACACAACAACTCCACACCCCCACAATGCAACAGCAGGAACGTCAGCGAACGCCTCTGCTCTCTTCCAATGCAGCAAGCAAATCATGGCAAACTACCCCCATGCATGCAGCACAGCCCCCCAGCCCCGGTCCATGAGCCCAGCTCCAAGAGCATGGTGGTGGGGGGGAAGAGAATTAGAGAACATTCATTGAAGAGTTAGGTCCAGCTTTAAGGCCATGTCATTCTTCCTCCCCCCATCCTGCCACAGGCTAGACAGATCATGGACCCAACTGACCCACCCCAACTCTTCGATGTCTTCGAGGGGGAAGAGCCCCTGGGCAAGGAAAGTTCCACCGCCGCCATGGCTTCGATTCTTCCAGCTACACCATGGGCGGTTGGCACTGTTCTCCTGAAGGAAGAGGCCTCTTCTAGCAGCGGGTGGGAAGGAGGTGAAGAGATGGGCTTGGCTGTTTGAGAACTGGCTGGGAACTGCTAACCCCTCTTCCAGCCTCTGCCGAAGAACCTGTAGATTTTAGATTCCTTATGGAGGCCACCAGGGCTAACAAACTAAAAGGGTCTCTTAAGGGACCAGACTCAGGAGGTATGTGGCAGGCAGGGGCTCTTAGGGGCTCACCCCACCTTAGGAAGGGGCTTGCAAAAGAGAGTTTTGCCCATCCTGCTGTTAACCCTTCACCTGCAGGCTCTGGGAGCTCCATGGAGCTGGGGAAGAGGGGACAAGATCAGAATTCAGACATTTGAAACCAAAGTCAAGGACTCGGGGGAAGCAGCTACGTCTCATCCCAGTGCAAGTTCTTCCAGTGGCCGCCTCCGCCTGGTTACTTGGGAAGCCACTTGCTCCACTGTGGGCCAAGAGGTAGAAGGAAAGTTCTGCGTGGCTGGACCAGAGGCACTGGCCAACCCACCATGCATGATCCCCCAGAAAAGCCAAGGGAAGGAGAAGAGCAGGTCACAGCAGGGATTTAAGCCACAACAGTCAGAGTCTTCAACCAGAGGAGGTGTGGGGAAGAGGGGGTGAAGCCAGCGTGGGTGGGGGAAGTCAGTGGAAGGTCTCCACCTCCACCACCGTCCAGTCGCCCTGGGGAGACGAGACGTCCTCGGGGGAGAAGCTGGTGACTGAGGTGATGCTGGCCCGAGACTCATCCAATGGTGACAGCAGGTCTGTCCACTTGCCGAGCTCCACCTCACTCATGACAGGGGCCCCTCTGCCCCCCACTGGCATCTCCCCAGTGGTGGAGAAGAGCAGAGTCCGGCTGATCAGCTGCTGCATGACAGTTGCTTGGAGGCTTCCCAGGTGCAGGGGGGCCTTGTCACGGGGGTCAGCGGGCAGGAGCTGGCAGCTCCCATCCTCCTCTTCCGGCACCTGCCCAGGGGTCTCTGCGCCTCCTTCCACCTCGTAGATGGTGGAGAGGATTTCAGGGGGGCAGGGCCCCCAGGACAAGGGCCCCAGGCCAGCCCCACTCTCACCTACAACAGGGCACAGGAGCACGGGTTGGAGACAACAGCCCATGGGGAGGGGTGTCAAGACGGACGAAGGAAAGACAGGGGGCACCAACAGGACAGACTGGCATAGGCACACACAGACAGGCAGGGAGGAGAGTCCAGGCAACATCCAGGGTTAGCCCATTTGACACCACCCCACCCAGGCAAGATGCCCAAAGCGGCTTCAACTAGGAACTGGCTCCTACTTCCCCGCCTATGGCCAGATCTTCGGGATGCCTCCATGGCAGCGATACCCAGGCTGCCAGCAGCTGCCCAGGAGGGAGACAAGGTCTTGGGGGCAGTATCCTAAGCAGAGCAGCTAAGGAGAAGGCTAGTGGCGCCTTCACTGCTTCCCCCCCCCCCCCAGATGGTCTTTGCTGGGTGGAGCTACTCCTGCTGCAGTGAGTTGGCTGATGGATGCAACATTAACTGCATGTCTGGGTCCTGTACTGCAGCTAGGGACCTGGGGTTTAGCACCAAGGAGGACAGAGTCTGGTGGGAGATGCCTAGATTAGGTCCATCTCCTACCAGCCACGAAGCTTCCATTTAAGCACAATGCGCTGGGACCAACCTAGGCACAGCATCCTTCGGCTGTTAAAGTTATCTAGCGTCTCCATGACAACCGCATCACTGAAGCTGCCCATAGAACTAGGCCTCGGGTCATGGCAGGGGCCTGGTTTTTCGGCTAGATCTGTCCAAGGGAAGGTACTACAGCATCAGGTGCTCTGGTTCTCAAAACTATGGTCTGTGGACTCAGGAAAGTTCCCTTGGACCAAAACATCCAGGAGATGAGGGCTGGTGGGGTCTAGAAGAGTCTGCCCACCACATGGTGGTCTAGGGAAGGCTTGAGACGCTCTCAGCCCCATGAAGAACTTCCATGTGGTGGCCAAACTATCTCCTGGAGAACTCATGGCAACAGAACGTCTATGGCTAAGGCCAGACGTTCTAGTCTACTGCTAGGCTACAAACCAAGCAGTTAGACATCAGCCATGATAGATGGCTGCTTCCTAGCCCCCACCCCAAACCTACTTGGCTCTGCTTGCTGCTGCCAATCACACCCCACGCCCCCGCTCCCTCTAATCTCCCCTCCCCAGCCCAAGCTAAGGTAAGAGTCCTGCACAAAAATACAAAGAACAGGCCAGGAGGTCAGATCCAGATAAGTGACTCTTTATTCAACGTACTGAAAGGCTAAAAAGTTTGGCCCCCAATCCTCCACCCAGAAACGGAAGAACATTAAAACACAGATGTCTTCCCCCTAGGTGCCCATGATCCTGGGGGGAAAGCCTGATCTAGACACAGAATAATGTAGGCTATGAACGAGGGACTGTACAGCAATGTCAGACCCTTCTGGCTAGGTGGGAGATAAACACCGGGAGAGGAAGAGGGGGAACACTGATGGGGCGGGGGGGAGATTCCCTTCAGCAGGGGGTACTATTGCACATGACTGAGTTAAGCTTTAAGGTACCTCGGCGATGGCACTTGGACACACATGGCAGGCTCCTCTATACGTTACCTGCCGCCGGGCCACGGGGAGCAGTGCCATAGGGCTGGGAGGCCGGTTCCTCCTCGTCCGCCAGGCCCATCTGCAGGGGGCGTTCCAGCTGGCAGCCCCAGTCCCTGGGGAGGGAGATTTTGCTGTGCTCTTCTGTCTCGGGGAGGCTGGCCGGCTCGGCGCCCTTGGGGATCTGGTCTCTGGTGTTCTCGGTCAAGTGCTCTTCGCTCTCCAGGGAGGAGAGGCCGGGGCTCTTCCCGCAGCTGTCAGTGGAGGGAAGGTGGAAGGCAGCATCGAAGGAGGTGGCCGAGTTGGTGGAGGCCGGCGTCCCCGTGCCAGCATCACCCGAGCCCAGCTCCGACTCCTCCAGGGACGGCTTGCGGGGCGGGGAGGCTGCCCGGCACACCAGGGGCTTGCCCATGGCAGGGAAATCAGGCTCCTTCAGGAGGTCTCCGTCCAGCTCGCCCTCCTCCTCAGAGGACACTGTGGGCAGGTCACCTAGGAGCTCGTCTGCTGGGAGGGTCTCTGCCTCATCGTCCCCCTTGTCCATGTGGATCCCCAGGTCCTGCTCCCCCAGCAGGTCCTCCAGGGGGCTGCGAGGGAAGGTCTGTTCTGGCTTCTCGTCTGACTTCGACTCCACACCAGAGCTGCTGTCGTACTCCCGCAGCTCCTCTGGGGTGCTCGTCTCACTGCTGCTCTTGCCGGCCAGGTCGGGGCCGCTCAGCGTGCTGGACTTGGAGGAGCGGCTCTTGGGCGGCCCCTCCGACTCGGCGCTACTGGACCACAGCTGCCCCGGGTGCGGGGGGCATTGGGCTGGCTCCTGGGGCAGCTCCAGGCTCTTCAGGGGCAGGCTCTGAGGCTTGTGCATGGTCACCTCGGGGCACAGCGGTGACCCCCGTTGGGCATGTGGCTCTGGGTCCTCCAGCACATCAGCCCCACCCTTCAGTAAGGGCTCCCCTTCTGCAGACCCCACCTTGGCAACGTCTCCAGGAGAACCTAGGTGGTCGTATCCCAGCTCGGCTTCCTCAGGACTTCTCAAGGCGACTCCGGCCAGCTCAGCAGGGAGAGACCCCCCAGCACCAGAGAGGGACATGCCAGGAGGAGAAGCAAGGCTGGGTTGGTCTTCAGGGCCCTTGCTGTCCTCAGGGAGCTGTTCTGTGGGGGGAGCAGCCGCCGCCTCCCCTGGCTCATGCCCTGCACGGACAGGCTCTCCGCTGAGCCCCTCTATCCCCTGGGAAGCAGCCACTGCCTCTGTACTAGTCATTCCTTCAGCATCCAGATCCTCCATCTTTCCAGAGCCCCTGCGAGCGCCCTGTGTTCCTTTCTCCAGGGGAAGAGCATCCTGGGTCTCCTGTCCATGCCCTGGCAGGGTCAGAGAGAGACTCCCCTCGTTCCGCTCCTCTCTCAGCTCCACGGCTCCTGGCTCTGCCACATCTTCTGGGGAGACCCCCTCCAGGCCAACCCGAGGCAATGAGTCCATCTCGTGCATTGACCACTCTGCCTCTGGCTGTGCCGGCGTCTCTTCCTCCCGCTCCCCCCCTCGCAGAGGCTCTGCCGGGTGCTTCGGTGACATGGATAGAGATTGCCATCTCCCTGTGCCACCCCGAGGGATCTCTTCACTGAGGGGCAGCATCTGGGAGGCCCCGGCTGGGCAGGAGGAATCCAGCTGGGCTGGGGCCAGGCAGGTCATGTCCTGAACCGCTCTTCCTTTGCCTTCCGACCACAAGTCCAGGTGCTCAGCAGGCATCAGCGCTTCCTGGCAGGGCAATGGTTCCCCCTCGGCTGCTAGGCCAGTCTCACAGGGGTCTAGAGGCATAGCCGGGGTGTCCACCAGGCTCTGCTCTGCCTGGGGTGTGAGCATCTCATCAGGGAGCTCTGTGCCCACTGGCTTTGGCCCCCAGGTACCTGCTGTGGGCAGCATCTCTCTGGGAGGAGAGCCAACCTCTTGTGGTGGGGAGAGACCAGTCAGCTGCTGGTCTCCAGGACAGCTCTCTTGGTGGGACAGAGGCTCAGCTGCCACCAGCTCTGGGCCAGATGAGCCTCCTCCTTCCTGGGGTGCTCCACCTCCAACCACCCCTTCCAGGTCCCTGACGGGTGTTTGCTCCCGTGAGCTATAGGCTGGAGGTGCTGGGAGCAGAGCATCCTTGTCTGCAGGGACCGGCTTGGGCAGGAGCGGGCCCACCTCTGGCGTTAATCCTTGCTCATCCAGAGGCCTCACGGCGCCCTCAGGGGCTGCCCTTTCCGTGCCAGGCAGGGCATCAGGAGAGGCCACAAGGACATTGGCAGCAGCTTCCTTGGCCTCTCCCTGCCCTGAGGAAAGCAGCTTTTTCCTGGGCACAGGCACTGGCTCCAGGTTGTAGCTAGCCTCTTTCTTAGGGGGCTTCTTGCCAGGGCTCCCAGCAATCAGCCTCTTCGGGGTGGAGGCCACCGCTCTCTGTGGGGTGACAGGACGGCTGCCCCCTGCCTTGGGAGAGGTCTTCGGCCCCGGAGGCCCTGGCTTCTCCAGGCCCTTGGGAGCGGCAGGGACTGGGTGGCTCTTGGCCTTGGGCTCCACCGGGAGCTTGGCTTTGGCAGTTTTGACCTGGCCAGCAATCTTGTCGAGGGCAGGGTTTGAGCCAGCTAGCCGGGCCCTGGAGATGGGGGCAGCTCTGACGAGGTCTGTAAGGGACAAGAAAGAAGCCAGGTCTCAGGGCCAGGCTGCAGATTTATAGCCAATTGGAAGTGCCTTCTGGGGTAACAGACCAGGCCAATAGAGGGCACTGTGAGCTGCTGCAGCACCCTGGGAAAGCCACTGGGTCCCACGAAAGTGGCCCAAGTACCACCTCACTCCACGGGGCAAGGATAGAGCAGGCTTTAAGCCACCTTGGTGGTGGTCCTAACGATGGCCCTGCCCACAGAGTCACTGGGAGCAGCCCCGGGGCTGCTCCAACTCATGCGCTCCCTTAGGAAATGAGAGAACACTCCAGCTGCATCCCTAATGCCCAGGGCGGGGAGCTGAGCCCTGGGATCGGCTCCATGCTGGCTGGGGTCCCCGTGCCCCCCAGCATGGTGGGCCAGGGAGAGACTCTCAGAGGAGCTGAGCCCTGAGCAGCACGTCGGGGCACTGGGGTAACAAAGTGGGGGGGTTGGGGGGGTGGAGATCGTTCCTTGGACATCCCACCGCTGGGCGAGCGAGCGGCAGCAGCCCGCTGCCCGGAGGAAGGGCCACCCCCGCTCCTGCCCAGGGTCAGGGGGAGCCCGGCGGCCCAAGCGGGCAGCAGCCTACGAATACACCTCGCCCTTTGCCCCAGGCACCCTTCCCAAGGGATCCAAGCAGACCCTGGGTCTCAGACGCCCCGGCTGCCCGCGCGGTGGGGTCACCGTAGCTTGCTGGTGTCAGATCGAAGCCGCCTACCCATGCTTAGTCGCGAGGCGCGTGTACCTTTCTTTGCGGAGGCGGCCGTGTTCTTCTGCTGCTGTGGTACTGCTGAGGCCTGGCCACCAGGTGGCGCCATCTGCTTAGGTTTGGCCATGGCTGGTTTGTTACTGGCCAGGGCTCTGGTGTACTCCGTCCCTGGAGCAGGGGGTCTGAAACCAGAACAGAGAGGGGTGAAGGGAGAGAGAGAAGCCAGCAGGTGTTTGTCTCATGCAGTCAACAGAGATGGGTCCATGTCACACCCTGAATATCTGGATGTTCTCTACGCTTCTCCCATGCAGAGCTCAAAGCCCTGTTCTCCTCACTCTACATATGGGGAAACTGAGGCACAGGGCAGGGCAGTGACCTGCCCAAGGTCACCCAGCAGGCCAATGGCAGAGCTAGGAATAGAACCCAGGTCACCTAAGAGCCAGTCCTGTGCCCTGTCCACCAGAGGGACCAAGTGGTACAGCCCAGGGGATGCCAGAGCAAGCTCCCCCAGTGCACGCACTGCTGCACCACAAAGGGACTGCCTAGTACCAGTCTGCAGTGGTCTGAGACGGATGTTCCCAACCCTGACTGGGGGACTCCTTGCTCCCTGACTAGCTCGAGCAGGGGTCACTGTATCATCTGCGCACCTCACCATCTTTACTGCTGTTACTCCAATGTACCCAGGAGGGGAAACTGAGGCAAAGGGGACAAAGTGGTTTGCTCGATCTCACACAGGGAGGCTGTGGTGGTGCTGGGAACTGAACCCAGTGTCTCAAGTCCCCAGCTTTTTAGTGGGACCCAGCGGCTTTCCCAGGGTGCTGCAGCAGCTCACAGCGCCCTCTATTGGCCTAGCCTGTTATCCCAGAGTTCTAGTCACTGGGCCGGCCTTTCCTTTCTGCACCGAGAGGCACTTGGCCACCTACCAAACAAATCCAAGCCATCCAGGCCCTTTGCCAGCCCAGGAGCTTAGGGGATCTGAATAGAGGCCACGTTCTTGCAAGTAGAGGCTCACCCTCTGGAGAGCTCTGACTGGTGCCCCTCCAACACCCCCTTTGTCTCCCAGCTGCAAGCCCCCTCGGCAGGCAGGACGCATTGCAGCTGCAGCGCCTCTGAACATAAGTGCTGAATCCATCAGTCTTGGGGTTACAGTAAAACCCCTTCCGAATCACAGCCGATTAGCCCCACCATATCCACACTGAAGGGCAGCTTGCCGGGCCTCCCCGGTGAGCCAGAGCCCTGGCCTCCCCCCAGTGCTGGGATCAGGGTTTTGAGAGAGAAAAACGGGAAGAACATTTGAAGTCCCATTCAAAGCAGAGTTTCCCGCTAACCTGCGGGGTGGGATGCTGAGAGCCCTCTAACCCCACTAACACACTGGGGGAGTGAAACTGACTAGCCGCTCAAGTGAAACTGACAAGCTTGACTTATCTCAGGAGAGATAACTTATCTCTTGACTTATCTCAGGGAGCTGCACTGCAACTGTGGGGCCTATTTCCAGCCCCACTGGTATCCTGTCTCCAGGCAGAGTTCCTCTGAGCAGCAGGTGGCCAGGGTTCTCTGCTCAGAATCCCTGTCAGGTGCCCTCATTTTGACACACACACCCCCCTCGCTCCCACATCCTTGTTTTCACATGTGTTGTCCCAAGTCCTCAGCTGATGGGGTGGGGGTTAGTTTTGGGTGGGCCTAGCCCCCACCCTTCCCAGAATTCAAACAGGCCAGTCCACATGGGAGCCAGGAACTGGGCACAGTGTTGGCTCAAGCTTTCCCCATTACCTTGAGGCATTCAGTAAAGGTGTGCTGGTGAGAGTTGGATTTGCCTTTTAGCTATACTTTATTTTTTTTTTTAAGCTATCTAATTGAAGACAAAAGTCCACTTCCCCCAGAAGAACAGGGCTGGAAGGGAGCTCAAGAGGTCATCAAGTCCAGCCCCCCAACACTGGGGCAGGACCAAGTACACCTAGACCATCCCTGACAGCTGTTTGTCCAACCTGTTCTTAAAACCCTCCAGTGACGGGGATTCTACAAACCTCTTTTGGAAGCCTGTTCCAGATCTTTAATCTAATTGTTCAGCGTAGTTAAGTTTTTCCTAATATCTAACCTAAATCTCCCTTGCTGCAGCTTAAGCCCATTACTTCTCATCCTACCTTCAGTGGACATGGAGAACAATTGATCCCAGTCCTCTCTAACAGCCCTTCATGTATTTGAAGACCATTGTCTGGTTCCTCCCCCCACAGTTTTCTTTTGTCAGACTAAACATGTCCAGGTTTTTCGCTTTTCTGCACAGGTCAGGTTTTCTAACCCTTTGATCATTTGTGTTGCTCTTCTCTGGACTCTAATTTGTCTACATCTTCCCTAAAGTGCGACGCCCAGAACTGGACACAGGACTCCAGCTGAGGCCTCCCCAGTGCCGAGCAGAGCTGGACAGTTACATAGGACGCTCCTGTTAGTACACACCAGAATGGCATTAGCCTTTTTTGCAACATTGTTGACTTGTCCTCTATAAGCCCCAGATCCTTTACAGCAGGATGACCACCTAACCAGTTATTCTCCATTTTGTAGACGGGCATTTGATTTTTCCTTCCTAAATGAAGTACTTTGCATGTGCCTTTACTGAATTTCATCTTGTTGAATTCAGACCAATCCTCCAATTTGTCACAGTCATTTCGGACTCTCATCCTCTCCTCCAAAGTGCCTGCAACCCCCCGTTTGGTGTCATGTGCACATTTATAAACTTACCCTCCGCCCCATGATCCAAATCATGAATGAAAATACTGACTAGTACCAGACCCAAGACTGACCCCTGCAGGACATCACAGCACTGGAACAACTACGAGTATGACCAGTTGCACACCCACCTTTCCCTAGTTTGCTTATGATAGAGGATCACTTGGGACTGTGACAAAAGCCTCACTAAAAATCAAGTTACATCATGTCTATGGCTTTCCCGCCACCCACTAGGCCAGAATGGGTGAATGGACTTTAAGAGAGGGTGATGAACCATTGGTACAGCTTCCCAAGGGGCGTGGTGGTTTCTCCATCACTGGATGTCTTTAAGAATAATCAAGCCTGGATGGTTTTGTTTGTTTTTGTTTTTAAGGCCACTCCCTAGTTCAGCCACAGCTCCCGAGTCATGGGACTCCTGTGTTGCGCAGGGGTCTCCTTTAGCCTTCCAGGAAGAATAGCAGTAGCTATTTCTTGTCATCTCTTTGGTTTGTTACATAACAGGAAAAAAGCCACCGTTGGGTCCCAGATAAGCCTATTTCCCAACTATGCACAAAACAAGCCAGGCCTAGTCACCTACGGCCTGCTGCTCGGACAGGTTCTGACAGCTCTCAAAACACGGGGGCCAGCAGTCCAAAAGGGACGCTGCCTTGTTCCCATACACTCCAACAAACAAAGGCCAGACAAGCCACCTGGGGCTTTGTGCATCAGGCAGGTTCACATCTGTCTGAGACAACGCATCTCTTGTAGAAAGACATCCAGGCTCAATTTAGAGGGATGGAGAATCCCCCACAGCATTCTCAGGGCTAAAAATTCACCCTATTTCTAATCTGAATTTGGCTAGCTTCAACTTCATTGATCTCATTTGGACTTCGGCTGCTAGATTAAAGAGCCGTCTACCACCAGAAGTCTCCTCCCCCCTTTGGGATATTTCTGTCTCATGATATGCAGAACCACAGTCCATCGGTAACAGGAAGCATTTACTGAACCACAGACAAGCCTCCACTTAACTCATGTCCCACTTCTGTCTCTGTTGTTTACCAGGGACCACTCCCTGACTGGAATGCTATGCAGCTCAGGGACATCTAGTGGCTGAACAACATACCGCCAGTGAACATCCCACCACACACTAATGGGAGAGAAAATTCTGAAAGGTTTCTAACACAGAGTCTGTTTCCGTCTCATCTCATGCTCTCCCAAGTGCTGCCTCTGATCTGGGACGGTTTTCCTCTGGAAGTTCCCCTAGATCAGGGACTCCCGCTACCAGCCCTTCTCATGCTGTTATTCGCGTGATTGCGTCTGATCACATCAGATCAGGTAGCACACACACCCTGCACGTGGCTCATGGCATTTGCCTCTGCCTGCTGCTCCAGGTGGGCTGGGGGTCCCAAGGGCAGGGCCTTGCCTGATCAGGAGCCATCCCACATGGAAATCTCATCCAGACCCCATCAAATGCCAGCCTTCCTAGCACCACCACGTGCCCCCTTGCTGGGTATCCTAGGGCAGGCTTTTTACCCAGCCCCTCCCACATCTGTCCCCATAGTATCAAGAGCAGCCAGCAGGCAACTTCATACCATACCTGGAAGGGTTAGCAGATTCCGGTTTCTCAGGCTTCACTGAGGCCGACTTTGGGACTAGAAACAGGGAGAGAGACAGACACAGCTTCAGCGCCCGGAGATCTGAGGTTACTGATGAGGCCGCTGTTCCAATATCAATGGACATGGAGTGTGTGTGTGGGGGGGTGTTTCACGGAGAGCACAGGCTGCGTTCCAGTTCCACAGGGGTGGATGCGGGAGCAGAGAGCACAGGCTGACAGCTCTGGAGTTTAGCCCTGAAGTCTAGAGTAAGAAGCTGGAGGGGCTGCCCAAAGCTCTGGGCAGGTAGGTTAGTGCCAGGGCAACAGGACTCCTGGGTTCTATTCCCAGCTCTGGGATCCAAGAAGTCAGGGCACACAGGAGAGGAAGCTGGTGCTGCCCCCCATCAGTGCAGTTGGGCCACCCTCCGTGGAACGGGATTTAGCTTTGGCCCCTCTGGCAGAGGGGCCGAACCCCATGGCAGTGGGAGGACGGGCACCTGGCCCGCTAGGAACGGGGACTATGATCTGCCACGCTCGCTGCAAACAGGGGCCTCTCAACCACCCTGGCTATCACTAGCGCAGGGGAAACCAGGGGTTCTATCCCACTCCCCCAAGCCAGGTCACGGTGTGTGTGGGAGGGTGTGAGACTAAGGGGACCCTCCCCCGCTAAGCGCTTTACCTATCATGCCATAGCATGGCATTGCCCTGCCCCTGCAGTGGGACAGGATGCCGCAACGTGGCTCCCTTATCAGCAACACCAACCCCTGACCCCAGTCTGTCAGAGCCCTGCCAGCCGTTTTATTTGGGGGGTTCTGATCACAGCCCAGCACACCCCTCCCCCCTTTACTATAGAGCCATAGTGAGAGCCCCCCCTTCCAGCCTTCCTCCCCCCAGTCTCCTTACAGCCTTCTATCAGCCCACAGGGGACTTTCTGCACTGAGCCTTCCCCAGATCAGGACTGAACCGCCCTGGCGTAGGACAAGGGGCTGAGGAACAGGCCCTAAGGCACCTGTAGGTCCCAGGGATCCCAGCCTGGTGCCACCCCCTAGGGTTGCCAATTTGGGTTGGACGTATTCCTGGAGGTTTCATCACATGACAATCTTTAATTACTCGAGACTCCAGGACAATCCTGGAGGGTTGACAACCCTACCACCCGCCCAGACGGGCCTGGTGTTGGCAGGAAGGTGAGGAACATACCCAAGGCCACAGTTGGGACCGGCGTCTTCCTCACGGCCTTCAGCTGCCCGGCCTTGCCCGGCCCAGCCTTCTCTGAAGGCTTTGCCCCACTCTCGCCCGCCGGCTTCCTGGCCACCGCTTTGGCCGGAGTGAGCTTGGCAACGGCAGCACCAGCTTTGGGTGCTGCTGCTGCTGCCGGTGGCTTCCTCTGCGAGGCTTCGGCCCTCGGGGGCACCCCATTGCTGAGCGGCTTGGAGCCGCCACCCGGGGCCGCGGGGGAATGGGCGTGGGTGGTCGCAGGCCGCCTAGCTCCAGAGACGGGGGCTGATCTCACAGCGTTCTTGGCAGGCTTGGGTTTTGCTGCAGGCTGGCCAGCTGCTGCCGCCCCTTTCCCAGCAGTTGCCGTGCCCTTGGTCTGGGGCGGGGGGGGCCCATTGGCAGTAGCTTTGCCATCCATCTTGTGCCACCCAGGTGCTGGGCAGGCCGTCTGCCCCCTCCAAGGTGATGGAGAACAGCCAAATCCTCCTCTGCCTCCGAGCTAGGACCGAAAGAGACAGACGTTAATCAGAGAGGGACCAGTTCCGCCCCACTCTGCAGCACCTCCAGCTAAAGCTTTGCCTCCCCCACCTCCAGGGAGGGAAATCTCTACTAGCCAGGGGCAGAGCTGAAAGATCAGCCCCCACCCGTAGCACACCAGGTTAGAAGCCCTGACCTCCCCAGACCTGATGGGAAAGGCCCATCCCCACGCTTTGTCCATTGATCCCATCTTCCCTGGCCACCTCTGGCTAGTAGCCTCTGAAGCATTCCAAGCACCAGGAAGAGGGGGCTCTCCTCCATCAGGCCCCTTAACAGTGGGGTGTCTTATCCCCTCCCCCAATCTTAGAGGGACTTCCCCCCACCCCATGAATAGCTCCAGCCCTGGCATCCTCCTCCTGCTCAGCCTTGCCAAGGGGCACAAAACAGTCTGTGCTGGTCACTGTCATGAGTGCCCATAGACAGAGTAGCCATGAAACTGACTAGAGCCCATACAGGTCCCCATGGTTAGGTAGAAAGATGAGCAACAGAAGCAGCACAGAGCTGCCTGCAGGTTCAGGAAGGCAGTGCTGCATTGGGAAAGACTTACAGGCTTAAGCACGAGTTTAACTTAAAACACAAAGTTAAATTCCGCAGCAGTGGATGTCAACTGCCTGCCCCTCCACACAGGAAGGGTTCCCACTCTTTTGGAGCTCGGGACTCAGACTTTAAGGTCAGAAGGGACCATTATGATCATCTAGTCTGACCTCCTGCACAACGCAGGGCACAGAATCTCACCCACCCACTCCTGTAACAAACCCCTAACTTATGTCTGAGCTACTGAAGTCCTCAAATTGTGGTTTAAAGACTTCAAGGTGCAGAGAATCCTCCAGCAAGTGACCCTTGCCCCACGCTGCAGGGGAAGGCAAAAAACCTCCAGGGCCTATGCCAATTCCTTTCCGACCCCAAATATGGTGATCAGCTAAACCCTGAGCATGTGGGCAAGACTCACCAGCCAGATACCCAGGAAAGAATTCTCTGTAACAACTCAGATCCCACCCCATCTAACATCCCATCGGGCAAATCTACCACTAATAGTCAAAGATCAATTAATTTCCAAAATTAGGGCTATCCCATCATATCATATATATGTCTCCTCCATAAATTTATCGAGCTTAGTCTTGAAGCCAGATATGTCTTTTGCCCCCACTGCTTCCCTTGGAAGGCTGTTCCAGAACTTCACTCCTCTGATGGTTAGAAACCTTTGTCTAATTAAGTCTAAACTTCCTGATGGCCAGTTTATATCCATTTGTTCTTGTGTCCACATTGGTACTGAGCTTAAATAATTCCTCTCCCTCCCTGGTATGTATTCCTCTGATATATTTATAGAGAGCAATCATATCTCCCCTCAACCTTCTTTTGGTTAGGCTGAAGAAGCCAAGCTCTTTGAGTCTCCTTTCATAAGGCAGGTTTTCCATTCCTCGGATCATCCTAGTAGCCTCTCTCTGTACCTATTCTAGTTTGAATTCATCCTTCTTTTTTGCCTTCCTCTGTAGCATGGGGCACGGGTCACTTGCTGGAGGATTCTCTGCACCTTGAAGTCTTTAAACCACGATTTGAGGGCTTCAATAGCTCAGACATAAGTTAGGGGTTTGTTACAGGAGTTGGTGGGTGAGATTCCGTGGTCTGTGTTGTGCAGGAGGTCAGACTAGATGATCATAATGGTCCCTTCTGACCTTAAAGTCTATGATTCTAACACATGGGAGACCAGAACTGCACACAACATTCCAGGTGAGGTCTCACCAGTGCCTTGTATAACGGTACTAAAACCTCCTTATCTCTACTGGAAATACCTCTCCTGATGCATCCCAAGATCGCATTAGCTTTTTTCATGGCCATATCACATTGGCAGCTCAGTCATCCTGTGATCAACCAATACTCCAAGGTCCTTCTCCTCCTCCGTTACTTCCAATTGATGCGTCCCCAGCTTATAACTAAAATTCTTGTTATTAATCTCTAAATGCATAACCTTGCACTTTTCACTATTACATTTCATCCTATTACTATTACTCCAGTTTACAAGGTCATCCAGATCTTCCTGTAGGATATCCCAGTCCCTCTCTGTGTTGGCAATATCTCCCAGCTTTGTGTCATCCGCAGACTTTATTAGCACATTCCCGCTTTTTGTGCCAAGGTCAGTAATAAAAAGATTGGCCCCAAAACCGATCCTTGAGGAACTCCACTAGTAACCTCCCTTCAGCCTGAGACGCCGAGCATTTTACAGATTGAATGAAATTTAGCCTCATACCCCATTCCCTGCAAAACAGGCCAGCTTCATTCTTATTTCACAGCTGGGGAAACTAAGGCACTGCCAGGGTGGAAATCTGCCCTGCACCACACAGCCAGTCCAAAGCTATCTGGGAATACGCCTTAGTCCAACCTGCTTGGATTGAGAGATTTTTCCCAGATGGACTCAAGTCCCGAAATCCCCTTGGATTTAAAGGGAACCCAAATCCCCAGGGATGCAACTCTGATAGCATTGGACCCCCAAGCTCACAGGGAAATCCACAAGGCCTTGTGCTTACCATCTATTCTTTATCTCCCTGGAAAATGCTGGAGCTGTTAATTCTACTAAGTGGCTGGAATACACTAGAAAGCAGTTACATAATAGAAAAATCTTTATTGTACAGGCAGGGAGCCCGTTTCCTATTTGCACCTGGGTTGCTCAGTTCTCACCAGTGTTTCGTGGACGCTCAGCCAGCTGGTCTTCACAGAGCGCGCTTACAAACACCCACCCCCCCTCCACGATCACAGCTTTCAGCCAGGAGCTCAGATTCACATTCAAGAGGACATAATCACCCAGGAGATGAGCGGTGCTGGCCCCCGTCCAGTCACGAGCAAACTAACCTGTCACAGCCAGGGCTTCTTAATCATCGGGGTGGGGGGCAGAAATGGGGAGATCTGGTTTGAAAAGGCCTGGAGAATAGAGTATTTCATGCCCTGACTCCCAGGTGGTTTCCTGCTGTGTCTAAACTGGCGTTTAAAAGGTGCGATGCTGGCCCCAAATATGCCAGTATCAGACCTAATCAGTGTTGCCAAGCCTGAGTGTGCAGAAATCAGATGATCAGCTTAAGAATTCACGCATGTGAGGGATCTGGGTCTTCTGGTTGGAGCCTGTAGAGCTAGGATTGCCAACTTTCTAAATTGCACAAAACTGAACACCTCTGCCACACCCCTTCTCCCACAGCCCTGCCCCTTCCCCCATGGCCCCACCCATACTCACTCCACCCCCCACTCCCCATTGCTCACTCTCCCGCACCCTCACTCACTTTCACTGGGCTGGGGCAGGGGGTGCAGGCTGCCAGATGGGGCCAGGGATGAGGGGCTTGGGGGTGCAGGAGGGGGTTCTGATCTGGGGCAGGAGGGTGGGGTGCAGGCCAGGGTTTGGGGTGCAGGCTTCAGCTGGGCAGTGCTCAAGAAGCTCCTGGTTGGCGGCAGAGCAGGGCTAAGGCAGGCTCCCTGACCCGACTCCATGTGGCTCCCAGAAGTGGCTGGCATGTCCAGCTCCTAGGCACCAGAGCCAGGGGGCTCTGCATACTGCTCGCACCCTCAGGTGCCACCCCCAACACCTCCCATTGCCCACGGTTCCTGGCCAATGGGAGTTGCGGAGCCAGCGCTGACTAGCAGGAGCAGCACAAGGAGCTTCCCTGATTGCCCCTCTGCCTAGGAGCTGCAGGGACATGCCGGCCACTTCCGGGAGCCGCGTGGTGTCAGGACAGGGAGCCTGCCTTAGCCCCACGATGCCACTGCCTGGACTTTTAACAGCCTGGTCAGCAATGCTGACCGGAGACGCCGGGGTCCCTTTTTGACCGAGCGTTCTGGTCAAAAACCTTGCTTGGCAATCCTCTGCAGCCCTCATGACAGAGAAGAGCTTAGAAGCATGACTGCTAGAAACTGGCTACACATGAGAGCTGATATTTGCAAGTGTTGGCAACCCTGTTATCCAGAGGAGGTCTTGATGAGTCAGGGGGTGGGTCTCAATCGCGTTAACACAAAAGTTCACTTAATATTGAAAAGCCAAGTCAAGACACTGGCTAGCGTGTTTGGAGGTATGTTGGCGGCTTAGGCCAGGACATAACCTGCTTACAGCTTAGCCTGCAACACCTCACCCTGTCTGCAAAAAAGCTGCCCCTGGACAGGTTAGCTCAGCAGGAGACGGATACATTTCAATGGAGCATGTTCATATGGCACCACTTGGACCAGTGTATTTGGTTCAGCAAGGAGAGTGGTATACCATGGATAGACAGTCCAGCATTCTCCACTGCCCCGCAGGCTCCCCGAGTTTACGTAATGTGATTCAAAGCCACAGCTTTCTGCCCAGCATGGCCTGGCCCAGAGGAATGCCACACTGATGGTGGAGGGCGTTTACCTCAATTAATTCTGTTCTTACCCTACTTCATGCACTGAGGACCTCAGGCCAAGAATTTTTATGATCTGGGCGCCCAGACTGGCTAATCAGTTTCAAGGCAAGCAGCCAACAATTTGCAGGGCATGCAGAGATCACAACACACACAAACCCCACTGAAATTCCTGGGAACTGCAGCTGGCCACCGGAATTCATTCTGGCCAAGAATTTGGCGAGCTTCAAAAGAGGGAGCAGATATTTAAATGGGCGAGAAGATCCAGAGTTCATTACTGCCAACACTTTATGGAAGGATGTTGAACCTCCTGCTTTGGGACTTAACACAATTCAACTAGTAGGGATCAGCGGGGGTCGGGGGAGGGGAGGTAAGATTACCCCCACACCTGCCGCTGTAGGACTCACTTCTTATACGTTCCTCTGAGGCAGTTGGAGGCCAGATACCGGACGCTATAAACCTCCAACTGTCTAATCACACAAACACAACACCCTTGTCCCGCCCTGCACCCTCCATCGCTCGCTCTCCCCCACCCTCACTCAGTTTCACAAGATTGGAGCATGGGGTTGGGGTGCGGGCTCTGGGCTGGGGCTAAGGGGTTCAAGCTTGGGGGAGATCAGGTGCTGGAGGGTGCTCAGTGTTGGGGGAGGGGATTGGGGTGCGGGAGAAGGTGTGGGGCTGGGGCATGTGAGAAGTTTTGGGGTGCTGGCTCTGGGAGGCGGCTCAGGGATGGGGTGTAGGAGGGGGTTTGGGCTCCAGCCAGGCGGTGCTTACCGCTGCGCCACCCACTGACGGGCTAAGGCAGGCTCCCTACCTGCCCTGGCCCTACGCCGCTCCCAGAACAACCAGCATGTCCCTGGCTGGAACCACAGCAAATGGGAGCTGCGGGGACGGAGCCCGCCTTAACCCCACTGCTTTGCACCCAGGAGCCAGAGTTAAGCAGGACAAAGGCTTCACGTGCTGCCCCCTCTGTGTACCACTCCTCGAAGTGGCCAGTAAGTCCATGGGGCCCCTGGGAGGGGGGCTCCACACACTGCCCCTGCCTACAGGCATCACCCCCACAGCTCCCATTGGCTGTAATTTCTGGCCAATGGGAGTTGTGGAGTTGGTGCTCAGGGTGCAGTCAGCACGGAGACCCCTGGACCCACCGCAGGGGCTGCAGGGACATGCCGGCCGCTTCCGGGAGCCGTACGGGGCCAGGGCAGGCAGGGAGCCTGCCTTAGCCCTGCTGGACTTTTAGCACCTAAAAAAAAAAAATCTCCCCATTTGGCTTCAGTAGCCTCTGGGAGATAGAGCCCGATTCTGGGAGACACCCAGCCAAACCAGGAGGGTTGGCAACCCTTGATCTCCAATCTGAGCAAGTCCAGCAAGCCCTTCATGTCCCTAGCATCAGTGAAGAGGATCCAGCCAGTTCTACCAATGGGGCCCCAAAATCCATATTTAGTAAGTCACTTCACTTTAGCTCTCCAGCTGTGAACACTTAAGTTGTGTTCGCTGCAAAGAGAAGGCGTGTGTTTTTACAGTGCACCGAACTCTGTGCATGTCTGGAACAGAGACCATGCTCTGTAGATGTCGCTAGGCAGGGTCAGTCAGAGCGGTGGGGGGGGGAGGGATTTTCCTCAGGAGACACGTTGTAAAATGAAGATTCATCCAACCTGAAGTGTCGCAGGAATGGATCAGGTTTGATGAAACTTTGGTTGGGAAGGTTTCTCAGGCCCAGGATGGACACTTCCCAACACAGTCCAGTGGGTAGGGCGCTCTTCTGGGATGTGGGAGACCTGCTCTGCCTGATTCAGAGCAGAGGCCTGACACTGGGTCTCCCACATCCCACAGTGGGGAAGAAAGCTACCAGACCCTCCCCTGGGATAGTGCTTGGGGTGTGCTATAGACCGCTGGGATCCGATCTGGATATGGATAGAGACCTCTTTAATGTTTTTAAAGAAGCAAATACTAATGGGAATTGTGTGATCATGGGAGACTAACTTCCAAGATGTAGACTGGAGGACAAGTGCTAGTAATAATAAATAGGGCTCAGATTTTCCTAGATGCGATAGCTGATGGATTCCTTCATCAAGTAGCTGCTGAACTGACTAGAGGAGATGCCATTTTAGATTTGGTTTTGGTGAGTAGTGAGGACCTCATAGAAGAGATGGTTGTAGGGGACAACCTTGGCTCAAGTGATCATGAGCTAATTCAGTTCAAACTGAACAGAAGAATTAACAAAAATAAATCTGTGACCAGGGCTGTTAATTTCAAAAAGACTAACTTTCAAAAATTAAGGAAATTAGTTAGGGAAGTGGATTGGACTGAAAAACTTGTGGATCTAAAGGTGGAGGAGGCCTGGAATTACTTCAAGTCAAAGCTGCAGAAGCCATCGGAAGCCTGCATCCCAAGAAAGGGGAAAAATTCATAGGCAGGAGTTGTAGACCCAGCTGGATGAGCAAGCGTCTCAGAGAGGTGATTAAGAAAGCAGAAAGCCTACAGGGAGTGGAAGATGGGAGGGATCAGCAAGGAAAGCTACCTTACTGAGGTCAGCACACGTAGGGATAAAAGCCATGTACAGTTGGACCTTGCAAAGGGAATTAAAACCAATAGCAAAGGTTCTATAGCCATATACATCAGAAGAAAACAAAGAAAGAAGAAGTGGGACCGCTAAACACTGAGGATGGAGTGGAGGTTAAAGATAATCTAGGCATGGGCCAATATCTAAATACTTTGCCTCAGTCTTTAACGAGGCTATTGAGGAGCTTAGGGATAATGGTAGGATGGCAAATGGGAATGAGGATATGGAGGTAGATATTACCACATCCGAGGTAGACGCCAAACTCGAACAGTTTGATGGGGCTAAATTGGGGGGGCCTGGATAATCTTCCTCCAAGAATATTAAAGGAGCTAGCACATGAAATTGCAAGCCCATTAGCAAGAATTTTTAATCAATCTGTAAACTCAGGGGTTGTACCATATGATTGGAGAATTGCTAACACAGTTCCCATTTTTAAGAAAGTAAAAAAAGTGATCTGGGTAACTACGGACCTGTTAGTTTGACATGTGTAGTATGCAAGGTCTTGGAAAAAATTTTGAAGGAGAAAATAGTTAAGGACATTGAGGTCAATGGTAATTGGGACAAAATACAACATGGCTTTACAAAAGGTAGATTGTGTCAAAGCAACCTGATCTCCTTTGAGGAGGCAACAGATTTTTTAGACAAAGGAAAAGCAGTGGATCTAATTTACCTCGATTTCAATAAGGCGTTTGATACGGTTCCACATGGAGAATTATTAGCTAAATTGGAAAAGATGGGGATCAATATGAAAATTGAAAGGTGGATAAGGAACTGGTTAAAGGGGAGACGACAACGGGTCACACTGAAAGGTGAACTGTCAGGCTGGAAGGAGGTTACCAGTGGAGTTCCTCAAGGATCGGTTTTGGGGCCAATCTTTTTATTACTGACCTCGGCACAAAAAGCAGGAATGTGCTAATAAAGTTTGCGGATAACACAAAGCTGGGAGGTATTGCCAATACAGAGAGGGACCGGGATATCCTACAGGAGGATCTGGATGACCTTGTAAACTGGACTAATAGTAATAGGATGAAATTTAATAATGAGAAGTGTAAGCTTATGCATTTAGGGATTAACAACAAGAATTTCTGTTATAAACTGGGGACGGATGAATTAGAAGTAACGGAGGAGGAGAAGGACCTTGGAGTATTGGTTGATCATAGGATGACTATGAGCCGCCAATGTGATGTGGCTGTGAAAAAAGCTAATGTGGTCTTGGGATGCATCAGGCGAGGTATTTCCAGTGGAGATCAGGAGGTGTTAGTACCGTTATACAAGGCACTGGTGAGACCTCACCTGGAATATTGTGTGCAGTTCTGGTCTCCCATGTTTGAGAAGGAGGAATTCAAACTGGAACAGGTACAGAGAAGGGCTACAAGGATGATCCGTGGAATGGAAAACCTGTCTTATGAAAGGAGACTCAAAGAGCTTGGCTTCTTTAGACTAACCAAAAGAAGGTTGAGGGGAGATACGATTGCTCTCTATAAATCTATCAGCGGGATAAATATCGGGGGGGAGAGGAATATTTAAGCTCAGTACCAATGTGGACACAAGAACAAATGGATATAAACTGGCCATCAGGAAGTTTAGACTTGAAATTAGATGAAGGGGTTTCTAACCATCAGAGGAGTGAAGTTCTGGAATAGTCTTCCAAGGGGAGCAGTGGAGGCAAAAGACATATCTAGCTTCAAGACTAAGCTCGATAAATTTATGGAGGAGACATATATATATATATGATATGATGGAATAGCCCTAATTTTGGAAATTAATTGATCTTTGACTATTAGTGGTAGATATGCCCAATGGCCTGTGATGGGATGTTAGATGGGGTGGGATCTGAGTTACTACAGAGAATTCTTTCCTGGGTATCTGGCTGGTGAGTCTTGCCCACATGCTCAGGGTTTAGCGGATTGCCATATTTGGGATTGGGAAGGATTTTTCCTCCAGGGCAGATTGGCAAAGGCCACAGGGGGGTTTTCACCTTCCTCTGCATCGTGGGGCATGGGTTACTTGCTGGAGGATTCTCTGCACCTTGAAGTCTTTAAACCATGATTTGAAGACTTCAATAACTCAGACATAAGTTAGGGGGTTGTTATAAGAGTTGGTGGGTGAAATTCTGTGGCCTGTGTTGTACAGGTCAGACTAGATCATCATAATGGTCCCTTCTGACCTTAAAAATCTATGATTCTTCCCTGTTTTCAGGAAAGTTCTGATGTGGAATAAAAACAAAGCTGAAATCCTCCTGTGTTCCCAAACTATGGAATTCTTATTTGCCAGCCCTAAAGTTAAATCTCTCGATGCGAGGAGGTAAGGAATTACTTCTTCCTTGTCTCCTAGGATTTCACATAAAACTAACAGCACCTTTTCACTCCTGCGGCCCCCCAGTGAAAATTAATCTTGAGCCTTCAGCCTCAGATCATTGAGTTGTGGGTGGAGGGAAGGAGGTAGCTTGGTCACTATCACCAGATCTAGATTCAATTAAAGGGTTTTTTTGTTTGTTTTTTTTTAAAGCCCTCTTCTCAGATTCACACTTCTCCCAGTTGGAGTGTGACATTCCCTCATGGTGTGAGGTCTCACGTTACCAGCACTAAAACAGCCTTGGAATTTCTAAGTATTTTAGGATGACAAATTTCCTAACTCACAATGTTGTATCCAACTCATGGGACTTCTCTGTTAGAAGTTGTCCTGACAAATAAAGAGGAACTGATGACAGAACTAAAAGTTACATAGTAGCTTAGATACAAGTGATCATGATTCCATTGCATTCATAACGTGCAGGCAGAATAAAGTCCAGACCAGTGATATGTACACACACGGTGTTTTAAGAGGGCCATTTCACAAAATTGAAACCAATTTGAGCCAAATCAGCTGGGAGGAAGAATTTAATCAGAAAAATATGAATCATAATTGGGAATTTTAAACACTATTAGATTCCCCAAAAAGCCACAGTAGAAGAAGGCCACATTGATTAGGGGGGGAAAAAACAAAAACAAACCTGGTTTAGAAGGCACATATAAAATGGAAAAAAAGAGGGAAGTTGTTAATGACTATGAATCAGAAGTCAGGAATTGTAGAAAACTGGTAAGGGAAGGAAAGGGACGCAAGGATAAATCTATGGTTAACAGAGTTAAGGACAATGAGGTTTTTTGTTTGTTTTTTAAAGTATATTAGGAACAAAAAGAATCCTAAACAACGGTATTGGTCCATTGCTAGATGCAAATGGTAATAAATAATAATAATGCAGAAAAGGCTGAAGTGTCTAATAAATATTTCTGTTGTATTTTCCCACGTAGAAATGATGTAGTCATCACATAGGATAACACTCTTTCCATTCCACTAGTATCTCTCAGGAGGATGTTAGATAGCAGCTACTGAAGTCAGACATTTTTTAAATCAACAGACCTGAATAATTTACATCCAAGAATTTTGAAAGAGCTGGCTGAGGAGTTCACTGGACTGTGAACACCGATTTTCAATAAGCCTCAGAGCACTGGAAAGTTCTAGAAGAAAGCTGATGTTGTGCCAATACTTAAAAAGGGTAAATGGGATCACCTGAGTAATTATAGGCGTGTCAGTCTGACATCGGCCCCAGGCAAGATAATGGAGCAGCTGATAGGGGACTCTATTAATAAAGAACTAAAAGACGGTAATGTAATTAGTGCCAAGCAACATGGGTTTATGGGAAATGAATCCCGTCAAACTAAGTTGATCTCTTTTGTTGATGAGATTAGCAGATTAGTTGATGAAAGTAATGTTGGTAGAATATGTATGGCATTCTGATCAATCCACTGAATGTGTGCCACATCAATTTCATAATATTCTCATTTTAAAAAAGCTGGCTAACGGGCTGTCTCAAAAGGTAGCTGAGAATGGGAAATGAGCATCAAACAGGTGCGTTTCCGGGGGGCTGCAGGAACAGGGTCTCGGCCCTACACTAGTTAACATTTTCATCAATGAGCTGCGGGGAGGGGGAAGGCATCACTGATGACTCTCAGATTGGAGGAGTGGTCACGTGAGGAAGAGGACAGGTCACTTGGTAAATTGCGTCCAAGCAAACAAGCTGGGTTTTAATCTGGCTAGAGGTAAACAGACATCTAGGGCCATCCTTACAGGGTGGGGGGGACTCTATCCTGGGGAGCAGTGACTCTGAAAATGACTTGGGGGTGGGGGTGGCTCATCAGCTGAACGCAACCCCAAAAGGGCTAATGAGATCCTGGGATGCATGAACAGGGAAATCTCAAGTAGAAACAGAGAGGTTATTTTACCTCGTTCACAGACAGTGTTTTCCCTCCCCTGTCCTTAGGGAGGTGTTGGAAGGATTTTAGTCCACAGAGGCCCCATAAGACACTGCGCGCTTGTTGGGAGCTAAAACTGCGGTGAGCTTGTAAGCACAAGAAAGAGCCCCGAGTGGGATCTGAAGGCGTACTCCCCAACGAGAGCCCCTGTGGGAGTGATCGAGTGCTCTCTGGTGAGCTTATTAGCATGCGTGTAGGTTCTTGTATTGGCTTAAACCCATTTTCTCCAACATCTGTCAGGGATGGTCTGAGTTTACTGGGCCCTGCCTCAGTGCAGAGCACTGGACTTCGCTTTGAGTCCCTTCCTGCCCAGCGTTTCTGATGCTTTTACTTTCAGAAAACAATGTGCTTGCTTCGAAATAGCTGAGTGGTGGCTTAACTGGGGCAATTACGCGGTTAACTGGGAAGAGAAAGACACAACAGGCTGTTTAGGCCACTTGTCTTTTGTGGAGGACGTTACAATAGAGTCGGGTTGCTGGGAAGCCCAGCAATAGGCCAGTCCGAAGGGATGGGGTGAGTATGTCCACCCAGGACAGGTCAGGAGCCTGAAACTGAGCGGGTGCCCTTCCTGGCCCCTAGAGGAGGGGATACAGGTGCAATTGCCCTGAATTGCGGCATCCAGTGCCGTGTGCACAATGCACGAAGGGTATTGACAAATTAGAGAGGGGTGGAGAAGGGCTCGAAGAAGGATTAAAGGATCAGACAACATGGCTCAGGCTCAAGGGGCTCAATCACTGTATCTGCTTAGTCTGGCAAAGAGAAGCGGGGAGGGTGACCTGACGACAGTCAAGTGCCCACACAGGGAACAAATGACAACGGGCTGTTCCATCTAGCAGCGAAAGGTCTTACCCGATCCAATTCGGGCTGGAAATAAAGCCCAAAGTTCTGAACAGGGAGGGGAATTAACCCCTGGAACAATTTACCAGGTTCATGCTGGAATCTCCAGCACGGACCATTTTTAAGTCAAGTTTGGATGTTTTTCTGAACGCTCTGCTCTAGGCAGGGCCGGCCCTAGGGGCGTGCAGCGCCCAGGACGTAGGTGCCAAGCTTCTAATCTGCTCCCCCTGGCTACGCCCTCCCCCCACCCCTTCCCCAGGGCCCCACCCCTGCCCCGCCTCTTCCCTGCCCAGTTCCACCCCCTGCCCCAAACACACTGCACCCTCGATCCTCTCCCCTCCCCCCCAGCACCTTCTGATGCCGCGAAACATCTGATCCACAGCAGATGCTGAGAGGGAGGGGGAGAAGCTGATTGGCGGGGGCCTGCCGACGGGCAGGAGAGAGGTTCTGGTAGGGGGATTCCTCCTCACACACCCCGCCCCCGGCCGCTCGCCTCCCTGTTTGCCCCCTCACCTTGCTTGCTCACCACCCGCCTCACCTCCCCATGCAATGCTCAGGGCGATCACCCCGATTCACTGTACCCAAGCGATGGCTCTAGGCATGGTTTGGGGGCAGTTCTCCGGCCTGTGGCATATAGGAGGTCAGACTAGACAATCCCAACGATCCCTTTGGGCCTTGGAATTAGGATTTTTACAGGCAAAGTTTACCCCCCTCCCCTCGAGCTGTCGCCGAGTCAGCACAAGGGTGGTGGCGGCGGGGGGAAATAGGAGTGGCCTGCAGAGGAGAAGAGAGTTCTTAGCTTCCTTTGTCAACTGCAAGAAACTCCGATATTTTCTAACCTCCAGGAAGCAGCTCTCCCCACCTACTCTGGAGTTGCCTCAGCGGGCCAAAACCAGGTGGCTTTTTTAATTATTGCAGATACACACTGCTGGCTCTTGCTCTAATCTGCTGCCCACTGAAAAGAGCTCGGCCTGCTCTAGCCAGTTTTTGTACTGATAACTATGTGGGTTGAGGCTGGGTGATTTTTAACATTTATATCCAGTACAACCCCTAGTGTTGACACTTATACTGGTATAAAGATGTCAGCACTGCCTAGTGGCTACAGCACTGTACTGGGTTCTATTCCCCAATTGGCAACCTCAGCCAAGTCACTTGTGTTCCTCAGTTTCCCCACCTGTAAAATGGGTCTAGTGACACAGACCCCCAAAGCACTTTACAAAGGAGACCTACTGATGAAAGACGCTAGGGATTATTGTTCCAACATGGTTTACTCGCCTTCCTGTACAGGTATAACTATATCAGTAGAAGCACCTCTAAACAGATATAACTGCATCTATCCTAGGGCTTTGTCTAAGCACAAGATGTGTAGTTAAAGCAATGCAATCCCTAATCTCTAGGTAGCTCTGGGATTTATTTTACTACCGTAGCTGAGCGTCTCAATCTGGAAGGTATTTATCCTTACATTAAAGGGTTATTATCCCCATAGTACTAGTGGGGAAACTGAGGCACTGAAGGGCTCCCCCAGGGTGACACAGGAAGGCTGTGGCAGATCTGGCATGTCAGGCCAGGTCTTCTGAGTCCCAGGCTAGTGCTCTAACCATTGCACTGTGCATCCTCTCTGCTACAGGGCTCTCGAGGACCCTCTGCTCTCAGCAGTCCCAGTCTATGTAGCTGTGTCACACACGGTGACAGATCAGAGCCAAGAGCCCATTCTGTCAGCACAGGGACCCCAAAGTCAGCCTGAATGAGCATGTGGTGACCATCCAGGAGAGGGTCTCTGCCTTTGTGTCAGAGGAAGGAGCAGAGTCTGGGAAGGGCTCCAGGCCAGTGCTGGTCAGAGGCACAATTATGTCACTAATTAAACATTACATAAACCCCACCCCCAAGCCAGAGAGCAGCCTCACATGCCCCCTGTGCTGGCTCGGTAGCCTGATGCCAAGGGCCACCCAGAGAGGCTGTTCCTAGTGAGAGCAAAGTCTTCCTGTCCCCTCCCCCCCAGCCATGCCTGACCCTGCCCAGGAGGAGACCCCACCATCCTATGGAACTAGGGGGTTGGAGCCATGGCTCATGCAGAAGCCAAACACAGGGCTATGTGCAACACTGCCCTCTACTGGCTACAATGGGGACTGGTTGATCGTGTGCCACAGGCCCCGCGCTGCTGATGGAGATCTCCTTCAGCCCAAGTGGGCTGGGCTGGGCTTTAGGCGCAGGAGGGGGAAGAGTTCTCGCCCCGCTGATGCCATGAAGTTGCGAGCAGCCATGATGCAGTGGGGTGGGAGAGCTCATGAACCACAAGCTGTGTGCACACACACACACACACACACACACACACACAGAAAGAGGCACATTCACAGCACCACAGGAAGAGCCGCAGGGGCTGGGTGGAAAGAGGGAAGAGGAGATTCCTTGGGAGTAGCTGACGACGCGGCCTGACTGTTGCTACAGACAGACCCGTGCACAGATCTAGCAGCCTTGCCCTCCCGCCATGCCCAGAGATCTCTGCTTGTGTAGAGGGGAGAACAGATCTGTGCTACTGCCCCCGTGCTCCCCCCCCAGCAGAGATCTAGTCACCCTGCCAATCCCTACCCCCAAATCCAGTTACAGGCTCCAACAGCACTTCGGGTGGTTTAAGGCCACAGAGGGATTTAACAGCAAAATCCCTTCCCGGAGCATGCTGGGAAGGATGAGACACAACAAGTTTGGGTGGCAGCAGCATCTCTGCACAGCTGGCCTGAAAGTCTGCCCCAGAGTGCGCACCACATGGGTCACAGCAGTCTCTGCCGGTCATACGAGCCACTGAGGAACCTACATGGGTCTTATGATCCCATTTGCTCACCACTGCCCTGTGCTAGCTGGAAGCAAAGTTGTTCTGCTGTGTGTCATAGGCCCTATACTGCTAAGGGAGATTCCCCATGCTTGGGACAACCAGCAGTGGTGGTGCTTGTGGGGTGGGAGGAAAAAATCAGAGCAGAGCCCCCACTGGGGGAGTTGCAAGTACTTAGTGGAGGGAATCCAAGACTCGACCCCACACACACACTCCAAATGGGGTGCAGTGCCCCATAGTGCCTGGGGAGCTGCCTCCAGGGAGAAGGCAGAAGGCATTTGCCCCCACCCCCTCCTCCTATGGCCAGCAGCTGCCCTGTTCTGGTGACCAATAGCCCCAGAGGCATCAATTCTGCTGTCCCCTCCAGGCTGGCATGAAGCGCTGCTCCCAGCCACAGAGCTGCAGACCCTTGCACCTGGGGTCATGGGTGCAACCCAGTGGTATCTTATGGACAAATACAGAGGCCTAGTGCCTGTCCAGCCACTCCTGCAAAGCCAGGAGGAGAACCAGCCCGCAGGCTCCTGCTACTAGAGCCAGGGCAGCTCTCCTATGGCTGGTAGCAGTAGCAGGTCCCTTGTCCTCTGGGCTCAGCCTCCAACCTGTAGGGCCTTTTCAGCCCTAGATCTCAAAGCCCTGGCAGAGAGGAGCCCTGGGTAACCACAGCTGGGGAAATGGAGGCACAGAAAGACGAAGCAACTTGGCCCAAGGCCCTACAGCAGGAGCAGTGGTCAAACCCCATTCAGAACCCCAGAGTCCGGACTCCCAGCCCTGCCCCCTTCCCCCATGCTCTAGCCAATAAGACCCCACTCCCCTCCCAGAGCTGGGCGTAGAACCAAGGAGTCCCAGCTTCCAGGTCTGTTCCTCTTCCCACTGGCCTATGCTGGCCCCACTCTGAAAACAGAAAAGGAGGACATGTGGCACCTTAGAGACTAACCAATTTATTTGAGCATGAGCTTTCGTGAGCTACAGCTCACTTCATCGGATGCATCCTGTGGAAAGTACAGAAGATCTTTTTATACACACAAACCATGAAAAAACGGGTGTTTACCACTACAAAAGGTTTTCTCTCCCCCCACCCCACTCTCCTGCTGCTAATAGCTTATCTAAAGCGATCACTCTCCTTACAATGTGTATGATAAAAAGATCTTCTGTACTTTCCACAGTATGCATCCGATGAAGTGAGCTGTAGCTCACGAAAGCTCATGCTCAAATAAATTGGTTAGTGTCTCAGGTGCCACAAGTCCTCCTTTTCTTTTTGCGAATACAGACTGACACGGCTGTTACTCTGAACTCTGAAAACAGATCTGGCTCCACTGTGGCCTGGCTGGGAGCAAGTCAATAGACACCAGCCGCTGCTAGCCCAGCCTGCTCCCCCCTGCAACTCAGTGCTGGGAGGCACCATATGGCTAACAATGGGGCCCCTTAACCAGCTCGGTGGCTTTATTAACTGTCTGAGTTTAGAGGAAGTTAATCAGACCCGGAGGCCTGTGAGGAGGGGGTTGCACCAGCTGGACAGTGTCCCCCACCCCCCAAGGTCCCAGCCCACCAGTCACTCCCTCCCCAGCTGGGCCCAGAGGGCAGAAGGCCCACTGCTTTCCCCATGGACAGGAGGCTAAGCGGCAATAAGCCACACAGATCCAGGCAAGGTTTGATTGGAGGGGGCAGATTCTCGGCCACTGGCCCACACTGAGGTCTGGGCGAGCTCCCTGGGGCTCTTTGCTGAATGCTAAGCCTGCCACAGCCACTCCTTTCCGAGCCACCGTGGCAGGAGGACTCCAGCCTAGCAAAGGGCCAGAAGCAAAAGCTACATTTAGCCGGGGGGCATCCCTTTGTTTTGTCAGTTTCAGGAGTCTGGACATTTGCTTTGTAAAGCAGGCCCCCCCAGGCCCGTTTAAAACAGGGAGACACAAGCATCCCGCGGGTCACGTTCAGGCCTACTGCCCCTGCTCCAAGCTCGAAACACACCATCAGCCAGAGTTCACGGAGGATAGTTCCCGCAAGCGGAGATGGCAGCTTCCCTGCCCATGGGTCTAGCCAGCTTCCTTAGCGTGTGCAGGCCCTGCCTCACAGCTCTGAGCCCCAGCCATTCTGCTCCTCGAGCTCCCCCCACCCCACGCCTCAAGATGGCAGCTGCCCTCTTTGTTTATTTCCCGCTCCCTGGGGTTGAAAGATACCAGGAGGTTGCTAGTGATTAACTCCTCATTAGATGCAGCAATCAGCATCTTTAAGGCTCTGCGGAAGGGCTCGAGGCAGCTCAGACACACAGCGCTCTGCCGTGCCAGCCAGGGGCAGGCCAAAAGCCTGATCGGATTTCAGGGAAAGCTAAGCAGCCAGCGTCGGCGAGCCGTGCCCCCATTTCTTCACCCCACCTCCAAAGCCGCAGATCCCCTTCAGATCCGGAGCTTGCGAGGCAGCACCAAGCTAGAGAAAGGGCAGGGCCATGGCTGAGGCACTGGGATTCAGGAGATCAGGGTTCAAATCCCAGCTCTGCCACAGACTGCCTGGGTGACCTTGGGCAAGTCACGGCAGCTCTGTGCCTCAGTTTCCCCACCTTTAAGCCAGGGTGGGGAATACTTTTCATCCTATTTGGATAATGAACTTTTGGGGGCAGGGACCCTCTCTCATTGTGTCTGTGCAGGGCCTGGCACAGCAGGGCCCTGATCTCTGCTGGGGTGCTATACAATTAGCATTGATCTCCCCTCTGAACAGCCCCAGCTGGTAGGGTTGGAATCAGATTCATAGATTAGATTATCACAATAGTTCCTTCTGGCTTTAATCTGGCCTCCTGTATAGCACAGGTCAGAGAACTGCCCCACAATCATTCATAGAGCCAGTCTTGATTCAACACCGTGAGTGATGGAGAATCCCACCACAACCCACGGTAAATTGTTCCAATGGCTAATTAATTACCCTGACAGTTAAAAAACATACACTCAATTTCCAGTCTAAATTGGTCTTGCTTCAGCTGCAAGTCATTGGATCATGTTAGGCCTTTGCCTGCTACATTGAAGAGCGCAGTATAAAATGTTTGTTCCCCATGTAGGTACTTCTAGACTAATCACTTCACCCTTCAATAGAGGCCAACCCAGGGCAGAACCATGCCCCTGGGGTCAGAACGGATCTGCATCTATGTAGATATATGGGAGAGCAGAAAGTGTTAAACACTCTTCTTCCCCAAGAGGAATTCCCAGTCCTGCCTCTTCCAAGATGGAGAATTCTTCCCCTCCCAGGTCTAAATGCCACCAGGCCAACTTCAGACACAGATCAGAACTTCACCGTTTGCAGGGAGTTTGGCTCAGACCCCATTGACACCAGCACACTCCATGCCTGTGACACTATATCAGCAGCATTGCCTAGAGCACCACTATCCAGAGGCCATGGGTTCTATTCCTTGCTCTGTCACTGGCCTGCTGGATGACCTTGGGCACGTGTGAAAGTCTGTACCCCTCTTTTATAGAGCTATGCTAGATCTCGTAAAGAGGAGGCCCTGTGTGGTATCATTTGAAAACTCAATTTGCTGATCATTATTGTCCTGGTGAAGTGTGTGGCAACTTTGTATGCAAAGTTGTAAGATTCTACTTACTGTATGATGTTACTAAGCCATATTCCAAATCTGAAGACCACTCACAAACAGTTCCCCAGAGAAAAAAAGGCCAGCCAATGCCTCAGCAAGGTGTCAACAAAATCAAATGGACCCACCACCTGGCTAAGTGGCCATTCTTTGACAGGAAAAAGGATGTGGGCGAAAATCTACACCTTGACAAAGGAACACTGGGGGGGGGGGGGGGGGAGGAGATTGTGTGGACAGGACTCCCCCTGACTTGGAGAGGATTCTCAAAGAAGAGACAAACATATAAGGAGGGAGAGCAAACACCCCAAATTCTCTCTCCTCCTTCATCTCTACCCACAGCCTCACCACCACCTAAAGAACAAGGAAAACAGCATTGGACTGTGGGAGGGATCCTGTCTGAAAGAGACTGAGTTCGTAAAACAGTTGGGAATATGCAGTGAGAGAACAAGCTAAGAGAATTCTAAGCAAAGTCTAAGTTAGGCATTGGTTGTGTTTTGCTTTCATTTTCTTGTAACCAATTCTGACTTTCATGCCTCATTACTTGTAATCACTTAAATTCTCTCTCTAGTTAATACATTTGCTTCATTGTTTTATCTAAACGAGTGCGTTTGGATTGGAGTGTTTGGGAAACTCCATTTGAGATAACAGGATTTGCACATAATCACCTTTTATTGACAACACAACCAACTTTATATGAGCTTGTGTTGTCCAGGAGGGTGCTGGGCAGTGCAAGATGCACATTTCTGGGGGAAGCCTGGGACTGGGAGTTTGCTGGTGTTGCCCTGCAGCATAATTCAAGAGTGGCTGGCTGGAGCCCACATGCAGTGTAACTGGAAGCAATGCACATGCAAGAGGCTGTGAGAGAGCACACCAAGAGTGGCTGCTCTCTCAGTGAAGCAGTGTAAAAGGCACCCCAGGCTGGAGAACTGAGGGGACACAGCTGTCCATCAGTCCAGACTGTACCCTGGTGATGTCACAGCATGCCCCTTCGTGCCTCAGTTTCCCCATCTGTAGAGTTCGGCTAATGAGACTGACCTTTTCAAAGCCCTTCGAGATCTACTGATAATAAACACTATAAAAGCAGAGTTAATTTTAATAGTGCTAATGCTCTACTGTGACTTCCTGTTTCTATAGGGGGTCCTTTGAAAGGATGCTCAGGGCGTTCCTGGCATGCTCCGACTTCAGCAAGTGAAAGCCAGCAAAGATGAGTGCAGAGTACTACACCTAGAGAGGCCAAATCAAAAGCACAGCTACAAACTGGGGAAGAAGAGACTGGCAGCGGTCCTGCCGACGAGGCCCTGATGGTTAGAGCGGATCACAAATTGGACACAAGCCAACAATGATGCGACTGTGAAGAAGCCAGATATTCTGGGGTTCATCCACAGAAACTTTGCATATAGCAAACAGGAGGTAGCTGTCCCCCTCTACTCAGCACTGGTGAGGCCTCACCTGGAGTACTGTGTCCAGCTTTGGGTGTCCCGCTTTAAGAAAGACGTGGACAAACTGGAGACAGTCCAGAGGAGATTTGGGGGGGTGGGGGGGGGAAGTGTTATAAAAGCTTTAGCAAACCTAAGCTGTATGAGGAAAGGTTGAAAGAACTGGACATGCCTAGTCTAGAGAAGAGAAGGTTGAGAGAGGGGAGAACTCATAACAGTATTCAAATACATTAAGGGCTGTTATAAAGAGGACAGTGATCAATTATTCTCCACGTCTACTGCGGGAAGGGCAAGAAGGAACCAGCTTAATAAGCAGCAAGGGAGAGATATTGTAGCTTAGATATTGGGAAAAACTATCCTCACAACTAGGAAGTGAAGTACTGGAACAGGGGACCAAGGGGAGGCTCTGTAATCCCCATCACTGGAGGGTTTTAAGAACAGGTTGAACGAACACCGATCAAGAATGGTCTAGGTTTACTTGGTCCTGCCTCAGCACAGGGGGCTAGACTAGATAGCAGAGGTCCCTTCCAACCCTCCATTTCTACGAGCTAGAAAAACGTGTGTGTGCATCACTGCCCATTAGTGGATAGATTCAGAACCATGTGTCCTAAGCCCTATGCTACAGACCACCGAAGGGTGATTCGCCTCTAGCTCAGCAGCCAGCAGTCTCAGAACAGGTGGTTCTGTTCGTGAAACCCCAAGCGGCGCTTTCACAAACGGACCTAGGACACAGCTTGGCTCGAGCACGTAGCTCCACTTCTGTCCAACAGCTGTTTAGGCTGCTCGGCACAGCAGAATGATACAAAAAGCAACCGCCGAGATGCAGCCAGCTCTGGGGCATAGCGCAGCTGTGGCTGCTTTTAACACCATGCTGTTTCACACAGGAAGCGAAGACTATTGCATCTGCAGGTGGAGAAAGGCGAGGAAGGGGCAGACTGGGGAGGCAGAATGGAAACTGCTCAAGCTGGAGCATGGCCAGGACATCGCAGGATCTTTAAATGGGTCAGGATCTCAGCTGAATGAGTCAGTGTTTTTCTGGCAGAGACTTTCCAAGCAGGTCAGAATCCTGCTGTTACTAACACGCTGCCAGTCTAGCTCCTACACACAGGGATGTGAATTGGTGCTTTCAGAAACTTGCTTCAGCAAGATCTTCCCTGGGAGCTTGAGCTAAGCCCCCTCCCCCAGTCTGTTCACTGTATCCACCTGCAGTCTCTTCTTATAAGCTCTTTGGGGCAGAGGCCTTCGTCATTCTATGTATAGCACCTAGCACAATGCAGCCCTGGTCCCCGTAGCACCTTCGGGCACCGTAATGGTAGCTTGCGAGCTACCTCACAACACACAGGAGTCCTGCTGCCCAGCTCGATCCACTACACCCCGCCAACTACAGTTTATGAAGTTAAGCATAGGACTCTTCATTCACAATATATCCCCCCCAAATACCCCAATTGTAACCACCTCTTCCGGATCCTGGATCTCCCCCCGCAGCCAGTGACCCCAGACCTCACTCAAGGCTCGCAGAAAGCAGACACCACTCCCCTCCCCTCCCCACCCCGTCCCAGTCCCCCAGAAGAGAGATCTGCAGCCGACATGCCTCAGCCCCTCTGGGCAGGGAGAAGGGGCTGCCCCCTCCCAGCTGAAGCATTGGCAGACACCAGCCCTTCCACCCAGCGGTTTGGATCCAACATCAGCCCGGAGTGGGTTGTGGGAAAGGAACCCAGCTCCATACAGCTGCCTGCATTCCCATTGAAACACCCCGCTTTGGGCACACAGACCTGCTATTGGACTGGCCCCGTGCAAACACAGACAATCTGGAATGAGCCGCCTCATCCAGCTCACACCCCAGGCAGCCCTGGGCACTGCCCACTCCAGGCCTCACTGGGGTGCCAGGGCTCCACACCCCCTTTGTCCTCATGTACAGCAGCTGTGAGAGCTTTGCACAGGGCTTCTGCCCTGCTCCCCACAGCACCTCCTGCTGGGAAAGGCTGGGGCAGCAGGATCTTCCCCCCCAAAGCTAGATTTAGAGAGGATTAAACAAGATCGTGTCTTTCTTCCCTTTCCGAAGGCCTTCTAGGCCAGTGCATTTCAGAGGCAGAGTCCAGGCTTGGCGCCTGCTTCCACACTTGGACAAAAGGGGGCATGGCCCCTTTAAGAGCTTTCTCTATCCCAGCCCTTGTTTGCATAAGAATGGCCCCAGCTAGGGGGGAGGGGGGGGGCGGTGCAGGAGAGAGAGAGAAAATCCATTGAGAAGGGGAAACAACCAAAAGAAAAACATCCCTGGATCAGAGCTGAGCCAGGCAGCTGCTGCTCCCCATGCACCGATCCATCCCCCACACAGTGCCATGAAGCCTAGTCATAGAGCCAGCCCCACACATCCATCTGCTCAGGCTGCTGCCCCAAAAGGCCCCCCCCCCCCACTCCCCGGCTATTGCTACAAGCTGACTAGTGTTCCCTGCAGCAGTGACCTCTGCTGGCTGGAATCTGAACTGCATAGCCAGGTGTCATGGCCTATACTGCTAACAACTGGTGAGGATTCCCCATTAGCAAAATACCTGCTGTTTAAGAATGGGAGGGTCACAATCCCACCCTCCCACAGATGCCTTTGAGTCACAAGCACAGCACAGGGGAAGGCCTAGGAGTCACTCCACGGATTCCTGGCTTGTGCTTTGTCCTGGGAGAACAGCAGTAGTTGCCCCCCCCAACCCTCCCCCCACTCCAGTAATAGAACCCAGGAATCCTGGCTCTCCAGCCTCACCCTGATCTAATCCACTAGACCCTGCTCCCTGCCCAGAGAACCCAAGAATCCTGCTGCCCCCCAGCTTCAAGCCACTAGGCTCCACTCGCCTCCCAGAGGACCCAGGAATCCTGGTGCCCCCAGCCTAAACCCACTAGATCCCCCACCCTGCTACTCCCAGCTCTGGGAGAATCCCGGAAATGCTGGCATGGGTCAATATTCCCCTGCTGATCCTCAGCAGCATCTCACAGATCCTCCTGGGAGCCTTGACTAGGCAAATACCCTGCCAGATTGTTTTGTTTATTCAAATAACTGCAGTGACAAAGTCGAGCTGCCTCTCCCCCACTTGGCTTTGTGTGCTGGATACGCAACTGAACTCCCTGGGAACAGCCCCTTGCCCAGGCACCTGGCTTGCCGGGGAAAGATGCTCAATCAATGATCGCTGAGAAGCCATCACGGCTGCAGTTAGCAGGGCAGGGGATCAACCCCTGAACAGCCTACCTACCCTCACTGCATGTTTTGACATCAGGATCAGTTGTTTTCCTAGGTCTGCTCCAGCCCCCTCAAAGGCCAGGGAAGGCCTGTGGCCTGGGTTACAGAGGCCGGACTAGAAGATCCCCAGGGTCCCTGGGGCCTTTATGGGTATGTTTACACTGCATTCCGGAGCCTGCCAGCCCATGTCCGTCTCTGCCCAGCAGGGCTCACGCCAATGCTGTAAAGACAATGGTGTAGACTGGGTGGGGCCAAACTGGGGCTCGTGAGCCACACGTAGCTCTTTTACAGTTAAAGTGCGGCTTGCAGAGGCTGCCCCCATTCTCAGCCTACCAGTCTGTATGGGGGGGGAGCTCAGACTTCTGTCCTGTGGCAGGGTGGTGCGACTAGGGGCTTCTGCCCAACGGGGGGAGTGGGTCTAAGGGCTTTAGCAGGTTGCCCCTGTTCAAGAGCCGCAAGACTTCTGAAGATTATTGTATGCGGCTCGGAGCATCAGCGTTTGGCCACTCCTGATAATAGACTGGGCTTTGAAATTGCAGCTTGGGCTCTGAAGGCTGGGGCGGGGGCTTCTCAGCTGAACTCATGGCAGGAGACACCCATGCACCCACCCAAGAGCAGGGCTCTGTTCTGTCTGTGGTGAGCCCCCTGTACAAGGACTCGCAGAACATGCTCAGACTCCTGGCGCTTTCTGTCAGTGGATCTCCGAGCACCTCCCAAAACAGGTCAGTGTCATTCACCCCCTTTTTGCAGGTTGACAACTGAGGCACAGAGGGGGAGAGATTTGCCCAGGGCGAGCCAGTGGCAAAGCCAGGGATAGAACCCAGGCTGCAGCAGCTGCCTTCTCCTGCGACACTGGTTTCCAATTGAGGGGGAAGCGGTTTTAGGCCACATGAGTCTCTAGTGAGGCTGACTGACCCAGAGGTTTCCAAACGCTTGCCAGCCTGCACTACCTAGCACCACCACTGGGGGTCACCCTAAATCCTGGCCTGAGCATGCATGGGAGCGGCTGCTGTCTACACTAAGCAGCTGACTGGGCAAGTGGAGCAGAGGGAGAGGATTGGTGACCACCTCACCTGGGTGGCTGGGACAGAGACTCAAAAGCCAGCCAGGCAGGTTCTAGAGCCAGCCAAGAGTGCCTCCCAGCTCTGTTCCCATACGTGGCCGTTTCTGAGCAGCATCGGGCATGCCGATTCTGACACATCAGGAGAACCAAGAGAGACTCAGATCCAGCACAGCACACGGTGGAGTTTAGGGGGCCAGGCACTTCTCCCCAACACACTGGGACATGGCATCTCGGCCACTCCAGAGCGTGGCAAGGCAGTAGGGTGGACAGGCAGCAAGTGTGAAAAATTGGGACAGTGAGTGGGAGTAATAGGCACCTATATAAGACAAAGCCCCAAATATCAGGACTGTTCCTATGAAATCAGGACATCTGGACACCCTATAGGGCAGCATTGGGTACAGCCATTGTGCCATGCTGGGGGAAGCCTCAGATCCAGCAGGGACTTCGATAGGGGGCAGGTGCAATAGACACACCCTAGAGAGATGCAGCAGAGACAAGTCCTGCCAGCACCTGGAAGGAGCTCAGCAATTTCTCCTCTAGATCACAGCTCCCCTTTCAGGTGGAGAAAACTTCACCCCACTGCAATGAAAGGGTCAATCCCCAGCCCATTCATCTCCACCTCTGGCAGGATGGTTTGGAAGGGGAGCCCAGATGCACCCCAAGGTGTGGCCCACTCCAGATAAGAGTCATCATAGGATGAAGTTGTTCCTATTATGGTTGGGGGGGGGGGGGGATCATTCCCACCCCACCAACAATCCTAGTTCTAGACCTGGCAAATAGCTGGAAACCACAACACTGAAGAGCATCAAGTGCCTTAAGATGCCAGGGGATGGCATGGAGGCAGAGCACGGGGTTCAGTGCCCCTCCCTCCCCCCACCTGCATCCAGCTATGTGCTGGCAATAGAACCCAGACATTCTGCCACACCATCCCCAGAGGTGGCTGCATCTCAAGACCTAGACCATGCTGGGAAACATTTAGTTTCTGGCCCTATGCAACTGGTAAACCTCCTCTCCTCACCAAGGACAAGGGGGGAAAGCATGGTAATGTGTCAGCCTATGGTATTCTAGGCAACTCCCCCACCCAGTGACGGCATGGAAGGTGGGGGAGGAGAAGAGATGCTAGCCTTGGAGACCCCGTGTACCCACAGGTTGGATAAAAGTTGCACAACGGTGGGATAAGCTTCCACGCACACCCCTATAAGAGCTGAATCTTGATCTGCACTGACCCCTAACCCTGGGGGAAAGGGTGTGTGTGCGCTGTCTGCTGTCCCTTCCCTCCCCCCCCACCACCACCACACACTGCTGCCACCAGCTAGATCCCACCTAATCCCCAGCCCGTCCCGCAGGTTCCAGAATGCCAGACTGTCCGGAGGCCAGTGGCCCAGGGCCAGACATTCCTGCATTTACTGTGGGCTCCCAAAGCCCCCTCCCCCTCAGGGGCAGAATGTGCCCGACAGATCAGGATATACCAGTCGGGTGGGGGCTGGAGACACCAGATCCTCTTGCTCCCCAGGTGCCTCTGCTCAGAGACACAGGCCTTGCCCAAGAGGCCTTCACAACAGGAGCCCTACAAGATGACAGTTTCCCTGGCATCAAGGGACACTGTGTGGGGTGGAGTGGGGAGGAAGAGACATCTCAAAACAGGACCTTCCTCAGTCTCTCTCAGCAGGGGGGTTGAAATTAAATAATCCCATTCCAACCTGGCAGCTACTCCCTTAAACCAATCAATAAACTAATTATTCATGAATCAGCCATTTAGTTTATAAACTGGATTTAATCCACAGACAGAATCCAGGGTGGAGCGTCTTTTACTCATCTCAGCAGAGAGATACCAAGACCCTGGTGCATTCACAGAACAAGGTGAGTTAGGCAATTCCCCTCCTCGCAAAGAGGAGCGTTTGTCCCACATGCAATGACCAGACACTGGAGACGCCAGCATGGGGGTGAATCCCCTTCTGTACTTAAGACAGTGGTTGGTCATGATCTTGTCAATTTCTGACGAGGATTCGCTGCCTCTCTAATTTAATCCAACTACCTACAGCCCTGGCCAACCCACACAGCGATTTTAAGACCAGAAGGGGCTATTGGAGTATCTATGCAAGTTTCCTGTCTAACCAGGCCAGAGACTGCCACTCACTTACCCCCGTATTCAGCCCAGTGAATGCACAATTTTATCCGAGGGCTCTGCTACATGAGGTAGGTTAAAGATGGTGTTCCTCAGGTGTTAGTTTAAACCAGTTTAGTTAAAGAGTGTTCCCATGGGCCTTCACCAGGTGATTTGTTTCAGTCGCTTGGGACTGTGTAACCAGGCAGTTGTTTATGTGTGACTTTTTAAAGTCATCTCATATCAGCATAACCCCTAGTGCAGCTGCAGTTTTAAATTCACTGATGCTGGTCTGGCTTATTCCCTCTCCCCTGTGCAGCTGTTGTGTAGACATACCCACATGCATCACTGCCAACCCTCGTAGAGCATCTGATTTAGATTTAGCTTAAGCCTGTTGCTTTGGTCTTTCCTTGGGACACTTCTGCTGGCGGGAGCTGTGGTCACACGAGGAGGGTCGGCCCCGGATGGCTCTCCCAAGCCCCTTTCCTAGCCATGGTTCCACACCCATCCGCCCGGGCTGGCTGCGAGGAGTTTAAAATTCACCCCTTGAATTAAAGCTCATGCACTTTTCTCCTGGAAAGAGCCCCAGGAGGGGCTAAACCAGAGCCACTTTGGGTGCAGCTTTACGCCTGGCTCAGAACTGCCAGGCCCATCCCCTCAGCCTTCACACCCTTAAACAGCCACAGGCAAAGCGCGCTTCCCTCCCCCCCATTGCATTAGTGAACCAGACACACTGGGCCTCCATTACAAAGCCCATTCCCACCCCCAGGCCTCTCTGATGGGCAGAGTAGCAGCCCCAAGGCGACCTAGGAAACCCCCCCGGATATCATCAGTCAGCTGTCGGGAATCCTGAGCCATCCGTGGTACTCACCAGGGAGGGTAAAACATACAGGACCCCACTGCCAAAGGGGCTCGGAGCAGTGGGTGACCCTTAGAGCCCTTTCGCCCCACCTTAGGGCGCCACCCACCCACGGCCAGCTCCAGCCAGACGCGGGGCAGGGGGAGAAGCGAGGTGGGTCAAGCCGCCCCGGCTAACAAAGGCGCTGGCTCCCCCCCCCCAAGCCCAGCTGAGAGATTTGCACCTGCTGGGCGATTAAGATTCACACCCGGCTACATCAAAACAAACCTCCCCCGCAGCTCCGCTCCAGCCGGGAACCCGGCGGGGTGGGGATGGGGGGGGGCGCAGAGAGAGAGCCCAGGACTGGCCGGGGGGGGGCTCAGCTCAAGCCGGGGGGGGCCGCAGGGAAAGGGCCGCCTGGCTGTTACCTGCTGCGATCCGCGGGGAAACGCCTCTCGCCACCTGCTGCAGCCCCCGTCCAAACCCGGCTTTGTCTGGCCGCGGCGGCTGCTCCCGGCCCGGGCGTGCGGTGCCGAGTCGCGCCCCAGCCCCACTGGGTGAGGAGGGGACCAGGCTGGGAGGACACACGCCCCCCCCCCCCGCTGAATTAGCTCCTTAGCCAATGGCAGGGCAGGCTGGGGTTTAAAGCGATGATGTCACCCGCCCCCCCCCCACCCCCAGGGGCTGGTCAATTATCTTCGCCAGCCGGCGGGTGCTGCCGCTTGGTGCCCCCGCGCCGGGCAGCTGGTTCCTGGATCGATGGGCCGGGGGGAGGGGAGCGGGCCTGTAACCCTTTCACTGCCAGGGCTTCCTGGGGGAGCAAGGGGCTCCCTGTCCTGTGCCCGCACCACAGTCGGTCTGCCTGTCTACCCCCCCCCCACACACACACCTCTCGGTCTGCCTGTCTACCCCCCCCACACACACACCTCTCTCTCTGTCTGCCTGTCTCTCCCCCCGCCCCCCCACACCTCTCGGTCTGCCTGTCTACCCCCCCACACACCTCTCTGCCTGTCTATCCCCCCGCTCCCCACACCTCTCTCTGTCTGCCTGTCTCTCACCCCGCCCCCCCCCACCTCTCGGTCTGCCTGTCTACCCCCCACACCTCTCTGCCTGTCTATCCCCCCCGCTCCCCACACCTCTCTCTGTCTGCCTGTCTATCCCCCGCTCTCCACACCTCTCTCTGTCTTGTCTGTCTACCCCCCCACCTCTCTCTGTCTGCCTGTCTACCCCACCCCACACCTCTCTCTGTCTGCCTGTCTATCCTCCCGCCCCCCCCACACCTCTCTGTCTGCCTGTCTATCCCCCCACCCCACACCTCTCTCTGTCTGCCTGTCTCTCCCCCCGCCCCCCCCACACCTCTCGGTCTGCCTGTCTACCCCCCCCACACACACACCTCTCTCTGTCTGCCTGTCTTTCCCCCCACACCTCTCTGTCTGCCTGTCTCTCCCCCCGCCCCCCCCACACCTCTCGGTCTGCCTGTCTACCCCCCCACACACCTCTCTGCCTGTCTATCCCCCCGCTCCCCACACCTCTCTCTGTCTGCCTGTCTATCCCCCCCACACACACACCTCTCTCTGTCTGCCTGTCTTTCCCCCCACACCTCTCTGTCTGCCTGTCTCTCCCCCCGCCCCCCCCCACACCTCTCGGTCTGCCTGTCTACCCCCCCACACACCTCTCTGCCTGTCTATCCCCCCGCTCCCCACACCTCTCTCTGTCTGCCTGTCTATCCCCCACACACACACACCTCTCTCTGTCTGCCTGTCTATCCCCCACACACACACACCTCTCTCTGTCTGCCTGTCTATTCCCCCACACACACACCTCTCTCTGTCTGCCTGTCTATCCCCCCCCACACACCTCTCTGTCTGCCTGTCTATCCCCCCCACATACCTCTCTGTCTGTCTATCCCCACAAGCTACTTTGTCTAGTCACCCCTGCGCACAAATCGGTCCATCTCTCTATCCCCCTGCACCTCTGTCTGTCTGCTGTAGCCGGGTTGGTTTGGTTAGCAGAAGAGCTCTGTGTGGCTGGAAAGCTGGGCTCTCTCCCCAGCAGAAGTTGGTCCAACAAAAGACATTCCCTCCCCCACCTTGTCTCTTTTCACAGAAAGAAAAGGAGGACTTGTGGCACCTTAGAGACTAACCGATTTATTAGAGCATAAGCTTTCGTGACTTACAAAGCTATTGTTTCATATTCTCTGTGTATATATAAAGCCTGCTGCAGTTTCCACGATATGCATCTGAGGAAGTGAGCTGTAGCTCACGAAAGCTTATGCTCTAATAAATCGGTTAGTCTCTAAGGTGCCACAAGTCCTCCTTTTCTTTTTGCGAATACAGACTAACACGGCTGCTACTCTGAAACCTGTCTTTTCACAGAGTGATCGCTCTGCCTCTGACCTCTCAGGCCTCCACCTCAAGAGAAACCTGCACCATTTCAGAAGAGGAGCTTGGGAGTGTCCATTCATAACTCTGCCTTTATGGCTTATCACAACAAACTGTAACCCATGGACGCCCCCTTTTTGTCTTATGACTGCAGAGGGGTTAATGGGCCACGCTGCCTTGAACGGTCTCTTTAACAGACGTTCTTGTTAAACCCTGGATTTGTGCTGGAAATGGCCCACCTTGATTATCATACACATTGTAAGGAGAGTGATCATTTTAGATAAGCTATTACCAGTAGGAGAGTGGGGTGGGGGGAGAGAAAACCTTTTGAAGTGATTCCATTTTTTCATGGTCTGTGTGTATAAAACATCCTCACTGCATTTTCCACTTTATGCATCCGATGAAGTGAGCTGTAGCTCACGAAAGCTCATGCTCAAATAAATTGGTTAGTCTCTAAGGTGCCACAAGTCCTCCTTTTCTTTTTGCAAATACAGACTAACACGGCTGCTACTCTGAAACCTCTCTTACAACAGGGGTAGTAAATGATTTTTTTGTCAAGGTCCAGATTCCAGAGAAACATTTTTCACACCACAATAATGATAAATAAAAAGATTTGAGGGTCTGTTCAGAAGCATCTGGCAGTCCGGATTTGGCCTGCAGTATTAACTACCCCTCCTTCCAGTATGTGCTACCTACCTATGCTGAACGATCTGTCCCACCTTGCCTGTAGCTGTGACACTCAGAGGACCTTTCCCAGACCCGAAGAAGAGCTCTGTGCAGCTTGTCTGTTTCACCAGCAGAAGTTGGTCCCATAAAAGATATTCCCTTCCCCACCTTGTTTCTCATCTCCTGGGATCAACACGGCTACAGCACCACGGCAAGCATCTCTCTATCCAACCCCACACTCACCCATCTGTCTGTCCATCATGCATTCTCTCTCTAACGCTTTGGTGTCAGAGGAAGTGGGAAATCCAGGATCGCCTGGTAGATCCTGTAACATTCAATATTGCCCCATATCGTCCAGTATGTTTATGACTGTGCTGCAAACCCGTGCCTTGTGGACGGGTCTCTCCTTGCTCCCCAGCCTCCAGGGGAATTTGGAGAGACAGCCTGCCCCTCTCCCCCGCCCCACCCACCACCCATTATGTAGGGCTAGGGCTCTAGAAAGGGAACCAGCCCGTTGCTGTCCTGGTAAGGGCTCAGCCCCATGGCACCCTGCCAGCTGGGCCCTGCGGTGGGGCCAGCAGGATGGAAGTGCAATCTCCCTGGGGGCTGCAAACAAGGTGAAACAGGAGTGGGCAGGTCTGCGTAGGGAAGAGGGTAGTGAAGCACTGGAATGGGTTCCCTAGGGAGGTGGTGGAATCTCCTTCCTGAGAGGTTTTTAAGGCCCAGCTTGACAAAGCCTTGGCTGGGATGATTTAGTTAAGGTTGGTCCTGCTTCGAGCAGGGGGTTGGATTAGATGACCTCCTGAGGTCCCTTCCAACCCTGATATTCTATGATTCTATGAAATCAGGGGAAATAAACTGGGTGAACCCTGGGCCCTGAAGTGCCTGGGGTGCTGAGGGGATGCTTCTGGGGGCAGGATCCTATGGTAGGACTTGCCTCCCCTTCCCCAGAACAGGGCCTGGGCTGCTAGGGCTGGCTTTGCCCCCTCTTGCTCAAGCAGTCCCCAGCTACACTCCTTATTGCTGAACAGCCCCAGTTGTGTCGGAATGGAACAGCTGGCCTGCCCACGAGGTTGTCCCCCCCCCAGTGGTTGCTCTGTGCAACTGCAGCAGGAGGTAGGCGCGGGCCCCTCCATTTCAAGCAGTAGGGGGCTGCTTATAGGTCACAGGCTCGAGCCTCACCCTGGACATGGGAGACCGCAGGCAGAAGTATTATTGGATGTACCCCGGGACGCACCCCCCGCCCCCAGCCAGGCTTCTCTGCTGCGCACGCTGTTCTGGAGGCTGCTCCTTCAATCAGCTGCCTTTGCTTCTCCAGCTCTGACGGGGCACCCCCCAAGGAGCTGAGGGATGGGCAGAGCTGTGTGCCAGAGGAGCCCAGGGCTGGGCCAGCAGGGGGCTGGAGGCTGGGACTGAGGGGCACCGGCAGAGCTGAATGAGGGCTTGGTGCTGACTTTTGGTTTTGCCGGTGGGTGCCCTCCCGAGGCCCCACCCCGACTCTGCCCACTCCCGAGACGCCGCCCCCGCTCCACCCCTTCCCACCCGCTCATTCCCTCCGCCCCCTCCTCCGAGCACCTCTGCCAGTTTTGGAGGGAGGCTATTCACATTGGGGAAAAAGGGTGGGTGAGGTGATATCTTTTATTGGACCAGCTTCTGCTGGCGAGAGAGACAAGATGTTGAGCGTTCACAGAGCCCTTCTTCAGGAAGAAGAACTCTGTGAAAGCTCCTAAGCTTCTCTCTCTCTCTTACCAGCAAAAGTCGCTATTTTCAGGATTCATTTTAGCGTAATGGCATCATCACACCAAGGAAGGAGCACGGCCAGCACAATGAGATGAATATAGCCACGGGTGCATGCCAGACAGTCACAGGACAAGCACACTGGGATCCACACAGCAGGATAGTAGTGTCCGTCTAGCTCTCAGTTTAGTGGGGCTACACTCAGGGACTGAGTCCAAGGGGTCAGCTAAACACCAGAGCACCTGCACGGGGCTGTACTAACCGCAGGCCCTACACTGGCCCAATAGGAGGAGTTGCACGTCTGGGCACTAATTCCCAGTCCCAGTGCAAGGCAATGTGGGATCCAGGCACCAGGTCTTTAGTGCCAGAATTTGTACTCCCAGGAGAGAGGGATGGAATTATAGAAGTTACCGGGGGCAAAGCCCTCTGTGATCATCCTGGCTCAGTCAATCTCCCTGCCAATGCAGGGCTGATCCTTACTGCATGTTTTGTCCAGTCTCCTTTTAAAAGTCCCAAAGCCTTGGAGTTTCTAGCTGTGACGCTCTATAACAGGGGTTCCCAAATTGAGGGGGTCAGGACCCCGCAGGGGGTCGCGAGGTTATTACATGGGGGGGTTGCAATCTGACAACCTCCACCCCAAAGCCCGCTTTGCCTCCAGCATTTATAATGGTGTTAAATATATTAAAAGTGTTTTTAATTTATATGGGGGGGGGTCGCACTCAGAGGCTTGCTATGTGAAAGGGGGTCACCTGTATAAAAGTTTGAGATCCACTGCTCTATACCTTGGGGGAGTGGCGTGCTGTGCTCTCTAGGCCCCATATTCATCGTTTGTATATATTCTTTATATTTCATATCAAGCAGGCCATGTAAGGTATCATGGAAAAGGTTATGATTTGCTGAAACCCACTGTTCTGTCGAAATATGTGTATCATTAAAGTGCATAAAGTTGTGAAATTGTGCTGTATGGTGTTAATGAAATATGCTGCAAATCTGGGAGTAGCCCAGAAGGCATCTCCCCAGAAACAACAAGGCACTTGACCGAATGGCTGGGTGGATGCTACACAACCATCACCAGCCATTGTGCAGCCAAGTGAACGACAATTAGCAATTCAATGAGAATTACTCAACCCTGGGACTCAGCAGTGCCCGCCCCCACCAACATGATGCTTGGACTTATGTTTGCCAGAGCACATGGACTAAACATATAAAACAGGAGACAGTTTCTTCCAGCCCAGGTTGTACCGTAGGGGTCACACACTAGCCCTTCCCTTGGGAGACTGTTCCATCCACACCCCAAGGCAGAGATTGCACTGCTAGGAAGGTTTCCCCGGACAGAATGAGTTTCCCTTTCTCCCGCCCCATATCCCTTCCCCACTGCCTCTTCCCTCTCATCCCCCACCCTCGTAAGAGGCAGTCACCTGGATGCCAGGGCAGGGGACCAAGCGCACTGCATGGACATGGCCACTGTCTCCGAGAGGCAGGCATCTCAGCCTGGGCAGGGAGGGCAAGCAAGGGGGCACCGCACCCCGCAGGAGCCCAGGAGACGCCCCCCCGCCCCCATGCCCGTCCCTGTCCAGCTGCCCGGCGGAGGCTGGTACTCTCAGTCTCTCTGGGCTGCAGGGGTCCGGGGCATGTTATTGGAGACGCCTCTGACTGAGCCCCCTGCCAAATGCAGAGAGCTGGGTGGCAGCCGGTGGCCCCCCCCCACCCCCATCACCACGCAGACGGCCACCCCGCCCGCAGCCAGGTGCCGGCTCTCAGCACTGCCCTCCCCGCCTCACCCTCTCTGTCCCCACAGATGCCTCAAGGCAGAACAGTCCAGATTTGCCTCCCTGGGGTCCAGCGGGGGGAGTGTGGGGTGTATGTGTATGTGGGGGGGGGGTGTTGGAATTCAGAATCATTGGGCCCCTCACACAGGTTTGTAAAGCGACAGCACCACCTGCTGTCAGCTCCGGCAACACACACGGGTGCACACGCTCGCTGCAGGCCTGCTCGGCCAGTCGCACGTGCACGCACCCATGCATGTGCAAAGCCACACACTGCAGCAGGCCTGCCGTGGGAGCTGGCCCTCCCTGCACTGGTAGCTCAAGGTGTAATGTGACTGTGGGCCCCCAAGTACACGTCAGGGCTCTAGCTGGAGGTCTGGGGTGCTGTCAATGCTGCTGACATTGGCCTTACCGAGGGGGGGTGGGGCTGCTTCGCTACTCAGCTGCTCCCAGATGGTTTTGCAGTGTGACACGCACACGCCCCCACCCCTGGCATCTCCAGGCCCTGGTACAGTTGTTCTCAATGCCGGGGGTGGGGGAAATGCCCTGGAGTCTTGGGGAGCTGCTGCTGGCTGAGCCCTTTGGGAACCCCAGCCCCACACAATGGGCATCTCTAAAAACAGCCACAACTCAAGCAACCACCAGCTCATCCGCCCCCTGCACCCGTGTGTTTGAACCCGTTCGGACGAAATGTCCGGCTTCTCCCCTAGCAGGCAGCGGCTGCAGCAGCCCCAGAGCTGTCAACCCACCGGCGGGGCCGCGAGGGTTGTGACTCCTGCCCCAGTGGCTGGTCTGCACAAGTGGGTAAGAGCCTGCTACTACTGCCGGCTAGTGGAGCTCCTCCTTCGGCTCCTTGGGCGGGGCCTGGGCTTCGGCCCTGAGGTTTGCGGGTTCAGTGGGGGTGCGCCTCATCATTGCAGGAGCAAAGCGGGGGAGCTGTAGTTCAAAAAGGTCCTGTCGCCTCCACAAGCAAAGGCTGGGCTGTGGGATACTTCCCTCCTAACAGAATACCACCCCCTGGGAATGACCTAGGCCAAGCCATGGGGCACCTCCCCTCCCTCACCCAGGCCTAAACTGGGCCATGGCCCCCCTCAGGAGCTGAACCTAGGATCTCTGGCTCTTAACACGTGAGCCTCTGGGGCCTGAGCTAAGAGCCAGGTTTGCAGGCCGGGGCTGAATCAGGCCCATCAGGCCCACCACCACTAGAGGGGGAGGGTCTAATCCAACCCCCAACCACCCTCACTCAGGCCCAATCTGAGAAGGACCCTAGTCTCAACAGGTCCTTATACCACGTCCATCACCGTGGCATTGGGGTGCCCCCCAGCCGTGCATCAGGCATCTGTCCTGCCTGCTCCATTCTCCGTCTGGGTGGGTGAGGAATGACACGTTCATCGTCTCTCACTGCTGATGCATCCCCCCTGCGGGGGAGCGTTCCTATTCCAGGGGCTGCTCAGCAAACAGCATGGGGGCCGCTGCCCTAAGCCAGGTCTATTTTAGGAACGTATGCCCATATAGCATTGTCGGGGGGGGGGACGGGGGACGTTTCTAGACCAGCAAATGCCCTAGTGTAGACACAGCTGTGCGAGAGTGGTTGTGCGTTGCCTGTAGAGCCTGTTTTCCTCACTGAGGGGGTATTAGCACCTCGCCAGTGAGCCCCTCCTAGTGTAGACGGGGCTTAGAACTCGTTAGTTAAAACCTGTGCTGGCCCATACCTGGACTCTAGTCCTTTAACCTGCTTAAATATACAGACACAAGCATCTCCAGTAGACAGACAGAGCCTGAAGCAGTATTATATTGATTTAACTACGATCCCTTTGGAAACTGGGGTACAACCCCCCCCAGTACGGGCCCAGTTGTACCAGCAGGGTTGCCTACCCTCCAGGATTGTCCTGGAGTCTCCAGGAATTAAAGATTAATCTTTAATTAAAGATTATGACATGTGATGAAACCCCCAGGAATTTGTCCAACCACAGTTGGCAACCCTAGGCACCTGTATAGCTTAGCCCGTTATTTGGGCTAGTGCAATCCCGTGGCTGTGTAAACAGGAAGTATTGATCCATAGCAAGGACATTCAATTCCTCTGTTTGGCACTGGTGTGACCGCTGCTGGAATAACATGGCCAGTTCTGGTTGCTAAAGTTTGCGAAGGCTGGCTGCGGGGCCATGGGGGAGGATTCAGAGATGACCCAGCAGAACGACTAGAGCAGTGGTCTCCAAACTTTTAAGGGTCACATCCCTCCTTATCCCTGTACATACCCCCCATGCCAGGCTCAGGCCAGGAGCACGGCTGCAGCTGGGGGAACATGGATGGGGGAAGGGGGCCAGGACTAGGGATGGGAAAGGAGGAGCAGCAGCAGCAGCACCCAGGCACAGCTCCGCTCTCAGTCCCAGGCAGGGAAGGGAGCCAGGGCCAGGGGCCGAGGCTGGGGGCAGGAGCAGGGTTGCAGCCAGGCTGTAGTGGGGGCCAGCAGTTGGGCCCTTGGCCAATGCAGAGCCATACGTGGGGATGGGACAGGGCTGGGTGGTGCTCCCTCCCCACCCTCATGGGGGCTGACCAAGGCCCTCCACACCCCTCCAGGAGGATGCCCCCCAGTTTGGGGACTTCTGGACTGAAGGATTAGCAAACCTGCCTTCTAGTGATAGACTCCAGAAGCTCAATCTATTTAATTTAACAAGGAGGCGGTTGAAGGGGTGACTAGATTGCCATTTGTTAGTACCTACAGGGGAAAGAGAAATTTGCTGATGGGCTCTTCAGTGCAGCAGACAAACATCTAACGAAATCCAAAGGCTGGAAGTTAAAGCTAGACAAAATTCACACCAAAAATAAAGAACCATTTTTGGTATCAGTGAGGGTCATTCACCCTTGGAACAGCTCACCCAGGGCTAGAGCAGATTTTTCCTCACTGGAAATCTTTAAATCAAGATTAAATGGTTTTTAGGAGAGACATGCTGCAGCTCAACCCCAGCTTTTGCACTTCAATGGGCATTAATTCAGGGCCATCCTACGGCCTGTGTTAAGCAGGTGGTCAGACCATGTGACCACTGTGGTCCGCTCTGGCCTTGGAATCTATGAGCACACCTTCATCCTGCTCAAACTGCATCCTTACTCAGAGGAAGCAGAGTGGCCTAGTGGGTACAGTGCTGGCCTGGCACTGCCCACCGTGTTGGGTGACCTCAGAAAAGTCACTTCCCCCCACTCTGTTTCCTCAGTTTCCCCATCCATACAATGGGGATGGCACTGAGCTCCTTTGTAAAGCACTCAGATCTACCCCAGAAAGGGCTAGGAAAGATTATAACTGAATGAGCAGCCTCGGTATAACCCCCTCCCCCCGATATACAAAAACCCCTGTTCAGCCCAGGCCGGTGCTAGATTTAAACCTACATAAAAAAAAAAAGAGTATCCAGGCAGAGTTACACCCATTGGATTAAACCTGTATAACCTACCCCCAAATGTGCATGCTCCTATTTCAATGTGAAAGCTGCATCACCCAGGGAGCACCCGCACTGGGGACAGAACTCTATGGGGACTGTGACCTTTGTGGGGCAAGGAGTGTCATTCTGGTCTGTGTTCGTACAGCACCTAGCCCCCTGGGGGCCTGGTCCATGGCAGGGCTCCTAGGCACTGCTGTAATACACCAAATAACATACAGCACCTAGCACCCTGGCCCACAGCTGAGATCCTAGGCACTGCTGTAATACACCTGATACTGTACAGCACCTAGCCCCCTGGGGGCCTGGCCCACAGCTAAGATCCTAGGCATAACTACAACTCAAAGAGTTAAAGCAGGTCTACGCTACTGACTTCTGCTGGCATCACTCAGGGGTGCGGTGAGGACAGAGCATTGCTGGCATGAGCTCCTAGCATAGACTCACTTTGCCTGCAGAGCTGCCCTGTTACCAGGATAGGTTGCTCTGGTCAAGGGTGGGGCAGGGGGAGGCTTCACTGTAGCAGCACCGTGCACAGCCCTGCTGCAGCCAGACTGGGAGCCCTTTTGCCAGTATAGCAACCCCTAACTTACCTTGCACTTTCCAGCAGTAGCTCTTGAAGCACTTTACAAAGGAGTTTGGGATCATTATCCCCATTGCACTGATGGGAAAACTGAGGCACGGAGCAGGGATGTGACTTGCCCAAGGTCACCCAGCAAGCCAATGGCTGAGCTGGGACCAGCACCTAGCCTGGTGATCCACTCACTAGACCTCACTGCCAGCCATATCCACACGACTAGTGCTTTGGTGATATAGCAGTAGGGGGAAAGGGCTGCTAGCATGAACGTGATCTAATCAGTCCAGCTTGTTGCTTAGACCAAGCCTAAGGGCCCTGATCCTTCGGGCAAGCTGCAGCCCAGAAGCACCTGCTCTTCTTTCTGCCCCGGGGTGCAGACACTCACTGGGGAAAAAAACCAAGCAAACCTCCAAACTAGCCACAGCTGAGTTTTCTATAAAATAAACTTTGTTTTATTGTGTAAATTAAAAAAAACAAATAAACCCCCCAAGCCCTAGACTCCATTAGTTATATCCAAAAATAAAAAAATAAGCAGCTTTTATTGTGATAAATACATATCACCTCTCCCCATAAACCGGGCTCCGTCCACCTTAGACACAGAGAAACAGCCAGGCTGGCAGGTAGCCACTGACCTGGACATAGAACAGAGACCCCGTAGCCCCACCCCCAGGCTACCAAGCGCCATTAACTCTTTAGTAGCTGCTTAACCTCACAAGACAAGGGGAGGCTGCCTCTGATGAGATGCCCCCAACCAGGGCAAAAGCAGGGAATCTAGAAGCAGGAGTGGCTACTCTGACTGCGGTGTAGCACTTATGAGCCCCTGCCCATGGATGAGGCCCGAGAGGGCGACAACGCTGCTCAGGGTGGGTTACAGGGAGGCTTGGAAGGATTCGATTTCTAGGGATAAATGTCAGCAAACATGAATTACACCAGTCACACAAACCCACAAAAAATAGCTTTGGTACAAGTCAGTTATCAGTGACGACCGGCCACAGCTGAAACGCGCTGCTTGAGAACTCCTGAGTTTGATTTAAGGCAGTTTCCTGTGTAGAGTTTGACATAGGGTGTTGGCCATTTGTGTTTTAAAGCTTGTTCACCGTTAACTTTTCGAATCTCAACATCTACTGTAATTAGCATCTGACCCCCCCCTTGTCTGATCCCCCTCCATAATTTCCCACAACTGTAAACGTCTTTTTTTAAAAAACCAAACAAGCATTATCTATTGAAATTAAAATCAAATGCTGCCAAGCTTAGTTAGATGCACTGAAGGGGGAATCCTGAATAAACTCCTCTGGATCAGGAGATAATGGCAGGATGATGGGGGAGGGTATTTATGAGAGAAACAGAGCTGCCCTCCCCTCATATGCCATTCCTGTTCTAAGCCAAACTAAGCAGAGAACAGACAGCTGGGCTGGTGGGGTGGTTCAGAAGAGCCCCATAAACTTTAAAGGGTTTGGTGGATCCAGATCTGACATTTGCAGCTAGTTATCCAGCCAGCAACTGGAGCAGAATACCAGCTTCTAAACTCCCTTCCAGTTTTTTGTTTGTTTTTTGAGTGGGGGGAAGAAAAGAGAAACACATTCTGATGGAGATACGAGTTTGCAGAGGGTCTGGGGATACCCCTTCCCCCACAAAGCAATTATACCCACCAGCAAGAGAGAGAAAGGACTTTCAATCATGGTGACAGTCACTATAAATTGCCCCCTCCATCCCCCCCATGGAGGGGGAGAGAGAAAGCAGGCATCGTTAATTAACAAGGAGGGGAAGACAGCAAGAAGGGGTGACAGATGAGATGGGCTTCCTTATGAAGCCAACAGCCATCGCTCCAAGCCGAGTTTGAAGCTGGGTGTGTGCTAAAGAAAAACAAAACAATTTCCCCTAAACAATTCTCCCCCTCCCCCCCAGCAAGTGCAACATTGCTGTGCCTGTGAGTACAAAACAGCCCAGCAGGGGGCGATAGAACAGGCATGAAACTCTTTAGACACCCTCCTCTGCATCCTTCCCATGGGACCACCAACCCCTTGGCTCCTGGCATCCAGGGTATAATTAAAAGTGCTTAATGAGGCTGGGGGGAGAGAGAAGAACCCTTTGGATTATTAGAGGGTGGGGCAGCTATATATTGCCCCCCATGTGGTTCAAATGACACCTACTCTCTTCCACCAGGGATGGAGAGGGTGTCCATTGGGGGCTCACCACCAGGGGGCAATGAGTGTGCACAAGGCAGAGGCAGACAGTGTGTTGGGTTGGGGGGAAGATGTGGTGAGATACTCCCACCCCCAGGAGGAAGTGGGGGTGCACAGCAGGGTTCCATGGGGTAGGTAAGGGAAGTGGGGCACATGAAGGGGCACAGGTGGAAAGAGACACTATGGGATAGGAAATGGGGGGGGGTCACGAGTGGAAATACAGGATAGAAAGGGGCTGCCATGTGGGTCAATAGCTCCCTAGGCCTGCCCTCCACCCATCAACTTAGAGACCCCCCAATCTAGAGCTGAGATCCAAGTCCTTAAAGTGTCCTTTGAGCAGGGGGCATCCCTCCCGCCACGCCATCGCCAGGACCTCGCCCGTTCTGGGTTGCCAGCACAGCTCACTCCAGGAACTTGTGTGTGTCTTCATCTAGCCGGTGCTGGGGATGCATGGCAGGCTCGTTGAGGGGCTGGCAGTGAGCCGGCCCGCACTGGCACGAGTGGATCACCATGACGCTGTGCGTGAAGGAGGCCCCATCGGGGCAGTGGAAGGGCACAGCCAGGGTGCGGGTGCGCAGGGGCACACAGCAGCGCCCGTCCAGGCACGAGCCGCAGTAGCTGGGCTGGTACTTGCGGAGGCTCTTGCAGCCGGCATAGACATAATGCACCGGCTCTTGCGCCTTCTGGGTCCGGAGACACTTCCTGCCCTTCTGTGGGGGGGGAGGGAAACACCCCAGTTAGATGCAGCTGGAGGGGGAAGGGAGAATGTGGCGGGAGTAGGAGCTGCCTGCATGTCAGACAGCTATAAGGGCCCCAATATCTACAGCTGCAGTGTGGCATGAGTTTGCCAGGTCTCAGCCAAGAGGGGGATGGGGGACTCAGTTGGATGCACCCAGAGTGGAATGAGTATGCTAGGCCTCAGCTGTGTCTGGGGAGGGGATATGAGGAGGGACTCCTAGGAATGGGTGCACTGGGGCTCAGCGCAGTTTGCCTGTGGCAGGACAGACACTCCCAGCACTGGCTGGGATCCAACCCATCACTCAAAGGCTGGGCTAAGTCTCCAGCTCCCTAGCGGGGAAGCCTGGACTTCAATGGAGCCATTTATACCAGCAGAGGGTCTAGACCCTCATGACCCTGACCTGCATCCCCAACCCCCAGAAGCCAGCCCAGTGTGACCCTACATCAGCCCCTTAGCTCTACACCAGACCCGCCCCTGCCTTTAGTGCTGTGTTGGGCCCTGGATACAGTCTCCATGTGGAGATGGGGCTTTAGCAACCCTTTTGATCTCTAGTTGACAAATGGAGAAACTGAGGGGGGAAGGATCTTCCCCAGCTGTTCAATATCTTCATAAATGATCTGGAGGATGGTGTGGATTGCACTCAGCAAATTTGCGGATGATACTAAACTAGGAGTGGTAGATACACTGGAGGGCAGGGATAGGATACAGAGGGACCTAGACAAATTGGAGGATTGGGCCAAAAGAAATCTGATGAGGTTCAATAAGGATAAGTGCAGGGTCCTGCACTTAGGACAGAGGAATCCAACGCACCGCTACAGACTAGGGACTGAATGGCTAGGCAGCAGATCTGAGGAAAAGGACCTAGGGGTTACAGTGGACGAGAAGCTGGATATGAGTCAACAGTGTGCCCTTGTTGCCAAGAAGGCCAATGGCATTTTGGGATATACAAGTAGGGGCATTGCCAGCAGACTGAGGGACGTGATTGTTCCCCTCTATTTGAGATTGAGGAGGCCTCATCTGGAGTAGTGTGTTCAGTTTTGGGACCCACACTACAAGAAGGATGTGGAAAAATTGGAGAGAGTCCAGCAAAGGGCAACAAAAATGATTAGGGGACTGGAACACATGAGTTATGAGGAGAGGCTGAGGGAACTGGGATTGTTTAGTCTGCAGAAGAGAAGAATGAGGGGAGATTTGACAGCTGCTTTCAACTACCTGAAAGGGGGTTCCAAAGAGGATGGATCTAGACTGTTCTCAGTGGTAGAAGAGGACAGGACAAGGAGTAATGGTCTCAAGTTGCAGTGGGGGAGGTTTAGGTTGGATATTAGGAAAAACTTTCACTAGGAGGGTGGTGAAACACTGGAATGCGTTACCTAGGAAGGTGGTAGAATCTCCTTCCTTAGAAGTTTAAGGTCAGGCTTGACAAAGCCCTGGCTGGGATGATTTAATTGGGGATTGGTCCTGCTTTGAGCAGGGGGTTGGACTAGGTGACCTTCTGAGGTCCCTTCCAACCCTGATATTCTATGATTCAAGGCCACAGTGAGCCAGTGGCAGCACCAGGGAGAGAACTCAAGAGTCCTCCCCTACCAGCTCTGCTCTAACCACTAGATGCCACTCCCCTGGAGCAGGAGATACCCCCCCCCCCCAGAGTCCTGATTCCTAGCCCCTCCTGAAACACCCCCACCCCCCTGGAGTCCTTTGCTAGGATAGCAAGCTCCTTGTTCCAACACCACTTCTAGAGGCTGTCCCCACCTCCCTTGGCAAGGTCAAGGACCTCCCAGCCTATCCCCCCCACTGCCCCACAGGTAGGGATCCCAGCCCCACCTTCAGCTTGGTGAAATCAGGCTGGCTGCAGGGTCGGATCTGACACAGCCGCGTCTCCTTGGCCAGCTTGCACTGGGGATTGTTGTTGGTGACCCGGGTGGAGGCACCCAGGCCACACGTCTTGGAGCAGGGAGACCAGTCCGTAGTCTGGGTTAGGCATTTCCTCAGCACCGAATGGGCCTTGAACAGAGGTGCCCAGGCTGGAGAAGGAGAGAGGGAGCCCAGTTAATACACAGGCTCACCAGCAGGGGGTGCTTGCCATCAAGCCAGGACCTGGGAATTTCAGGTTGCCCTTCAGTCACACGCTCCCACAGCAAAGCCAGGCCTAGAAGCTTGGCATGAGCTGCAAGGTATATAGGGCAACCGACTAAAGCTGCCGTCTCTGTCCTGCCCCATTCCCAACTCTGGAGCTGGTCCTAGAAGGGGAGAATGGAAGTGCAACCTGCTCATGACCCCTTCACAGCAGACCCTAAGTCCTGCACTGCCCCAGGGACTCTGCCTGCCCAGCACCCCTGGATTCGGGGGCTGGTTACGCAGCTTCCTCTGCTGCCCTCTTGAACTTGCAGAGGGGAATTCAGCTGATGGCCAGTTGGGCCGCCTCTTGAGGGGTGGCCAAGCCAGGATTTGCAACCGGGGGTGCAACAGGTCACTGGTGGGGCACCCAGCAGCAGCTCCTGCCCACGGGGCTGGGTTCAGCTCCCTGTGTTGCAGCCTGGCACATGGGGTCACAGTGCCATGCAGGTTTGGCCCCGCTGGCCCTTGGGGATGATGGTGGGGTGTCACCTGACCCTGTGCACCACATCACACCACCAGGAGCAGGGAGCCAGGCCCAGCCCCGGGGACAGGCACTGTTGCTGCCAGGCAAGCGCACTCTCCGGCCCCACAGGACAATGGGGGGCAGGTGCCCCCTCCTGTCAATTGCATAATCCACTTGAAAAGGCACCACACTTATCCCTAGAGGCTGCCATGCCCTGCTCCCCACACCCTCCTACTAACTTTGCCACTGCTTCCCAGCAGCGGTGAACCGAGCCCTTTGGGTGCCATTGACCACAGCACCTGCCATTCCTGGGCACTCAAACAGCCAATGTGGATTTCCAACTCTTGGGGCAGGGACTAGCCTCCAGCCTTATGTTCCTACTGCAGCCAGCAGGGTCCCAGTCTAAACGAAGTATGCACGGAAGCATGCACCCAGCCTATGCAATGTGGGGAAACTGGAGGCAAAGATACCTTCCAGTCCAGCCACAGATGTGCATTTAGAGCTGCCTAGAGGCTGCTCTAATTTATGCTCTGCCCCTCTGTGGTCCCTGGGGAGCAGAGACTAGCCGCAGCACAACAGGCTCTGGCTGTGCCCTGATCCATTCCCTAGTGTGAGAGCAGAGCCCTTCTGCCAGTTGAGGAAGTTCCCTGCTGGTGGGGGGAGGGAGGAGAGATTTTCTCCCAGAACAGACAATCAGGCTAAATGACAGGAGGAGTTGGAGCATTAGCCTGGGGAGGTGGGTGAAGCACCATTCCTAGTCACCCTACCAGGACGGGTACATCAGACTTGAGCTTGTTGCTAGCTGGTGATAGCACCCTACAAATCAGGGGTTATCCCACAACACCCACCACTTCTTGTCCAGCCCTGGCATCTCATCCTGGGCTCCTTGGTGGGTGGGCACCCCCTCCCCAGCCCTTTATCTGGTGCCCACCCCTCATGCACTCACCTGGCAGGTTCTTCCAGTGCCCATCCTTGCCCACGTAGACAAGCTCGTTGCTGTTGGTCTCCCTGCCCTCAAAGGAGACCTCCCCAAACCTCTTAGCCCCCTTGCCGCACACAAGCTTCTTGCAGCACTGGCCAGGCACCTTGAGCAGCTGTGGGTCAGGGCAGCTGAGGGAGGCCAGGGGCATCTCCAGGGGGCACAGGGGCAGGCAGCCGACAGCACCGTCAATGCAGCTGCACTGGTGCTTGCAGCTGGGCTGGAAGTTCTCACCGTTCTGGTAGATCCGCCCGTTGTACTGGCATGTCCGGCCTTCCTGTTTGGCTGGGGACACAGCAGGGCCCCCAAGAGGCTCCTTAGTCAGCTGCCCAAGAGGGGCACCCACTCCCTAGTGGATCCCTCCACCTCTTTCATGTCAAGATAGCCAAATGTCCTAGGAACCCACTGCTGGTCTGCCCAGCTCCTAACTCCCCCACCCCTCCAAAGCCACATGCTGGCTTGGCATTGTGGCCCCAGAGCAACAAGGGTCTCCGGGTACTTTGCTGCTCAGAAGCATTGCATTGTGGGAGAGGGGCAGAACCACGGCAGTGGCCAGACAACTTGCAGCATCAGTTGCTCCACACGGACTGGGGGTCAGCAGCACCCTGGGGCAGCTATAGCATGGTGCTTGGGCATCCATGCCCTTACCTCCTGGCACAGGCCTATGCCCAGCTGGGGATTGTTGTGCAGGCATCAGATTTGATTAGAGGAGACTTGGGGCATCTTGCACTGGGGACTAGAGAGGACTTGGGGGGGTCAAGCCTGTTAAGGGGGGGCACAGCATGGTTCAGGATTGGACCATTCCCATCAGAGGTCCAAGGCTGGAGCCCCCTCCTGTGGCAGGGGTCCTTTAAGCGTGGTGACTAGGGTGCCCCCCAAAATAAGGAAGGAACCTCACCTCTAAGGGAATTCACAGCCCATCGCCAGAGCATTCCAGGCCCTGGAGAGGCCAATGGGAGCTGCTGATGCTGAGTGACCTTGCAGGATGAAGGACGTGGATGGATCTTGGGCGGGGGACGGAGGGTGTGGGGGGCAGGGGAGTACAGGTGCTTCATCCTTAGACCACACCATTGGGCCAGACCCAAGTGTTGGAGCAGGGACTGAGGCTGCTGCTCCCCTTAAGGGCCCAGGAGCAAGAGATTTTAGAGAGGAGCCCCAGCTTTAAATAGCTCCGGAAAACAGGATGTGGGCCGGGATCACAAGGGCCAGGAATGGATCGTGTTGCAACAGCAGGGGAAAAGAAAAAAAAAAAAAGAGACCCTCATGCTGGATTCAGGCTCCCTTGCCCGCCAGGACCAGGGGAAAAATTACCTCCCCCACCCCCACAGGAGAAAAGGGTGAGGGGGGCAGATTTCCAAGGATGGAGGGGCAAATGTACAATCCCTGCAGGAATGTGGCTGGCTCTGGATCCCTGGCCCGGCTTTTCACTCTCCTGGACACATTCCTGAGCCCTGAGCTCACAGGCTCCAGATTTCCCACCACCCCCCCCTCTGGACTTGGGCCTGAGCCCATCCACACTCGGGCAGGGGGGCACAGGTCAGCGACGCTCTCCCACCCCAAGCCAGCAGGGGGGACGCCTTGCTCTTCGGTCTCCCCATGCTTGAACAGGCTGCTGAATGAACTTCTCTTTCTGGGCTCTGTGCCATGCCCCCTGCCCTGCCCTCCAGATGTACATGGGGGTTGAATCCAAGAGAAGCACACGTGTGTCCCCACTCCTAAGCCAGCCATCCCCCATCCTCTGTCACACCAGGGTATTATTGACACACACGTGATCAAGGGAGACAGTCTCCCCAGGGCAGTCAGCTCCAGCATGGCAGGGGAGATGGGTTTTCAAGACACCCTGAGCCGGATTGCCTTCTCAGCCAGTGAGAACTCAAAGGGAGACCCCGTCCCCCCATTTACACCATCCTGGACTCCTGTGGGGCAGGCACTCACCCATCCCACTGCCCCATGGGGCTGGCATGAACCCCACCCCCCCGCTTGGAATAGAGCCTGGGAAGTTGGTGCTGGGGCGGGTGGGGTGTGTGTCAGTCAATCATAGGGGTTGGTGGAGCATCAGTGACAGGCCCCCTCCACTGTCCTGGGCTCCTCTCCCCACCTGCCCTGTGCAGTGCATCAGCTGGGCATGGTTACTGAAGGACCTACAGTACCACCACTTTGCTCTTTGACAGGGAGGCTCCAGGAGACACCCTAGGCCCTGTCATTACCCCTGGGATGGGAATTCCACCAGTTCAGACAGGTGGACACCTCCTCCATGCCAATTTGGTACCCGATTAACACCTTTCCTAGGCGAGGACAGGGGCTAGATCTGTTGGACTGTGGGGGAGGAGGGGAAAAGAGTTCATTGTCCCCTACATTAAAAAAAGATCCTCTTATTTAGCTCAAGAGCCAGAGGGACGGGGGTGTTGCCAGCAGGGTCTGTATGTGGGGGTTCATCTCACTCTTTTAGGGTGGGGGGATTGTCACAAGCAGAGTTTATATTAGGGTGGGGGTATTTGCCCCCCATCCTCCCTGATGATCTGGAATCAGGGTACCCCCCCCAGAGATGTAGACAGAAAGTAAATGAGGATGTGCCCCCCACCCCACACACCCTGTGCCAGTCCCAGCAGCCTGCTTACCCCGACAGATGCCCTTGCTGGCCAACGGGTCCGCTCCAAAGTTGCAGTCGAGCCCCCTGTGGGGGTCACACAACCAGTGTTTGCTGCAGTCGTCGTTCAGCTGCCTGGCACAGATTTTGCAGCACCCGCAGCCATCAAGCACCATGCTGACCCCAGGAGCACAATGGGGTGGGCTGGGGGGGCAAAGACACTGCAGAGGGCAACGACACGCCACCTACAGGCAAAGAAAGCCCTTGGATGAGGGATAATATTTTGGCAAGACCTAGAAAAAAAGGAGTCCCAGCTGGTTTTGAATAGACGCCATGTTAGAGGTGGGGAAGAGGGACAGAACAACAACATTTTTGTAGGTCCTACAAAAAGGTTTTGGAGGTTTTAAATAGACAAGCCCTGCTGAGTCCAAACATTCCCCTCCCCCCAAAAAGCTGGGCAAGCACTTCAAAGAGGGACTATTTTGGGATGGATGAGCGAGGCCTCTTTTTATGGGAGGTGGCACTAAAATAGTTTCCTAGGTGCAGCTGCATTTCTCAGAGGATCTGCATTTCCCCCCCTCCCCCCCCACTAAACCTCAACAATAAAAATCCAGCCAGGATCAAAGTCACCACCATCGAGACAGAGACGAGATAAGGGATTTAGGGAAGTAATTTAGAAGAAAAAAAACCAAACACCTCAGGATCAAATTCTGCTCTCAGGCTAGCACAGATCCCACTGGAGTGACTCCTGATCTTGTTTACACTAGTTTAAATCTAGAGCAGCAGCACAGGAAGTGACTCCAGGTTTACACCAAAGCAAGTGAGCTCAGGAGGCCGGATCTTCAGCTAACCTAAACCAGTGTCACGCCCACTGATGGAGAGGAGCATCGAGCAGAAAAATCCCCAGATTCAGGAACCTAAAGTTAAGCACCTCAAAGAAAAAACACGTCAGTAGCCAGGTTTGCAGAACACCCAGCGCTGCGTGAAGTCCAGGCGAGGAAAGGCCAGATCAGGTCTCAACAGGACCCAGCTCCTTAGCTGGGATCCCTCAGAAGTTGCCCCCTATGGAAACCGGCTCCCTAGACAGCTGCGCAGACTTTGGACGCCCCCAAAGCGAGCCCCTCGGCCGGTGAGAGTCAGCCTCGAGTCAACGGGAGCGACGGACTTACACCAGCTGAGGATCCGCCCGCCCACCCCCAGGAGGAGCCGGAAGGTCCCCCCCTCACCAGCGCAAGGCACAGCAGGAAAACAAAGCTGAGCAGAGACGCTTGTTCCATCGCGGACTTCAACGGGCCAGAGGAAAGGACGCCCCGAGGGCTCAGCGGCTCCGGCAGCCTGAGCTCCGCTGCCGCCGCTCAGCAAACCGCGCCGAGCACATGCATCACCCAGCCACCCCGAACAGCATCTACGCCGGCCCCTTTCGGCTCCCTATTTATACTGCCACCGCCAGCGCCCCGCCCACCGGCCTTGGCCGGCCAATAGCAAGGGTGGCGGCCTTCCAGACATTCCAAGGGGGAAGGGGCGGGGCCTGCGGCGGTGGGAGGGGCCGCGTGAATGGAGTCATTCATAAGAGGAGAGGCGCTGCAAGGCTGCAGGGCCGCGCGTGGGCCGCGGCGCGTTCCAGCTGGGCGCAGCGCCTGGCCTCGCCCCCTTTGCGCCGCAGACCTGCCCGGGCGAGGGGCAGCGCCGGCCGCAGCCGTCCCTGCAATGCACGAAAGCCACCTCCACGCCGCGGGCGGCCGGCAGACGGGGCGAAAGGAAATAAACAGCGCGGGGGGTTGTAAGGCGAGCCAGGCTGTGAGCTTTGCGGCGGGCTAGGGGCCGCGGGAGCAGGTCTGTGCACGCCTCTCCCGCCCCGGCGGCCCGTCAGCACTGGGTTCTGCGGGCCCATAGGGTTATTCATCGCGGTTAGGGCCCAAAGGGCATAGGGCCCATGTGCTCTGACCAGCACCCCGGAAAGCAGGCCCCGCCCCCAAGGCTCTCGCCAGAGGTGCGCCCAGGATTTTCGGCTAAGGAGGTTACTTACCCGCCCTCCCTAAGGTCGAGTGACCGCACAGAGAAAAGCACCAGTCGATTCCCCGCCCGCTCCCCAGAGCTAGGGCGACCTGGTGCATGAGGTCCCACGCCACTCAAATCTGGCCCAGCTGACCACTGTCATGCCATGCCTCCCTTGGGGGCTTCACCCCCCCCCCCGGCTCTGAAGAATGGGGGCACTGCACCAGCACTCAAAGTCCCCCCTGTTGAAATCTGAAGCAATGCTCCTGCTCAGCTCTCCGGGTGTAAATCTGGAAGCCTGAACCGTTATTCTGGATCCACCAGACAAAGAACTGGGAGCAATAAGGTTATTCCCAATTTACACAAGGGGAGAGGAGAATCAGACCCCCTGGAGTTACTCCGGATTTACAGTGGAGTGAATGAAAGGGAAATCAGAATCCATGGAGTTACTCCAGATACACACTGGCGCAGGAGGAAAATCCGCTCCAGTGGGGTCACTCTGGACTCACACCAGGGTGAGCAAGGAGAGGCGAGGCTCTACAAACAAAAGGGACTGTTTCTCCTCCCGCTGGATTAGAGTCTGCTCTGAGCTATGCTGGTGTGGATCTGGAGTAACTCCATCAGTGTTTTGGGAGTTCCTCAAGATTTACATCCGTCGAACTGAGAGAAGAATCCATCCCACTTCCTCACTGGGTTGAGGAATCAGGAGCAGCTCCAGTGAAATCAAGGGGCCCCATTCTCATCTCACTTACTCCAGATTAACACTTGACAAACCCCAGCAGAGTGGCTCCTGATTGACACCAGGTGTGAATGAGAGGACAGTCATCCCCAGTGCAATCACACCAAGGATCATCTAGCGGGTATTAGGTCTGTACTCAGAGGTCCAGATGCAAAGGGCCACATGGGGTAAATGGCCCTTGCTCCATTGGAATCAATGGGCCAGATCCCCATTCAGTGGAGTGACACTAATTTGCACCAACTGAGGATCTGGCCCAGTAATTTTTGGAGGGGGAGGTTCTTACTGCCAGGGTTGGCCAGTTCTACCCCACTCCTAGGCTAGGAGACTTAATCAGCTGCTGCCTGGCTCATTCCAAAGGTAGCTAAATAACTCTCTGTTCCTCCCAGCTAGATAAGTCCTCTGTGTATAAAGGCAGCATCCAGAGAGGGCAATAACCCACAGCAGGGATTTCCTGCTGTGCCAACTTCATAGCTGTGATCTGCCGGTGACTCGATTTATAGCTTGACATTCCTGGCTGTTATTTCCTGCAGCGGCTTCTTTGGTTAGCGGGGGCTGGGCTGGGTTTTCACCTTGATTTGTTTTTCACCCTGACTGGGCGGGAGGAAGAGGAGACCTTGCTAATACCCCAGCCAGCCCCAGGGACAGGCGCCAGTGTGGCTCGGACTGGGACCAGGTGCTAGCTGGCCGGCAGACCCTGCGCTAGCTGTGAAGGGACCTGACATTGGGGGTCTCTGGGCTCCCATTGGAAACCAGACCCCCAAGCTGCAGATAGGGGTTTGCAAGCCCTGTATACTGGGGCCCTCACTGGGGTTAAGGTAGCTTTAAACCCCCCATAATTGGGGCCCTGCCTCTCAGTGCCTCCCCATATGGCACATATGTCCCTATCACACGTGCCCACTGTTCTGCCTGAAATCTCACACACATTGTCTCAGCTGCTGTACCTTCTGTCAGCCACTAGATGCCACTGAGGAGCCAGGACTCTCCCTCCCTGCCCCAGCCTTGTATACCTGCCCAGTGAGGTTTAGCTCTATGCACACGCCCCCAGGGAGTATTAGCACCTGCAAATTCATTGAAGACATGCCGATGAGCTCAGGGGATCATTTGCATAAAATGTCACATGTGGAGCTGCACAAAACTTGGCAGCTGTGCATAAGTTAGAGCCGCCTTGTGGCGGCTCTAACTCATGCTCTTCCTCCTATGGCTCCTGGGGCTCAGAGATCAGCCACAGCTCAGTGTGCTCTGGCCATCCCTCCGATCCACCCCATGCCTGTGCTGGGAGCAGGGTGGGTGCAGAGTCCCTATGCCAGCCAGGAAGGACCCTCTGCAGGAGGGAGGTTCGCACCCACTTTACGCTGCCAGAGTGGCCCCTTGGGTCTAGCCACTTTGGCGATAGCCGGCAGGTTCCCGGCCTGTATTGCTGAGGGTGACAAGAGTTGCTTCCCAGTGAGTGTGGCAGCAGCTGATTTGGTTCTAGCTGGCTTGCCCAAATCTATCCCACAATGCAGTACTTTACCCAGAAGACCCTGCTGCCAAGTGTAGTGCTGGGCCTGCGCACCAGGGGACAAGTGGGCTGGTACAAATGCAACTCCCAAGTGCCCAGCTCTTAATGACACACCCTGGAGCTAGGAATAGGACCCCTGGCTCCCGGCTGCCCTGGCTCTACCACTAGACCCCCCCTCCCCTCTCGGAACTGGGGCGAGAGCCCAGGTGTTCACACTCAGACACTCCCAATCCCCACTACCACTAGAGTCCCTCTCCAGCCCACTGCACGCTCCTAGCCCGAGAGGCTCAAGCAGAAAGGACCCCGTGTGCTGCTGGCCCTTGTGCCCTGGGCTCTCTGCCAGGTGGCATGTCCTTCACTGACCCATTCCTCCTCCCTGGGTGTAACACACGTTGGAGACACAACTCACCTGGGCCACCCTCTGCATGGCCTCCCCACACATTAGCCAGGGTGAGGTGAGGGGGCTAAGTACAGACGGGGGGCAGCTCAGGGAGCTTCCGCCTCCCCCCCACACACACACACTGCATAGCCGCCTTCTCTCCCTTGGTCAGGAGGCAGTTGAGGTCACAACACAATTATTTCCTTCTGCCCCAGATGGCTCAGGAGCAGCGGGGTGGGGTGGGGTGGGGTGGGGGGGTGCACAGACAGGTCTGTATCCTCCCACACCTATGAGCAAAAGCTGCCGGGTCCATGACTCAGCCCCTCTGGCAGCCTGCAAGCGGAGCTGGGGCCATGGGCATTGCTCACCACGCAGGCGGGTGGGCCCAGGAAGGACCTGCTCACCCTGGAGTGAATGTGCTCCTGCAGGGGGGTGACCCAGCGTGGGTGATGGAAATGACTCCCCATTACTGATCTCCTGCATGGATGTGCCCCACACACGCTGTGTGTCTAGTGCAACCCCTCTCTCTGCCTACCTACCCTTCTACCCACCCACACCCCTCTACCAACCCCTCCATCCACCCTCACCTCTCTGTCTTCCCATCCACACCCCTCTACCGACCCCTCCATCCACCCTCACCTCTCTGTCTTCCCGTCCACACCCCTCTACCGACCCCTCCATCCACCCTCACCTCTCTATCCACCCGTCCGCACCCCTCTACCGACCCCTCCATCCACCCTCACCTCTCTATCCACGCGTCCGCACCCCTCTACCGACCCCTCCATCCACCCTCACCTCTCTATCCACCCGTCCACACCCCTCTACCAACCCCTCCATCCACCCTCACCTCTCTATCCACCCGTCCGCACCCCTCTACTGACCCCTCCATCCACCCTCACCTCTCTGTCTTCCCATCCACACCCCTCTACCGACCCCTCCATCCACCCTCACCTCTCTGTCTTCCCGTCCACACCCCTCTACCGACCCCTCCATCCACCCTCACCTCTCTGTCTTCCCGTCCACACCCCTCTACCGACCCCTCCATCCACCCTCACCTCTCTATCCACCCGTCCGCACCCCTCTACTGACCCCTCCATCCACCCTCACCTCTCTGTTCTCCCGTCCACACCCCTCTACCGACCTCTCCATCCACCCTCACCTCTCTATCCACCCGTCCGCACCCCTCTACCGACCCCTCCATCCACCCTCACCTCTCTGTCCTCCCGTCCACACCCCTCTACCAACCCCTCCATCCACCCTCACCTCTCTATCCACCCGTCCGCACCCCTCTACCGACCCCTCCATCCACCCTCACCTCTCTGTCCTCCCGTCCACACCCCTCTACCGACCCCTCCATCCACCCTCACCTCTCTATCCACCCGTCCGCACCCCTCTACCGACCCCTCCATCCACCCTCACCTCTCTATCCACCCGTCCACACCCCTCTACCGACCCCTCCATCCACCCTCACCTCTCTATCCACCCGTCCGCACCCCTCTACCGACCCCTCCATCCACCCTCACCTCTCTATCCACCCGTCCGCACCCCTCTACCGACCCCTCCATCCACCCTCACCTCTCTATCCACCCGTCCGCACCCCTCTACCGACCCCTCCATCCACCCTCACCTCTCTATCCACCCGTCCACACCCCTCTACCGACCCCTCCATCCACCCTCACCTCTCTATCCACCCATCCGCACCCCTCTACCGACCCCTCCATCCACCCTCACCTCTCTGTCCTCCCGTCCACACCCCTCTACCGACCCCTCCATCCACCCTCACCTCTCTATCCACCCGTCCGCACCCCTCTACCGACCCCTCCATCCACCCTCACCTCTCTATCCACCCGTCCACACCCCTCTACCGACCCCTCCATCCACCCTCACCTCTCTATCCACCCGTCCGCACCCCTCTACCAACCCCTCCATCCACCCTCACCTCTCTGTCCTCCCATCCACACCCCTCTACCGACCCCTCCATCCACCCTCACCTCTCTGTCCTCCCATCCACACCCCTCTACCGACCCCTCCATCCACCCTCACCTCTCTGTCCTTCCGTCCACACCCCTCTACCGACCCCTCCATCCACCCTCACCTCTCTATCCACCCGTCCGCACCCCTCTACCGACCCCTCCATCCACCCTCACCTCTCTATCCACCCGTCCACACCCCTCTACCGACCCCTCCATCCACCCTCACCTCTCTATCCACCCGTCCACACCCCTCTACCGACCCCTCCATCCACCCTCACCTCTCTGTCCTCCCGTCCACACCCCTCTACCGACCCCTCCATCCACCCTCACCTCTCTGTCCTCCCGTCCACACCCCTCTACCGACCCCTCCATCCACCCTCACCTCTCTATCCACCCGTCCACACCCCTCTACCGACCCCTCCATCCACCCTCACCTCTCTGTCCTCCCATCCACACCCCTCTACCGACCCCTCCATCCACCCTCACCTCTCTGTCCTTCCGTCCACACCCCTCTACCGACCCCTCCATCCACCCTCACCTCTCTATCCACCCGTCCGCACCCCTCTACCGACCCCTCCATCCACCCTCACCTCTCTATCCACCCGTCCACACCCCTCTACCAACCCCTCCATCCACCCTCACCTCTCTGTCCTCCCGTCCACACCCCTCTACCGACCCCTCCATCCACCCTCACCTCTCTGTCCTCCCGTCCACACCCCTCTACCGACCCCTCCATCCACCCTCACCTCTCTATCCACCCGTCCACACCCCTCTACCGACCCCTCCATCCACCCTCACCTCTCTGTCCTCCCATCCACACCCCTCTACCGACCCCTCCATCCACCCTCACCTCTCTGTCCTTCCGTCCACACCCCTCTACCGACCCCTCCATCCACCCTCACCTCTCTATCCACCCGTCCGCACCCCTCTACCGACCCCTCCATCCACCCTCACCTCTCTATCCACCCGTCCACACCCCTCTACCAACCCCTCCATCCACCCTCACCTCTCTGTCCTCCCGTCCACACCCCTCTACCGACCCCTCCATCCACCCTCACCTCTCTGTCCTCCCGTCCACACCCCTCTACCGACCCCTCCATCCACCCTCACCTCTCTATCCACCCGTCCACACCCCTCTACCGACCCCTCCATCCAACCCCACCTCTCTGTCTTCCCGTCCACACCCCTCTACCGACCCCTCCATCCATCCGTCCACACCCCTCTACCGACCCCTCCATCCACCCTCACCTTTCTGTCCTTGCATCCACATCCCTCTACCTACCCCTCCATCCACCCTCACCCCTCTGTCCATCCACACCCCTCTATCTACCCCTCTGTCCACCCTCACCCCTCTGTCCATCCACCCATCCACACCCCTCTACCTACCCCACCCCTCTGTCTATCCATCCACATCTCTCTATCTATCCCTCTATCCACTGTGATGGAGTCCCCGGGATACAACCTGGAAATGGGGTACTGCTGTGCCCCCTTAACTCTCCAGTCTGGGCTGTCTCTCACAATGCTTTACTACTGACCAGCAGCAAACCCCTCCAGGTGCTGTTATTACTCATCACAACAGCATATGGAGACCCACACCCAGCTAGATTGCATGAATGCTCCCAGAGCCACTCACGAATCACACAGAGACAAGCACCGGTCAATTCCCCACCAGCTCTCTAGAGCTATACCATCTTGCTCTGGTCAGCAGCCTGACCAGTGTAAGTTTATTAACCAGTCCATCCTTCCCTCAAGTGGAGAGAACATGCACCTACCTGCCTGTGTAAACTGAGCTGAGATTTCCCAAGCACTTCAAACAAAACACGCTGTTTAGGTAAAACATAAAACAGTTTTATTAACTGCAGACAGCTAGATTTTAAGTGATTATAAGTGGCAGGCATAAAAGGTCAGAGATAATTACCAAGGTCTAAATCTTAAACACAATTACACTAGGGAGTATTTAGATCAAGCAGTTTTCTCACTCCCCACTGGATGTTACAGTTCAAAAGTTTTATTAAGATGTTTTAAAAAAAAAGTGAATGGTACAGAGTTTAAGCGTCAAAGTTTCTGGTTATCAGGGAATAACGTACAGATTATCAAGGAGTGCAAAGTTTGGTTTAATATTGGATGGCATAAAGAATACGTAATCTGCAATATCCCCTATTGGGGGTAAAAGGTTAACGGGTCCAAGTAGAGACATTGAGGTATGAGGGTATGTTCATATAATGGCTATGTTCAGATGTGGAGTATAATGAGTGGATACGATGATGAGGATGGATTGACCCTCATTTGGTGAGATTTAATGTTCAGTGAGTTTATGGTTCCAGTTCATATGGTCCAACGGACAAAGTCTCTCGGTCCCTTTCTTGGCTTCTCCCTTAACCCCGGGACCAGTGCCCTCAGTTGAAGTCTTTGTCTTTCCAGCATTCTTGATGCTTCAGGCATAGGTAGGGGAGGAGAAAGACAAAAGCATGATCCCACTATCTCTTAGTTAATACCCTCAGTCTGTGTGCCTCGAAAATACTAGCCGAGACAAGTCCTGGTGGGCTTTGCTGAGTCACAGAGTTGAGCAATCCCCCGGGGTGGTCTTGTGCAACTGTCATTGATTACAACTCCCGTACTGATTAATGGTTGTTAAACACCCTCCTGGGAGTGGTTCACCCTCCTTTGTATGTCATTTACAAATTTACAGCATATTTCAGTAACAACCATACAGCAAAATCTCATAACTTCATACACACTTAGTGATATACATATTTTGACAGAACAGTGGGTTTCAGCAAATCATGACCTTTTACATATCTTACATGGCATGTTTTATATGAAATATACCCTAATTATATGACAGAGTGGGCATGGGGATTCCAGGGTGCTGCTTTGAGGTACAGAGTGTCACATCAACCCGTACCTCTCTATTCACCCACACCTCTGTAGCCATCCACCCACACGTCCAACCAGTCATCCACACCCCTCCACCTACCCCTCTATCCACCCTCACACCCTGTCCATTCATCCACACCTCTCTATCTATCCCTCTATCTATCCATCCATATCCCTCTATCCATCCCACCCCCTGTCCATCCACCCTGTCCCAATCCCTCTATCAGCCATGCATACCCCACATCTAAATCTCTCTAACTACCTATCCATCCATCCATCCATCCATCCACCTCTTTCCCTCTATCTATTCCTAGATCCACACCCTATCCATCCATCCACTCATCCACACTTCTATTTATCTATCGTTCCCTCTGAACTCCTTTGCTACCAATCTGTCCATCCCTCTATCCATAGTCCTCTATTGACTTGATTGCAGTGTATCTGTACCTTCGCAGAGAGAAAATTGCAGGTACTGAATGGCTCTTTAGTCTAGCAGCGAAAAAGCAGAACAAGTCCCAATGGCTGGAAGCTGGCACCAGACAAATTCCAACTGGAAATGAGGCCCAGATGTCGCCCTCACTGACCATTGGAACAAACTCCCAAGAGACATGATGGATTCGCCATCTCTTGAAGTCTTCACGTCCAGACTGTATGCCTTTTTGGAAGAAGCTTTTAGGCAAAGCCAAGTTACTGCGCTCAGTGTAGGGGAACTAGATGATTTCTCTGCCATGGGTTATACAGAAGGTCAGATGAGGTGATCAAATGGCTTCTCGCCATAAAACCTACAAATCTATCCCTCTATCCGGATCTCTTCCTAAGTTCCTCTAGGCACGCCCCCCTTTCTCTGTGTCTCAGGTGTTATACTGCTCTTCTGCCCATGGGGAGCCCTGCCCCCAGGCCTGGCAGGACACACATGGGTCAGAGGGCATCACTGTAGGCCACCCTGCTGCCCCTTCTTCTGCATTTGGAGCTCACCCCTGTTTTTTTTCCTGGATCAACCCGGAGATTCTGATTATCCCCAAGCCATGCCCTGATCCAGCCAACAGCCCCACCAGAATCTGTCCCTAACTGGAACCTCTGTGCTGAAGAATCTGTCCACCTCTGGAAAGGAATGGCTCACATCGAGGTCCATTCCAGAGGCACAGAAAACCAGCCCAAGTTCCCCTCTTCCTGCGGGTGCTGCTCCAAGACTCCGTTCCAGGGGGCCATAATTCCAGTCCACGTTTTCTCCTGGTGCTAACCAGACTCCGCTGATCAATGGCTCTTCCAGCCCTGTCCCACTGTATAGGTCCCACGTGGACCGGTCACCAGCAAATCCTGAACTGGATTTCTTAGCCTGGATTCATCCATGCACCTGAGCGGTGGCAGTGGGTGCTCTATGCTTTGTGCCGCCCCTGTTTTGGGGCTGGTCCCCTCTAGTGCTCTGGGGCCTTTGCAGCAGCCAGGAATAGCCACAGCACAGGGGTGCTCTGGCCACACCCTATTCCCCGGACACGCCCCCCCCCGAAAGGGTGTGGTGACCCAAGGGGTCTATGCTGTCTCTCTGCTCCCAAGCAGGGGAAACACACCCACAGTCTTCCCCACCCCACACTGCTGTGCCCAGGGGTGCTGGGAGCAGGGCCTGGGCACATGGGTGAAGTCACCGCACCGGGGAGGGCGCTGGGATCAGACATTGTTCCTGGAGGTGTTGGGGGGCAGAGGAGTGGGGGATGTGGAAGGCATGGAGAGGAGATTTATAGCGGGATGGGACTGGGGAGGAGGAGGCAGGACAGGCAGGGGAAAGCCCAGCTCTTATTTTTTCACACTTCCATTTCCTTGTTTCTGTGGGGATAATGGGAATCAACTGCCCTCTGCTCTAACCACTAGAGCCCACTCCCCTCCAAGCTGGAGCCCCTCTCCCCGCCTTTTCTCATTCCTCCCCCCAATCAGATCTGCCCCTGGGGGGAACCCACTGAACTCAATGGCATCCCCCTACCCAGGCCCTGAATCCCAGAGCCTTCCCCTCCTGGGCCGTGGGTGGGGTGCTGCATGGCCAGAGGGGAGGAACAGAGCAGTGGCCTAGATAAGACAGACATATGGACAGAATTCTGCTCCCTACTCCCCGAGTGCTGGCTTCCAGCCCCTTCCCTGACCCATTAGACCCCACTCTCCTCCCCAGAGCTGGGAATAGAACCCAGGAGTCCTGACTCTCCCCTCCCCTGCAAACCATCAGAGCCCACACCCACCAGCCACGCCCCTTGGCAGGGATCTGGTGGGCTCAGGCCCATGGACTGAGGCCAGGGGAAGAGAATGGGTGGGGGGAGCGGAAGAGAGATGGAGAAGAGGGAATGAGTCAGACAGGGGAAGGGAGGTGGATGGCTTCCGGGTGGGAGGGAAGGAGATGGGGGGAAGGGGTGAAAGGAATCTTGACCCTGTGATTCTGGCCTGGGACCAGCTCCCCACTCCTCCCCTCCCTGAAATTGGGACTGAGTCTGGGCTGGACTCACTCCTTCCGTTAGCTCACCCAGAGGGTGGGGGCAGTGCTGGGATTGATTTTGCCTGGGGCAAGGGGGTGATGTTGCCCCTTGCCCCTCCCCCCCCGTCAATCTGTCCCTGGGGGGAACCCTACCCAGGTCCTGAATCCTGAGCCTTCCCCACCTGGTGCAGGGAGTGGGGGTGGAGCACGGACAGAGGAGGGGGCAGGAACAGAACAGTGCCCTGGGTACGACACAATTCCATTCCCCCTCTTCCCCCCCCCCTCCCCGCAGCATTCCCACAATCAGGGATAGAACCCAGGAGTCCTGACTCCCAATCCCACCCCCCAAAAATCTAAAAGGTCTGGGCCTATGGGAGAATCAGATGTGCGGGGGGGGGGGAGCACCAGGGGGGTGAGCTCCGCGCTCTTGGGAGAGCTGAGCAGCTGGGGAGCCAAGCTCTGCCCCATACTCGGCTCCCTGGAGCTGAAGGCCCCTGACAGGCACCTCCTGTGCACTGTGACTGAGCCATCCCCATCCAGGCTCTGGACGCTTCCCACTGCTCCCCCTCCCCGAGGAGGGAAAAGCAGGATCAGAGTTAAAAAAGCCACAACCCCAAAAGGAGGAGAAGGGGGGGGAGGGGAGGCAGCTGGGTGTGGGGAAGGGCCTAACAAGGGAGCATTGCGCCCTGGGAATGAGAAATATCCTTGGTATCTTCCCAGGCCCCGGCCCCTGTGGGTACCCCCACCCCTGCTCCCCTCCCCTGTCCCCATTGGGCACCCCCACCCCCTCTCCTCTCCCCTACCCTCTCTGGGCACATGGGTCCAGTCTAGGGAGGGGCAGATACAGAGCTGGCTGGGTCCATAGGTACATGCTGGTACCAGGGAGCGGTCCAGCCCCATGGGACGCCCCAGGAACTTGGGCAGGGACCCTCTGGAGGCCCCCGGGCAGCCTCCTGCTGTGGGAACCCAGACTGATGGGAACCACTGGTGCTTAATCCCCTCCCTCGCACCCCAAGCCAGGGGCAGGGCTGCCCTGCTGGATTTGCCCTCCCCACTCCACCGCCAGCTTCCCTGGAACCTGTCCCGGTGGGTCGGGTCAGCGCTGGCCAGGGAATCCGGCGTGACGGTGCCAGAGGACGAGCTGGGCACAGCTGGCGGCATGCGATGGAGGGGGGTTGCTGGTTCCAGCCAGTCTGGGCATGTTAAACCTGCAGCCCAGGCTGCTGACCCCTCCCCCCACCCCCATGTGCACCCCGCATGCCCCCCACTCCCGGCCTGACTGCCCTGCAGCCACCTGAGCTAACCCCCTCCCCACACACCCTGCAGGGAGGGGGGCAGAGGGGCACCAGGCACCCCATCTGGCTGAGGAGGGAGCCAGCCCCATAAATGCAGCCACTGGGAGCCGCAGCCCTGGGGAGGTGATGGGGGAAGATGAAAACAGCCCCACAGTTAGTCAGGGGGGTTGTAACTCCTCAGCATTCCTGAGCTCTTCTGGAGTCGAGCAGGTTAGAGCAGGGGGATGAGGAGTCCCGGACTCCTGGGTTCTAGTCCCAGTTTAGGAGAGGGAATAGGGTCTAGTGGTTAGAATGGGGGGCTGGGAGTCAGGATTCCGGGGTTCTAGCCCAGCCTCTGTCCGTGTAGCTAACCCTAGAGAGAAGCTCTGGTTCGGACTGTCCGAGCCCCCAGTGTTGAGGGGGGTTGGTTCAGCCACAAAGGCGGGGGGTGGGGGGGCTGCTCTCCCTTTTCCTCTGCAGACAGAGCCAGCTGTGAATCTGGGATCTGGACCCTGCCCCCCTGCCATTTGGATCCAGACTCCAAAAAAGCGAAGGGTCCCAAACCCCCAGTAGTGGTGGGGGGAGAGGTCGGGGGGCCTCATACAGTCCTGTGATGGCTCCCCCTGGATTCTGCCCAGGAGAAGGGGAGAGACACCCACCCCCACCTCCACCCCCAGCAGCTGGAGTGGCCCAGCCCAGCAGGGATTCCAGGGATGTTTGTGGAAGCTTCAGGCAGCTTCCTCTGGCCCCGGCTGGACAAAGAGTCCTGTGTGCTCCCCCCTCTTCCCCCGCACACCTCTGCCATGGGGTGTGTGCAAGCAGCCCCCCCCCCCCCAGGGTTAGCAGGGGCTGCGGGTCGGGATTGAGGGGCACCAGCAGAGCTGTGTTTGGTGGGAAGGCACGGGGCCAGGACAGCAGGCAGCTGCAGGTCAGGATTGAGGGGCACCAGCAGAGTTTGGGGGGCAGTCCCCTGCGTGCACCTAGTGTTCCAGCTCCCCCCCCCCATTATAAAAAAGCCCCTGCAGTATTTGTGTTCGGGGGGTTCCTACGAACGGGATAAATGGGGTGCACTGGGATCCCATTACCAGCTCAGATTACCCTCGCTGGCGTGACACCCGATCCCCCCTGCATCAACAGCCCCGACAAACATGGTGCCTATTAATAACAGCAGGGAGAGTCTGCCTAGGGCACAACAGCCCCCCCAGGAGGGGACAGAACCCAGGAGTCCTGACTCCCCTGACCCTGGATCTACCCGTCTAGACCCCACTCCCCACCCAGAGGCGGGACAGAACCCAGGAGAACCCAGCCCCAGCTCTCACCCACTAGCCAGTGCTGCCTCTTGGAAAGTCCATCCTTTGGCCAGAGAAAAGAAGCCCCCTCCTCCCAGTAAAGAGCAGAAGAGTCTGTCGGGCAGAGGGAGAGAGAGAGAGAGCCCTTCTCAGTGTGGGGCTGGTGGGAGCCTGGGAGGGAGTGAGCGGGAGGGACAACTCCTCCCAGTATGGGGCAAGGGGGAAGAGTACTTGTGAATCATAGAATATCAGGGTTGGAAGGGACCTCAGGAGGTCATCTAGTCCAACCTCCTGCTCAAAGCAGGGCCAATCCCCAATTTTTGCCCCAGATCCCTAAATGGCCCCCTCAAGGATTGAACTCACAACCCTGGGTTTAGCAGGCCAATGCTCAAACCAAGAGGGGGAGGTACAGCTCCTCCTGGTATGGGGCAGAGGGGAGGAGTGGGCGGTACAGCCCCTCCCAGTATGGGGCAGGGCGGTTAGGGGGAGGAAGGGGAGGGGAAGCCCCGCCAGTATGGGATGGGAGAGGGCTACTGGACAGTTTTGGTGGCCTGGCGAGCTCCCTGTGGCTGGAGGGTGATGGGGGGTGACATGTCCTCCCAACCCGTCCCTTGGGCCCCACCTCGTGGCTGCTCCCACTCTGAGCAGAGTGTGAGGGACCCAGCCACAGGGGTGGCTCAGGCCCGGGGAAGGGGGTGGGACGGGACAGAGCAGGTACCATGCTATAGGGCCCCCTGACCAGGTGGGGGAGGGGCACAAACCCAGGGAGTCCACCCCCGGGTCCCCTGGCCAGGAAGGTCACAATCCCTGGGGCCTAGTCCTTTGCCAAGTTGATCAGGCCAATTAAGTCCCATTGATTAGAGGGTAGAGACTCCCACCCTGCTCAGCCTGCGCTCCCCTCCCCAGGGGATTTAATGCCCCAGAGGGGCCCTCGCTGGAAGGATTCATGCCCTTAACAGGCCCCAGCCAAGAGCTCCCCTCCCCCAGGTATAACCCAGATAGCAGCCAGGCAAGCTTTCTCCCCCACCCCCGTTCTCTGTCCCCCAACATGCCCCTGCCCTGATGAGAACTGGATTAAGACCCAGTGCCCCCTAGATTGGAAACGCCCCATGAACCATTCCCCATTCCCCAAGCCAGACAGCCCCTACTCTGGGGCTGGATCAGAGCTGGCGCTCCCTATAGGGGAAAGGCCCTGTGCCCCATTCCCCACTCCCTGAGCCAGATGGACTGGAGCCAGCACCCCCTGGAGGGGAAAGGCCCCGTGTCTCATTCCCTGACTTCTGTCTCTTGACCCTCCCGGATCCATGATGGTCCAACTTGGTTGTGCAGCAATCCAAAGAAATTAGGGCTAGGGTGTTATTAGATACGGAGCCCGCCAGGGGGTGCTACTGGGTTACAGCTGCCAAGAGCCCTTGGAGAGACGATGCCCTCAGGGCTCTGGCTCTCAGGAGGGCCCAGGCAGGGTTTGCAAGGGGCTCTGGGGTCCAGGCTCGCTCCTCCCCAGTTGGCAGGGCTTCCTTCTGGCGCCTCATGTGCTTCCCTGAGCACTCCAGCTAAGCTAGGCAGGGCTGGGTTAGTGCTTGGATGGGAGACTGGGTGCTCCTGGGGGGGCAGGGTGCTCAGAAAGGGGTGTTCTCTTCTTGCCATCACTGCCGGCGCTACTGCCCCAGTGCAGTGCTAGGGGGCGCTGTGCTGCAGGGAGTCGGTTGGGGGATCAGTAGGGGCTGAGAATCATAGAATATCAGGGTTGGAAGGGACCTCAGGAGGTCATCTAGTCCAACCCCCTGCTCAAACCAGGGCCAATCCCCAATTTTTGCCCCAGATCCCTAAATGGCCCCCTCAAGGATTGAACTCACAACCCTGGGTTTAGCAGGCCAATGCTCAAACCACTGAGCTATCCCTCCCTCCCTCATGCTTCCCCCAGCGTGATGCAGCTTTAATCACCCCAGAGCTGGCTGCATTTCAGTGGAAGGGGTGAGAGATCCCCCTGTGACTCTCAACATCTGAAAGTGGGCCATTGCTGGGACATTTTTTAGGGGTCTGAAATATTAATACAAAAGACAAGACCCCCCTCCCCCCAGACACACCTCCACTCACGGTGTACAGGTGTCACTGCTCCCAGCTGCTGCCTCAGAGCTGGTCTTGGAGAGTTACAGATTTCAAGGCCTGCATGGGCCATTCGATCATCTGCCCTCCTGTACAACCCAGGCCAGAGTACGTCACCCAGGCCAGCTCCCCCGTACTGAGCCCGATAACTCGTCTCCACCTAACGTGTCTTCCAGAAAGACAGCCAGGCTGGATTTGCAGATGGTGACTCCACCCGTCCCTTGGGCATGAGAGCCAATGGTCAGTCGCCCGCGCTGTCATACATTTGTGCCTTATTTCCAGTTAGAACTGGGTGGGCTTCAGCATCCAGCCGTGGGCTCGTGTTCTGCCTTTCTCTGCTAGATTAAAAAGCCCTTTAGTAGCTGGGATTTAGGGTGGACAAATTTCCAAGGGGAGAAGATTTCAGCCAGTACCTAGTGTCTGAATGAGCCGATCATGAAACCCGGAGTTCAGATTTACCCTGCAAAGGGTCAGCTCTGGTGACAGTCTCCTTGTGCTCCCCCGTCTGTCTGCACCCGGGGTCTCTTGTCTTATACCCAGGTCACCAGCTCTTTGGGCAGGGCCTGGCTGTTTGTACAATACCGAGCACTCTGGGGGGCCTTGGCCATGACCGGGCCTAGGCGCTACTGTAATACATCCAATAAATCATAATAATCATAATGCTGATGGTACCGGTGCCCATTCCAGGTCTCCTCCAGTCTGGACGCTGCCCCTCGGGCTGAACACTCTGCTGGGCTGTGCTAGCAAACGCTGAGCAAGACAGCTTGACTCCAGCAGTTTGTACCCGAGCTCTTAGGGATGTTATCAGTGAAATGCTGCCATAGCAAAATGGCCTTTTTCGATGGAAACTGCTCACAAAAATTGTCTTTTTTTTTAGTTCAAAATGTTTCTTTCCCCCCTTAATCAAGCCTGAACATGAACGTTTTGACCTTTTCCCTATTTTCTACCTTCCCCTCCCAAGGAATTGCAGCAAGGAAATGAACGAAGGTGCTGTTATGTGTCTGGCACCAGGGCACTGCCAAGCTGTGAGTGGCATTGAAGCACATAGATGGCTCAGGGTAGACAGGGGGTGCTGACCCACACCCAGAATTGGGCACAGCCCCCTGCCCTGCACACCATCTATAGACCAGAGCCTGCAACTGGACCCTAGTTCTGGGAAGGGAGTGGGGTCTAGTGGTTAGAACAGGGGAGGTCTGCGAGACAGGACTCCTGGAGTCTATTCCTGCCTTTGGGAAGAGAGTGGTGTCTAGTGGTTAGAGCAAGGAGGAGGACCTGGAATTTAGGATTCCTGGGCTCTAGCCACAGCTCTGGGAGGGGAAGGGGCACAAATTGATTTTTGTAAGCACTTCCGATAAAATGAAAACCGCTCGTTTTGAAACCAACAGAACGAAGCTTGGTTTGGAGTCTGCAGGTTTTAAATGCAAACGTTTAACCATTTTTAAACCAGGCTCGATTGTATCACTTTTCCTTTTAAAATCCAAATATTTTCAGTGTTGCCAACAATGGGGGTTTTATCACAAATCACGCAAAACGTGGTGCTCTCCTCCAAGCCTCTCAAGTCCTGGAGCGCCAGGATTAAGGGAGAATCTCTCAGCTTCCGTTGAAAAAAGCCAGCTTCTAGCCCTCAGTTCAATTCAGCAGGCCTACATTGGTCTGACAAAATCCTTAAAGAGACAGGGACCCCACCCCACCCCACCCCTAACAGCTCAAAACCCCCCAGAGGGTGAACAAACTGAAGGTGAATTTAAAAGAATCTAGTGATTTTTGAAGCTGATCTCGTGATTCATGATTAAGGATATTATTTTTCCATGGCGGTAGCAGAAGTCACGGAATCTGTGACTTTCAATGACCTCCATGACTTCAGCCCGCAGCAGCCAGGAGCTGCAGGGACCCCCATCACCTATAGTGGCCGGAGGGGGGACCCCGGAGCTCCAAGTCGCCGCAGGTGGTGGGGGACCCTGGAGCTCCGAGTGGGCCACCGCAGCTGCCTAGCTTCCCATTTTGTCATGGATATTGTTAGTAAAAGTCAAGGACAGGTCATGGGCTTCCATGAAATTTTCTTTATTGCCTGTGACCTGTCTGTGACTTTTACTAACAATATCCATGACAAAATCTTAGCTTTACTCATGATCTTTGAATGACTGGGGTTGGCGATGCTGCAGTTTGCTTGAGGAAAGGGCAGACCGGGATGTGGAGTTCCTGGCGGGTGGGGGTCAGGGGCTGGGACATTGGGTGAACAACCAGGCCTGTCCCAGGCAAACCAGGACGCTGGGTGCTTTGACCCCTTCCTGAGCTCATGTGTCTGGGATAAGGCCTGTAACCACGTGGGGGCTGCGCCCCCTCGTGGGGGTTCCCAACAGAGTCCTCTGTCTTTGTTGGTTTCAGAGTAGCAGCCGTGTTAGTCTGTATTCGCAAAAAGAAAAGGAGGACTTGGGGCACCTTAGAGACGAACCAATTTATTAGAGCATGAGCTTTCGTGAGCTACAGCTCACTTCATCGGATGCTGCATGCTTATGCTCTAATAAATTGGTCAGTCTCTAAGGTGCCACAAGTCCTCCTGTTCTGTTTGTCTTTGTTGGATCACACTCTGACGATCCAGATCCTCAACAGGGGCGGGGCTGACTCTGTGCTGCTGGAAATAGGTTGAAGCATGGGGGATGGGGAGCCATGAACCTCAAAGTCTCTGGACCATATGGAGTGCTCCCTGAACATCCAGCCATCCCCATACACCCTGTCTGTCTGTCTATCTATCGCCATCCACCGCCCCCCTCTATCTATCCCCATCCACCCCCTCTATCTATCTATCTATCTATCCATATATTGCTCTTCCCCGGTCTCTGATGTGATCCCCTTCTTCCCTTCCCAGCATTGTCTCCCCTCTCGGCCAGTGCCCCGGGGTGACCTCTGCCAGCCACAGCCCTCTCCCGCCTGTGTGTGAACTGGGAGGGGCCTCCCTTCCCCCTCAGTTGGTAGAGTGGGTGGAGGGGGGACAAGAGGCTTCTTACAGGAAGGGACTAGCTGGTAGCTCAAGGAATCCTGGCCCCGGGGGCTCCTGAGAGGGCTGGGGTGACTGGACCAGTCTGAAGCTCAAGTGGCCCCACACTGCCTTTGGGCTCATGACTCTGCTTCTAGCCACCACTGGGCAGCCAGAGATGGGTGGAAGCGGGGGACGAACCTCCACCCCTCCCCAAGATCACACCCTCCTTGCTGCCTCTAAGGCCCAGGGCACCACTGCTGAAGGGAAGAGCGCAGCCTCCAGCTGGAGTGCCTGGGGAGGAGGGGCTGACCAGGACTGTGCTTATGAATTAAGTTCTAGCATCCTCAATGGTTACCCCAATAATGCACCCCCAGCCACCCCAAAAATTCCATTCCCTCTTCCCCCACACTGTTGGGGGATTCCTGGGGCAAGATGTTCTGGAGCGAAGTGAGGAGTGAATGGGGGCAGAAGCACAGGGGTTGGGGACCAGACCCATCCATGAGGACTTCACACCCAGCATTGGGACCCCCCAAAGGGTCTGAGAGACCAACAACCTCCCAGTCCAGCTGCCTCGGAGCCAGGAACCTCCCACTCCTCACCCCAGACAACACGGCCTCTACCAATTCATAGCCTGCATTAAGAAAAAGTGGGTTCTCACTAGCTCCTTCCATATCTGGGGACCCAAGGTCTGTACAGCCTGTGAATGCTCAGGCACTGAGATGCAGCCACCTCTGGGGTGGGGCACAGAGGAATTTATATAGGGAACCCTTACCTGGGGCTGAAATGCAGCCATCTCCCGTGTGGGGCGCAGAGGGATGTGGGAATCTCTCGGAGGGTGCTGAGATGCAGTCATCTCTGGGGTACCAACAGTGAACAAGAGTTTAGTGAAGAATCCTGTTGTCCAGGGGTCGGCAGCCTTTCAGAAGTGGTGGGCCGAGTCTTCATTTATTCACTCTAATTTGAGGTTTCGCGTGACAGTCATGCATTTTAACGTTTTTAGAAGGTCTCTTTCTATAAGTCTATAATATATAGCTAAACTGTTGTTGTCTGGAAAGTAAATAAGGTTTTAAAAATGTTTCAGAAGCTTCATTTAAAATGAAATTAAAATGCAGAGTGGAGATCATCCCCCACTGAGCCCCGACCATGCTCCCTGCAGCACAGCGACCCCTAGTGCCACACAGGGGCTCTAGGTTCAGCAGCAACAACCGGAAGGACTGCCCCAAGCTGAGGCCCCACCCCCACTCCCTGCACTTCCCCTGGGCTCTCCCAGGCGCTCATGGTCTCTGACACACACACCCCGCACTGTCCCCCCTGGAATGGGTACACTGGCCCTTTAAATATCCTTGCCAGCCCTGGCACAGGACCTGTGGGCACCTCAGGAAATGACTATTTCCAGATAATTAAGGGCTGTGCTGGGCCCTGCCTGCTGCGGCCGGGTGAGCTCACTCACCCCTAGATATAGGCATGTAGGCAGGACTTGTGGGGACAGGGCCTGGAGAGGGCAAAGGAGTCGGGGAGAGGGGCAGAGAAGTGAGTCAGGACTCATGGGTTCTATTCCAACTTGAAGGGGGGAGTGGAGTCTAGTGGTTAGAGTGGGGGAGGCCAGGGCTGGGTTGTATTCCCAGCTCTGGGCAGGGGCGGGGTCCAGCGGTTAGGTACTATGATCCCTCTGCAGCCCTGAGTAGATTCCACTGGCCCTGTCTCAGCTGGCGCACCCAGCTCCTATCTGTGGTGTTTCCAGTGTGCCCTGCTTGGAGAGGCTGGTACTAGGCACCTGCTGAAGGTTGGCCTGGGATCCCGCCAGAGAGAGACCTTCAGTGAGGGACACCAAGTGACCCCAGGCAGACGTGCTGGCGGCAGTGCACTGGAAACAGCAGTGTGGACGTTGCAGCGGAGGCTGCGGTCTGGCGTAGCCGCCTGAATATACGCTCCCAGCGGCTGTGTCGATGTACCCTTTGGGGGTCCTGACTCCCAACACCCCGGCTCTAACCACTAGACACACCACTCTCTGCCCAGAGCTGGGACTAGAACCCAGGAGTCCTGACTCCCAGCCCCCTTGCTCTGAACACTCCCCTCCCAGATCCAGGGCTGATGAGAGCAGTGGAAAGTGGGAGACAACTGTACTGGGGCCCCCCCAAACACCTGTAACTGGGCTGAAATGGGAGGGGGTGGGGCCCCAGTGAACATGATGTATTGGAGCCCCAGTTTCTCTTGATGGGCCTACCAGGAACAGAAACAAGGAGTCCTGACTCCCAACTACCCTGCCCTAACTACTAGACCCCACTTCCCTTCCAGATCTAGGATCTGATTGCAGGCTCTGAGATATAGATGCAATGCTGGGCAGGGGGCCAGAACACACAGGGTGCAGCTTTCACTCCCCTCCATCCTGATCCTGGCCCTGTCACGCAGCCCCATCCACTTCCTCTGTGCACTGGGGGAGTGAGATGAGCAGGGAGCCACATCCCAGCAGCCACGGCTGTGGGTACCAGGCACCTGTCCCCCCACATGCCCTCCGCCCCCATGGGTCCCGATAGTACGTGATAGTTAATAGTTCATTTCCTTGCTGTAGTTTCCCAGATCCCTGGAGCAAGGGGTAGCAGATTGGGCTTTTTGTCCCTCGTCACTTTCAATCCCAGAATCTCAGGTCCCAGCACTGGGCTGTGATGTTTGAGTAGCAAAGGGGGAGATTTTCCTTCCCAAACACCCGCTCCACTGATTCACATCCAAACATCCCTGTTGAATGAATCCCAGCTCACACGCCCCATCTGATTGTCTCCAAGATGGGTTGTGCGGAGTAGCTAGGGGGTCGAATTTCACCCAGACAATGACAGGCTTTGAGACCATTACAGCTTCTGCCTGCTGCAATGATCCACTTCCTTGAGAACATAAACAAGAGCTTTTTCATAAGCCCTTTTCCTCCCATGACAAAACCCAGCATTTAGCACAGCTCCCGGAGGGCTTCTAACCCACCTTGGGGAACATTTTTCAATGCAATGATTGGTTGCACAATTGTTCTTGTGGCGTGTTGCTGTGTGCTGTTAAACAGCTGCCATGTTCCACCCCAGAGCTGGCTGCATTTCTATTGCTGTGTGAATGATCCCTGCATCGAGTCACTGACGCGCTGTTAAACACCTGCTGCTTCCCACCCCAGAAGTGGCGGCCTTTCATTTGCAGGGAACGAAGTGATCCTTATAAGTAGTTTGCAAAGTACCTGGCATGGACAGAAGCTGCAGAAACGTTAGATTGTTATCGCAGAGGCTGAAACCTTCTCCGGTCCATGAGCAACAGCCATGGGCTGACTTCAGACCACAATTCCGGTGAGAGATTAAATAATCAGATAATTGTAATGTGCAATTACCGTTCCTGTCACCTGACCGGCCCAAACCCTTTAGGAAAGGGAGGGCCGCTGCCCACCCCCCGAATCGGAGGCGGAGAGAGCAGAAGGGATGCCCCTCAGGGTGCCTGGTGAGACTCTGGCAGCGATGCAGGAGTCCTGGCTCCCACTCCCCTCGCGGAGCCGGGGAGGGACCCGTGAGTCTCGGGTCCCCGCTGTGCGGGTCGCTGCCGCTTTGTGGCTGGTGGCGGTGGGGGCGCCGCGTGTTTGCTCTGCCCCGGGTCTCCTCCCTCCCCAAACCCAGCCCAGCGGCGGGGCTGGGCCGGAGCTCGTCAGGCAGGGTGAGTCACTCCCGCACCGGCGGGGGTGCCCGGGAGCCGCGGCAGCAGGCAGCGCTGGAGGAGCCCGTCACCGCCGCGGGGGGCGCAGCGGAATCACCCTGACTGCGCCCCGCTGAGCCCCGGGCAAGGCAGCCGGCTGGGCAGTGGGAACGGAGAGCTGGTAAGTTACACGGGCAAAGCGGGTAGGGGGAGTGGTCGCCCCCCACCCCCCCCGCGTAGTGAGAATCCAGATTCCACCCACCCAGGATGGGAGGAGGAAAAGGGGGGGGGATCCGGATCCCCCCCTCCCGCAGGAGGAAAGGGGGAATGTGAATTTACACCTGGCGGGAGAGTGAGAATCCAGATTTACTCCCCAGGAAGGGAGGAGGACTACTGGGGGCAGGAAGGGAGCTTAAGTGGGATCTGGGGGAGGGATAGCTCAGTGGTTTGAGCTTTGGCCTGCTAAACCCAGTGTTGTGAGTTCAATTCTTGAGGGGGGCCGTTTAGGGATCTGGGGCAAATATTGGGGATTAGTCCTGCTTTGAACAGGGGGTTGGACTAGATGACCTCCTGAGGTCCCTTCAAACCCTGATATTCTATGACCTGGCTTTGCCCCTGGGTGAGTTGGGGTTGGTCCCAGAAAAGGGGAGAGGGGTCTTGGATCCCCAAGGAAGGGGGAGAGGGGAATTTGTCCTTAGGAGAAAGGGGACCATTTTTTGGGGGGTGGGGGGAATCCAGATTTACTAGGGAGGGGCTGGAAGGGTTGGCACCTGTAGGTGGGGTAAGCAAGTGCTTGTTTGCCTCAGGGGAGAGAGTTTTGGGGGTGCAGATTTTCCTCAGGGGTGGCACATCCACAGGAAATGCATCCTGCCCCCTGTGGCCTGTTCGGTGGGACCCCACTTGCACTTCCCCTCATCCCAGCCAGCACCCCCAGAGAGGAGCAGGCCCCAAACCACATCCCGGAGCATGTGTGAAAAGGGGGCGGGGGTGAGCGCAGAGGCTGGAGTGCCTTCAGGTCGAGCATGGCTGGGGAGGTGGGTCATGGGTAGGGGTAGGGGCCCTGAGTACGGCTGGGGGTCCCCCGAAATGTGGAGCATGGGGATGCGTAGGGGGTGCCTGGGGATGACAGGCACTCGGTGTTGCCTGAGCACTTGGCTTAACTGTCTAGGCCCAGGAATGGGGGGGACTGGGGATGGTTAGGGGGTGCCTAGGGGCTGGGTATGGCTGGAGGTGACCAGCAATGGGTGGGAGGGGGAATGGGAATAATTTGCATGGAGCCTGGGAGGATGAGGGACCTGGGCTGAGCGGAGGGCGAGGAAGGAAGGAAGAAGAACTCTCTTCTGGAAGTCCCCAAGTGCTTGCTCTCCAGGCCAGGCTGAGAGGGGGACACGGGGCGGGTGTGCCCTCAGGTAGCCTGTGGGACTCACTGATCACCCCTGCTGCAATGGGGCCGATACAGGTGACCGTGGGGGAGGCTCCTCCTGGGCAGCGATGCCCCTGGTTGCTCACAGAATGAACCTCTTGGCTCTTGCATGCCAGGAGCAGCTTGGGCCATGGGGCCTCCTACTCTGGACCCGATACCAGGCCCCCCCCCATGCCAGAGGCTCTGTGTGTATCCCCTTCTCCCCTTGCTCTGAGGCCAGGGGCAGTGTGCATCCATCCCCCCACCTCCTTTCTGTCTGGGAGATTAGGCATTTGGGATGCCAACTGGGTACCTGTGGGGAGGATGAGCAGAGATGAGTTGAGGTGTTCGAGGGGAAGGCGTTAATCATTGAAGCATAGAATATCAGGGTTGGAAGGGACCTCAGGAGGTCATCTAGTCCAACCCCCTGCTCAAAGCAGGACCAATCCCCAGCTAAATCATCCCAGCCAGGGCTTTGTCAAGCCTGACCTTAAAAACCTCTAAGGAAGGAGATTCCACCACCTCCCTAGGTAATGCATTCCAGTGTTTCACCACCCTCCTAGTGAAAAAGTTTTTCCTAATATCCAACCTAAACCTCCCCCACTGCAACTTGAGACCATTACTCCTTGTTCTGTCATCTGGTACCACTGAGAACAGTCTAGATCCATCCTCTTTGGAACCCCCTCTCAGGTAGTTGAAAGCAGCTATCAAATCCCCCCTCATCCTTCTCTTCCGCGACTAAACAACCCCAGTTCCCTCAGCCTCTCCTCATAAGTCATGTGTTCCAGCCCCCTAATCATTTTTCAGAGTTTTTCATTTTTCAGCTGTGTTAGTTTGTATCCACAAAAAGAACAGGAGTACTTGTGGCACCTTAGAGACTAACAAATATATTTGAGTGTAAGCTTTTTGTATCCGATGAAGTGAGCTGTAGCTCACGAAAGCTTATGCTCAAATAAATTTGTTAGTCTCTAAGGTGCCGCAAGTCCTCCTTTTCTTTTTGCTAATCATTTTTGTTGCCCTCTGCTGGACTCTTTCCAATTTTTCCACATCCTTCTTGTAGTGTGGGCTCCAAAACTGGACACAGTACTCCAGATGAGGCCTCACCAATGCCGAATATATGGGAATGATCACTTCCCTCGATCCGCTAACAATGCTCCTACTTATACAGCCCAAAATGCCGTTAGCCTTCTTGGCAACAAGGGCACACTGCTGACTCATATCCAGCTTCTCGTCCACAGTAACCCCCAGGTCCTTTCTGCAGAACTGCTGCCTAGCCACTCTGTCCCTAGTCTGTAGTGGTGCATGGGATTCTTCCTTTCTAAATGCAGAACTCTGCATTTGTCCTTGTTGAACCTCATCAGATTTCTTTTGGCCCAATCCTCTAATTTGTCTAGGTCCCTCTGTATCCTATACCTACCCTCCAGCATATCTACCACACCTCCCGGTTTAGTGTCATCTGCAAACTTGCTGAGGGTGCAATCCACACCATCCTCCAGATCATTAATGAAGATATTAAACAAAACCATCCTCAGGACCGGGCCATCAGCCAGCTCGCTGAGCCACAGACAATCACAGAGGTGCTGGAGGCTGTGGGTGTGCTGCAGAGATGGCAGGGTCCTCCCTTTCTGGTTTTCTGAAATCCCCCCCAAATCCATTGGGTTCTGCCCTTTGATGGATTTTGGGATGGTCTGAGGGATGCTCTAAGGGCTTCAGTGAGAAGGGGGTGCTGGATGAGTCCTGATCTGCACAGGGTCTAGCAGATGCTAACTGGGCCCTCTGAACTGCCCCCCAGAGGCTGGAGCGGGGATCTTATACTCACAGCTGCCCATGCTGGACAAGGGTTCCAGGACTGCCCCCATAGGTGCTGGAACTAGGGGTCCTGCCACACCCCCTGGCTTGAAGTGGTTTCCATCGTATGCAAGGTTTCAGTCTGGTTCAATGGCTCTCAGGACCCTTGGCTGCCCCAGTTTGGCAGCAGGGGCAGTTACCCATGCCTTTTCCTTCCCCTGCGGGACCTTCCCCATGTCAGGATCCCTGAGGGATTCAGTTGATTGTAAGCTCCATGGACGCTGGAGGAATCCGGCTGTTATGTTTGGGTGTTGTTTCACTGGTAACACTTGGCTTAGCCAAACATGAATCTCAGACGTAATGATACGGGGGGGGGGGGGCGCCAGGGAGATGGGATTACGTAGGTATTCCTACTGCCACCCTCTGCTGGATGGAATGAGGGTGTCACAAGGCCTAAATTGCTCAAGGTGATTCTCCTCTGTCAGAGTTGGAGGGTACGGGATCTGTCCCTACTCTGCAGCCGAGTGACCCAGCCCCCAAAGCCCTAGTTGGCAGTGGGTTTGTGTCAGTGCTCAGCCCTTTGCCTTTTCCAAGGGGAAGGGAGTTGCCCAAGGCTACACTTCGGGTCAGTGGTGCAGCCAAGAGTAGAACCCAGGGGTTCCTGGCCGTGTGCTTGGATGCTAGTACCTTGTGCCACTTGCCAACCCTCTACACCCTCGCTCCTAGGGAATTTATACTATCAAAATTAGCTGGGGGAGAAGGAAGGGAGTAGAGTCTGCTGGTTAGAGTGGGGGGGCAGGACTCCTGGGTTCTAGCCCCAGCTCTGGGAGAACAGTGGGGTCTAGTGGTTAGAGTAGGGAGTCAGGATTCCTGGGTTCTGTCCCCAGCTCTGGGAGGGGAGTGGGGTCTAGAGCTTAGAGCAAGGGGGGCTGGAAATTAGGACTCCTGGCTTCTATCTGCAGCTCTGCATGGGGAGTGTAGACCAGCAGTCGAGCAGAGAGTTTCTCCCGCTCGAACTCTGGCTTTCCCTGGAAAGTTCCAACCCTGCCTTTAAAAATTCTCTCTGCTCTGAAAAGTCCTGTAAGTGTCTGAATTCCCCAGATTGCCCCAAACTGCCTTCAGCTTTCTTTGCTGCTTCCCCCGCTGCCTGCCTCCCAGCACTGTCCATGGAAATATTTACTCTGCTCTGCCAGGCTGGCACAACATACAAACCACAGGGAAGCAGCTGCAGGGACGACATCCCTTGTATAAGAGCTGGCTTGGGGGTTTCTCCACCATGAGCAAAGGGAAAGGCATTTCCTCTGGGGAGCAGGAGTAGCACCCGACTGGGTTGGAGGGGAAATGTCTAGGCAAAGCCATGGACTTTCCTGCTGGTCAGCGGTCCCCACATAACATTGGTCAGTGCAATAAAAATGATCATGCTCCTCGTCCTGCCTACGGGTCACAGCACTGTGCAAAGGTCATTAAGCCACACAAGCCTTGCAAGGTGTAACGGCAAGGAGAAGTTTGTCTCCTAGAGTTGGGGAAACTGAGGCACAAAGGAGAGAGAGAAATTGCCCAAGATCACACACTGTCAGAGTCTGGAACCCAGGAGCTTTGACTCCCAGCTCCCCTGCTCTAACCACTAGACCCTGCTCCCCTCCCAATGATGGGAATAGAATCCAGGAATGTGGATGGAAAAAACAAAGATTGAATAGGCCACAAAGACTCCTCCCTAAGGGTGTACCCTGAGGGGAGGGGTGGCACACATTGGCAGGAGGATGGGCTGTGTACATGAGCTCACAGAACTGCTTCCTGGGCGTAGCTGCTTGCGGGGGTGGAGCATAAAGAGCCTCCCCATCTGGGGCAATTGGGTACACTTTCACAAGAGCTAAATGATTAAGAATCATGTAGGGCGCCAATTGAGCAAACTCTGGCTCCATTCCCACCAGAGATAAATCTGAGCTGCAGACCCTGTATCCGGAGACTTGGAGGTGTTCTCTGCACAGCAACCAGAAGGTGGCAGGATGGGGGGTGCAGGACACACCTGAGAGCACTCGGGGGAGTGCAGGGCCAGTGTGATTGAGGGGGGGGGGGGCGGCTGTTAAACTTCCCATCTCCAGGAGTGGCGTGGGGTTTAGCATCAGAGCAGGGGGGACCAGGAACCAGGACTCACGTCTTCTATTCCCAGTTGGGTAGGGAAGTGGGATCTAGTGCTTAAAGCAGAGGAGGCTGGGAGCCAGGATTCCTGGGTTCTATTCCCACTCTGGGAGGGGAGTGGGATCGAGTGATTAGAGCAGGCTGGACTGGGAGCCAGGACTCCTGGCTTCTATTCCCAGCTTGGCGGGGGGAGGGTGGAACAGGATCTGGTGGATTCATTAGAGGGGGGGCAGAGGCTGGAAGTCAGGGTTCCTGGGATAAATGAAGAATTTTTTCCTGCTGCACAACACTGAGGCTGGAGTCTGGATTACGCCCCCCCCCCCCAAATCTGGGTTACTGGGCCGGGCTAGGTAAAGCCCAGCACTGGGATCAGTCGACCCATCTGCCTTCTGTGACCCTCAGCGAGGGTCACCCCATCTCTGTTGTCTGAGGGAGGCCACAGGGCGTTGCTATGGTGCTTGGAACCCTGCTCCAAGGTGGGGGGGTTCCAGGGCCTGGGCTGGGTAGGGCTCCCCCATCGCTGGGCCATTAAAGCCCCACCCAGTGCCCTTTGTGCCAGGTGGTTGGGCTCATCCCGAGCCAGCAGAGGGGTGAAATCTACAGCTGGCTGGATCAGTTTTCAAAGGGATGCTGGGACTGGTAGAGGGGAAATGGGACCCCAGTGTCTCCCCTTGGCCTTCTCCAGGATCCCACTCCCTGCCCGTATTGATGTCCTGGATCAACCTTCCCAATGACTCTGTGGGTAGCCCCCATCCCATGTCTGCAGGGAACAAAGCCAGGCAGGAGGGGAAAGGTGGCTCAACGAGACCGGTGTGGGTGACCAGCAGGGAGCGCTGTGCTGCAGGGAGGGAGGTTCTCCTTGGAGTCAGTGCTGACCCTGATGTCTCAGAGCTGCGCTGGGGGAGCTATTCTGCAGGGCGTGGGGCAGTGGCTCAGTGTGGGGCGCTCTCCCCTCGCAGTCAGCTCTGGTCCCAAAGCTGCACTGCAGCATGAGACCGAACCACTGACCTTTTGTGGTTATCAGATGAGCCATTCTTCCCAGGAGTCAGGGTGTGACCCCTGGTGTCCTGCCCAATTTCTGACATGAGTAATTGCCTTCTGCCTCCCGACATCCTGCCCTGGAACTTTCGCTTTCAGAACAGGGCTCTCCTGTCTCAGGCTGTTGGGGGGGCTGTTAACCAGTGGCTGTGCCCCACCCCAGAGCTGGCTGCATGTCAGGACTGGGCAAACGATCCATCCCCATGTACAGTGTGTAATGATCTCTGGGATGGTTGGAGTTATGGAGGTGAAAGAGATTCAGGGTAGGACAATTCTCTCTCTTGGGCTGGGATCCTGCCCTCTTCCCGGGGCCAGCTCCCTCCCAATGGCCCTCTTGCAGTCAGGTTACACAGTGCTGCCTCTTGTTTTCATAATTGGGCCCCCTTCACTCCTCCAGATTGACCAAGGATCCATCAAGCTCACTGGACCTGAGCTGGGATTTGAACTGGGGGTCACTAGGGAGGAGAGGCCTCCACCAGCCTAACCCCACCCTCTCCCTGCAGACAGGATGATCCCTGTAGCTGAGTTCAAGCAGTTCACGGACCAGCAGCCGGCCTTCAAGGTGCTCAAGCCCTGGTGGGATGTGCTGGCTGAATACATCACGGTGGCCATGCTCATGATCGGGGTTTTTGGCTGCACCCTGCAGGTGGGTACCGGGCTGGGGGGGTGGGCTGGGACCACCCTCTGTGAGACGCCACCCATGCAGCAGCAGGGATAGGACCTGGGGCCTCTGGATCCTCCTCCCTCTGGAGCTGAAGAAGAATCTCCAGCAGCAGCAGCAGTAGAAAGTTCTATCCCCAGCAGCCACTAGAAGGTGATGTGCTCATGCCGGTCAGTAAGTGGCAGTGGTGCCCATAATAGCAGGATGCAGACCCCACAAACCAGCCGGAAGCAAGAGTGGAAACGGAGGAGAAGGCAGCCGGCTAGGAAGAACACCCCTTATCCTGTCCCCTCCTGCCCATCAAATCGCTGCTGGGGCAAATGGAGTCCTTTGTCCACAGTGGACGCCCTGTTGCATTGTGGGAGGGACATCCCAGCAAGCACTCTGCCATGACGCAAGGCGGCTGGAAGACACACCCCTGGGGAACTGGGAACTTTGGATCAGAACCTCCCTGGAGCTCAAACGGCTGGGTGGGTGAATGCCACCCTCCTGCTAGGAGAGGAGAGGGTGGGCCCAGGGCTCGAGGGAAAGGGGAGCAGGGGGAAGGGCGAGGGCCATCAATACAGGCCCTACGATGGAGTTGCCCCCCCGATCCGGAGGTGTCTGCCTCCCCTGGAGCTGCCAGTCCTCCCAGGACGTATTGTATCCGTGCAGGGGATTCGTGCCCAGGCAGGAAGCTTGCCCCAGCATGTCTGGGGTGCGGCTGGATCACGGGCTGCCCTGGTGAATGGGATGAAGGTGGGGAGCGAAGGCTGTGGCTCAGCAACAGGAATGAAAGGGGCTGAGCTCAGCTCAGCCCGTCTCTTGTGAGCCTGATCAGAGACAGGCTGCTGAGCTAGATGGGCCCACTGGGCTGATCCATGTGGGGGAAAAGAGAGCTGAGACTAGAACCCAGGAGTCCTGATTCCCAGCCCCTCCCCCTTATTCTTACTCCCTTCCAAGAGCTGGGAACAAAACCCTGACTCCTACCCCGCCCCTCTGCTCCGCCTCCTCCCCTGAGCACACCGCCCCACTCTGCTTCTCTCCCTCCCAGGCTTGCCGCGCCAAACAGCTGATTGGCGCTGCAAGCCTGGGAGGCAGGAGAAGCGGAACGGCGGTGGTGTGCTCGGGGAGGAGGCGAAGCAGAGGTGAGCTGGGGTGGGGAGCTGCCGCACGGCTCCCTGGACCGTCGGGGGCGGTGGGGGGGGGGTTGGGCAGGTGCAAGGTGGAAGTTTCGCCTAGGGTGCAAAACATCCTTGTACCTGCCCTGCCTGCAGCTCTAACCACTAGACTCCACTTCATAAATGTCAGATTTGAATTTTAGTGGTTAGCTGATGGGTCAGCAAGCTTTGCATTCTGGGGTGGAACGGGGGGAGATGGGAGAATCACCCTCCCCCCATCTCTGTCCCCTGAATGAGCTACCCCTCCTCCACCTAGCCCTGTTTTAGGCTGGTCTGTCATCCCCATTGGGATGGGGGGTGCTCGGTCATCCCCAGATGAAGGTCCCCCCAATACTGGGGGGAGGAGTGTGTCCATACAGAAGCCAAGCAGCAGGTGCACAAGGCAGCAGCCCTGTTACAATAGCCATCTCTTGTGGCACCAGGGAGAATATCTGTGGCAACAAGTCCCATAGGCAAAACCCCAGGGCCACTCGGGAGGAGGACAGGAGTGAGATTAGCTCCCCGCTGGCCCCCTTTTGAGTTAACCATTCAGGCACCTGCCACACTGCCAACCAATGAGATGCCAGGGGATGGTGGGATCTGCCAGGGAAGTAAAGAGAAACCCCCTTGAGATGGTGGCCGGAGCAGGGGGCTGGGAGTCAGGACTCCTGGGTTCTATCCCCAGCTCGGGGAGAGGAATGGGATCTAGTCATGGTGAAGGCAGAGGAGCGGCAGTAGTGGCAGGCAGGACTCCTGGGTTTCATTCCCGGCTCTGCCACTGACTTTTGGGGTGACCTCAGGCAAATCCCCAGTACGCGCACATTCAGACCCTGCTGACACTGGGACCATCAGCACAGCACTCTATTGCTTGAGCTGAAGGAGCAGCTCCATCAGCTGGCACAGTAGGAGGTTGGTCACCCATAGATGGGGAATGTCACCCACACTGCACAGGTGGGTCTGGCTTGCTTAGAGCCAGGGGCTGAAAGACAGTTTCTGTAAAAGGAAGTCATGTGGCCCTGGGGTTGCAGTAACCAGGAGCTGGGGGATTTTATTTTGCATGCCACTGGACCAGCTCAGGCTCTGCAGAACGAGGGGCAATAATTCTTTACAGTACCCTGATCAGCTCGTCTCTGTTTCCTGCCACCCGCCCTCCCGTGCTCTCCTACCTAACAACATCACGGCGGGTCCTGTTCCCTTCAGTGTCAGGACTCCTGGGTTGTGATTAGCAATGGCCTGGCTTAGCATGGGCACTGAATCACAGGAGCTCCTCGTGGGGTTGGTGTGTGCCGTGTGCAGTGCACACATTCACAGGCTAAGCTCATGGGACGCTCTTGCTGCTCTCTAGCTGTGGGGTAAGATGCTGGCGTGAACTAGCAGCTCATTGACCTTCTCTAGTCTCATTTGTCTCAGCCTCACCAGGTGCTTTAGAAACTTGCTACCTCCCTGGAGTTGGTATAATGCCCATTTTATGGAGGTGGAAATGGAGGCACAGAGAGAAGGGAGGAGCCCAAGGTAATACAGAGAGTCAGCGGTAGAGCCGGGGATGGTACCCAAGAGTCCTGACTCCCCACCCCACTGGTCTAACCCAGTAGACCCCACTGCCCTCCCAGAGCTGGGGAGAGAATCCAGAAGACCTGGCTCACAGCCCCCCCTGCTCTAACCACTCGACCCCACCCTCCTCCCAGAGCCAGGGATAGAACCTAACTCCAAGCAGCTGAGCTCTAACTACTAGACATGCTTCCTCACCACCAACTGTGCTTCTTGGACAGTCTCCTTTGTCCCAGGGGCAGCCGAAGTGGGGCCAGAATGGGTCGTGCTCCAGCGGCGCAGCCCACTGAGACTGCAACTCCCAGCACACCGCGTGTCACGGAGCCTATAGCGTTCCCAGGGTGCACCTCTGCACTGAGGGTGTGCTGGCGTGTCTAAGCTACCCTCGGGGCTCCTGGGTTGGGCAAGGCTTCGGTGCCCGTTATCACTATTGTCCTGAAATATGCGTGAATGCAGTCTGCAGTCGGTGCTCAGGGGGCAGAACTGTACATGGACCATTGCATGACATACAGGGCCAGACCCCCAGCAGGTGTCAATTGGCCATAGCTCCATTGGAGTCAATGGGGCCAGACCCCCAGCTGGTGTGAATCAGTATCCCCCATGGTTTCCTCACCTGTTCCCCTCTGTGGCCATATCCCCAGGTGACACAGGACAAAATCATTTGCCTCCCCAACCATGTCCCTGCTGGTGCCCCACTCTCTGAAACATGCCAGAATTTCACCAGGAAGAGACTCAACGCCTCGGAGCCAGACACACCTCTGTCCTCCCGGGAGATGAGCGGCCTGCGCAACAACCTGGACATCCAGCAGTACAGCTTCATCAACCAGATGTGCTATGAGACAGCCCTGCACTGGTACGCCAAGTACTTCCCCTACCTCGTGGTCATCCACACCCTCATCTTCATGGTCTGTGCCAACTTCTGGTTCAAGTTTCCAGGCACCAGCTCAAAGATTGAGCACTTCATTTCCATCCTGAGCAAGTGCTTTGACTCACCCTGGACTACCCGGGCCCTCTCTGAGGTCTCTGGGGAGAACCAAGATGGGACGACCTCAAAGAAGGAAGACGGGCGGAGGAAGAGCATCAAGGATGAAATGCCCGAGCCCCACCCTGCTCTACAGCCCGTCCAGTCCATCTCTGAGAAGAAGGTAGCAGAGACTCCTGCAGTCAGCCTGCTGGACAAGAAGGAAGGGGAGCAGGCCAAGGCTTTGTTTGAGAAGGTGAAGAAGTTCCGGCTGCACGTGGAGGAGGGAGACATCCTCTATACCATGTACGTCCGACAGTCTGTTCTCAAGGTCTTCAAGTTCCTGATCATCACGGCCTACAATGCTGCCCTGGTGCAGAACATCCACTTCATTGTGCCCTGCAGCATGGAGATGGAGGACATGACAGGCTACGACCACTTCTGCTGCAACCACACCAAGGCCCACCTCTTCTCCAAGCTGGCCATCTGCTACATCTGCTTCTTGGGCGTCTACGGCCTCACCTGCCTATACACACTGTACTGGCTCTTTCACCGGCCCTTGAAGGAGTACTCCTTCCGCTACGTGCGAGAGGAGACGGGCATCAGCGACATCCCTGATGTCAAGAATGATTTTGCCTTCATGCTTTATCTGATCGACGAGTATGACTCCCTCTACTCCAAGCGCTTTGCCGTCTTCCTCTCCGAGGTCAGCGAAAGCAAGCTCAAGCAGCTCAACCTCAACCACGAATGGACAGAGGAGAAGTTGCGGCAGAAGCTGCAGCGGAATGCCCTGGGCCGCCTGGAGCTCCACCTCTTCATGCTGTCTGGCTTGCCTGACACAGTCTTTGAGCTGTCTGAGGTGGAGGCCCTGAAGCTGGAGATGCTCAAGGATGTGACCTTCCCACCGCTGGTGGCCCAGCTCGTCCACCTCCAGGAGCTCTCCCTGTTGAACTGCCCCATCAAGCTGCCATTTGCCTCCCTGGTCTTCCTGCGGGACCACCTCAAGGTGATGCAGGCCACCTTTGACGAAATCAAGGAAGTGCCACTGTGGGTCTACAGCCTGCGCGGGCTGGAGGAGCTCCACCTCTCCGGCCTCTTCAGCCAGGAACTGGGGAGGGCGTCCGGCTTGGAGAGCCTCCGGGAGCTGAGGAACCTCAAGGTGCTCTCGTTGCACAGCAACATCTCCAAGGTGCCGCCCAGCGTGACCGACGTCTCGACTCACCTGCAGCGTCTGTGCATTCTCAATGACGGCACCAAGCTGGTGACCCTCAACAACCTCAAGAAGCTGGTCAACGTGCGGGAGCTGGAGCTGGTCAACTGCAACCTGGAGCGTATCCCCCATGCCGTCTTCAGCCTGGTCAGCCTGCAGGAGCTGGACCTAAAAGACAACCAGCTACGCTCCATTGAGGAGATCCTCAGCTTCCAGCACTGCCGCAAGCTTGTCTGCCTTAAGCTCTGGAGCAACCACATTGCCTATATCCCCGAGCACATCCGGAAGCTCAAGGGCCTGGAGCAGCTCTACCTCAATCGCAACAAAATAGAGACCCTGCCCTCCCAGCTCTTCCTCTGCACCAAGCTCCGCTGCCTTGACCTCTCCAACAATGGCATCCAGGTTATCCCCCCGGAGGTAGGTGTGCTCCAGAATCTCCAGTACTTCGCCATCTCCTCCAACTCAGTGGAGACCTTGCCCGATGAGCTCTTCTTCTGCAAGAAGCTGAAGACTCTGATGGTGGGACACAACAAGCTCTCCACCCTCTCCCACCGCCTGGGCAACCTCTCCTTGCTCAGCAAGCTGGAATTGAAGGGGAACCGCCTGGAGGCCTTGCCGCCTCAGATTGGGCGGTGCCCGGCACTCAAGCGCAGTGGCTTGGTGGTGGAGAGCACTCTCTATGAGATGCTGCCCGTGGACATCCGGGAGAGGCTGGAGAGTGAATGAGAAGAGGGGACAGTCAGCAGCAGGGGCAGGCTCTTTGGCCACCTGCAGAAAGACTGTCACGGTGACTAGAGCTGGGAAGTGCCTCGTGTGCTCCTCTCCGGTGCAGGTGTTGCTCCCAGGCCAGAGCTGCAAAGGCACCTGGGAGATCTCCCACCAAGAGTCTTACCAAAGAATCATCCCCCCAGCCATGGCTATGGAGGGGCTCAACATTTCATCCCAGTCGGACAGTCGGTGATCCTGTGTGGCAGAGCTGCCACGTTGTATCCTGGATTGCCGGGGAGAAATTACTCTATTTATACTTATTTTTTTAGTGTTATTAACAAGCAGCGTTTATTGCTTTTGAAAAAGGACAATTTTTGTGTGTGTGTAAATAGCTCATGTTTTAAAGTGCTAGATCTCCGGCACACCTTGGTCACTGCCCCATAAACTGTACCCCAGCCCACAGTCTCTCCTATGAATTTCCAGGCCAATCTGATGGGTAATCTAGAGAGGAGGCAAATGTGGTGTTCAATTGAAATTTTGCTGTGGCTTTACCCATGGGGAAGTCTTTCCTCATTCCACAGCTCCACCTACTCCACTGATTCAAAGGGATGCTTTTCTGGCATCCTTAGCCAGTGGAACTCACTGTCACAAGAGGCCAAGATCTCAGCAGGATTGAATTTCATTAGTGTTTGGTCATGTCTCAGTTTTGGCAGTCCACACCCACTGTGATGTAACCACATTCCCAAGGAAGGTTGCAGCTGGCTTTGTAGGTCATCTGCCTGGAGAGGGGAAGGAGAGTTACCTGGTTGAAGCATCTAATGGATTTACAGTACCAAGAGAAACTGGTTTTTCCACTTGGTGTGGTATGTGCTTATCATACAAATTTAAAGAGGTGGGTGTGGCTCCCATTGACCCTCCCCTGTTGGATGTGGCTTCTGCTTGTGACATGCCTCCTCCTCCTTGAAGCATGGCTTTTTCCACCAATGACCTGGCTCTCAGGGGTTCCTCCCCTTAGTCCCACCTCTCTGTAGCAGGATCCTAGATGGGTCTGGGTTACAGGCACTGATTTCTCCTGCGCTGCAGCTAGCTGAGTCTAGAGCCCTTACTCAGGCAAAGGTCATGGAAGGATTTCAGGAGTGAGCCCTTCTTTTATATTCAAGGATGTATAGGGGACGGGAGGGGTGGCAATCCACACACACCTGGTAATAGCAGTGGGCCTGAACCAGAGCCCTGGCTCTGTGCAGCTGGAGGGGAGAAGTTGGAAATGTGAACAGTGCAAACAGCCTTTATCTCTTCACCGGGCTGGGTGTAGCGCTCCAAGAAACCCCAGTCTTAGCAACGCCCCAGCCACCTCGGACGTCGCTCCCAGGACGGCGGGAGCACTCCTAAGAACTCCAACATTGGACCCTTCTCGAGTGGTAGCCAGCGGCAAGGCACCCTCCAGTTACGGGAGAACCCCCCCTTAGCTATGTCCTGGAACCAGAGGACATATGGGCCGGATCCAACGGCAGTATTATCATAGTGACGGGTAAAGGTCTCAACGGAGCAGCGTCTCCATTGTGCTGGCTGCTGCACAAACACCTCTCCCACAATGCGAGCGGGGCCCCCTTGGTACCAGGCACTGCACAAACCCCTTTCCCAACCATGACTGGGGCCCCCATCATGCTGGGTACTGCACAGACCCCGTGTTACCAACCTCCCTGCCCTGCCACAGAGAGGCACAGAGTTTCAGGCCAGAGGGGACCATCTAGTCTGACTTCCTGTCTATCACAGGCTACCAGCACCCACACAACAAACCCAACTGCATAATGAGACCGGCGTACCCCAGGAAAACAGACGGCAGACTATTACGTGCCACAGGCAGAGGAGAGGAGGGACCGAGGTGCACCAGAGCCCGAGGCCTCCATGATGGCAGGGAGATGTTTAAGTGAGCTATGCCCAGATAATCCTGGCAAGTGCCCTACACCCACATGCTGCAGAAGAAGGTGGAAGCCTCACAAGGTCCCTGCCAATCTGACTTGGGGGAAAATTCCTCCCCCCTGTCCCCACATATGGCCATCACTGGGACCCAGAGCATGTGCACGAGAACCGCCAGACAAGTGCCTGACAAAGGGAGAACGCTTGGTACCTGCTCAGATCCCTGCCCACTAGCCTGTCTCCAGCCCTGATGTGTCAGAAGAGGGAGATTAAAACAAACCCCTCCCAGAATACATGGGGAGGTTGTGGGGGAGGGAATCCCTTCCTGAGCCCTGCCGCTGGCTGGCTGAAACCCTGGGGCACATGCTATTAGGAACATAAGACCCAGGGGTGCTGAGTCCTGCTCCCCAGCAACCCCATCACACAACTGCCCTCATCAGTGTGTCCAGCTCCCTCTTAAAACCAACTCATCTCAGCCCCTGTGACCTCCCTCCACCCCCAGCCTCCCTTCAGTTATCCTGCTGCTCACCCCTAATCCCAGCCCTTCTCCTCCAGTCTTCCTCCCTGATCCCATAGGATACCCAACAGGGGGCATTACACCCTCCTCCTCCTGCCACCATCCAGCCCTATCTGCATCCCGAATTCCCTTCAGCGGGCATCTGACTGGGGGGCAGGGGGCTTAGCCGCTCCCTCCCCCATGCTGTACGTGGGTCCCAGGCCAGGCTGCAGATCTGACAGGAGCCAGCCACACCCCACCCACGTGGCAGCCGGCCAGGGAACACTTGGGGACGGGGCCTGGCCCCACCACCTCCTGCCCTGGCTCCAAGTCACTGGCAGGAAGGAGCTGGGGGCAGATGGGGGCAGACTGGAACTTTAGGGCCGGGGTTGAGAGTGCATCTCAACCTAGGCCCACGGTGGCTGCTCGGGGGGGCTTTGCCACAGGGGGTTAGGAATTGAGGTGCTAACCCTCCCAAACACAACCTATTCCCACCCCCATCTCTGCCTTATAGACACACAAGCCTCCCATCCCCCCAACAGCCCTTACACACCACACATCCATCTCAACACATACCACCTCACACCCACCCCTGCCTAATAGACCGTGCCCCCCACTATCTCCTCCATGTACTGGGGTGCCCTGGGAATGGCTATCCATTGCCATCTGCTGGCCAACGCTGTGCGAGCTGCACCCAGAGCCCCTGTCTCCTGTTCTGTGGCGTCTGTGGATCAGAGCTCAGCAGCAGGATCTCTCCACCGCTCTGGATCCCATCCCCTGGGTTTGCGTTGGAGCGCATTCAGGGATTGGAGTCCTTTTTCCATTAGACAAAGGACTGGGCTCATGATCCCGGCAGCGCCTCACCCCAAAGCACTTTCTACAGTCCCTCAGTCCTACTGCTGGCCTCGGCAGAGAATCGTTACCCTTTGGATCTACCGGGAGCTGAAGGTGGGAAGCCACTGCCTGTGTCTGTTGTATTATAAACAGGGGGAAATAAAAATATTCCAGAAGAGACCCTTGGATCCATCCCCACAACCCAGTTAAGGAGAGAACCCAGGAGTCCTGATTCCCAGCCTTCCCCCCTCCCTCCGCTCTAACCACTGGATCCCACTCCTCTTCCAGCGTTAGGGATAGAACCCAGGTGTCCTGATTCTCCCTGCACTGACCACTGAGCCCCACTGACGGCCTACAGCTGGGAACAGAATCCACCAGGAGTTCTGCCTCTCAGGCCTTGGTCTGGTGGCTGGAGAGTGGGGAGCTGAGATTCAGGACTGCCTGCATCCTGTTGCCAGCTCTGTTGCTGACATGCTTTGTGACCTTCAGCCTTCTGTGCCTCAATTTCCCCATCTGTCCAAGGGGAGGGGTGGTCATTACCCCAGCAGTGGGTCTGATGAGGGAAGTGCTTTGGGTTAGAGTTGGCTGGATCCTTTTGCTAACACAGCTCTTCCCAGCCGGCCCATGAAACAAATGAGGAAGTCACGCTCCCTCCTTCCACAATCCTTCCGCTGCTCCCTGGAGCTGCCATGGAGACAGGAGAGAGAGAGCCACTCCAATGGGCCGGATGTGGACAATCCAGGCCCCCAGCCAAGACTGGGGGGTGCTGGAGGAGACTCTTCCCTGTAGAGAAGAGACTTGGTGGAGCAAGGATCTAGGGCAAGCGGCAGCCCCAGGCTCAGCAGCAGGTGAGCGGAAGGGGCCTGGATGAGGAGAGGCAGGAGGTGGGAAGGAAAGGGTTCGAGGTTCTCTGGGGCTGTTCCCCGGGCCAGAGAGGGGGGCCAGACCCCCTGCTGCCGGGCAGGATCGGGCCTGAGCGGGTGGGGAGGCTGCTGGGTATGAGTAAGGGGCTCCCCCTGGGATTGGTGTGGGGCAGGGAGCGGTTAGCAGAGCTGAGGGGCAATAAAGAACTCAAGTTAGTTAGTTGCAGGGAGAGAAAACTTTGTTCTCTTCTGGGTCATGGGCCATTCCTCTCCCTCTTTCTCTCTCCTTCTTCCAGTCTTTCTCTCTCGTTCCCTTTTCTCCCCCCAAAAAACATCCCTGGACTAACCCCAAAGGGGGCCAGAGCCAGAGCCAGCTGTTCAAGAGGGTGTCCCACGGCGACAGGGATCCGGCCCCATGGAGACGGGGATCTGGTTCTGTTTCCGCAGGAGTGGGGAGGGCACGAGCTACTTCTGTAGCTGGGAGGAGGTACCTGCACCACCCTGGGTGCTGGGAAAGGTTTCGGAGGGGGGAGGGTGCTGGTGATAAATCCAGCTGGTAGGAGCAGCTGGCTGGTTGGGGAAAACGGTCTCATTCAGAGCACTGGAGGGGGCAGGGATCCGAGCCGGTTTACATGCCTTGCCCCAGGTAAGCAGGTGGCCAAGGGCAGCTGTGTGGTTAGCGCATTGGCCTGTGGTTCTGGAGTCCTGGCTCTGCCAGCCACTCCCTGTGTGAGGCTGGACACATCACGGCATCGCTCCGGGCTGCCCGTGGTGAGACAGGTGCGGGGATTCGTCCCCTGGCTGGGACATTGTCAATTCTTTCTAATGAGAAGGCAAAGAATTGTTAGAATTGCATTTAATTCTCTCACCCCAACTGCACTTCATATGGTTTGGAACAATAACCGTCCCAGCAACGGTCCTGACACTCAGCCCCTGCTGCTGTAACCGTCAGACCCCACTCCCCTGCCAGAGCTGGGGAGAGAGCCCAGGAGTCCTGACTCTAGGCCACACCACTCCATTTAAGGTCTAGCCTTTCGGATGTCAGTGGTTCACTCTCCTGGCATGAGATCAGGGTGGATCTGAGCAGGGTGGAGGGAAATCAGGGGACGAAGTGAGCGATGTCCTTCGTGGGAGGAGAGGAGAAGGCTCGTAAGTCTAAGGCCTAACAGGGAGACTGTCAAGGCTCCATTGGTCCTTCTCAGCCCTGCTAGGGAGGGATGGGGTGTGCATGAGCTCAGACTCTGGGAGGTGAAATACCTTCCTCCATTGGCGCCTGATGCTGGCTTGGGCTCCCAAGAGACGAGATGCCTGGATTCAGGTGCCCCACGTGAGAGGGGGCTGGTTCTGCCAGGAGGAGCTGGGCACTTTGCACATCCACCTCCTGTGAACAGAGCAGCGATTCATATGCAGAGCCAGGACTGCACCTCTTGCCCGACAGCATCGCGAAGCCAGGCAGCTGCCTCATAAGCTAAGGGAGCCACTCCCAGAGCCAGCAGCAGCAGTAAGTCCTTTGTCCCTTTGGTGAGAGCATCATGGGAAGGTGCTAGGCCCTCCCTGAGACACAAAGTCAGGATACCACTCCATAGGCAGAGTGCAACATTTAACCCCTCCTCTGCTACATCATTTCAGTGCTGGTTCGCCTCCTCTCGCCCACTCCTGTGCATTCAAACTGCAGGGCAGCCCTTCTGCCAAGTTTCTCACTCTCTCTGTTGGGCAGGATCCTGTGGGGAGGTGGCAGAGCAAAGGGCTACAGTGGCAAGATGGTTATTAAGGGGATCACCTGGTCCAGACCTCTGAATCTACCAACCCCAGGAGTGGGTGGCCAGAGGGACTGCAGGCTGGTACTGCTACACCCCCGCTTTTAAACAGTCCCCAAGGGGTCCCACTCTTCCTTTAGGTTAGCCCACGCAACCTCCCCGTCTCTGAGACTGAGCCGCTGGGCTCCAGCCGTACTGCTTCACCCCATGGAGCTTTGCCCAGAGAGTCCAACTGGGACATATGCCGGGCCAGAGACTTGCTCACTCCTCAGGGTCCAACGCACCCTGGGAAAGATTTGCAGTGACACCAAGCAGCCTTTACAAACAGTCGGGTCTATTACAACAGCACGGGAAGTCCTTAGGCGAGCACAGAGAAGCAAAGGTTAAGACATATCCACCTCGCCAAGCCAGCACCCCACCCAGCCAAGCAGCCGTGGGCTCCATTTCAGGCTCTCTCTCTGTCAGACCCAGGTGAGAGCCCTGGCTACAGCACTTCCCCTGCCACTTCTTCCCTTTGTTCTTGCCTTGGACTGGCAAGTGGAGAAGTGGGGAACTCCCCCTGGTTGCTAGCTGTGGATGTGCTGGCCGCTGGGGTTCCCACTATCTTTTTGGTTTCCAGCCAGTCCTTCAGTGAGCCATTCAGTCCACCCCAGACAGCCAGGTGAGACACATGCCTCAGGGCTCGTGTCCTGGCCCTTTCCCCCACTGGTTAGCGATGCAAAGTACGGAGGGAAACTGAGGCACACACAGCAAAAAAATTCCCACTTCATCACAGGGCCCCAGCTGAGCTCTGGGTTCTCAGCTTCTTTGACCAGCAGGCCCTCAAATGTCCCCTAGAAGACAGAGGCAAGAGGAGAAGGGCGGAACCTCATCACTGAGCAAACATGGAAGCAGCATGTGTGCTGGCCCTTTCGCGGGGTGGCAAGAGGGCAGGGGACCCTGGGGAACGCCCAGCACCCACCCCTCATGTCTCTTCACTATCTTTGAACCTCCACATTCAAGGCTTTCTATGCCATTAACTGTTTCTCTGTTAGGTGTATTATGGTAGCACTTAGAGGCTCCATTGTGTCAGGTGTTGCACAGACACACAGTGAGAGACAGTCCCTGTCCCAGCTGAGATCAGGGCCCCCTGTGCAGGGTGCTGCACAGATACCCAGTCAGAGACAGTCCCTGGTCCAAAGAGCTCACAGATTAAATGGGCAAAGGAAGGATCATTATCCCATTCTACAGATGGAGAAACTGAGGCACAGGGAGACGAAGTGATGTGACCAAGATCCCAGAGGGAGTCTGTGGCAGAGCCAGGATCTCCCAAGGACCAACCCAGGCTCAGAACACCTCTAAGCCACTGACCCTTATCCTTTCCCTCCCACCAGCCATGTTTTCCCTGACGGAAGTGGCCTGCCTGAGTGACGGCTGGGCCCCGTTCAGTACTCTGAAGCCCTGGTGGGACGTTTTCACCGACTACTTGGTCCTGGCAATGTTGGCCATCTCCATCATCGCAGGGACCCTGCTGATCTCCACAGATCAGGTGGTGTGCCTGCCTGTTGGCAGGACCAGCATGGCTGCAAGTGGGTCCCCAGCTCCCAGACCTGCCTTAGGGCCTCTGGTTGGCCCAGAACCCGAGGCTTCTCCGGTCGGCACCAGGAGGAAACTTCCTGCTGCCCACAGTGGACACCCAACCAACCTTGACTACCAGCAGTACCTGTACATTGGCCAGGTCTGCTACCACCAGGCGCTGCCGTGGCACTCCAAGTACTCCCCATACCTGGCCCTCCTGCACGCGCTGCTCTTGATGGTCTGTAACAACTTCTGGTTCATATACCCCAAGACGTCCTCCAGGATCGAGCTGTTCCTCTCCATCCTCCGGAAGTGCTTCCACTCACCCTGGACAACCAAGGCTCTCTCGGAGACAGCCTGCCAGCCCTCGGAAGGCAAGCTTGGCCGGATGAAACCCTGCTCTGCCCAGATCTCTCAGGTTGGCGCTGGCTCTCAGGCGGAGCAGGCATCCTCCTTCCCTAGCGCCACCATCCTGGACCGGAAGGACAGGGAGCAGGCCAAGGCACTCTTTGAGAAGATCCGCACCTTCCGGGCGCACACTGAAGCTGCCAGCCTCCTCTACTGGGTCTACGTGGGGCAGACGGTGTTCAAGGTGGCAAAGCTCTTGGCCGTGCTGGGCTACACCTCCAGCTCTGCCGGCACCATTGCTTTCAGGCACATGTGCCGGCCGGGCCTGGAGGACCTCGCTGGCCACGCCACCTTCTCCTGCACCCACAGCCTGGCCTACATCCTGCAGAAGCTGCTGCTGAGCTACCTGGCCCTGGTGCTGCTCAGTGGGCTGGTGGGGGTCTACACCCTCTACTGGCTCCTCCGGAGGCCGCTCAGGGAGTATTCCTTTGGGCGAGCCAGCGAGGAGAGCAGCTTCAGGTCTGTCCCCAATGTCTGCAATGACTTGGCCTTCCTGCTGCACATGGCTGACCAATATGACCCGCTCTGCTCCAAGAGGATTGCCATCTTCCTCTCCACCATCAGCGAGAGCCAACTGCTGGAGATCGGACAGGAGCACCGCAGGGACTATGAGGAGCTGCGGCGGCAGGTGGGGAGGGACGCCTTGGGGCCGGCTGGAGCTGAGGCTCTGTGCCCTTCCGGCTCTGCCCCAGGCTGTCAATAAGAAGGCAGACCTGGAGGTGCTGCGGCTGGAGTGCATGGTGGAGGTGAAGCTCTCTGCCAAGGTGGCCCAGATGGGGGCGCTGTCTGAGCTGCAGCTGTACCGCTGCCCAGCCACGATGGAGCCCATGGCCTTGGCTTTCCTGCAGGAACGGCTCAGGGGGCTGCACGTCCAGTTCACTGACATCACCAAGATCCCCTCCTGGCTTTACTCCTTGAAGAACTTGCATCAGCTGCATCTCTCCAGTCACCTCTGCTCCAATGTGCTGGCCCTGGAGGTTCTCTGGGAGCTCCAGAGCCTGGAGATTTTGCTGCTCCAGACCAAGCTGACCAAGCTTCCTTGCTCTATGTCCACCCACCTCCGCCATCTCTGCATCCAGAACGACGGGACCAAGCTGGAGGCACTGGGCGGTCCTGAAGAAGACAAGCAGCCCCCAGCAGCTGGAGAGGATCCCACCGCTGGTCTGGCACGTAACCGGCCTGCAGAGGCTGGGTCTGCGTTCCAGCGGCATCCGCAGCCTTGAGGAGGGGACTGGCTTCCAGCATCTGGCACAGCTCACCAGCCTGAAGCTGCGGCACAACTGCATCGCCACCCTGTCCGCTTCCACTGGGGCAGCGGGCAGCCTGGAGGAGCTGGTGCTATCCCACAACGAGCTGGAGTCTCTGCCCCATGCCTTCTTCACCCTGAAGAGACTCAGGCACCTGGACCTCAGCCACAACCTCCTTCGTCTCCTCCCCGCGGAGATTGGCCAGCTGGGGACGCTGCAGCACCTCTCCATCACCGGCAACAGGATCAGGGCACTGCCCAGCCAGCTCTTTGCCTGTCTGGAGCTAACATCTTTGCAGCTGGCGGACAACGCTTTGACCACGGTGCCGGCTGAGATCGGGAGGTTGGTGCTACTCTCCAGGCTGGAGCTGACAGGGAACCCCTCGGAGTCACTCCCACTTAAGCTAGGCTGCTGCTCCCTGCTTAAGCAGACTGGGCTGAGTGTGGACAACATCCTCTTCGAGACCCTGCCGTCTCATGTGAATCAGGTGCTCGCCACACCCGTCTCTGCTCTCTCCCCCGAGAGGCCTTTGGCTGCTCCAGAAACGTCCCTGGGGGGTGGACAGCTGGGGAGCCTGTTATGTGGCTGGTCTGTAGCTCCGGGGCACAGGGAGGAGATCTTGGTTAGCAGCAGCAAGTGGACAGAGCCCAGGCACCGGGTCTCCGGAGACCTTGCTGGTCATGGAGCCCCCTTGTCCAGGTGGCTGCATCTGTACCAAGTACAGCACCTGCTGCATCATAACCACAGAGCAAAATCTAGCCCCCACCCAAGTAGGGCAACCCTGGCCCATGCTCCTTGCTCACAAAGGGGCTTGGGTGCAGCTGAATCTGGGGTGGCAACTGAAGGGGGGCAGCCCAGGTTGGGGGGATGGGCTCTCCCTGCACAGCCCAGCTGGATGGTGTCTCCCTGGACAACCGGGCTTAGGAGAAGGGTCAGGGAAGCCACAGCAGCTGGAAGATCAGCTGCCCTGTGGATCCATAGCCTGTTACACCTGCAGAACCAGGAGATCTGCTGTGGAGGGGCTACAGGGCCACCCTATGGCCTAGAGGAGGAACGACACCTTCCCCAAAATACCCAGTGCTTCCCCCCTGGATATGAGGCAGCAAGGAGGATATGACCCAAGTCAGCACAGATAAGCTCCTTACCTCCTCTCACACCATGGGACACTGGGCTAGAGGGGGCTCCATTAATCAGTGTGGACACCAGCCCCTTGAAATCCTCACATGAAACACTGGAATAGCCAGACTGGATTGCAGCAGGGGGCGCATCTAGCCCAGACTCCTACGGTGGCCGACACCAGCGACTTCAGAAGAAGGTGGAAGGAGGCACCCAGTGGACAGCAATGGAGTAACCTGGACCCAGGGGAAGATTCCTCCTAGCCCCCAACAGCCCATGCCCTGGAACAGCAAATCTGTCCCTAAACTCCACTGTGTTGTAGTATTTGCCATTCTAACTCTGGACGTTTCCGTTACCCGTGGAAACATCCAAACCTGCCTTGTTCCTGGCTTCAGTGGTACCTTGTGGCAGTGAGTTCCACTGGCTTATTAGGGAGCAGCAAGAGCTTAGAGCCCCACAAGGCACACATTTCAAATGCAAGGGAGAGGGGGACGAGGACAAGGGAGGGAATCTCTTAGCCAAACTAAAAACAAAACGAGTCATGTGTCCATGCACCGTTTCTCCGATGCGGCCACCGTGGCCGCCTGTGGCCACCAGGGGGTTTCCCTGCGGCCAAGGCAGTTTCCTGTGCAGCATCAGCCCCTCCCCGTCCACCCTGTTGCTCCGGCATGTGCTGCCTCTCTGGAGACATAGGGGGGACACACAACGCTTAAGGGGCAGGTGAGGAGGCGGCAGCGGGGGGGGTGTGATGAGGCCAGTGGCGGGTGGGGGGCCCTGGCGGAGGAGTAAGGAGGCGAGCGGCCAGCCAGCAGCAGGGTGAGGGGGGCGGGTGGGAATCTGGCTGCGAGCGGGGGGAGGGGGGCTGAGGAGGTGGGAGGAGAGTGGCGGTGGAGTGAGGAGGCAAGCCGGGCGGGGGGGGGTGAGGTGGTGGGAGGTGAGCGGGGGTGGAGTGAGGAGGAGGAAAGCAAGCGGGGGTGGAGAGAGGTGGTGGGAGGCTAGTGGGGGTGGAGAGAGGTGGTGGGGGTGGAGTGAGGAGGTGAGTGGAGGTGGAGTGAGGAGGCAGGAGGCGAGCGGGAGTGCAGAGAGGTGGTGGGAGGCAAGCGGGGGTGGAGAGAGGTGCTGGGAGGCGAGCGGGGGTGGAGAGAGGTGGTGGGGTGGAGTGAGGAGGCGGGAGGCGAGCGGGAGTGCAGAGAGGTGGTGGGAGGCGAGTGGGGGTGGAGAGAGGTGGTGGGGTGGGGAGAGATGGTGGGAGGCGAGCGGGGGTGGAGAGAGGTGGTGGGGTGGAGTGAGGAGGCGGGAGGCGAGCGGGAGTGCAGAGAGGTGGTGGGAGGCAAGCGGGGGTGGAGAGAGGTGGTGGGGTGGAGAGAGGTGCTGGGAGGCGAGCGGGGGTGGAGAGAGGTGGTGGGGTGGAGTGAGGAGGCGGGAGGCGAGCGGGAGTGCAGAGAGGTGGTGGGGGTGGAGAGAGGTGGTGGGAGGCGAGCGGGGGTGGAGAGAGGTGGTGGGGTGGAGAGAGGTGGTGGGAGGCGAGAGGGGGTGGAGAGAGGTGGTGGGAGGCTAGCGGGGGTGGAGAGAGGCGGTGGGGGTGGAGAGAGGTGGTGGGAGGTGAGCGGGGGTGGAGAGAGGTGCTGGGGGTGAAGTGAGGAGGCGAGCAGGGGTGCAGAGAGGTGGCGAGGGTGGAGTGAGGAGGCGGGAGGTGAGTGGGGAAGCCCTGGGCTGGCCGCAGCCATGAGACCCACCCCCCCCCCACCTGCCCGGAGGAGCCCTGGGCTCACCGAAGCCCGAAGTGCCTCCCGCTCCCTCATCCAGAGGAGCTCTGGGCTGGCCGAAGACCCGAGCCCCCGCACCTGCCGGAAGGAGCCCCTGGCCAGCCGCAGCCGTGCCTCCCTTCCTCTCCCCTCCCCTCTCCTCCCCAGACCAAGCCACCCAGATATGTTTTTAATTATTATTTGGACTTCTATTATGTAAAAGCATTTTAAAATTTACTTCAGAATTGTTATACAACCACTTTTACCAAAAAAAGCAAAAGAAACAATAATAAAAAAGACAAGAACGTGCAAAGCACCTTCTTTGTGTTTCTGTTCTGTTAGGTCCAGTAAAGAATAGAGATAACTGTGCATGTTTTTATTGTTGGGTCTGCAAAAAAACCCCAACCCTGACATAAATAAAGGACAATGATTTGGATTGATATATATGCGTATGACTTAATTAACTTTAGGAAAAATAAATAATTTTAGGAAAAAGTGCAGGTGCAGCCACCAGCAAGAGTTGGTGGCCACACTCTGAGGCCACCAAAAATTGGTTGTGAGAACCCCTGTTTTAGTGCATTTTTGGAGCTCTCCTCTGAGTGAGGCGAGCAGCCCAGGGGCCCAGGCCCAAATCCTGCACCAGGATCCTGTCCCACAAAACTTGTGCAGGTTCGGGGCTTGAGGGATGCACGGTCAGATTTTCAAGCGCCCTTGAACACTGGCGTTTTGAGCTCATTTGAGAAGATGGCTGTCACGTGCCGCAATGGGAGCTGCTGGGCACTGAGCAGGGTGGGGTGGGGACAGACAGGGCCCCCCATTCTGGGCAGGGAGAATCTGGGCTCTCTGTTTTGGGGGGTGAGCCATAGGGCGGAATCTGGGTCCTAATGGGTGGGGAGTAGGCTCCAGGGGAGAATGTGGCCCCTATGCAGGGGGTGAGCCCCACAAGGGGGGTGGGGAAAAATCCATTTGGGTGAAGGAGCAGTGAAATCTGGCCCCAAGTTCTTCTGAAAATCTGGCTTTTGATGTGACAACCAGCCCCAGCTAGAACTTTTTGTGGCTCCTTTGGGGGAGATGCCACGTTTTTAACTAGCCCAATCAGACGCCACCGGGCCCACACCCGGGTGCACTGGAAGCCTCAGGCAGCCAGGTGGGCTGTCACGCCCAGAGCAGATGCCCCATTCCTATCCTGCTGGGACTTCTGGATCCACTTCTTCCCCCCTCTGCAATCACGTCCATCTCTCTGTCGGATAAAAGCACCATAGCACGCCCCAGGGGTGAGCACACCCCCAGTCTGGTGCCCCAGCCCCTCTTAGCCTGGTCTGCTCCAGCCCGGCCCTGGCTTTGGGGCCCTGAGCCACAACCTGTCCCGCTATTGTGCAAGGCTGTGAGGTGCACTGTGGCTCTCTCTCCATTCTGCTGGCGGGACATGAGGTTTATTTGGAGCCCAGCTCCCCGCCTCAGAGGAGCTGGGTGGCCCCTGAATGGGGGGGATTTCACAGGGTTTCCCCAGGAGTCAGCAGACTGGGGATGGGGAGTCCCCAGGACTCCCAGGCCAGAAGGGTTTAAGGGGGAGGCACAACTGCTAGACTAGGGAGTGTTGGGGGAGAGGCAGGTTTCCCACGCTGGGGGAGGAGGGAGAGTCGGGGGGAGGGTCTCTAGTGGGGGTGGTGGTAGCAGGGTGAGAGGCTGGGTGAGGAGGAAGGTGGTGGGGAGTGGCAGAGGGACTGGAAGGGTCCCCAGGCAAGAGTGGGGGGAGGAGGAAGATGGGGGGAGTGCAGTGGAAGGGGCTGGGTCCCTAGGCGGAGGGGGAGGGGCAGGGTCCCCGGGGAGGGGGAGGGGCCCTAGGCTGAGAGAGGAGGGGGAGGGGCAGGGTCCCCGGGGAGGAGGAGGGTCCCTAGGCTGAGAGAGGAGGGGGAGGGGCAGGGTCCCCGGGGAGGGGGAGGGGCCCTAGGCTGAGGGGGGAAGGGGAGGGTCTGGGTCCCCCGGGAGGGTCCCTAGGCTGAGAGAGGACGGGGAGGGGCAGGGTCCCCGGGGAGGAGGAGGGTCCCTAGGCTGAGGGGGGAGGAGGAGGGGCAGGGTCCCCGGGGAGGGGGAGGGGCCCTAGGCTGAGGGGGGAGGGGCAGGGGCAGGGTCCCCGGGGAGGGGGAGGGGCCCTAGGCTGAGAGAGGAGGGGGAGGGGCAGGGTCCCCGGGGAGGGGGAGGGGCCCTAGGCTGAGAGAGGAGGGGGAGGGGCAGGGTCCCCGGGGAGGGGGAGGGGCCCTAGGCTGAGAGAGGAGGGGGAGGGGCAGGGTCCCCGGGGAGGGGCCCTAGGCTGAGAGAGGAGGGGGAGGGGCAGGGTCCCCGGGGAGGGGGAGGGGCCCTAGGCTGAGAGAGGAGGGGGAGGGGCAGGGTCCCCGGGGAGGGGCCCTAGGCTGAGAGAGGAGGGGGAGGGGCAGGGTCCCCGGGGAGGGGGAGGGGCCCTAGGCTGAGAGAGGAGGGGGAGGGGCAGGGTCCCCGGGGAGGGGCCCTAGGCTGAGAGAGGAGGGGGAGGGGCAGGGTCCCCGGGGAGGGGCAGGGTCCCCGGGGAGGGGCCCTAGGCTGAGGGGGGAGGGGGAGGGGCAGGGTCCCCGGGGAGGGGGAGGGTCCCTAGGCTGAGAGAGGAGGGGGAGGGGCAGGGTCCCCGGGGAGGGGGAGGGGGAGGGGCCCTAGGCTGAGGGGGGAGGGGGAGGGGCAGGGTCCCCGGGGAGGGGGAGGGGGAGGGGCCCTAGGCTGAGAGAGGAGGGGGAGGGGCAGGGTCCCCGGGGAGGGGCCCTAGGCTGAGGGGGGAGGGGGAGGGGCAGGGTCCCCGGGGAGGGGGAGGGACCCTAGGCTGAGGGGGGAGGGGGAGGGGCAGGGTCCCCGGGGAGGGGGAGGGGCCCTAGGCTGAGGGGGGAGGGGGAGGGGCAGGGTCCCCGGGGAGGGGGAGGGGGAGGGGCAGGGTCCCCGGGGAGGGGGAGGTCTCTGAATCCCGTAGGAGAGTTTCTCTAAAACCCAGGCCCTGAAGCCTCCAACAAGCTGGCTCGGGGCGCATGCGCATTAAGAGTTGTCCGACACAGGATGAGCAGGCTGAAATATCCACGAACAACCACAAGAGGGCACCAGAATCGCACGCACAGCGGTCCCTTTTCAGTCCGAGGAGCTCATCTCAACCGGCAGGGGGCGCGGTCGGAGAGCTCGGCACGGACGCATGCGTACCAATACCCCTCGTCGGTAGTGGGTGTGTGGCGCGATTACGGCGGCGCAACTGGTTCAATCCCGCGCCTGCGCAGCGTGGCTCGCCAGGAGCTACGGCGGCTCGGCGGGCTCATGGGGCGCCTGCGCAGCGTGGTGTTTGTGTATTCTGGCTGCGAGGCGGCGCTGGCTCCGGGGGGAAGATGGCGGCGTCCTCGCTGGAGCAGAAACTGTCCCGCCTGGAGGCCAAGCTGAAGCAGGAGAATCGGGAGGCCCGGCGGAAGATCGACCTGAACCTGGAGATCAGCCCAGCCCGGGCCCGGCCCAGTAAGGGGGGGGCCGCGAGAGGAGGGGCCCCGGGGGTGACAGGGGCCCCGGGGCGGGGCGAGCTTGGCAGGGGAAGGGTCTGAGCTCTGGGGGTCTTGGAGTGGGAGGGGCCCCGGCATGGCAGGAGCGCGAGGGGAGGGGTCTGAGCTCTGGGGGTGGGGGGGTCCCCGTGGGAGGGGGTGCTTGAAGACTGGGGCCCTGGAGGGGAGGAGGGGCCTAAGGGGGTTTGGGCAGGGAGGGGCGGGACTTGGGGAGTGAGGGGAAGGGGATTGAGGCCTGTGAGTAAAGGCTGTGAGGGGCCTCTGGGATGATAGGTGGGGTGGGGGTGAGAGAGGAGCCATTGGCCACAGGGATCTGTGCGGGGAAAGAGGGCGAGGTAGGCCTCTGGGGGGAGGAGTTGGGGGGTTGGAGAAGGGGGATAGGGAGGGCCCTGAGTGGGGAGGGAGACAGGAATCTGAGGCAGGTGGGCTTGCAGTTGGGGCGGGGGGGGGGGAGGGAGGGACTGTTCTGGGGGAAAGAAGGGATCCAGGCTGAAGAGGTTGGTTTTTGGAGTTGGCCCAGCGCAGTGGGCCATGATGGAGGGGAGAAGGGTGTGCGACCAGCAGAGGGGACTCTGCCACTCTTTGTGACAGTTTTGTTTGTGATAGGAGGAGGAGAATAGATGGGACTGGGATCATAATGGTGTTGGGGGGATGAGGGGTGGAAGGATGATTGGGAGTCTCTCCATATTCTGGGAGAAGAGGGAATGGGGAAGTGAATAAGGATCTCCCCAAGGGACATGGGGACAGTACAGCAGGGATTGCTGCTTGCTGTATATGTGGGAGAGGGATGTTCAGGTAGAGATGATAAGAACCGGGGTTGCCCCTTACCACCAGGCCTATATGAGGAGGAGAAGGGAGAGACCATTGGCTATGCAGAGTGAGGGAGGAGAGAGTGAGCTGATCAGGTTGCCTGGTATGTAACACTCCATTTGTTTGGAGACAGGATGAGGGCTTCCCCATAGGTGACCTGTCAATATTAATGGTGAAAGTGCTTTTGGGGTGGTCATCTACTGAGGCCTTAGGAGAGGGTACATGTGCAAGACTCTAAATTGGTGGGTGTGGGAATAAGGTAGATGATATTTTTAATGTTCTGAGCATGCAGTGATTTGGGTGGAAATGCCAGTCTCTTCTTATCCTGTCAACTGGCACCTCAGCCAGGCTTGGAGCATGTGGCAAACGTGTGTGTGCACATGTGCAAACTGACTTGTAGCACACTTGAGGCTACCAAAAAGCAAATGTCAGTCAGTTGCATAATTGTGCGAGATAGTTAGATGTGGAAAGGTTTGTGTGTCCTTTCTGCCTTGGGTTCAGGCTAGTCAGTCAGAGAGGAAGAACAGTGCTTTTACTTCTGAAGCTTTGTGTGGCTGAATGAGGGTAGGAAACATGTTCTAATCGTGAGTAAGGCGGTGGGACTAGGACTTGGGAGACCTGAGTTCAGTTACTGCCTTAGGCACAGACCTTGAGTCACTTAATCTAGCCAGTGCCTCAGTATCCCATCTGTAATATGTGGATAATACCACCCTATTTGACAGGGCTTCCATGAGGGTAAAGTTCCTTAATGAGTGTGAGCAGCTCAGATATTATTGTGATGTGGGCTTTTTAAATTATTAGAAAGAGGATTGTGTAATTAAATGATGGTTACATGATCATGTAATTATATGCTCACAACAAGCCTTGGGAGTGCTAGATTCTCCTGCTGGCCCAGTTACCTATCAGGCAATAATTTCTGGAGAGCGATTACAAGGTGATGAGTTTTCAAAAGCTACTCATCAAGCAGGCTCTTAGTAGCTGTTTCGCTTCTTTTCCTCCACGGCACAGAATTGGTGTCTCATCTCCCCAATTAGTTGTGTAGTTACCACCTTGAGACTGTGCTGTGGCTGGGTGCTTGTCCTGAGTGTGCTTTGTTTTAAGCCAAAAGATGAATAAATTAACTGTAAGCTGATTGATACCAGCCTCAGAAAATCATCTTAGGAATTTACTGTCTAGTAACCCAATCTACTTGCTTAGCTTTACCATGGTGATGATGAAAAATAAACTCTCTACTTGCCAAGGACAAGTAGAATTTTCAAAGGCTGATCTGTATGCACTAAATATGGACTGTGTTTGAGGGAGAGATTTTAATGCTTTCTCTTCGTGACTGTGAGGCAGAGAAAGGTGGTGAGCATCCTGGATTCCTGTTGCAACTGAAGACACTTGTTACTTTAGAGACTAACCAATTTATTTGAGCATAAGCTTTTGTGAGCTACAGCTCACTTCATCGGATGCATCCGTTGAAGTGAGCTGTAGCTCACGGAAGCTTATGCTCAAATAAATTGGTTAGTCTCTGAGGTGCCACAAGTACTCCTTTTCTTTTTGCGAATACAGACTAACACGGCTGTTACTCTGAAACTTGTTACTTTGGAACAGCAGGCTCTCTGTCAGCAGTCAGCATAGGTTGGAGTGTAGATGGCTCTAGTGTCAGGAGGACGATGATTCCGTGTTGTGGCGGAAACTTATTTTTGTTCCATGTTGGAACACAAACAGGCTTTCCAACATCTTTATGAATGTGAAATTGCTGATATTGGGTCAAAAGTTGAGGTTTTCTATTCAGGGAGATTTTTGGGCCCAGGTAGGTGGAGGGGCAGGGGAGAAGCATGGGGGTGTCTCATGTTATATAGCCTGGTGGTTAGGGCACTGGGCTGGAATGTGGGAGACCCATGTTCTAATTCCTGCTCTACCTGATACAGAGCAGAGTTCTTCATCCCAGATCATTCTAAATCAGGCAGAGTGAGGACTTGAACTTGGGTTTTCCGGGCTGGTGCTCTAGCCATCAGGCTATAGAGGGAGAGGGTTTCTGTCTTTCAAGTCCTGGACAAAAAAACCTTCCAGGTGATTGTCAAAACCAGTACATCTCCGCAAAATGTTTGAGCTTTGATGAAAGTTCATTTGGTCAAAAATGATTCCATCCAACTCGAGTTGAACCAGGGCCAGTTCAGCTCTTGTATAAAAGATCCATGCTGTGGTGAGGTGATAAATGAGATGATATCTAAGATGAACACCTAATGGAGGCACTGATGTCTAGACGCTTAGACCTAGGTTCCAACAGTTGAGGACTCCTGGGTTCTAAACCTGGTTTATTGTGTTACGCTGGGCAAGTCATTTCTCCATACTTCAGTTACCCCAGCTGTAAAATGAGGATGAAAATAATCCTTTTTGTCAAGACTTCTGACATCTATAGAAGCCAGAATGCTCAGTAGAAAGTACTGCTCATTTTTTGAAAGACCACAGTTAAGGGGTGGGCTCGTGAGTCTGTAAGGACTTGAAGGGCATAGGTACCAAGAAGAAGAATTATTTAGGATGCTTCAACTGGGCATATCTTGGCGGAATAGGCTGAATGTTAAGGGAAGACTTCCTGCCTGTGAGATCTACTAGCCCAGTGGCTCGCAACCTTTCCAGACTACTGGACTCCTTTCAGGAGTCTGATTTGTCTTGTGTACCCCCAAGTTTCACCACACTTAAAAACTACTTGCTTACAAAATCACACACAAAAATACAAAAGTAGCACAGCACGCTATTACTGACAAATTGACTTTCTCATTTCTACAATATAATTGTAACATAAATCAATTGGAATATAAATATTGTACTTACAGTTCAGTGTATAGTGTACGTAGTGCAGTATAAACAAGTCATTGTATGAAATTTTAGTTTGTCCTGACTTTGCTAGTGCTTTTTATGTAGCCTGTTGTAAGCCTAGGCAAATATCTTGATGAGCAGGGAGAGGGATAGCTCAGTAGTTTGAGCATTGGCCTGCTAAACCCAGGGTTGTGACTTCAATCCTCGAGGGGGCCATCTAGGGATCTGGGGCAAAAATTGGGGATTGGTGCTGCTTTGACCAGGGGGTTGGACTAGATGACCTTCTGAGGTCCCTTCCAACCCTGGTATTCTATGATTCTACCCCCTGGAAGATGTCTGCATACCCTCAGGGCTACACGGAACCCTCGTTGAGAACCAGTGTACTAGCCTGTGCAATGGTCTCACCCAGGAAAGATGGTAGAAGTCCCCTGGACATTTACACTAGGTTGGACAGAGCCTTGGAGAATGTACTGTAGGAAGCAATCTTGCATTTGGGCCCCAGTGAGTATAGATGAGAAGCATCCCATTGGGGCTTTTATTTTGCTTGGAGAAAGGACCAAATCCTTTAGTGAAATCTGTGCTTGTTTTAGCTGCTCACTTCCTCCTTGCTCCCACCATTCTGTTGCCCCGCCCAAAAACAACGCACCAACTGCCTCCTCAGAGATCTCTGGCCTTGCTGCCCAGGCCGCCTACCTTCCTTTAATTCATCTGTTGGGCTGGAAGAGCAGGAAGGCTTTGCTGTGTCCTGCCTTTTTGAAGCTCATTGGCATGTTGCTTCTCTGGTATTGAAAATCAGTAACAGGGGTGGGCAGGCTGGTGCTGGCCAGTTGGTGCTTGTCTCAACTCTCTTGGCTTGTTATGTGAGGGAGCTGGAAATGCCAAGATAGGGAATCACAGTTGTGCTTATTCGAGAAGCTTAGCAAAGGGGGTTTTCTTGGAAATGTCTAAAGGGCTCTCAGGAAGCCCACTTAACACAGGCAATGGGTGCATCCATTTCTGGGCACTGTTGATTTGCCACTATTGATTCACAGTTCAAGACGGGTTCATTCATATCCTGGGAATTCTAGAACCCTGCCAGAATTCTAATCTGCCCACTGAAGGGTTAGTATCCAGAACGATTTTCTGGATTGGTTCTGGATGACAGCCATGCTAGTGCATTGAGCTGGTACAATAATGAGGGAGAGTCTGAAGGAATAAAGAAAACTGATTAGGCTTCTAATTCAGTTTTGTAAAAACAGCACAGTGTTTGGCTTAAAATTGCAGTGGGGACTCTCATGTCTAAACATGGAGTGTCTGCAACCCACGGCTGAGAATCTGCGAGTGACACAGACTGTAGTTGTCTTTTCATTGCCCAGGTTGAGTTAAATACAAAAACAATCAGTATAAATAGTGACAAGTAAATTGGACTTTAAAAATCATCTCACTTGTTATAAGCTCTGGTAGCATTAGTGACAAAGAAAGAAACTAGATTATTACCCTAAAAACTGTCATTTGGTTATTATTTATATTCCAGTGGTACCTACATGCCCTAATCCAGAAGGGGGCCTCATTGTGTTGGTTTCTGTTCATACACATAGTGAGGGACAGTCACTGCCCTAAAGAGTTTATCATCTAAACAGCAAAGGGTGGGAGGTGAAACAGAAACATGTAAAGGGTAAGTGACAGGTCCAAGATTACCACGCAGGTCAGTGGCAGAGCCAGGAATAGAACCTAGGTCTCCCAAGTGCTAGTCCGTCTGCTGTCCACTGCACCACACTGCCTGGCTGGACCATGCTGCCTAGAGAACACCCTGATGTGGTATCTGAGGGTAAAATACAGTAAACAACAACAACCACCAAGGTTCAGATGGGCTTTGTCTATACACTAAACTCTTCTACTGCAAACAGTCTTTAGAAACACTTGTCAGTACTGGTCTAGAAGTATTTTTGGTGATTATAACAAAAAAGATACGAAATCTGCTATTAAGTGTTGTTGTGGTTTAGTTTTAAATAAAAGAAAACGGATATTTTTCTCCCTTTGGATGGTAAGTATCTCCCTGTATGCAAGCCCAACAACACACCTAAGAAGGAAAAGTGAAACCAACTACAAACAAAAGTGAAACTGACCAGTCTGAAGTTCAGTTTAGTGCCAAATTGCAGAGGCACAAGTCTTGGAAAGCAAAAATAGCCTTTAATGATCTCAGGTGTTTGTCAGGAAGCCAGAATAGGATGACTCTTGTCCTGCTGTTGTCCCTTTAAATCTGAACAAATGACAGTCCTCTTTTGTAATGAACACATTGCCTGTGGTATCTTACAACCTGACCCATCAAAAGAAGGGCAAGAAAAGTTATTAGGGGTATGAAACAGCTTCTGTATGGGAGAGATTAAAAAAGACTGGGGACTGTTCAGCTTATAAAAGAGATAAGTAAAGAGGGATCTGATAGAGGACTGGTGCGGAGAAAGTGACCAAGGAAGTGTTGTTTACCCTTTCACATAACACAAGAACCAGGGGTCTCCCAATGAAATTAATAGGCAGCAGGCTTAAAACAAACATAAGGAAGTATTTCTTCACACAACGTACAGTCAGACTGTGAAACTCATTTCCAGGGGCTGTTTTGAAGGCCAAAAGTATAACTGGGGTCAAAAGAGTTCCGTAAGTTCATGGAGGATAGGTCCATGAATAGCTATTAGCCAAGATGGTCAGGGACAAAACCCCACGCTTTGGGTGTCCCTAAGCCTCTGACTCTTAGAAACTGGGACAGAATGACAGGGGTGGATCACTCAGTAATTACCCTGTTCTGTTCATTACCTCTGAAGGATTTTGCACCAGCCGTTTAGTTGGATTGCTCCTGCTTTGAGCAGGGGATTGGACTAGATGAGCTCCTGAGGTCTCTTCCAACCCTAATATTCTATGATTGTCAGAAGACAGGATACTGGGTTAGATGGACCACTGGTCTGACCCAGTATGGCTATTCTTATGTTCTTAAAAAGATCCTTAGATATTAAGGTCAGAAGGGATAATTATGATCATCTAGTCTGACCTCCTGCACAACGCAGGCCACAGAATCTCACCCACCCACTCCTGCGATAAACCTCTCACCTATGTCTGAGCTATTGAAGTCCTCAAATCATAGTTTAAAGACTTCAAGGAGCAGAGAATCCTCCAGCAAGTGACCCGTGCCCCATGCTACAGAGGAAGGCGAAAAACCTCCAGGGCCTCTTCCAATCTGCCCTGGAGGAAAATTCCTTCCTGACCCCAAATATGGCGATCAGCTGAACCCTGAGCATATGGGCAATATTCACCAGCCAGATACCCAGGAAAGAATTCTCTGTAGTAAATCAGATCCCACCCCATCTAACATCCCCTCACAGGCCATTAGGCCTATTTACCATGAATATTTAAAGATTAATTAATTTCCAAAATCATGTTATCCTGTCATACCGTCTCCTCCATAAATTTAAACTCTTACGCCTGTATGGAGTCCCTTGAATGGATCAGTGCCTTAAAGATGGAAAAATTTCCAACTCCCTAAGGAGTCCAGTGGAGGATTGTTCCTTGTGGTATTTCACTCATTTTCATTTTAAATGTCCCAAGTTTGGGGCTTCTTCTGCTTTCCTCAGGACCCTTCTGCAATCTAATAGCTCTTCTTGTTGTGAAGTTGTCTCCCCATCAATCAAGCTAAATCTTCTGTTTCACCTCCTGGCTTCTATGTACCACTTGAATTCCTCCTCCCCTCTGGCAGGCAAACCCTCTTTCCCCCTTCATTGTCTTGTAACCAGGCTACACAATTGAGTCCTCTGATAGGGGTCTTGGGGTTTTTTTTCCACCTTTCTCTGCTGTACAGAGTGTGGATTGCCTGCTGGGATCATCTGGGCATGTCTTACCTCATTTCCTGGTGGCACCTTGGTCTTGCCTGTTCTCTGCCTATGGTACACAACCTGAGGACTGAAATGCTTTAGTCTAACCCAAGGTATCAAGTTCATTACAGGAAGTAACTGGTTGGAATTTAATGGCCTGTGATAGGCAAAGAGATCAGACTAGAGGATCGAATTGGTCTTTTCTGGCCTTAAACTCTGTGAAAGTAGGGTCCAGGGAATAACAACCTAAGGGAATCTGTCCGCTCCAGTTAGAAGGCTTCGGGATCCTGATGTTGTCCACAGCAATCACTGAGATTCCATGCTGTGAAACCAGGATTGAGAGATGTTTCGAACATCGGCATTGCCTTCTGGTGACTCGTGCAGGCTGTGCACAAATAGCTTCTGGCAGAAATGCTGCAGCTGTTTCACCCTGTACCATATCCAAATTGAATGGGATCAGTTTAAAGTCAGAAGAGACTTTTCCCCTTCTCAGCCAGTCCTGCTGTCGGATATTACAAGTACAAGGACCATGTGAGCACCGAACTAGATGTGGGAAAATCAGCTGGGTTCTTTCTGCCACCAGGTCTTGCCGCCTATAATAAATAGATAGCGTTCAAAGAGAATCCAGCTTGTGCTCCATAGCTCTGCAGAGTTAGTGGGGTTGACGGTTTCTTGGGGCAGTAGAAAGAGTATCTTAGATCAAGACTACATGTCTTTCTACACAAAGGTGCACAAGCTTATTTGCAAGAGGCAGAGTCAGTGCAGAAATCACAGGGTGGAATTCTCTGGCCTGCGTTAGGTAGGAGGTCAGGCTTGATGATCTCAATGGTCCCTTGTGGTCTTATGAATCTGTGACTCAGAGGAACATCCTATATCTACTATGGCATCAACACACACAGTGCTTTAGGGACCAGCCCCAAGGATCTTCTGACAGATGTGGCACAGCAAAGGACTGTGTGGGGGAGCCGGTGGTAAGAGTGAGGTGAACCTTATGGTGACTGTAGAGGGGCTCTTGGTACACAGTTGCCCCATTGACCCTAGCCGCACCTTAATATTCGGGCTAAACGAATCGGAGAGGGTTGTGAACAGCTCGTATGTGACTGTTGGAATGTCTGCCTCCCCTCAGAGCAGTGTTGCGTGGGATAGTTTGCACAATGCTGATCAGTCTTATGAGAGACTCCCCCAGAGGTGACTGGGCTTTTTGGTTGCTCTGTTTGTGTTGTCTTTCTTCTAGCCTTGAGCTCTTGAAGAAGTGATGGATTTAACTGCATGCACTGTGGTGGGGGACAGAATAGGAGGCTAGTTGCTATAGCTGCGGCTGGTATGTCTTTCCAGAGCCAGCCTGTTGGGCAGCTAAGCTTTGATGCCGGTGGAGCATGGTCTGTGCTTGAAGGTGAACAAAAGTAACTTGCTGGGCCTAATCCTGCAGCCTTCACTCGGGTGGGTAATCCCATTGAAGACAGCAGGTCTGCACACTTCAGTAAAGGGAGGCTTATAGGATCAAGCTCAGATCTTAACGGAAGGATGTGTAGATTGCTGCATTTTAACTGAATCCAGTGTCGAAGGACTTATTAAACCACCCAGTGCTGAGTTCGGATTTCTATTTCTCCTTCCTCAGCTGAGATCTTTCTTAAAGCCGCAGGGCCTGAATTCTGTGACCAGTTTGCAGGTGGTGGGTGGAGCACACTAGAGACCCACCCCTCCCATGTAACTTCACAATCTAAAACAGATTCGCCACTGGGATATTCCCTTCTGCTGTTGGGTTAAATTGAGTAAACGAGAGAGAAATGTGCTCTGGTGTAGAAACCAGAAAAGAAAAACCAATTCAGCCCAGTGAATTTCTTGGGTGATTTAGTTTTTTTTCATTTTTTTTATAGACAGCATTTTTCCTGTGCAGTATTTTTCTGAACCTAACATCAGTGAGGAAGATATTTTGAAACATCAGGCTCAGATTGCTTTCTGTAAAGGAAAAATGGAGCTATTTTAAAGGGAAGCTGTGAGGACATTAAGAGTCTTATTAGGTCTGTTAAGAAACCAGTGGAGAATTAGCTGTCAAGAAGCATACAGGGGAAAGGAGAATGGGTTGAAAGGGGTGTGGGCCTCGTGGTGGAATCAGGGGATATTGAAGAGATGGGAGTGAACTGTTAGTGGGTTTTGGTTTATTAGATTCTAGGAACTGTGGGGAGGTGGATCTGTTGATGTGGTTCTGTATGAAGCTGGCCAGCTCATCTTACTTTCTTTGTCGCCAGTGCTGAATTCGGGTTGAGGGTTGTTTGGGAGTATAGGATTGGAAGGGTCCTCCTGGTTTGAGAAGTCCAGTCTCCTACTGTCGCAAGCAACCCCAGCGTATCATCCTGTTCATAAATTCATCAAGCTGCATCTTAAAACGAATGAGGTAGTTAGCTCTCTCTACTACTCTTCGAAGACTGTTCCAAGCTGTTCTTATTCTGTCATAAATGTGAAAGCTACTGATCAGTGCTGCAAATGGACGCTCCAGCCATCACCGCGAGTTTTTCTGACTGGACCTGCCTAATGTTGATGGAAAGAGTAGAAAGCAAGCAATCAAAATGGGCTGAAATAACAAAATCAGATCATTCTTCTGAAGTAAAGTGTGAACATTGCCAAGAGTTGTTGAGCGACAAGAGAGAAGGGATTTGTGCCCATCTCTAAAAGACTAGAAGATTGGTTTCTTTGGTTTTAAGATCAAAGGCCCCATTGAATGAAACTCTTGCTATTGAAATGGATGAACAAAACATAGGTGAGCTTGATCCTGAAGCAAGGCATTTTTTGAGGTTGCTGTTGTCAAGACATAGCCACAATGATGGTGTAAGTCCCTGCTCTCTTCATTCACAGGTGGTCTTAGTGTGCCATCTGGGACAAGGTCGAAGATCAGTGGGTGATTGTGGCATAACAGCCATCGAATGGCAGAGAACCTTCTTTTGTGCTCGTAATACTACACACAGAATGAACAGTTCAAGGAAATGATTGAAGCAATTTGCCCTGGGGATATACTCCTTCTAATAGATTGAAAGTGGCATGTCTGTTACTAGACGCTATGAGTGAAGAAATGGGGGGGGGGGAGGGAAATGAAAGGAGGCACTTAAATGGTTGATGTGGACACTTCTCCCACAAACATTTTTGATCCTCCTAGGCATGGGACATCCCCTCCAAACTTGTCTGCAAATCCTGTTTTGCTTCAGATCCCTCCTTGAGATTCGGAGATGCCTACAGGAAAATGCCAGCTGATAGATTCAAGGAGCTCAATCTGTTTAGTGTAACAAATATAGAGCTAAGGGATGACTTGATCACAGTCTGTAAGTATGGACACCGGGAACAAATATTTTATAATGGGCTCTTCAGTCTAGCAGACAAAGGTATAACATGCATAAGGTGTAGATTTTTTAACAGAGAGGGTAATTAACCATTGCAACAGTTTATCAAGGGCTGTGGTGGATTCTCCATCACTTTCCTTTTTTAATTCCAGAGCATCTTAGCAGACACTGGGAGCAGTACAGCATCACCATTCATTCCTGTCCATGGCTTGTTCTTCCTGTAAGCCAAGCCTGGCCATGACATCCCTGCCATCTAGTGGGTGGATGGCCTCTAGGTCAGACTAATCTTGCTTGGTTTTGCATTATTTTCTTTCATTCCATTTATTTTCTTTCTTTTTGTATTTCTCCATCACTGGCAATTTTAAAATCCGGTTTGGATGCTTGTTTAAAAGATCAGTTCTACTTCAAAAGGAATTATTTTGTGGAAGTTCTGTGGCCTGTGTTATATAGGAGGTCAGACTACATGATCATAGTGGTGCTTTCCGGCCTTGGAACCAGTAGATAGAAAGCCAGCAGAGATTTTTGCTCTTGTTCTTGTATATTTCTTATTTACATATAAAAGAAATCAAACCGACAGAGCTTTCCAGCTGTGTCCACATCTGCCTATGTTAACCTTTGTTCTTATTCACATTTTTGAGCTTGTGGTTTGTGGTACCACCTACCATAAAAATCATAGGCCAGCCCCACCCCCAGTCGTGAGATTGACATAAAAAACGTAAGATTTGGAAAAAAAATATGAATTTGATGTTTTTGCCTTCTGTTTTTTGAGTTGTTGGGGGTCATGTTTTTCAGTCCCCTGCCCCCAAACTTATTTTCTTTTCTAAAAATGAAAGAGGAGACTCCATGACTCCAGGAGTGGGGCCTGAAGGAACATTACAAAGCAGTTAAATGGGTTGGCAAGGCTGCGTTTGTTGCATCTTGGACTGTAAGCCCCTTGGCGCAGGGATGATTTTTACTTTCTTAGTACAGCACCCAGCAGAATGGGGCTTTAAACCTGACTGAGAGCTCTAGCTGCTGCTGGAATTTAGCAGTAGCCATAGTTGCTCTGCTGCAACTCTGATGAGCATGTCAGTTTCACTGTGTGGGAGCATCAGAGGCTAAGGAGGGGTGTTTCCACTACCTCATAGGCTTCTGCTGCCCATGAACTATGATTTTGGCAGAGACCTGAAAGAGCTGTTGACATTCACTTCTTATTTGAAAACGTATTCACATCCACTTGGAGTACAACTGAGAGGTGGCTGTCCAAACGGCCCCCGGGGGAAGGGGCTATATGTTCATTGTGTCTCAGTGGTCCCCAATCAGATGGGTGTGCCCTTCCCTTAATTTCCAGTGCTGGAAACTAAACCTGGGTTCTGAGAGTCAAGCTGGCTCTATTTCTTCTTGGGCATCATCTGCAGATACACAAGGCAAGTGACCCTTGGTGATTCCTGTCCCCTTAGTGCGTTTGTCGAGGCATAACTGATTGGAACTTAAACAATCCTGGTGATGGACAAGAAGAAAGCGAATCCAGCTCTCCCCATGGTCTAGGAGGAGTAAAAAGCAGGGAAATTGTCTTCTAGTTATTTCAGTCAGCAGATCGGACTCCAGCACATAAACAGAGGCAGGCCTGAGGAGTAAGTGAAGTTGCTCTTCGGAGCAGAGCTGTGCTTTGTGCCAATGTGTGCATCTGCTACCAGTTTTGGATTCTGTACAGTTCTCTGTACTTCATTTAATTCTCCTTTTACAAGATGCTCACTGAGCTGGAAAGTGAAAGGTGATGTGAGGTAGGGGTGGCCACTTCTGTTCAGGTTGGGGGAGGGGTGGAAAAGTCGGCTGTTGTATGCCTTCTGGGGTTGTAATTATAGTGAATGATTTGACAGATGCCTGCCTACATCCGTGGGAAAGAGTCTCAAGCAGAATTTCCAGACCTGGTGAACTCAGTGATGAGCTACTGTCTCTTAATCCTATCAGGCAACTGTACCACTTTAAGCAGCCAGGAACAAAGTTGAAGCTAGACAATTCAGATTGGAAGTAAGGTGTATATTTTTACACAATGAGAGTAGCTAACCATTGGAACAATTTACCAAGTGTGGTGGTGCATTCTTCATCACTGCCCATTTTTAAAATCAAGATTGGACAGTCTTCTAAAAGATCGGCTCTAAGAATTATTTTGGGAAAGGTTTCAGGCCTCTGTTATACAGGAGGCCAGACTAGATGATCACAACGGTCCTGTCTGGCCTTGGAATCTGTGATACCCCTGCTGTGCTTTGTGTAAGTAAAATGTTGGTACTGTATGAAATCAGTGCAGCCAGTATTAAATAGATTGGAAACTGGCTAATTGCTAGATCTCCAAAAGTAATTGTCCCAATGTTCCTGGCCCAGTGCGATTAGTCCCAATTGTTCCTGGCCCAATACTATTCAGTATATTTGTCAGTGGTCTAGAAGATAAAATGTGGTGGTAAAATTTGCAACTGACACAAGGGTTGGTTTAATGGTGAGTAGTGATAAGGACAGGTAAGTTATACCGAGTACTCAGGATTGCTTGGTGAGCTGGACTCATTTGAGCAACATGTGTTTTTAGTACAGCGGAAGATCATAAACCTAGGAACAAAGAATGTAGGTCATCGTAATGGTATGGGGGACTCGGTATACAGTATTACTGTATTACTGTAAACCTCGGTATACAGTATTAGTGTATTACTGTATTACTGTAAACCTTGGTATACAGTATTAGTGAGAGCATCAACAGATACTGCATCCAGTTCTGATGTCCACACTTCAAAAAGAATGTTGAAAATTGGAAAAGATTCAGAATAGGGAAGAGGGTCTAGAAGAGACATAAGGAGCGCAATCTCTCCGAGATCGTCAGAAAAGTTAGGAGTTGGCTTGATCGTGGTCTGTATGTGGGGAGATAAGCTCTGATAGTAGAGGGCTCTTTAATCTATCACACAAAGGCATTGCTTGATCCAGTGGTTGAAAGATAAATTCAGACTAGGAATAAGGTGCAGAGGAATTAACCACTGGAACAATTTACCGGAGGCTGTTGTGGGTTCTCTGTCACTTGAAGTCTATAATTCCAAGATTTGACGTCTTTCTAAAAGATCCTGCCCTGGTTTAACCAGAAGTTGAGCTTAACCAGATGCAGGGTTGAGTGGGTGAAATGTGGCCTCTGTTGTTCAGGGGGTCAGACAGATGATCACAGTGGTTCTTTCTGGACTTGGATTAATCCTGCAGACTATGTTGGGAAGGAGGTAGAAACATGAGCCTCTCCAAATTGTAAGCAGCCCAAGCACTGTGATGGGGCAGAACATGCCTGACTTAATGGGAGGGAGGTAACAGGGACATGGCCCAGGTAGGTTAGCTGGGAGGCTGGGGTACCAGCATGGATGAATGGCCTACGGAGAATTTGCTGCAGTGGAAGGAGATGGGAAGGGAACAGCTGCTGCCTGCATATTTGAGACACTTGGGGAATGGCTGCCCAGGGCTCCCAGGAACTTCACTGTATGGTGCATCCCATTTTTCACCTTGTCTGTCACCATCTGTTGGTTTTTCACCATTCTCCATCCCTCACCCTGGAATCAGTTCGCTCCCCGCCCGGAATATGATTTGATTTCTTTTGATGACTCGATTGTTTCTGTTGTGATTTATCGTGTTGTTTTTTTCTTCCTTTTCCCAATCCAGTTATTGTGATCACTCTAAGCCCTGCTCCCGCTCCGTCCCAACGAGCAGGTACCAAACTTTTTATCATCGCAGCTTGGATTTCCTGCATCATTTACTTAACGCTTCCTTCAACTGCATAGAAATGCCACCTGTCTGACTTCCCTCCTGTCTGTCTCCCCCTCCCATCCCCAATCTTTCCCATATCCACCTGTTACCACCACCATTGATCGAGCATACATGACCATTTACAGCTAGGAACAGCATTAGATAAGGCCTCCCGTAGGATCATGGCTCTGCTTGCCCACATGCTTTCCTGTCCCTCCACCACTGGAATAGCTTTGACCACCGCACCTGCCATCTGAGGCTCTCAAAGCACATTCCAGAAGCAGGTAAGTATTAAACAATCCCAGACTATAGAGAGGCAATCCTCACCTCCTCCACTGATACACAACCACTTCTGGGCTGGAATGCAGCAGCCATTGACCAGCACACACCAGCAGTGTGCTCTCAGCATTGTAAGCTAGCAAGTGAAGAAGAATCCCATGTCCAATTGAAACCACCGCAGCAATTTTAGGAAGGCAAAATGTAATTTTTCCATGTTAGAATTTTGTCAGGACATTTGGGCTGACATCCCTGTTCTCCGAGTGCTGTGCACTCCTTGATAGCCACGAGGGCCTGGATTTCTGAGGAAGGCTTAGATACTGTGTCGATGGCACAGCCGTGAATTAAATATGGTGGATGGCCACCACATGGCTTAGCACAATAGTGGGAGGTATTTTTATTTGTCTTGCACATAGAAAACCCAGAACATCTACATTCCCATTTGAAGAACCACCTGGGACCTCTGGAGGAATCTTAAAGTGTGATTATTGTCTGTATTAGAGACTTCCAACTGAGATCCAGGTCACACTGTTTCAGGAGATACATACACACAGGTGCGAGAGTCCCTTCCCTGAAGAATTTAGTCTAAGTAGCTGAGTGTGTGTGAAAGGAAGAGTTATTCTCTCCATTTCACAGATCAGACAGGGAGTCCCAGTCTAATGCCTTAACCACAAGATGACTCTCCAGCTGCATGGGCAGCCGTATCTCCTTGGCTGGAGCAGAGAGCTTCCCCGAGAGTCCAACTTTGAGGAGTGAAGTGGCCCTTCCCAATTTTTACCATCCTGGGCTGAGAGTCTTTTGTATCTCCTAAGGTAAACCGAGCCAAACCAGGTCAGTACTTGGATGGGCAACCCAAGAAGTGGTGTTAGTGGCTTATTCGGGGGTACTCTTCTCACTGAGTCAGTTCTGAAGACTGTGTGCTCTCTGCAGGTGATGTGCTGCTAGAGGGGCCATCTTCTGGATGAATGGCTATCTGGCCGTGTCCCCAGTTCTTACGCTCTTATCCTGAGTCTCACAATATCGGGTGTTCACACCCAATATTGTGAGATACGGCTGCCCATACAGCTGGAGAGTCATCTTGTGGTTAAGGCATTAGACTGGGACTCCCTGTCTGATCTGTGAAATGGAGAGAATTCTCTGCTTAAAGCCTCAGCTCTTGGAGTCATGTGATTCCATAAGGATCTCCGCTTTCTTTTTTTCAAATAATTTTTCAGCCTTCATGGCTGCAGAGAGAAGCTGAGAAACATGAATCCTAAAGGCTCATAAATCAGAAAGCAAATAAAATTTTGAATAAAATTTTGTTTAAAAAAAAGGTTTTTTTTTAAAGCCAGTCTCATAATTTTTGGGACCAGACTCATGGATATTTGAACACTAGTGCTTGACCACGCAGAAAGGCGTTTGTGACGTCTTATGATCATTAAAGATCTCACTGTGCTCTTTGAGATTTGCGGGGTAGTCCTGGTTTCCAGAGGCCAGTTTTGTTTATTACCTCCAGTCTGCCTAAATTCCCCCTGCAGCTGCATTTGACTGTCATCTGTGAAGCAGTCCCAACACTGGCTTGTTTTGCAGTGATTTTGCATTGCTGTGCACTGTTAAGCAGCTGTGTTGCTGATCCCAGAGTCAGCTGCAGGTGAAGCAATCCCAATGCTGGGTTTGTTTTGTAGCTGCTTAGTCTAGTGTTCTGGGATCCTTCAGGATGAAAGGTTTAGTTTAAATGTACAATGATCTGACAGCTTTTTCTCCTGTGCTTTTATATCTCTCCCACACATCGATGTCAAATTGTAACACTGTGCTGATAGACTATGCCCTACAGAATTTCCCAGACAGTGAACTATGAAATAGTATTTCTTTTTATTTAAAAAGTTGAATTGTCTCTTTTCTAGGCCAGAAAAAGAATACCGTATTTGTTGATTCCCAGCCTTGAACGTATTGCATTGAACTGCCCTCTCCTGAAACAGTGCAATGAACACATGGTTTCATTGCCGTAATCAGAAATTCAGATGCCATGGCGATTCCCGCCAGCATTTCTGAGCCTCCTGTTGGTGACCACCCTACCTTTGACACGGTCTTTTCGAAGCATCTGTATAGAAGGTATCCATTTGCCCCCATTACGACGGCAGACCAGGAATCCAGACACCGAGGTTCTGTTCCTGGCTCCGCTCCTGGCCTCTGGGGTGACATTGGCCAAGTCCCTCACCTCCCTGTACCTTTCTTTTCCCAGCTCTCAAATGGAGGTGGGGCTACCCTCTTTTGTTAGGTAGATAAGTATTCACTGTGAAGTGCTTTGAGATTCTCCAGTGGCTATTGATTGTATTATTTATACAGCTATCTCTTATTTTTTTTTTTAGAATGCTCCCCTGCCACCAGGGTGCTCAGTAGCCCAGTAGATGAGCCTTTATTAAAACCTTAGTAATGGAAATAGAACTCAAGAATCCTGACTCCCTGTGGCCTGCTCTAAGCATTAGGCCACACTCTCCTCTCAGAGCTGGGGATCAGAAAGTTCCTCGCTCCAAGAGCATGCCCAGAGCCTTGGACCGTGGTAAGACTGAGGCTCAAAAATGATCCTTTAAAACCCAGGTCTCTATGCACTTGTCATGTAGCTTTTTGCCATGGGAAGCAATGCCATGTGCTTCGTGCCTGTGAGGGTCACACTCAAACCCACCATGTTCACAGTTAAAGGGGGAACTGAAAAGCTTTTCAGTCTGCCAGGGGCAGAGTTCATAACATCCGTTGCAGAAAAACATAAAGCCATCATGTGCCCTTAAGACAGGGAAACAGTTTAATTCCTGGTATTGCTGGAGGGATTACTGTGGTCACGGGAATACCAGACTTGGGTCTTGGCAAGTCTGTAAGAACCTAAACTTTCAACAACAGCTGTATGGTGATGAATTAAAAATGACATTCATAACCCTCCCACCAAGAAAAAGAAGAAATTAATAATGTTTAAAAATAAACAGATCAGAAACATGAGCAGTTTTGACTCTGCAAACAAGTTCCAAAGACTCCCCATTGCTATTGCTTTTGAGCTATGGAGGGCACCCAGATTCTAGGGGGATGGGCAGCAGAGTCAGACACTTAGGTAGATTTATAGACAGCATGTCTGCGCCTTATGTTGTCACTGATTTGGTGGGGGGAGTCTATCTTTAGAAAGCTTTACTGTTCACTTTTAAATCCAAAATATTTTAGTGTTATTTATTTTAGCTGGGAATTAGGCAGCTGTTGAAATTCAGTGGACTATGGGTCCCACTTACATTGGGCTTCTTGGAAATTCTGACCTATTTTTATTATACTAGCACCTGCAGGCCCCCAGCAGAGACCAAAGGCCCAATGTGTGCTGTAGAAACACAGAGGAAGAGAAGGTGCTTTCCCCTAAGAGCTTACAATTGAAATAAACAAAGAGGGAAAACAGAGACAGAGGGGTTTTGGCCCTCCTCTAGCGCTCTCCATCCAAGGATCTCAACATGGTTCATAAACGTTCCTCCATTTAACTCTCCCAGGCCCCCTCTGGGAAGCAGGTGATGGATGTGTTTGGATGGCTTCACTCAGAATTGAAATGCTGCCACATCTGGGTTGGAACACTGCGGCTCTTTAACAGCGTAATTGTTTGCAGGCAGAAATTACATTACTGTATCCAGCTGAAAATTCAAGAGGAGGATTTTTAAGTAGGCCATCTGCAAGTACTCGAATTGAAATTTTGCTAGGACACTAGAGTTAAAACAAAACCTCCCTTCTAGGGGAAGTGCCAGGGGATTTTTAAGGAGTACAAATGGTCAGGATATTTTCAAATGATAGCAACTTCTGCAGCACAGCACTCCCACACTGTGGCTTTGGAATTGGTACTGAGCACCTGTCACACCCTGGGCCTTCTGTTGAAGGTCTCCCATCCAAATTCTGACCTGACCTAAGTTTGTTTGCTGGCTGCAGGCTTGTTGTTTCAGAGCAGCTCAGTTACTTCCCGTAAAGCTTTAATCAGGAAGTCATTCATGCAAGATGATTGACTGGCAGGAGGGGGAACGTAATTGGGTACCGAAATTCTGATTTGTCAAATAAGAGTTTCCAAAATGGTGAGAGACAAGGTAATATCAGGGCTGCCAAGATATGTCCTGTTTAGACCCACAGTGACTCTTGTCATTGCCCAGTTTGTCTAAGAGACTATCAGAGTCCTGCAGAAATGTTTATAATACACACACTACATATCCCGGATTGGTCAGCCTAGACCACCCCAATCAGCTGGGATCTCAGAACTGATCCTTGCTGACTGGGGTGGTATGATCTGACCAGGCTGGGATATGTAGTCAGGACTCCTGGGTTCTGTGTCCAGCTGTGCCACTGATTTCTGTATATGGCCTGCTGTCTCAGCTCCTGGATTCTATTCCAAGCCCTGCCACTGATTTAGACACATCACTTTCCTGTGCTTCAGTTTCCCCACCTGGAAAATAGTAGCTATTTCCTTAGTTCACCAGGGTAACTGTTGCAAAGCACTTTGTGATCCTTGGATACTAGGCCCAATTGTTTAAAAGCCCTAAAAAGGTACAGTTGACTCTTGTGCAACTTCATAATGGGCTTTTTAATGCATTTGTAAATGTCCCTGTGCCCAAATATCTTACACGCTATCTGGGCATGAGGTGAGGATTTTCGCAACTGATTTGGGAATTCCAGATTAAATTGATAATGCACCCATAACTAAAGGCAGCTTAACCCTTTCCACTGACCTAGGGTATGTCTACACTTAAATCACTGTAGCGCTTCAGTGTACACGCTACCTACGCTGACAGGAGGGGTTCTCCCATAGGCTTAGGTAATCCACCTCCCCAAGAGGTGGTAGCTAGTTTTATGAAGAATTCTTCCATTGACCCAGTGGTGTCTACACCTGGGGTAAGGTTGGCATATCTACATCCACACCCCCGAGACAGAGCTATGCTGATCTAAGTCCCCATGCCGACCAGCCCTTCTGTGCACACTTTCAGCTGCCATAAGTTTGGGCTTAGTGTAGAAGTGGTGGGGTGAGGAGTGGAGAGAAGAGTTAGTTTATTTTTTCTGCTCCCTACTGACTCACGCATGATCAGATGCCTTCAGCTGGAGCAGATCTGCAATATAAGGTCAGATCAGGCTTTCCAGAGACCCAGTCCTGGGAGGAGCTGCCATGGGAGTTAAGCCATGTCAGCGGGCATGGCTCTATTTGTGCGTAGACTGCACTAGTCCTGCTGGGGAGGTAGCTCTGCCTGTTGCCATGTTCCTGAAATTGCTGAAGTCAATGGGCACAATACACAGTCACCCCCCACTTTTCCCTCTGCTTGAAGCAGGTAGGAACTTCTGGTCACTTTCATGGCACCTCTGTAGCTGCAGAGACCTCTGCTGCCTGCTTGGAGGGTGCCAGTTGCTTCTAGGAGATGCCTCTCGAGGTGCAGTTGTAGTCCTTATGGGATTACTGGGCCCATGTAGCCCACAAGAACTCTGATCCCAGCTCTCTGTAGCTTCACTCCATCAGAGAGAGGTGCCCTCATCCTGGTATATTTTTTTTTTAATGTCCCCTTTTACTCCTTGTTTGACCTCAGTTTTTTTTTTCCTCTGTGTGTTTCTCTTTCATTCCTTTTGCCAGTTCCTTCCTTTTCGTGTTGATCTCAAGGCCTAGCAGCCCTTAGATGGGGGCCCTGATATTGAGTCTGAAGTACCAACAATGTTCTTTAATTAGAATCCATCTTTTAGCTAATTAAAAACTAGCTAGCAAATAGACAACACATGGAGCATATCTCCCTGGTGCTTAAACTCTGATATTTGGTGATGGGTTCAGAAACTGCCCGATTTCTAAGGAAACTCATGGCAGATCATCCAGGACTGGAACCAGATCACTGACAAAGTGGACCAGGAGAGCATCTGACTCTAGAATAGTAGCAATGCAGGTGGGTTGCGAATAGACCATCATCACCCTCTCCGTTCCAGTCCAGTAGGGAGGGATCCTGGCCAAGATCTTCCAAAGTGGTTGTTGATTTTGCGTGACCCCATTTGGGGGAAAGGGGAAAGCAACCTGCGTCACCTTAAAAGGGCCTGAGTTGTTTTTTTTTCACAAAAAGCTGAGCACCCACCTCCCTTTGTGCACTAAAATCACCTTTGAAAAACCTTTAGCCCCTGATGTTTTTGTTTCAAAAGCAGACTGATTTTTGTTCCCCTGAGAGCAGTGGGGGCGTCTCCCAGCACTCGTCTGTCTGTCTGGTTGTACCTGCAGAGCAGGCAGCGGTGAAGGCTGGGGTTTTGAAAGTTCCTAAAGGAAATAGGTACCCAACTTTCATTGAATTTCAGTGGCATTTGGCCACTTCGGTGCTTTGGAAATCCTAGTCTAAACCCCGCCAGAGCATGGGTACAGCCCCTGGCACAGTGGAGTCCTGGCCCATGTCTGGGGCTTCTAGATGATACTGCAATAGACGTGATAAAATATACCCCACAATTCACTGATAATTGGGTCATAAACTTGGGATTTCCACCCAGTGCCCTCCTACAAAGAATTGTCTTCCCTGTCTGCTAGGAAAGGAACGGGCCCCATCACTGGATGTTAGGAGCCTGAATGCTTTGAGGAACTGCCTCAGAATCCCTAGTGTGAGACATCAGGTTAATTCCTACTTCCCCCTTGCCTAGTGCAGGATCGTTCCCTACAGGGCCCTTTGGGCGGTCTGGTTTCAAATATCCCAAACAAAGATTTGTGGTGGGGGGGGGGGGGGAAACGGGAGGTACCATTCCACACTGAATAGGTCAAACTGTCAGCAACCATTTTTCTCATCAACAGCCTAAATTCCTCCTGAATACATTTCATCCTGTTACTCTCCCTGGCCATGCCCTGTGCTGCTTTGCCAGTGGTGGGGATTTGCTCTGATGCCAGCCACCGGTGGAAGCCCCTTGCTGCAAGCCTTGGTTGGCTTCGACACAGTTTGACCTGTGTTCATGCTGCACTGGTGCAAACCACGGCTTTGCCAGCATGCCCAAGTAGTGGGATTGGGACAAATAGATAAGACCTCGGCCATCATTGTAATGCTCAAGTGACCTGTGGGAAGGTGGCTTCTCCCGTGGCTGCCCGTCCTCACCCAGAGACCAAGTCTGGTTGGAGCAGTATGCAGCATCCATCCTCTGCTTTGGGCACTTAGCCCAGCCCACGAGCAATTCCTGCAGGTCTGGGAGTCCCCAACAGCACAAGTTGCCTGCAGCTGCACACCCCCATGCGATCAGTCACAGGCTGTGTCTACACTACAGAGCCTGTGCCGGTGTAGCCCCCTAGTGTGGATGCAGTGCACACGGATAGAAGAAATCTGTCTGCTCTTGTAGGACCACCGACGTTAGTTCTGCCGCCAGAAGCTCCCTTCCCTCAACATGGCTGCATGCGTACTGGAGGCTTTGTCAGCGCAGCTCTGTTGCTGCGGGGTGTGGAGGGGTTCACACCCTTGACCGAGACAGCTATTCCAGGATAAGTTTTACGTGTAGACCAGGCCTAAATGGTGGTTTTCTCTCTGCCATCCTGTCCTACTCACACCCTTGGTTTTATGTTCACTGGCAGCCTCTCTGCTCCCCCTCTGCCTTCTTTCTCTTCCACCCCAACCCCATTGCCCTTTAATTTAACCCCTCCGAGCATACACTGGAGTGGCTGACCTCTGCCTGCAGCATGTTTTCCCCTCCCTGCCTTGTTGGTTCTCCATCCGACAAACCCGGGAGCTGTTAGATTGCATGCCCCACCAGTAGAGTAGCATGCAGGCTTCTGGAATGGAGAGCATGAGCAAGGCGTGTGCTGTAGAAATGGAATGGGGGAAGGGCAGGTGGGAGGGGTCTGATCTCGAATTGTGGGGAGTGGGGAGGCTGAAGCAACTGGGGGCTGGGGATGGGATTGGGGTTGGGGTCTTGCATGCTGAACTACATCGTGAAGAGATACAGATGGTAATAAAACCTGTGGTCACAGAGTTCAGAATTATAGGCTTTTGCTCAACCACCAGATACAGGCTGGGTGCAGGGGTGGCTGGGTGAAATTGTCTGGCCTGTGTAACACAGGTGGTCAGCCGGGAGGATTACAGTGGCCCCTTGTGGCAGTACGGTCCCTAAATGTTGGAGATCCTGTAGGCAGCCCATGCTCTGTTTTAACACAGGTGCCTTAATCAGGAAAATGTCCAACTGCTCTTAAATCGGAGCGTCCTGGTGGCTCTTCTATCCATCAGTTACTCTGGAGTTTGTTAAATGGGCAGGAGTGTGGACTTCCACTCCTCCTTCCCCAGCCCCCATCACCCGGCCCTGCTTGCCTCTGCTGTTGCAGGGAACGTGTCACTAGAGGGGTGACTCTCTGATCCAGAACGATCCCCACTTTGTGCTCCCTATATGACACATCCCAGCCTATGGTCCTTGGCATGGAGGGCAGCTCCCTCCAGCCCTCCCTTGGTGATCATTTTAATCCCGAGTGTATGTGCAGGAATCACCTTGGATAATACAGTATGAACTCCCATGCTCCATTCACACAGGGGGATTTAGGAGCGTGAACCCCCTGGAAAGTAAGTGGAAGCTGTGCGCCTGAATTCCTTGGGCAGTTCAGAAAGTCTCACCCAGAATCCCTAATAACCATTGCACAGGTGCGTCCTCGTAGCCTTGGATTGGAAACCCCCTTTGTGTGGCTAGAGGCCTTTGCTATGTTTTATATGGAACTTGCCTTCTTAGGGCCAGATCCTGCATTGTGCAGAGTGACTGCGACCCTGCTGAGGCCATTGGAAGCAGGGGGCACTTAGTAGTGCACAGGAGGGGCTCAGCAGCTGACAGGATTGAGCCCCTGGGGCAGAATTTGCCTCTCCTCTCTGCACAGCAGAACTCGAGTCCTCGGAGTTCCCACTGCTGTGCATGGAGGGGGAGCACATATCAGACTCGAGTGCTGAAGAGTCTTTGGTCCAGATTCTTGACTTATATAAAGCTCTGTTGATTCCAGTGGAGGTACCCAGTTTAGCTAGGCCAGGATACACCAGCTGGCCCACTGCTTTCAGTAGAGCAACACCAGTTTACCCCAGCTGGGGATCTGGTCCCATTGATTTCAGTGGAGACACACTGATTTTACACCAGCTGGGGTTTTGGCCCCATTGACTCCAATTGGTTGAGACTGCTTTACACCAGTTGGGAATCTAGCCTTATTGATTCCAGTGGAAAGATTTCAGTTAATACCATCTGGGGACCTGGACCCACTGACATCAGTGGAAAGATGCCAGTTTATGTCCACTGGGGATCTGGCCACATGGACTCTAGTGGAAAGATACTAGTTTACACCAGCTTAGGATCTGGATACTTGCCTACAATTTGGTAGTGGAGACCCCCTCAAGCAAATATAGCTGCCTGCAGAGCATTGCGACCCCAGACCTGTCTCCGTTTGAAGTCCCTGGCAGAATGATTCCAATGGGGCAGGACCAAGCTTTTAGCTACATTGTGTGATTGTGTGAGTCTTGGGCCCTGGAAAGTCTCTCAGAGAATTTAGGTCTTAAATTTGTGTTTTGTGGGAAAAACTGGCTCTACCAGCCGAGGTCGAACAGCTGATTTCACCTGAGTTTCTTTTTCCTTAAAGTGTTAAATAAGTTTAGATTTGATACCCAGTTGTACTGGGTGAAATTCGCTAGCCTGTTTTATACAGCAAGTTGGACTAGAAAACCTTCTAAAACCTTCCCCTATGTCTGACTGAAATACAGCAGCCTTGTGATTCTATCCAATCAGAAAATAAAATAAAACAAAATAAAAATGCAACATAAAACTGACTGGCCGAGTTTCACTGTCTGTGAGACACCAAAAGGACCATGGACTAAATGGTGAAAAGCAAAATGAGACTGACACATTCTTTGTTCTAATCAGTGTCTTGTTAGCAACTGTCATAGGGCTACTGGCCCCTTGAAGAGGGGGCCGGTTTCAAGGCACCTGCACTGATACCTGCTTCTCAGTTGGGCATAAGGTAGGCACCTGGGCATTATAAATGCAGGTGGGTGTTGACAGATGCCTACAGACACTACAGGGAATAAAGGCTCCTGCACAGCCCTGTTATAAGGCCCTGGGCCTTCCCTTATGCCCAGTTGGGCAGCAAGAATCAGTCCAGATGCACTGGACCTCACCCCCCCTTAAAGGGACCAGTCATCTTGTGACAGTAAACACATGTAAGAGACCTGTGTCATGTAGGAAACCAGACTAGATGATCACATTTGTCCCTTGTGACCTTAAAATCTATGTACTTTTAAGGACAATTTGTTGTGTCGTCCAGCCGCTCAGTCCTACAAGGTGTTGAGGTCCTCCATCGGCTTTGCTGGATCAGATCCAACGTGCTCAGCCCTAGAGCTGGGCAGGAAGTGATTTTCTTGTCCTGTGAGAGTTTTCAAGATTTTGGCATTTTTCCATGATCCAAAGCAGGATGAAAAGTCAAAATTAGGAAAATTTTCACAAATGTTCAGTAATCCAGGGGAAACAATTTGGTTTTTGTCGATTGTAGTGTTTTGTTTCGATCCATTCAAAATGCTTGATTTTGATTTTAGCCTTTTAAATCTTCGTTTGTAGTATAAATTAACTAAAATTTTGAACCAGAAAGTCATTTTGAACTGTAAAAAGGGACCTTTCAACAATTTTGATATTTTTTCCAAAGATGTTTTGAATCAAGAGATTCGGTGACACCAAACCTTTCCCATGCACTCTTTCAGTTTTGCCAAGAAAACGTTTTGTCAGAAAATTCTCAACAAGTTCCTTGGAGGCAGGCTCGGGCCCAGTGGGTCTATCCTGTTTTGTAACCGTATTCACTACAATGGTACCTTGTGCCTTGATTAGAATGTGGCCTTGATTAGAAGGTGTTAATGGAGCACATTACCCCTCTCCCCCGAAAAAGGAGACAGATTATTAAAGACGAAGGAATACAGCTTACCCTGGAGAGAGAGAACCCGCTAAAGGGGCAAGCCTCGGACTCCTAATACTGCCCTGCTTAGAAAAATGGGTGCCTTTTTTCAGGGATGCTAATCCTGCAGGGTTCAATACAGCCAGTTCGCGTGTGTCAGGAGAAAGAGCCTGCCTCTGTGTTAATGAATACCACTCCTGTTTCCTTTACAAACCTAGCCATGGAAAGCATCCCATTGAAACCAACGCTGTCCTGGAGTTGCACTATAGCGCAGCTATTTCTTGAGCATATCGAAAGGTTCAGGGGAGGCTGTGAAGCCAGATTATCCAGGGAGTGCATCAAATCCTGTTTGCTAAAGCCCCATTAAAATAGTATAAGCAGTGGGATGTCTCGGTTTCCATCATGGCCTGATTCTCGAGGGATTTGTCCAGCAGCTTCCTCTTATGTTTCCTTTATAACCAAAAAGAAAAGGAATACTTGTGGCACCTTAGAGACTAACAAATTTATTTGCACATAAGCTTTCGTGAGCTACAGCTCACTTCATCAGATGCATAACCAAGGGGCTCAAAAGTTTTTTGCAGTAATGCCACTTGGCAAATATTCAGACTGCCTCCTTCGGAGGCTGGGTTATAGGGCAGCGTTAGCCTTGTTTTGCTGGTGGGTAACCAAGACACCGATACTGCGATCTATCCATGGCCTTGCAGTCAGGCCAGCTCTTCCAAAACTGGCTGGTGGACAAATGGAGATTCCAACCATCCGTGGGGCTCAGAGCAGGCCTAGCCTGGTACCCCGTGCCACCCCTCAGACATTAGATCTCCTAGCCAGCGCCCCTGTGAGGTATGTATCATTTCCCCTTTGGACAGCTGGGTGAGATGAGGTTAAAGGCACACAGTTCCAGACCTGGTCTGTGTTTAAAAAGCCGTGGTTTTCAGGCCTTTTCCACAAGTGGGGATTTCAGCCATTGGTGGGGCAGCAGCACAGCAAACCACTGACGCAGCCCACACTTCCTCAGTGACAGGCCAGGTTGACCTGGTGTGAACCTGGCTCGGGCTGTCAGCGCAGTAGTGCAGTAACTGGGGCAAACCCACTGTGCAGACAGGGCGTTGGCAGATTCCTGTCCCCGAGGCCTCCTGCCAAGTTTTGTGGTTTTGCAGCACGCAGTTCAGCAGATCAGCCACTGCCCTGGGACTCAGGACACCTGGGTTTTGTTCCCGACTCCGCCACTGAACTGCTGTGTGACCTCCTGTGAATCACTTCCCTGCTCTGTGCCTCAGTTTCCCCTTTGTATATTTAGACTGTGCGCTTTTGGGGGCAGGTGTCTCAGTAGGTGTCTGAAGCACCCATTATAATGGGGGCCCCAGGCTTGATCAGGGGACAAGGGGGATCTACAGGTGTACCTGGCACAATAGGACCCTGATCTCACTGGGGTCTGGCAGCAGTCAGCACGGGCTCTTCCCCTGCTGTGTGTTGGAAGAACCCAGGCAAACAAAGGTGGAAACTGACTCCTCTGAAACCGAGCAGGTAGAAAGTGATGTCAGATGCACCAAGCAAATAGATGAGAAAGAACAGACAGTGGCATTTTGTGAGCCAGGGCGTTCCCTGCTTCAGTTGAAGTGAGGTGTTTAACGCTGGCAGTGAGCCGCTATGAGTTGCCATCTGTTACCCAGTAGGTGAGTGGTGGAGCAGGTAGGAGTCCTGGCTGCCCATCTTCTGTGCTAAGCACTGGCGCTCCCTTTGCCAGTTGCACTGTGGTTTCAGAGCCCAGCATTTGGGAACCAGGTCCCTTCCAGGCTCAGTTTGGGCCAGATTTTTCGAGTACCTAGCGCTCCTACTGAGTTAGGGGGGAAGTGTGGCTGACTGCAGCACATCCTGGGCTGGGGTAGAAGGGGTATAGGTTCTAGTCCCATCTGTGGTCTGCTTTGGGACCTTGGGCATGTCATGTCCCCTCTCGGTTTCCCCATATGTAAAATGGGTATAATACTGCCCTCTCTTGTAAAGCACTTTGTGATCTACTGGTGGAAAGTGCAATGGAAGAGCTAAGTGTGAGCTGCTTGGAACTAGGGGCAGTTTCTGTGGAGCTCAGTATTAATTATAAATATTTATATTACAGTTAGTGCCAAGAGGCTTCAGCTGAGATCAGGACCCTCATACGCTGGGCACAGCATGCAGAGACAGATGGTCTATGCCACAGAGCTCTTACGGTTTAATCAGACAAGACGGGCCAAGGGTGGGAGGGAAAACAGAAGCACAGATAGGGGGAAGTGACTTGTCTAGGACCCCGCAGTAAATCAGCGGCAGAGCCGGGAACAGAACTCAGATCTCCAGCTGCCCTAGCTACTGCACCACCCTGTCTAACCAAAGTCCACTCAAGTTGATTTAAATGGGCTTGGAATCGGATGCTATTGAAGTCCTTGGGATGTGGTTCGCTTTGGATCATGACATGACGGAGCAAATCAGGCAGGGGAGGGGGTTGTGTGCATGGATGGGGAGAGAACTTCACACACCTTGACAAGCAGCAGTTAAAGCCAGAGGGAACATGTCAACTTAGTTTATCATTAAAAACCAATGGGCAGAGTCCTCAGCCAGTGTAAACCAGCATGGCTTCACTAATGTCAATAGCACTGCCCTGATTTACACTGCTGGAGGGTTTGGCCCCATATTTTTAGTCAGGTGGGACCTTTCAAAGTGAGCCTTGAGTGATCTTAAAAAATCCACGAGGAATTGGATCACTTCATGTGGGAGTAGAGCAGTTTCAAGTCCTGGCCTGGGCAGTTATCCATTCCAGTATTGCAGCACTCGGATACACCAGCAAGTGTGGAAGCAAATTTATAAAGGGAGCATTGACTTGTGGTAAGAACAAATTCAGCAAAAGAGACTGAGCCAGAACTCCTGGGTCAGTACTTCTGGTTCTCCTGGGGTTGCCCTGGGCAAGTCTCTCACTGGTGACCCTTCTGTATGAGGTGGATAATAGCTTGGTTTGTCAGAGCTTATTTGCCAGTGTGCTTTGAGATCCTCTGATGCTAGGAGGGTAAAGTATTTTTGTTTGGTAAAAGACTCTTCAAGCTATTGAAATTGACCAGATTCAAGCTGCTTGGGGCAGTGTGGGAAAATGGTTCTTCTTTAACCTGTGTGTGGGAATTGAGTTCTGGCTCAGTCAATGGGCATTAGATGTCTTTGTCTGAAAGGATCAGGTCCCTTCACCAGCTCTCCTGTCGCAGCAGCTGCAGCCCTTCCCTCCTGGGTACAACATGCTTTGAACTCTCTTCTAATGACCCCACAGTTCCATAAGTGGCCTTGCCCTTGGGGTGAGGGGTGTTCCCTTCAGCCCAGGTTAACAGCCTAGGGTAGTTTGGCTTGGCCATTGAAAGCTGGCTTGGGGAGTTTCTAGGCATTGTTTGAGGTGGGATGGTTTTAGCAAGCTCCTGCTTGCGGTCAGCTGCATAATATTAAATACCGAGGGCCGGATTCCACTGACCTGCGGTAACTTCGCTGGCCTCTGGGGTGATGCTTTGGGCAGAGTGAGGCCAGAATGTGACAGCAACTTTCTAGCCAAAGCACAACCCATCGAGTTCTACAGGCAGCCTCCCTACCTTCAACAAGGGGGCACAGGCTGTGGGTGGAGGAGGGACTACCTGTCCCAGCATGCTGTGCTCCACCTTCTTCCAAGACCTGGCAGCACTGTATGCTGGAATCTGTAGTCTCTTGAGGACAGCTCCTCCACTTGGGCGGTGAGGTCTGGATGTGAACTACAGGTGTGCACCTGCAAGCAGAGGCCATAGCTCTGTGTTTCTGGCCCGTGCGCGGGAAGAAGTTCAGGAGGGGCGTCCCACTTGTGCTCTGAGCTGTTGAGTGTGTGCCCCAGCTACGCTCTGTGCTTCACGTGGTTCCCTGCCCCAGTATGCGGGAGGGGTTGTTTTATTTCAAACCTGTGGGAAGATTCAGTCCTTCCCCTCTTCCCCGTTACCAGTGTGGTATAGAATGTGGTAAGGCCGGGTAACAACTGCAACGACCTCCCTGCTCATTCATGGACTTGCCCCAGTAAAACTTTGCCTCAAACTTCCAGGGGCAAACAGTGGGCCTTGCTTTCTCCTCTTCTCATTCTGGCAGGTTCCCAGTCTTTTGGTGGCAGAGCTGCCTCCCTTGTTAACATGGGGACGATCGGTTTATGTTGAAACTGATCCAGGAAACTGACACACCTGAAGAGGCTCCATCACTGACCACTTCCTTAAATCTCACCTGATGGACTCCTTATATTTAAGGCATGCTGCCAGTCTTTGCCAGTTGGCTGAATTACAGCAGTGGTATAGCAGGGAGTGTGGGCAGCCAGCTGGGAGTCAGGACTGAGAATTGCAAAAGCAGCTAGGAGGATTTAGCTACACAACGCCCATTGTGTGGTTAAATCTCAAGCTAGGATGCCTGGGTTCCCCGCCCTAACTTGGGGTGGCCTCGGACAAATCACCCAGCTGCCTCTGTCTCTGCTTCAAGTGCCATCTATAAAACCCACCAGGATTAGCTGCTCGGAAGGGTCAGGATCGTTTGCGGTGACCAGTCTGCAGGCCAAACCCAGCTGTATCCTGTGGGTCCGTGTACATCTAGCACTTGGGATTCCAGCACAGCACAGTCGCTCCCAACAGCTGTTAACCACTTTGCTGAGGCCTGGGGTGAGCAACCCTAGTATGAGAGGAAAACAGGCTTTTGCAGCCCAGGTCGGAAAATCTGCTTTATCGAATCATGGGACTTAAATGCAGAGAAGACCCATTATGTCTTACCTGGTCTGTCGCCCCATGGAGGCCAGGTCCACATAGGTCCCTACAATCTGCTCCAGGGTGGCATGGCCCAGGGTGAGGGGAAGGGTTGGTGCTGTGCATTCCAGCAGCTAGTGGCATCCACACAGGGCTCTGCTCTCTGATGGGCACAGTGTCAGCGATGGGACGTGTTGGAAGTCGGGATGCTGGACAGTAAGCAGCATGGCTGTGGGTATCGCATCCCCCCTTCAGCGAGGCCTTCACAACCCCATGCAACACAGATAGGGATCTGGGGCTATAAGATGCGGGGGGAGGAGGGGTTCTCTGGAGCAGAGTGTGGAAAGGGACCCAGGCATCTGAGGGCCTGACTCTCGCTCGCTCCCACAGCCCTGCAGCTCCCCCTGGCGAACGATGGCAGCAGCCGCTCCTCTTCTTCGGAGAACTCTCCCCAGCATCAAACGCACCAGCCACGTCCCCGCCACATGCTGGGCCTGCCCCAGCCACCCTTCCCTATACCCAGGAGCATGGAGAGGTAAGTGGTGGGGAAAGGACACCACCTCCCAAGTGGTGGTGATGGGGCTGAGCTAAGGAAACCCCTGGGGCCGCTGTTCTTGGCCTGGCTAGCTGGCTCCCTCTACAGGGTACTGCGTGTAATGCAGCTGCTGCACCAATCACCTATTTTGTGTCGAGTCCTGTAAACTGGCATTGCGGGCTGCCTGGCCTGGCTAATGAGGTGGAGCGGGCCACCTGGCTCGGCCAAAGAGGTGGAGCGGGGCCACCTGGCTCAGCCAGTGAGATTTTCCCCACCTTATTCTGGTGGGCTAGACAGATCACTGAGCTAATCCAGTGCCACAGGGCGGAGGGACCACTAGACTTGATGGGCCTGCTGTTACAGGTGGGCTGGGGTCCTCAGCCAGTGCCTAGTCTGGACTCTGACCTGGCAGGAGAGCTCCTCCTCCTCCTCGGAGCCAGAGTCACTTGATTTGGTATGTTGTCTCCATCCAAACTTTCTCCATGTCTCTCTCTAGTATAGAGATAGATCAGAAGCTGCAGGAAATCATGAAGCAAACGGGTTACCTGACCATAGGAGGGCAGGTGAGTTGGAAGAAGTGCAAAGGGATCATATTCTCAGTGCTGCTCTGTCAGTAGAACTGTAGGTGCCAACTATTGCAGAGTATCCCTGATTGGTATCAGGTTTCCTCTCCTACGCTGTTGTGTGGCATTGTGCTTTTAAACAGCTGCCAAATCCCACTCCGAGGTGGCTGCATTTCACGGCTGGGTGAGTGATCCCAGTGTGGTTCTGGCTTGAGACAAAATCCTCTGCCCCAGGACAGGCTGCATGAGGGCAAGCGCCCCTCACCACATGCATATGCTGCCCCTTGTTGGGATGCCCATCCTCCAGGGAGAGCGGAACTGAGGATTCCCTGCCCTTTCGATCTCCATTGTGGGTTAGAGAACTGGCAGGTGGGTGCAATGTGAGGCCAGGGGGAACCTAGTGTGCCAGTCAGTGAAGCCTGGTACCCCACTGGCTGGCATACTTACCATGGAGTTTACCACTGGGAGTTGTCCTAGCTTAGGGTTGTCTGCTGGGCCCCTGCGTATAGACATGGGCTCCGTTGTATGGCCCCTCCTGTAGCCCTGTGTGTATGTGTCTCTGTGCAGCGGTACCAAGCAGAGATCAATGACCTGGAGAACCTGGGCGAGATTGGCAGTGGGACCTGTGGTCAGGTGTGGAAGATGCGATTCAAGAAAACAGGACACATCATAGCCGTGAAGGTGAGCATCGGGGGCAGGGCTTTAAAAACAGACCAAGCAAGGGGTGAATAGTTCCATCAGGAAGGGAGGGGGTGTTGTTGAATGGGGAGAGGAAAGGATCAGGACTCCTGGGCTCTATTCCTAGCTTTGAAAGGGGAGTGGTGTCTAGTGGTTAGAGCAGGGCGGTACTACACGTCAGGACTCCTGGGTCCTATTTCCAGCACTGGGAGAGGAGTGGAGTCTGGTAGTTAGATCATGGGGGGCAAGGGCTGGCCTTCTGGGTTCTATTCTTGCCTCTGATTGGGGAGTGATGTCTAGAAGTTGGAATAGGGGGGGCCTTGAAGCCAGGACTCCTGGGTTCTGTTCCCAGCTCTGCCACTGACTCCGTGTGACCATGAGCAAGTCATGCCTCATGTCTGTGCCTCAGTTTCCCCACCTCCGAACTGGAGATAACGCTGCCCTACGTGGGTGGGGAATCATCCGCGTTAATTAACAAGGGGTTATACGGTCCCCTGCATGGCGGGGCAGAGCAGGTGTCACTGTTCACCCCTGCAGTCAGCTCTCCGCTCATAGAACCGCTCTGTAATCCCCTCCTGTTGTCTGGTCCCCACAGCAAATGCGTCGCTCAGGTAACAAGGAGGAGAACAAGAGGATCCTGATGGACCTGGATGTGGTGCTGAAAAGCCACGACTGCCCCTATATTGTCCAGTGCTTCGGGACCTTCATCACCAATGTAAGAGCCCCCTGCGCTCCCGCTGCAGCTCTCCATCTCCCCCTTGTGGCTGCACGCCCTGGCTACAGCCTTGAGCTGTCAGAGCTGGTTCTTCCAGTTCAGGTAGCCGAGGCTTGTGCTTGTAGAGAGGTCCCGGGTTCGATTTCTGACGCCCGCCCCCAGTGTGGTGTGACGTTACTCAAAGCCTCCACCTTCTTTCCGCAAAATTGTCTGGAAAGCCAAGCACACGTCGCACCCCATGGTAACCTGGCCTTGGTCTCCCTCCCACACAGACAGACGTCTTCATTGCCATGGAGCTGATGGGCACATGTGCGGAGAAGCTCAAGAAACGCATCCAGGGGCCCATCCCCGAGAGGATCCTGGGGAAGATGACGGTGGCAGTGAGTTCTGGTGGAGGGAGGTCGGGGAAGGGCAAGTGGGGCTGGATGCAGCATGATGGGCACCTGCCAAACCTTTCTTCCACGTGAGCAGCTGGGAGGGACCCGACACACCAGCGGACTTTCCCATTTGGTAGCTGGGTTGGCTTTGTGCTGACAGGGTCTGTGCTGGGAAGAGGGCTCCTGGAGAGAGAGATCTCTCGCCTCAGGTTGGTTCCCACTGATCTCTGCACAACACCCCATGCATGCCTGGGGCCTTGATCCTGCAATCCGATCTCATCAGATTGAGGGGGGCTGGCTCCTCCCTTCTCCAGGACAGGAAGTCTGGGATTGATGGGCCTAGAACTGAGCTCTCTGCAGAGCTGTGTACAGAGGGGCTAACCCCTCCCTGCTGCATACAGAGCCTGGGATCTCTTTGTCTTTTCTAGCTGGCCCCTCCTTTTGCTGATCCTCCTGAGGTGAGCCTGGGGGTCAGGTGGGTGCAGTGGGATGACTCTGGGAAATGCCGTGTCCTTTCAGATCGTCAAGGCGCTCTACTACCTGAAGGAGAAGCATGGCGTCATCCACCGAGACGTCAAACCCTCCAACATTCTGCTAGACGAGAGGGGGCAGATAAAGCTGTGTGACTTCGGGATCAGCGGGAGGCTGGTGGACTCGAAGGCCAAGACCCGGAGTGCAGGCTGCGCGGCGTACATGGCGGTGAGGGCTGGGCCGTGTCATAACCCACAGGAGGCTCAGAGAGGGTGCTGCTGGGCCTCAGGCTGCCTGTGCGCTAATTGGCAGCTGCGGGTGCCTGAGCCCCAGGGATGGGTGGTTTCTTGGGATGGGGTGCCCTTTGATCTTGCCAGCTATGTAGGGTGAGGCTTGGTCAGTACTGAGATGGGAGACCTCTGAAGAATGGCCAGCTGAAGCAGCTCTCCAGGGTGGCTCTAGGGGGAGCTGTGATGCTTGAGATGACATAAGTGAGCCAAGATCTAAAGACTCCTGCCCTGGATCCTCAGCTGGTGTGAATGAATCATAGAATATCAGGGTTGGAAGGGACCTCAGGAGGTCATCTAGTCTAACCCCCTGCTCAAAGCAGGACCAACCCCAACTAAATCATCCCAGCCAGGGCTTTGTCAAGCCTGACCTTAAAAACCTCTAAGGAAGGAGATTCCACTACCTCCCTAGGTAACCCATTCCAGTGCTTCACCACCCTCCTAGTGAAAAAGCTTTTCCTAATATCCAACCTGAACCTCCCACACTGGAACTTGAGACCATTACTCCTTGTTCTGTCATCTGCTACCACTGAGAACAGTCTAGAGCCATCCTCTTGGAACCCCCTTTCAGGTAGTTGAAAGCAGCTATCAAATCCCCCCTCATTCTTCTCTTCCGCGACTAAACAATCCCAGTTCCCTCAGCCTCTCCTCATAAGTCATGTGTTCCAGCCCCCTAATCATTTTTGTTGCTCTCCACTGGACTCTTTCCAATTTTTGCACATCCTTCTTGTAGTGTGGCGCCCAAAACTGGACACAGTACTCCAGATGAGGCCTCACCAATGTCAAATAGAGGGGAACGATCATGTCCCTTGATCTTCTGGCAATGCCCCTACTTATACAGCCCAAAATGCCGTTAGCCTTCTTGGCAACAAGGGCACACTGTTGACTCATATCCAGCTTCTCATCCACTGTAACCCCTAGGTCCTTTTCTGCAGGACTACTGCCTAGCCATTCAGTCCCTAGTCTGTAGCGGTGCATGGGATTCTTCCGTCCTAAGTGCAGGACTCTGCACTTGTCCTTGTTGAGCTTCATCAGATTTCTTTTGGCCCAATCCTCTAATTTGTCTAGGTTCCTCTGTGTCCTATCCCTCCCCTCCAGCGTATCTTCCACTCCTCCCAGTTTAGTGTCATCTGCAAACTTGCTGAGGGTGCAGTCCACACCATCCTCCAGATCATTAATGAAGATATTGAACAAAACCAGCCTCAGACCGACCCTTGGGGCACTTTGCTTGATACCAGCTGCTAACTAGACATGGAGCCATTAATCACTACCCATTAAGCCTGACTATCTGGCCAGCTTTCTGTCCACCTTATAGTTCATTCATCCAGCCCATACTTCTTTAACTTGCTGGCAAGAATACTGTGGGAGACCGTATCAAAAGCTTTGTTAAAGTCAAGGAATAACAGCTCCACTGCTTTACCCTCATCCACAGAGCCAGTTATCTCGTCAAAGAAAGCAATTAGATTAGTCAGGCATGACTTGCCCTTGGTGAATCCATGCTGACTGTTCCTGATCACTTCCCCCTCCTCTAAGTGCTTCAGAATTGATTCTTTGAGGACCTGCTCCATGATTTTTCCAGGGACTGAGGTGAGGCTGACTGGCCTGTAGTTCCCCGGATCCTCCTCTTTCCCTTTTTTAAAGATGGGCACTACATTAGCTTTTTTCCAGTCATCCAGGAGCTCCCCAGATTGCCATGAGCTTTCAAAGATAACTCAAAGAATGGATGCAGCTCTGGTGATTTCAGTGAATCTGTGCTGATTTAGGTGAGCCAGGGATCTGTCTTTAATGACTCTATGGTCCATTTTACCAGCTGGGGATCTGGCCCCCTTTGCTTGCCCCAGTGTGCTTGGCCTAATTTCAGCCAGGTAATTCCACCCCTTAGCCCAAACTTTAAACCGGTTAAATGAGTCCTCTTGACTTCACTGATATGCACATTAGAAATCTGTAGATAGATTCACTTCCCGGGCTGCATTGCTGTGTGGCTGTTACGCAGCTGCCCTCCTCCACTCCAGAGCTGACTGTATATCAGTAGAGAATGGCGTGATTTCATAATCTCAGTCTCTAATAGGCATGTGTTGTGCTTGGTGAATGTAAGATCCTAGCCTCCAGGTGAGCGCCATGGGACTGAGTGTGTACTGACTTTTTTTTCCAGCCTGAAAGGATAGACCCTCCTGATCCCACCAAACCAGACTATGATATCCGAGCAGATGTGTGGAGCCTGGGCATCTCCCTGGTTAGTGAAGTCCCTTCTTTACTTTCTCATGCAAAACCCTGCTTTGAACCCAGTGCCGAGATTTGCCACTAGGGGCTCAGTGATCTTGAGATAGCGAAAGTCCTAAGATGTGTCCCTTGGCCATTCTCCCGCTCATGGCAGAGTAAGGGTAGGGCTGATTAGCTGCTGAATTTTTATCTCCAGCTGGTTGGCAAGGTTTCACCAGCATGTTTTTTCTGTCAGAAAATAACTGATTCATCAAAATGGAAACTGCCCACACATGTTGGGATCAGCACCTACCCCCCCAAAAGACGACAAAAAGTTTTGAAAATGGCAAAACGTCCCATTTTGATCTTTCAGTCCAAATGACTTTTTGTTTCTAAACTTGTTGTTATATATTATTTTAAAAATTTTTTTAAAAGGTCCTAACCAAAGTGAAACATTTCAGTTATCGAAGTGAAACTTTTCGATTGACCCAAAATTATTTTTTTTTCAGCTTTTCAGTTTGTGAATTTTTTTTCCATTTTTGGCTTTTTTTACCGATTCAGGTTCAGAAAACTATTCTAAATGTTGGTACAGGAAATTCTAGCCCAACCAGCTCTGCTTTTACCCTTGGCCAACTCGGTGTCTCTTTGTCTGTTGAGGAAGATACAAGGACAAACCAATAGCCGGTTTGTGTGGGTGAGGCATGCAGGTTCTGGGGCAGCCCTGCGATGTGTCATAAACTTTGGGCACTCCTGTTCTTAAAAGGAATTGCCTCAGCAAAAGGAATGCAGAAGATAGGCTGGTCTTGTGGCTAGAGCATCGCTGTGGGGCTCAAGAGTCCTGGGTTCACATTCCAGCTCTGCCACTTACTCCCTCTGTGACCTTGAGCAAATCACGTCATCCCTCTGTGCCCCAGTTTCCCACCCACAAAATGGGGATAATGATCCTTCCTGTTGTCTGCCTTGCCTGTTTAGCGTGTGAGCTCTTTGAGGCAGACACTGTCTCTCACTCTGTGTCTGTGCAGTGTCTGGCATAATGGGGCCCTAGTTTCAGTGGGGCCTCTAGGCACCACCATAATGTTCGTACTAACCTACTTTTGGAAGTGTTAATATCTTTTCAAGATAAAAAGTTCCCCTTGCATCAGTGAAACCAGGACACATAATGCCTTTGTCACTAGGGCCTTAGGACCAGAGAGCGAAACTGACGAGAAATCAAGCGAAACAGACCTGGCTAGGGCCAGTGCCTAAGCTAAGTGAAATGCAACAGGACAAATCCATTTGTAGGAAAAAAAACAGATATTCAGATCATCTCAGGGGTCAAAAACATGAACCAAAACTTTCACACCAGGGTGCTTGAAGTTCGCCTGGTAGGAAGGCTTCTCCTATTTCAGTGGGAGCCAGATCAGCCTTCTAAATCCAGAGGAATAAGTAAGCTAATGCCAAACATCTGTTCAGCATAACAAAGAGAAGGGGTGACTTGATCAGAGTCTGTAAGTACCTATGTGGGGCACAGAAATTTGACAATAATGAGCTCTTCTGTTGAACAAAGTTCTGACAAGATCCACTGGCTGGAAGTTGAAGCTGGACAAAGTCAGACTGGGAAGGCCCAAATATTTAACAGGGTGGTTAACCAAGGGAACAACTTACTAAGGGCTATGGTGGATTCTATATTGGGTGTTCCTTGGATCTGCGTTGGATTGTCCTGCTCTAGTTCCAACAGGGTTTACTCTGAGGAAGTCCAATGGCCTGTGTTATGCAGAAGGTCAGACTAGTTTCCTTCTGGCCTGGGAATCTATACATCTATGAATTACACTAGGCCCCTGTCTGCATCTTTAGGCACTTGGATACCTTTGTAATTTCATAATGACTAGGCCCCTAATTTCCAGAAGTCTGAGCCCCCACAAATCTCATTGCAGGTGATGGAAGTGGCACAGCATTGTGGATAGAGCACATGGACTGTCTCTAAGCTCCCTGATTCCATTTTAACCCTTGCTCTCCCCACTGCAGGTTGAACTGGCTACCGGTCAGTTTCCCTACAAGAACTGTAAAACGGACTTTGAGGTGCTCACCAAGGTATTGCAGGAAGATCCTCCCCTGCTCCCAAACAACATGGGCTTCTCCGTGGACTTTCAGTCCTTCGTTAAAGACTGGTGAGTGACCGCCACGCTGCTGGGGAGCCAAGTCCCCGTTCGTGGGCCCCCGAGTCCAGTGCGGGAGAACCGATCTGCTGCATCTGTGGGGCACAGTGTCAGCTGCTGAGGGGCCATGCCATGGTCAGAGCTTAAACTGCCCATGAGCCTTTACTACTTCATAGAATTATAGAATATCAGGGTTGGAAGGGACCTCAGGAGGTCATCTAGTCCAACCCCCTGCTCAAAAGCAGGACCAATCCCCAATTAAATCATCAATAGATGTTCAATAGATGTGACTCAATGAGTGATGTCCTAAGTAGATGGCACAGGGGCCCCCATACCCTGGCAAGGGGCGCCATTTAGGGAGCTGGGGGACCTGCTCCCCCTTTGTTTTGTACTATGGCAGAGCAGGGGCGCCATTTCAAATTTTGGTTGGGGTCCCCCCATGCCCTCCCTAAAAGGCACCTCTGCAGGCCAGCTCCATTGGTGCAGCATGTAAGGCTCGCGCTGTCAGACCCTGTGCCCCTTCTCCAAGGAGTGGCTCCGGCTGGGGCTGCGCTTCATGGCGGGGGAGCTGGTAACAGTGCTGCAAGTGCCAGATGGCAGCTGGTGGGAAGGGCAGGAGAATGGGCTGCACGGCTGGTTCCTGGCGAGCTATGTGAAGCAGCTGGAGGTAGGAGACTGGCTGCACTGAATGCCTGGAGGGCGGGGGGCATAGGGAGGGAGTGCAGGGGCTAGGGCCACGAGGGAGTGCAGCGGAGAAGAGGTTACATGAGCATCAGCATAAGTGCTAGGAAGATAAGGGGTGCACGAATAGGGCCATGTGATGTGCGAAGTGCTGTATGGATCTGTGCTGTAAGGGTCTTAGCTCAGGATGGAGCTGTTGCCTTCCCCAGATCTGATGTCTGGCTGCTCTCGCTCCCTAACCTGTGTGCAGGGCTGAACCCTGGCAGAACGCTATCGCCAGCCTGGGGCTTGGCCCTTCTCAGCACTGGGGGAGAGGGCACCTGGGGTTAAGTTGCTAATCAAAAGTTGTGCCCACTAGAGCAAGGCTCTCAACCTTTCCAGAGTACCATACCCCTTTTAGGAGTGATTTGTCTTGTGTACCCCAAGTTTCACCTCACTTAAAAACTACTTGCTTACAAAATCAGACATAAAAATACAAAGTGTCACAGCCGCGCTACTACTGAAAAACTGCTCGTTTTCCCATTTCCCCCATATAATTATAAAATAAACCGATTGACCGAGAAATATGGTCCTTACATTTCAGTGTATAGTATATTGAGCAGTATAAACGTATTGTGTGTTTGAAATTTTAGTTGGTACTGGCTTTGCTAGTGCTCTCTATGTTGCCTGTTGTAAAACGAGGCAAATATCTAGAAGACCTGTGCAACCCCCGGGGTACGCGCACCCCTGGTGGAGAACGGCTGCACTAGAGGGGTTTGGATTGTAAGGGTTTCTCTGAGAAGCCAGCGTGCTGAGCTGCACAGCTCTGGCTCTTGGGAGGCCTGACTGACCATCACACGGACACACACCCACGGGGCACTGCTCAGGCCACTCCCAGGGTCACGCAGCACTGACCTCTGCCCCTTGACTGTTGACAAACCTTTGACCCTGACACAACTGCATGGTGGTGGCAAGGAGGAAAAGCCTCTTAGAGCCCCACATGGCAGTGAACCCCCACTGGCACTCCCGTGGGAACTGGGGAGTCCCAGGCTGGAATTCCAGTGGAGGGGTCTGGAGACGCAAGTCTTTCACAGCCCCTGTCACTCACACATGGATTTCAAACGACAGTGGCCAGCTTCTATTCTGTAACAACCTTTCGCTGCACTGAACAGCTCACTGGGCACTAGGATCATGAAGGAGTAACTCAGGGATGTTCTGCTCTGTTGTAACACTTCCACTGCCAGGTGCCACTGTGCTGCACACAACGGCCTTGGAGAGCTGCTCAGCTGGGGCAGAACCCCCATCTCCTGCACCAAAGCACTTGGCCGTGATGTCTGAGCTAATGGAGAATCTCTGCTATTTGTTAGCAGTGTAGGGCCCAGGACAGCCGGGGGAACCACAAGAGGTACATGGTACACATACACACCAGCCTGTGCATAACCCACTTGCTGAGATAAACTGGCCTTCAGAACCAGCCGTTCAGCTCTTACTTTTGGCATCAACGTAAGACATCCCTGTGCACCACGTGCTTCCACCCTGTAACTTTCACAGTCTTTGCTCGGGCTTGTCTGAGGTGGGATCTTGGGACCTGTCATTCCCAAATCCAGAATTCTCCCCCCGGAAGCAACAGGCTGCGGCACCCCCTCCTCATATGGGACTTTATTCACGGGGATTGAAATGGGCTCCTCCCCACCACCAGCTGAGCTGGACAAAGGTCTGAATGGTTTAATGGTAGGACACATCTGAACAGTTCTGACTCCACCCCAAGGCTTGGATTGGGAATATCTTGCTGTATTATCCCCTGATTGTTTTACGCTTACATACATGCTGAAAATACGGCTTTATTTGGTGTTTGTATATGTGTTTTCTTTCTTGATGTAGGAATTCGATCCAGTGCTCCTGTCCACTCATTTCTAAGTTATCATCTGCAAAAAAACTAGAGAGCCTAGCAGCCCTTGGAATCATGGTTAAAGTTGTCGTTCCCCGCCCAAATCTGAAATGATGCCCCTGGTCACTAGACACTCTAGGCTCCCCCCTCCTTGCCTTAACGTTCAGGCCTCCTGCGTGATTGCCTTCCAGGAGACTGGGCATGCTTAGCACTAGGGTCTGGGAGGGCCCAGCCCCCTCAGCACAGGCTACAGCACACATGGGGCCTGGGGCTGGTACATCTGGTCAGACAGCCTGGCTGTGTACACAAGGGCCAGACAGCTGGGGGGGCTGGTTCGGCAACAGATCAATCCCCATCTCTGCCCTTGGCAGTGACTCTTCCTAGCCAGATGCTTGGTCCGGGGTTAGAGCACTTCCCTAGGCCCTAGAAAACCCAGGTTCAAATCCCTGCTCTGTCCCAGCCTCCCTGGGTGACCTTGAGTGAGGCTCTGGGCCTGCCCTGTGTGATGGGGTAACACTTCCTTCCTCCTGCGGGAGTGTGAGGATAAATGTGTTAAAAGGATTGTGAGGTGCCCAGCTACTACGGTGATGAGCCAGCTAAGCACTGGACCTGGAGCAGCTGATGTTTCTGTACATCTGCACTGAACCCCGGCCTGTCCTGTTTGCAGGACGCTGTTAGCTTCCCTAATTCCCAGTTCTTGGGCACTCAGCCTCGCAAGCTGCTCGGTCCCCCTCTACCACCGGGCCTTTGTTCTCATGCCACTGAGCAGTCCAACCTGCACTGCCTCGCTGGCCGTCGAGGAGGCACCTCCCAAGGGAAGCAGCAGAAACCTAAGTGCTTGGGACAATTCTGCACTGGTGGGAAAGGCCTGTGTGCTAGGGAGCTCTCAAACAATCGCTCCCGTGATAAGGGACAAAACAAGTTTCTTGAGCTTGATTGACCCCTAGTGGCTGAGGGTATTGATGAACCTAAGCCCAGAGGGTTGTGTGTGGAGATGTCCGAGACTCTGTATGTGTTTTCTCTCTTTTTAGCCTTACTAAAGATCACAGGAAGAGACCAAAGTACAACAAGCTACTTGTGAGTATCTGACACAGAAATCCGACCTCCTGTCTCCCCAAGCTGCTGGTGGAAACGCCTCAAATACGGCCCCAGCTGCAATCCCCCTGCTCCATTTTCATGCTGTACCAGGGTGAGCCTAGCAGCAGGTATACCGAAAGCCTTGGTGTGATACTGCACTTAAGGTTGGGGGAGGCCCTCTGGGTTGCAGAGAGATCTCTGTCAGCAGTCATGCTGCAGTGAATCAGTCGGTCTATTGAAAAACCGCTGCAGCTCTTCTACATCAAGCCAAATAAGCAGCAAATATGAAATTTTGTATTTTCCACTTCGAGAGAGTGGGGTCTAATGGTTAGAGTCAGCGGTTGGGAGTCAGGACTCCTGGGTTCCAATCCCAGCTCTGGCAGGGGAGTAGGGTCTAGCAGTTAAAGATGGGGGGATGGGAAGTCAGGATTCCTGGGTTCTATTCCTGATGAGGGGAGAGGAGTGCAGTTAGGGATGGGGGGCCTGGGAATTGGGACTCCTGGGTTCTGTCCCCAGCTCTGGGAAGGGAGTGGTGTCTAGTGGTTAGAGCAGGGAGAGGGCTGAGAGTCCTGGGTTCTGTTCCCACTTCCGCCACTGAGTTTCTGTAATGCCTTGGGTAAGCCTGTTCTCTTTGCCTTGGTTTTACTCCTATTTTAGTCCTTTTTCTTTAATATGAGTCCCCCTCCTCTGTCCACTGTGCAGTAGAACCCCCCTACTCCCACATACTCACTCAGAGCTGCTGCCTGCTGCAGTGTTGCAAAAGTCGTTGCAGAGAGGAGCGCTGGCAGCTGGCAGTGTATTCTACATGTCCTCAAGCGGTGTGTGTGGCTGTGTCCCTGATTACATGTCTCTAAGGGGTGTGTGTGTGTCTGTGTTTGTCCCCCTGATTCCATCTCCCCTAAGGGGTACTTGTGTGTTTTTGACTCCATCTCTCCCATGCGGTATGTGTCTCTGTGAGTCCATCTCCCCCATGGCGTGCATGTGTGTGTCTCCGTGAGTCCATTCCCCCATGGGGGGGTATATGTGTGTCCCTCACTCCTTCCTCCCCCCCACGGGATGTGTGTGTTCCCACATTGCTAGCGGGCTGTATCCCTCCAGCCCTATTCCCCCCAAGATGCTATGTTCCCCCCAACTCCCCACCATCTCCCATTCCTATGGGCGTTTATGCTCAGGGTCCCTCTGGCTTCCTTTCCAGGAACACAACTTCATCAAGCGTTATGAGACACTGGAAGTGGACGTGGCGTCTTGGTTCAAAGACGTCATGGCCAAGACAGAGTCGCCCCGTACGAGCAGCATTCTCAGCCAGCACCACCTGCCTTTCTTCACCAGGTAGCCACGCGGCCAAAACGACGAGCCGGGGAGGGGGCCATGCCAGCGAGAGCTTACGGCCGGTCACCGCCACAGGGTGGGGACGGGGAGGAGACCCATGGCAGCTGCCCCCCCCCACACCTTTGCAAAAGCAACTCTTCTGAGGCTTGGTTGAACCATTCATTTCACCTGCCCTCCTCGCTCTCTCCTCCAGTGTCGTCAGGGGAAGTGGGGGGGCTTGGTTGTTTTCTCTGGAGTGTGGGTTTATTGCTTCCCTTCCGCTAGAGTCCTTGTGTCTCGGGCACCAGCGAGCCGAAGAAGACAAGTCCCTCTCCATCTCTGTCCCATGTTCCCTGGATGGGAAGCCTCTTTCCAACTTGGCTCTGCATCTCCAGCTGGGTGAGAGAAGGCCCCTTTCCAGCCTGGCCCTGCATCTCCAGCTGCTTGGGAGCCTGCAGCCTGCATCCCAGGCGGATGAGAGAAGGCCCTTTCCAGCCTGGCTCTGCATCTCCAGCTGGATGAGAGATGGCCCCTTCCAGCCGTGTCCTGTGCATCGAGCCAGATGAGAGAAGACCTGTTCCAGTCCTGGCCCTGCATCACTGGCTGGACGAGAGAAGGCTATTTCCAGCCCTGGCTTGCTTCTCCAGCTGGAGAAGAGAGGGCTCTTTCCAACCCTGTCCCGCAACCTCCTTCAGACAAGAAGGCTCTGCTGGGAACCTCATACTTCCCTTGGCCCGGAGCGGTGGCGCATCACCGGTTTATGCCTCTCTTCACCCCTCCTGCCGCCCAAGAGACTAGGGGAATGGGGAAGGGAGGCTGGGACCCTCACTCACGCACTGTGAACAAAGACACATGACAATTTTTTACTCCTTATTTATTAAGTTTGGACTCTGCAGTGCTGCGGGCTCCCTGCCATGCCCGTCTGCCAGCCAGCTGCATTGTTGTATGTCTCTTACTTTTCTCTCGTGGTTTGGGATTGTATTGGGGGAGGGGAAAGGGTGAGGGAGGAGCACACGGGGCGTGCGGCTTCAGACTTCACCTAGGAGCTCAGCCCTTGCCCTCTGCTCATTTCATTTTATTTTGCCTTGTGGGTGGGGCTGGGGTGGGTTTCGGGATTATTCTTGCCGGAAGCAGCTCAGCTGAAGTGATTTATGCTGATGATTTTTTTTTTTTAGTTCTGTTTTTGATCTCAGGGGTTTTCCTGTTTCCTTTTTTCTTTCTTGGAGTGCGAACAAAAGTTTTTTGTTTTTCTTCTGTCCGCGGCTTTGTATTTACCAAAGTGATTGCTGCGCTGCTGAGCATTGGGAGAACACGGCTGCATGTTGTTTTTCTTTTGCTATTTAAAAGGAGGGAGTGAAAGTGCAAAAAAAAAAAAAATTAATTCTAGGGGGTAGAAACAAGTGTTTGCAGTCTGCAATCTCCTCCCACCGCGGCAGCTGCGGAGTTGTAAAAATCAAAGACACTAATGAAACTTGAAGTTGTTCTTTTCCCACCACCTCCTTCCTTTAAATCTTGTCAGAGCCCTGGGTTTATTCAGGCTTGTCCTCAGCTGGTGTGAAGGGCGTAGTGGCCAGCAGTGGAATGGTGCTCGTTCAGCACAGCTGCTGTAAGACAGCCCCTCCCGTTTGGCTTCTCCGGAGCTCTGCAGGTGTGTGCCAGCAGATGTGAATCAGTGCAGCCGTGACAACAGCAGAGCTACGCTGGTTGACATCGGCCGGAGGTCAGCCTGGCTCCACCAGTCTCCCCGGTTGACGTTTGCTGAGGATTTGGCTGATAATTGGTTGCATGTCACCTCTTTGGAAGCCTGGGGGGTGTCTTGGGGAAGGGGGCTCCGGTCAGAGCTTTTTGGGGGGCTGTTGATTGTTTCGTTTTTCACTTTCATTCTGATTTGCTGGGGAAGGCAGGTGCCCTCATCAGCTTTGGGAAGCAGGAGGTGAGGAGATTAATCCTGAAAGCCTGTGGGATGAGCTCCGGTCTCCAACCTCCCTTGACCCAGCCTCCGAACAAGACCGTGTAGCTCACAGGGGCTGCGGTTGACTTTCAGCCCATTTTTAGCAGAGATCTTGGCTTTTTGCCTCCAGAAGGACTTGGGTTTGCTTCCTTTCCCAGCTTCCGACTGGAACGTGGCATGGGCTCCCCTCCAGCAGGTTTGGGTTAGGCTCACCATTTCCCAGCTCCAAGCAGGATTGGGCTCTGCACAGCCCTTGCTGCTGACTGGGAGAGCTGTACGTCGCTCTGACAGTGCCCCAGGTGCTCAGATCCGATGATGATGGGCAAGTTTTTTTACAAATCCCAGCCAAAAAATAGTGACATGGAGAAGGTCAGGTGCCAAGCAGATTTGGGCTGCAAGGTTCCTTGAGATCCTGAGTCCAGCTCGCAGCCGAGAACCATATTGCACTGTTGGCCCCATTCCTCCAGTCCAGCGATAGACAGAAACCTCCTAGCAAGGGGTCCCACAGGCTGCAGGTTGGCACCACTCATCTTGCCCTGCCTGGTCTTTTTTGTCCAGCACACTGAAACCACTTAGTGCCCATGGTTCTCAGAAAGGGAGGTGGAGCCTGGGTGGGTGGAAACATGAACACAGCTGCCTGGCAGTGCCTTGCACAGTGCTCTGTTCTGCTCTGGGTGGGGCGGACCGGGGACAGTAGTTAAGTATCGGGGTAAAGGAAAGTGTGTATATTGGGTGGGTATGGGATTGCTGGCCTGGCTCTGCAAGGGGAGGATCCAGAGAGCATCCAGGGCAGGAGGATGAGCAGAGACCAGCAAAGTGCCTGCTTTATCTCGGGCATCAGGAACAGAGCATTCTGCTGTCCCCACAAGGTCAGCAGGATAGGGAGGTAGGAAGGATCTTCAAACCCAAATGCAAGTTCTGGCACAATACATCGCAGAGCCCCTCTTTCCCCACAAATGGGAGCTGGATGGGAGAGACACCCCCGCACTAACGTGGCAGCAAGGAAACCTGTCGGACTGTTGGGGTGGGAGGAAGAGGTGCCCCTCTGCCTTATGGCGGGGGCGGGGGTGGGGGACATGTCTCCTCCTTGGGTCTCCAGGGAGAGCTTACAGCTGTTTGGTTCCTCAGTGGTGGATAGCTGTTAAAAAAACAGAGGAGGAGCTCAGAGCAGCTGGCACAGGGAACGAAGGGAGCCCTCAGCTTCCGACACATGAAGCTAAATCAGAAAGGTTGTCAAAGAAGCTGTAAACGCAGTGCAGGATACCACATGTGGCCATTTCCAGGTGGCTTTCTAGATGCCCTGAAGATTAGCCCTCGCCCAAGCCCTCCTTTGCTACCGCCTCCCATCTCTTCACAGAGGACTTAGCGAAGACTTCCCGCAGAACCCATCAGCCACAGCCATTCCACCGCTCTGAGGATCTGAAGCCTCTGGCATGGCACTGCAGAAAAGCACAGCACTTCCAAGCCTGCGCTGCTCCATCCTTGCAAAGAAAATAGCCCTTGGGAGGCATTAAGGAGTTGTTGGTGTTGAATCTGGTCCTGCCAGTCTATTTCCCCTCACATCTCTCCTGCTAAGAGTCACCATTGCCGGCAATCACTGGAGTGGACATTTGCAAGCGCATCCTGCAGTTAGATCAATACAGTTTAACTCATCCTCACAATGCAGTTGGCATAGAATTTCCTAGCTGCAGGTGGAAATTATGGGACCAGCTGTATCCTCAGGAATCTAAGTCCTAAGAGCTATAGATTTTGGCTTGTTCTGTTTTTAAATGTGGAAGAGGCCCTCAGTCTGAACAGTGAGAACTTTGTTCCAGTGTGGATACAGAATAGACTCAGCAGGGTCCCAACTCTACTGCCCTGTGCTAGGCCCAGGGCGAAAGGAGAGAGCCTTCTGGTGGCCCTTTCAGAAGCTGCTGCTGATTGGTGTGGTGATGCGTTACAAGACATAAAGGGAACTAGTTCTCTAGCCTCAAGGACTTGAAGTCTCAGGCAGACAAGAGAGATTGGGATGACAGCGAAAGGCGGGCCTGGAGGGAGCATTGTTGAGGGAAAACGAGAGAGAGGATTTCTGGCACAGAAGGTCGGAGGGATTTGTTACTGTAACTAGGAAAGTGCGGGGAGGCTGTTGGTGAACTTGGAAGCAAAGTATGTTGGGGATGGCGGTGAGTTTTAGGGATGCTTCGGTTTGGAGGCCGAACAGGTAGCGCTGGGCCTGCAATCTCGGCTTAGTGAAGAAGTTTCAAAAGTTGAAGTGCAAACTAGGCCAGAGAGGACTGTGCAAAAGGGAGATTAAACCGGGGCAGGGAGCAGAGTTTTATAGGGGAACCCAGCAGGACCCCCGTAGGAAGCTGTGGAATGTAAAGCCATGTTTTACCCTCCACGGGTTGGGAGGCGCTTGTGCCTTGCTCTAACTCTTGGCCCAGTGTCAGTCAGTGACAATCAAACCACTTACCATGGCAGCTGATATTTCAAGTTGTGGGTTTGAGTGACGGAAGAGAGAGTTAAGTGGGGTACTCAGTACAGCAATTTGGCCAGTATCCGTCACTCCCTGGCACTAGCATGTTGCAGGGACTCCCAGGAAGGTTATTGGACACTGGTTGTACCTGCCCCTGGAGCTACCTTTCCCTATGATGCACATAACCTCTTCCATGCCATTTGCCACATGTTCCCAAGAGACCCAAGCAAAGGCCGCTCCGCCAAGGGGATGCATTTGTTTTTGATGTCAGGAGAAAGCTGTTGAGGGTGTTGCCTAGTAGGAGAGCATTAAAAGGAGGGAAGAGGATTTTCATGGACCAGACAGGACATGTTGGCTGGAGGTCCATCTACTGTGGAACTGGAGTGCCCTGGATGGGCCCTTTGTAGCAGAAGAGGTGGAATTTTACAATGCAAATATCCTCTGGAGAATCCAGCATGTTATTCACACTGAAGGGAAGGCGTAAACAGCTGAGTCTCATTAACTTAATGAAAAGAAGATTTAAGAGGTGGTTGACCATGGTCTATAAGTACCTATTCAGGGAGCAGATTTCTCAAACCAGAGGGCTCTTTAATCTAGCAGACAAAGGCAGAACGGGATAGAACGTCTGGGAGCTGACAAATTCCACCTGGAACTCAAGGCCCACCTTTTTAACGGGGATGGGGATTAACCAGTAGAACAGTTTGCCAAGGGCTGAGGTAAGAGCTCCACCCCTTGGAGTTTCTAATTGCAGGCTGCACGTCCATCTAAACAACGCCCTCAAGCCCAACCACAAGTCAGTGGGCTGGATGCAGGAATCCCTGGGTTAGGCTCTGCCAGGTGGCCTGATAGTCCCATCTTGCCCAATAGTCTACGAGTAGCCAAAAGGGAAGTAGATTGCAAGTGGGTAAGGATCGGGAGGCCCAGCACGCAGCCTTCTACTGGTTCAGTGGGGGTTTCCGGCAGCTTGGCAAGGCACGTTGGGATGGGTGGAGAGCAGAGGCGAGAATCAGAGGTTCGGGTTAGAGCGCCAAGTGAAATGCAGCCCGTGCAGGGCAGAGCAGCGGGGACGGAATGTGGGGGAATGTGCCTTTGGATGGTAGGATAAAGTGGAGATGGTGAGTAGAAGCAGAGAAGGGATTAGTGGAGAAGTAATTGCGATTGACTCTTGGGGAAATGGTTTAAAATGCATTAGCAGGAAGCTGCCACAGAGCAGTGTCAGCGCAAGGAATCTGGCTCTTTGGCGTATCCAACTGGTGATACCCTCTGGCGTGGCTGATCGTCTCCAGATCCAGCATTTAGGAATTCTGTGCCTGTGTATCCAATGAAGCATCTAGGCTGATCCTATGGCAGAGAGAGCTTTTCGGCGGGATCCGAGCAGGACCATGAACAGCAGAGCAGCAAATGCTGCCCGTGCTGCAAGATCATCTCTCGAGGAACTGGTGCAGTTGCCTTAAGAGGCTGTAAATCACTCCCCAGGTGCGCTTCGAATTTGATGACCACCCGGAAAACAGCTGCCAGATCCGAAGAGGCAGAAGTTTTCAGGTTGGATTCTTGTTGCTGTTCAAACCCCTCTTGCTCTGTTTGATTAACAGCCACAGCAGTGGGTTGGCTCCACCCGACAGATGCTGATGGTCAGTATTTACCAGGTAGCCCAAGAAGTCTTCAACCTAGTGACATTAGACGTGCAAGGATTTGATTGAATGTGAATTTCAGCCGACAGAGAGCCAGAGTCCACTATTGTCTCAACCCCTAATGTTCAAAAGACATGAATCAGGCCCTTCAAAATCATGAGATTAGCTTAAAAATCAGCTGATCATTTTGGGTTTCTTTTCATTTACCTTCTGGCTTTTGAGCCTTTAGCAGGGGTCTCACTTTCAAGCTTTTCTAGGGCTAATAACTAAAGGAAAGCGGAGATTCTCCTGTAATCACAGGACTCCAGGAGCTGAGAGCTTTAAGATACCAAATATTGCAATAAAAATACAGGCTTGACAACACTGACCTGATCCTCAGCTACTGAAAATCAGCGTCACTCTATTGACTTCAGTGGAGTGATGCTGATTTACACCAGTGGGGGATCTGTTCCCATTGACTCTAATGGAATGATGGCCATTTACACCAGCTGGAGATTTTCCTCATTGACTGCAGTGGAGTGACACCAATTTACACCAGCCAGGATCTGGTGGAATCTGTCTTTGATTTTTAACTACTCAGAGTCAGATTTTTTCATGTGCTCAGCTCCCCAAAACCAGGGCCAAGTCTTCATCAGTGCACCTGTGTAGGCACTTACCTGACATGACCACTTGTTCCGTGGATGCTGTTGGGTGCTGAGACCTTCTGAAAACCCAGATGTTTCACTTCAGTGCTGACATGAGAGCTGAGCCCTTTAAGGAAATGTGGCCTTTAAGGCAGGTCTTTTCAAAGGAGTCCCTTGGCTCTCAGGTTCAGGGGCCTGTTTGCTGGATGCTGCACAGACACACAGCGAGAGACGGTCCCTGTCCTGAAGATCTCACAGTCTAAATAGCCAAAAGGTGGGTGGGGAAACTGAGGGCCAGTGGCAGAGCCAGGAGTAGAACCCAGGCCTCCTGAACCCCACTCCAATGCCCCAGTTAGAATCTGATCCTTCCAACTCTACCATTGGGGCTGACCCTGCCTCATTAATGTGTGTGATTTCAACTGGGCTGTTAATATGGGCCTCTCTTCCGCAGAGCAGTTCACTGCATGCTTGGCTCTTGCTGGTTTTGTGCAGGGCCGTGCTGAACTGGTGTCTTGAGTGAGGGTTGCTAGATCAAAGCAGTTATCGGCTAAGTGCTGAGACTGGATCGGATCCAGGATTTTGGAAAGGCATCACAGTTTGGTAGCGGGCAGGGGTTTGCGAAAGTACTGGCTTCCAATGAGGGGTTGTAACCTAAGAGTTTGCAAGTTACAGAGTAACAACCGCGTTAGTCTGTATTCGCAAAAAGAAAAGGAGTATGAAGTGAGCTGTAGCTCACGAAAGCTTATGCTCAAATAAATTGGTTAGTCTCTAAGGTGCCACAAGTCCTCCTTTTCTTTTTAAGAGTTTGCAAAATTGCTTCCAGTCATCTTAGAATCTCTGACCGGTAGGGGGCACAGTCCCAGTCCCTTTCACTTCAGCTGAGATCAGGCCCTGCCTCTTAAGGGGAAACAGCCCCACTTTTCACTCAGTGTTTCTGACATTCCCACAGTGATATAACCTAAATTGAACACAGACCCCATGGGTAGGGATGGGGTGGGTGGGTGGACGACAAAGGCTTTTTCAATAGTTTAAACGTTGGGATGTTTTTTCAAGGAGAAGAAGAATTGCCAGGATTGGGGGGAGGGTGGAAAAATGCAGTTTTATTGCATTTTTTTAAATTATTTTTTTATGTTTTAATTTAGAACAAATCTCTGTTAATATTATTTTAATTCGGGTGGTTACGTGTTTTTTAATCGCAGATCTGACATCTGCTCTTATTTTATTATATTTTTTCTGTGTGTGCGTGTGGGAGGGTGTGGGTGTGTGGGTGTGTGCAGGTGTGTGCATGCATTCAACTGGGGATTTTAAAGAAAACAAAAAACAAACAAAAAAATTCATGCCAAAGGTAGGGCAGAGAATAGCTGGATAGACAATTATATTCTAGGTATTAGCATTTCACTATATTATCTATATATTATATTATATTATTATTATAAATTCGCATGTTAAAACCTAATAGGCGTAACTTCTATCTTATATGGAAAGAGACTTTAGCTTTTGATCGCTTGTACATTCGGTCACTCATCTGTCTTGATTCTTGGAGAGCTGACTTGAATCTAATAAGCTTTAGTAGTTTCCCCAAGGTGGGGCTACTGGCTTTATACCTTTTAGTAGCCACCAAAAAAATTGAAAAGAAAAAACCTTGGGTCTAATTTTCAAAAGCCCCTAAATAACCCAGGAACCTAAGTCTTATTTTCAAAAGTGATTTAGGCACTTGGAGGCCTCGTCATCATTGAAGGTAAATGGGCTCCTTGGGCACATTTGAAAATGGAGTATAGGCACTTTTGAAAATTGAATCCGTTGTCTTTTAAAAAGGTGTCATTTGGCCAAAGTTGAATAGAGAGGTCTGGAAGCAGAGTGACTGGCAGTCCTAGATCACGACAGCAAAAATCAATTCAGGGTACAGGGGGCACCACCAATCTGTGTCTTTAAGTTTCTTGCAGAGCTGGCTGATTCTTGCATCGAAATCCACCCTTTACCATTAATGTTACAGCTACACCAGGATTCTCACTGGCCAGCTGTTTAGCTTTAAGTTTGCTCAAATATCCCTTTGCCCTTCCCTCTTCACTCTCAGTAATTGCAGGAAATCCAAACCTTACAAATTATTTATTGGCCAGCAGAAACTTTTTGCGTGCGTTTTGTGTGTCCTTTAAATGTATTGTATTTTTTTTTAAATCTTCCCCCTTTCCTTTCCTTTCTGTGGGATATATTGATATTTATCTACCGCGCGCGCGCGCTCTCTCTCTCTCTCTCTCTCTCTCTCTGCTTAGAGCTGGTATGTGGAGTGAGGAGTAGGCGGTGGCATTTTATTGGGGAGAATTGAGCCATCCATAAACTCGGGAGAGAGATTTCCTCTCGTGATTTGGCAGCTCTACAAATAAAGTCAGATGGTTTCCTTTTATTCTCTCACTCTGCAGTGACATTTTAAAGAAACGATTATCATAGCTGGGAGCCAAAAATCTTTGCCTCTTAAAAGATTTTCCTAGAGTGCCATGAATGGATGTGGGGGCGCTTGAATGCAACGTGGGATCTGCTTCCCACCTTGGAAACTCTCTGAGAGGCTTACAGGCTGACAGCTCAGAAGAAGGGGGAGGGGAGTTATCGGGGAGCCAGCCTCCCACTGAGTGTGATGGGCTCTGGGTCTGGCTTGCGGCGAATGAGGGCCAGGAGACAGTGGTAGCAGGTATAGAGGACAGCAGGGATTAGCACTGAGTGGGAGGAGCAAGAGTGTGGAAGTAGAAGTAGCTGGGGTGTGTGGGTGTGGCCAGGATGTGTGGGAGGGGCCAGAGGAGGAGCCATCACCTTTAGCAAACAGTGCAATCAATGAGAAGGGTATCTAAGCAGGGAGAATTACGTCCCCAAGTTGGGATTGTAATGAATGCTGAGAGCCAGAATCCAGCATTTAGGCCACGGGAGAGGGGGCTAGGGGTTGTGATGGGTTTCCCCCATCTTTACTTGAGGCAGGAAACGCCGGCTCCCACTTCCATTCTCTGGCAAGCCCAGCATATGTTCAGGGCTTTTTTGGTAGTGTATTAATAATGCTGGGTTTTTTACACTGCGATTTAATATTACACCAGTGTTTGAAAAAAAGCCATTAAAATAGGGGTTGGGGTGGGTTTTTTGGTTTTGTTTTGTTTCATTTTGTAGCAGCTAAATGTGTTAGCAATGCCAAAGCATTTAAAGATTTTAATGGGGTGGGGCAAAGAAAGGGGCACCATGGCATTTTCAAGGCATCGCCTGGTTTATTAAAGCTGCCTTGGATTTTGTCCAGTGTAAATTTCTCCACCTGCTTCCCCTCCACCCCCCACCCCCTTGACAGGGTAAGGAAAGTTAAACTGCGCCTCCTGTTGGCTGAGTAGAGGAATGTTCTCAGGTATGAAGCTGATCTCCGCTCACAGTGCTGGCGTAAGGCCTCAGAATCACAAAAGTCACACTTGACCCCTATGTGAACTAGGAGTCAGGACTCCTAGGTTCTGTTCCCAGCTCTGGGTGGGGAGTGGGGTCTAGTGGGTAGAGCAAGGGAGCACTAGGAGTCAGGACTCCTGGGTTCTGTTTTGAGTTTTGGGAGGATAATGGGGTCTACTGGTTAGAGCAGGGGGTGTCTGGAGTCAGGACTCTTGGCTTCTATCCCCAGGTCTGGGCTGTAGTGATTGCAGTAGGGGTGACTAGGAGTCAGGATTCCTGGGTTCTGTTCCCAGCTCTGGGAGGAAAATGGCATCTAGTGGTTAGAGCAGGATGATTGGGAGTCAGGATGACTGGGTTCCATTCTTACAAGGAGCCTAGGCCTTGTGACGAGATCAGTTTCTGTGTGTGTGTGTGTCGGGGGGGGGGGGGTTATGATGGCTTGCTATTTATGCGACGCTGAATTCTTTCCTAAATCCCATTATCTTGAAGGAGGCAAACTCTGAGCCTGCAGCATTGGGTTGTGCAACGTTCATTCCCCTTTTTGCAACTTTTAAGTGTGCTTCGTGACTTTCAAAAGGGCGAATCTGCGTCAAAGGAGCAGTGGAAGGGAGGAGTTTCCTGCGCAGATTTTGTTAAAAAAGTATCTTTTGCTAAACTTCCCTCTGGAAGGCTGCATCTTCCCTAGGAAACCAGGTGTCTTAACCCATGTTAAATAAGGTGCCAGCAGTTTATAGTTTTCACACTTGTTGGCAGATTGAGGGGTCACCTCGATCTTCTGGTTTGTGTGAAAACTACACAGTGCTTTGTCTTCCCTGGGAATCTTACCTAACATGGATTAAGAACACACCTTGTTTCTTACTGAAGACACGGCCCACTGTCAGAAGACAGGGTACTGGGCTAGATGGACCATTGATCTGACCTAGTATGGCTGTTCTTATGTTCTTAACTGATGGAGCCCGTTGGGTTAATAGACCTGTGGAACACCAGTCCCAAGCTTGGAAGGAGCGCTCTCTCCCTTCCAAATTCAGGAATCATGTTGACATTTTCACGAATTGTGTGTGTTATTCCTGAGCATGGGCATCTTACTTGGCTCTCCCAAGTTGCCTGTAGTAACTTTACTGGTTCTTAGTCCCCTTTTCTCCCTCAGTCGTAATCCAGACGACATGTCAAGCTTGTTGTCCCTCTGCTACCAACCAAGCTGGTCTTGTTAATCTCAGTGGGTTTCTTGGATTTAAAATAAAAAGAGAGAGAGAACAAAAAACCCACAAAATATTTTAAAAGGAAATTGTTGCATATTTTAATAGTTTTTTTTTTACTCTGTTGTTTGTAGAAACCCTCTTAGAAGCTTGAAAATAAAAAATTCTTTCCCTAAATGGTTGTCTCTTTCCACTCAGCAAATGTCTCCAGTATGAAACCTTCTGTTTCTACAACCGCTTTCTTCCCACGGCTGTTACTCTGAATCCATAGTGATCTCCTTGCCCAGCAGTGAAATGCAGCCACGTCTGGGTGAGATACCACAACTTTTTAATGGCACACGGCAATGCCGCACAATGGGCAGCCCTGAAATGCAGCCACCTCTCAGCTGAGATACAGCAGCTGTTCAATGGCACACAGGAATCACTCATGCAGTGCTGAAATGCAGCCCCCTCTGTGTGGGGTGCTGCAGCTGTTTAACAGTTGCATAGCAACTGTATGCAAGTCAAAAGGTGAAGAATCATGGCTTGATTTGAAAATGGAAGGGGGTGGGGATTAGGGTGACAGAAGGTAATTTACTCATATTGGAATTAACCCAGACATCAGGATTAACTGAATCTTGAGTAGGATAGCGCCAGGAGCTCCTTACTGACCCTAAGCAAGGACCTTGGTTTTATGTTTCTTTGGAAAGACTAAAACCTATTCACCAGGGAATTGATAATGTTCTTCCTCTGGGTTTAAAAATAAAACTATATCTGGAGAGGTGAGTTGAATTAAAGGTCAGATCTGATAAAGTGCTAAAACAGGAAACCATTTTTACACAATGTCTGAGGCAGGTACATAGTTTTTTGCTACATTTTCAGAAATTGTTCTCTTTCCGAGGACCCCCGTTGTCTCTTAAAATGACAGCTCTGTTCATGAAACAAAATAATTTTCTGTTACCTGTGAGAGTGAGGCTTCCAACTGATTTGTTTAAAAAATAATTACATGCTAATTAACACAGAAATTTGTGCAAAAATAATCATTTAGAATTTACCTTTCCAGTGACTTTTTTGTTTGGTTGGGGTTTTTTGTTTGTGTGGGTGTCTGTGATTCGATGGATTTAAATGTACAATTTTTACCATTCTCACGCCTCTTCCTAAAGGAATGGAGGAGCCAGTTGCTAGGGCATGGGATTGAGAGCCAGGACTCCTGGGTTCTATTCCAGGGTCTGCATCACAGTGCCACTGTAGGTAAGTCACTTGGCTGCTCTGTCCTCAGTTTCAGTCTTACCAACCTCAAGAGTTCAAAAAGCATGAGTCAGGCTTGAAAAATGAGGCGATTGGTTTAAAAATCAAGAGGGGTTGGTTGTGTTTAATAATAAAAGGGGGGGGGGGGGGATTTGCCTTCTGGGTTTTGAGCCAGCAGGAGGTCACATTTTCAAGCTTTTTCTCCTCAATCACAAGGACCAGAAACTTTTTTTTTTTTAAATGAAAACTCAGATTCTCACTCAAATCACCTGACTGCTGGAGCTGGGGCTTTAAGAAAAGCACCAGATATTGCAAGGATCCTGACAAAATCCTGAGAGTTTCAGCACTACAGGTTTTAGCTTGTTTGGGTCTCTCCGAAGGGATGGATGGGTCAGTTGATAGAGCCCAAGATTTTGAGGTAAGACTCCTGGCTGTGCATCGCTGTGTGGTTCTAGGTAAGTGTGCCTCAATTTCTCTCTTGCCAAATTGGGCGTGTGCAGGGAATGATGCTGATCATTCTTGTTAAAGGGAGTTGCTTGGCACTTCAAAAAGCATCCACAGTTGGGGCCAGTTTCCCCCACAAGTGGGGGCACCCAGAAGTGTCACAGTGGAAGCTGCTGGGGGCTTGTGTACTTTTGAAAATTCTTTACATTCCCAAAGGGGAGCCGTGCCCTGAACAAGCCACATCTATCCTACGAAAAGCCCTTCGCAAACAGATTCTTTTAAGATTTTCCTGGGTGTCTGCCTCTCGCTGTGCTGTCGGCCGAGGCCTCCCTTGTCAGGCAGCATCGGAGTGGGAAAAATGTCCGTGTTGTGCAGACAGTGTGACAGCAGGGTTTCAGTTGTCAAGATCCCTAAGCTTTTAGTCAGTGGCAGCAGCTGCTGAGCAGCAGAGGTGGGTGGAGCAGCCTTGAGAGGGGTTTAGCTGAATTGCTTTTTTGCAAAGGCTTGTTTTGCTGGAGGAGTTAAATGCAGTCTGTTCATCGGGGCCCGATCCAGCACTTAGTCCCAATCAGGATTGGGTCCTTAAACAGCCCTGGGAAAACATCCATAATTTTAAAATTGTCCCAAACTGTCTTCCTCCGTAGCTGCAGGCTTCAATGCTGGTGTCTACATCTTAAAATTGGAGGGGGTGCAGAGAAGAGCCCCCAAAGCGATCTGAGGAGTGGAAAATAATGCTGTTTGGTGAAACGGTTTAAGAGCCCGGTTAGCTCACCAAAAAGAAAAGCAAACAGTGTCTTGTTTATGGCATAACCTCCTGGGCCGTAATGGGCCCGTTAGTCTAGTGCTGAAAGATCAAACAAGAACCAATGGCTGGAAGTTAAAGCCGGTCAAATTCCAAATAGAAATAAGGCAGGTTTTTAACGGGGAGGGAGATTGATCAGTATTACAAACTCCTAGGGAAGAGGTGGATTCTCCAGCTCCCAAAGCTTTCAAATCCAGACTGGCTGCCTTGCTGGCAGGTGCATTAGCCAAACAAGTTCTTGGGTTCAGCGGTAAATGCGTGAAACGCAATGGCTTCTGCTATACAGGAGGTCAGACCAGATAATGTAACCGTCCTTTCTGGCTTTAACCTCTGTGAATTCTACCTCCGGCATTACCCTGGTAAATGATTTCCTATTCCAGAGGCTTCAGCATCTATCCTGATGCAGGAAACAGAACCCCGCCTCATCCCCTAGGTGCTGCGAACAGAGATGGATGGAGCCCTTGCTCCCTGTACTGGATAGTTCTTTTCCCCTCCTGCTTCCCTGAGATACTGAATGCCCCGAATTTGAGATTTGCCCAACTGACAGTAGCTGAAGCTTGACACCCCCAGACTTGTTCTAGATGCAGCGGGACTGGACTGGCTTTGGCAGAGGGACGCACAACAGAAGGGTGTTACTGGTCAATCCAGGCTCCAGAGGGAGAGGCCGGCTCGTTTCCTTCTCTCCCATCTAGTTTTAACCTCTGTGTCAATGTGGTTCTGTGCACAAATGAGACAGCAGAAATGACCCTTTCTAACACCCAACTGGGCTCCTGCCCATGCGTGCATTGGAGCCAAATCTGCTGCTTAGAGTGACAAACAAACTGCGGAGCCAGTGTAGCTACAGGAGAGTGAGCTGGAGTCCACTCCTGTCAGTTGCCCTTGTGCATTACCCTTGATAGCAATGGGGCCATGCAGGGGTTACGGGGGGTATCGTGGGGGGGGGGGTGAGGCTGTGTGGAGTGTTGGGGGTAGGGCCGCAGCACAGGGGTTACTGAGGATAGAATGGTTAGTGATTGGGTTCCTGACACTGCAGGGAAGCTTTTAATAAAAATCCGAGTTTTATTATTGTTCCTGCCAGGTTTGAAAATCCCTGTCTTTAACAAAACAACTTCTGGGGCCAAAAATTAGAAGCAACAGGGTCTGGAGAGCAGCAGGGGACAGTCGACGCTAAAGCACAGGGCTGGGGGTCAGAACTCCTGAGTTCTACTCTCTGCTCTGGGTGGGTGGGGGGATCTAGTGTTTAGAGCAGGGGGGAATAGGCTAGCAGAGAGGACTCTGGGAGGGCAGTGTGGTCTAGTAGTGAGGAGATTGAACCAGGACTCCTGGGTCCTATTTCCAGCTCTGAGTGGGGGCGGGGTCCTAACAGTGTAGTAATAATTGGGCCTACCGCTCTTGGGAGTCTAACTGGGAAGTGGATAAAAGTTCATAAAGTGTCACAACAACCTATAACAACAAAGGCTGGTGGGAAAAGATGCAAAAGGGAGACAGACAGACAGAATTAGTCCAAACAAAAAAACCTCCTGATACCACTCAAGGACTGTGTTATGATCATGCCCAGTAAACTACGGGAGTGTGGGACCAGATGTCAATGAAGTAAAAATTGGTATGTCAGAAATGAGGCTTAGTTGGGGAACAAAATCCTGAAGGGATGGGCTAGGCCACCTGTCTCCCTTTGGGGGTCCTTAAAAAAAGCGATTTTGGGGGGAAATACGGTTGTGGAAGTGGGAGTCAGAGTGCAACAAGTGCTGAGGGGAAGGAGCAAACTTCATCATCATGGCTACCACCCCTGCCTGAGATGCACCGGGACACGACTGGGCCTTCCTTGTCCTGCTCCAAAGAGGGCCAGAGAGAGTGACCCAGACAACATCACCACCTGCACTGACTCCGGCTAAAGCCCGACCCCACCTGGGATGTGAGACTATTTCTTCACCTGCCCCCCTCCCCTCCACGGGTCCTTTTCCTTCCCTACCTTCTTCTCTTCCCTCCTGATGCCTTCTGGCAGAGCCGGCAAAGACTGTATATTTTGCAATGCCCTAAACAGCCCAGCGCTGGTACAAGTTTGCCAGGTCTCAGAGTGGCTGATCAGTCCCTGTGTGCCGCTGTTTCTCCAGCAGGGAGGTGGCAAGTGAGAGTCAACGGCAGAAGGAGAAGCTGCATCCCTTGCATCTTCTCTCCCCTCTTGCATGTGTTTAATGTGCAAATGCATTACCCACTTTTCTTTCTCTTCTGCGTCTTTAATAAGAGGGCAAAGGGGTGTTTAATGGGCTGTTTGCTGCGGGACTAAGCAGGCTGATGGCTCTGGTTACCAAACCCCAAACCTTAATGTCAAATAGGGACAGGGTCACGTTAACATCTTTCACTCTTTGGGACCTTCTATTCCATCTAGATTAACACAACAACCGTGAGACAGGGATTGAGCCAGGACTGGCTGTGTGACCTCGACCAAGGCCTTTGAACCCTGTGCCTCACTTTCCTCTTCTGGGGGTAACACATCTCTGCCTTGTTGGGCTGGTGTCAGTGAGCAAGCCCTGGAGGATGCCCTGGGCGGGTGAAGCAGACATGTTAGGCCCAGGCTGCTGGGAAGGGGTGTGGGTATCTCCACTCTCCAGTCCAGCTGTTGTTTCATTGTCCTAGCCAGTGATCCATGAAAGCAGCTGCAAATTACCTGTGTTCCACCTTGCAGCCCTTCCCCTCACCCCTGCCGTGTGGGTGGCAGCGAGTCACAGCGACCCAGGGTTTGGCTGCCTGGGGGTTAGCGCAAGGCCTAGAACCCAGCGCCTCTCCCACCCTGCCTGCATTAATCATAAATCCACCCATCTCTGGGGCGACCCAAACTCCCCCCTTGGGCAGCTGGTTTTCTTTTCTTCCTGGCCCCCATGGGAGGAGATCGGTATCTCCCACCTCCTGGCGCTCAACAGCTAGGGCCACATGAGTGCAACAGGGCTCAGCCCTGCCAGACGTTCACCCCCTGCTTGCCTGGTTACAGATGGGCGGAGTTACGCCGGGGAGACCAAAGGTGGGAGGTTGCGTCCAGCTCTGGGGTACGGCACATCAACAATGGGAGGGGGTTCACTTTGTTGATAAAGAGCATCTCTCTGTCTGTGCCCTACCAGGGACTGGCATCTTTTTGAGTGGTGGGGAGGGGGCTGGGATGCAGGACTCCTGGGTTTTGTGCCCATTTCTGGGAGGAGAGGGTTGGGATCCAGGATTCTTGGGTGTGATTCCCTTAAAAACCGTTGGGAGTCTAATCTCTCCCCTCCCCTGCTCTCTGGTAACCTGACCCTGAGGAGTTGTTATTTTTAAACCTCCCATTGACCCAGATTATTTGTATTCTTCCAATTATTTTTAACTTCCCTGCAGGGAGCAATGAATCCAGCCAGAGCAAAGGGACCCGATGGCCATGGGCCTCTAAGCCCCAGGGACCCACTGCTTTCTGGACTAGCATAAAAGAGCCAAGATCCCTTTGCAGCCTGCGCCCACAACCACCTGGAACCCAAGAGTCCTGGCTCCCAGAACCGCCCCCCCTCCCAAGCCTCTTTGCTGTTCTGCAATCAACGCTGCTGCAAGGTAAAGGTGCCCCGGCAGCCTGCTCGTGAGTAGGGTTTGCCATGACCCTGTTCCATGGGGATCTGGCTGGATGTGAGCGGGGGCTGGATTGGAGTCTGATCCCCTCCCAACTTTGCGTCTGTCCTGGATCCAGCTGACACCGGATCAGGCTGTGTGGCAGTCCCAGAAGAGGTACCCCAGGGACAAGTCAGCCCCTTGGCATGTCAGTGAGGGGCAGGGGTAGCTGGGAATGGGGAGGAAAGAGTGGGGAATGTTTCTATATGGAACAAGCCTGCAGAGGCACTGGGAGCCAGGACTCCTGGGTTCTATTCTGGGCTCTGGGAGGGGAGTGGGGTATAGTGGTTAGAGCAGGGGGGCGTGGGAGTCCAGATTCCTTGGTTCTTTACCATCCTCTGGAAAGGGAGATGGAGTCCAGTGGTTAGAGCAGGAGGCTGGAAATCAGTGGGACCGTGGGCATATCTTACCCTCTTGTGCCTCAGTTTCCCTATCTATAAAATAGCAATAAAGGCAAACCTGGGGAGTTGGGAGGCAAAATTAATCTCTGCAAAATGCTCTGAGATGCATCAATCTTGTAGGTAAACCTTCCCCACCCCACCCCACCCCATCCCAAACTGGGTAACCTGGCAGGAGGGGGAAGGAGTCTGGGAGCAGGGGATACAGGTTCCCTGCTAAGCAGGAAAAGGTAGGGGGGAGGATAGTGGGACACCCTTCCTAGGGGGAGGTGTCTAAATACTAGGAGGGAAATCTCATTATTGCCCTGAAGCAGCCCCCCCATGCTACTTGGGGGGAGCACTCCTGGGGTGTGTCCGTCCTTGTGTCACATACTTCCCCATCCCCTGTCTGGATTCTTGGGTGGGGAGGATCCCTAGTCTCAGCCAGGGAGTAACACTGACCAACTCGTGTGAGGTTGGAGGAGGTACATTCTGCATCCCAGACACTGAATGACTGGGCCCCTGGACTCCCCCTTCCCCTGCCCTGAAACCCCATCCCCCCCCCCAGCCCCCTCTATTCTGGGTCCCAGAAACCCCTCCCTCACCCTGGAGCACCCCCGGCACTCACTACAGTTTTGTCTTTCTCTCTGCCTAGGATCACCCCGCCGCATCCCCTGGTCAGATCGGGAAGTCCTGCACACCGGGATTGCAGGGGATGGCAGCTTGGAGCCCGATCCTGCTGCTGCTGCTGTGGGGCCAGTCGGCAGGTGGGTGCCGGGGGAATGGGGAGGCCAGTCAGGCCCCCACCGGGAGATGGATGGAGGGAGAGGGGGTGTCATCAAATGGTCAATGTGTGTCCCAGTGCCCTACTTCCACCCTAACCACTAGACCAGTGGTTTTCAAACTCTGTATTGGTGATCCCTTTCACACAGCAAGCCTCCGAGTGTGACCCCCCCCCCCCTTATGCATTAAAAAGGAGGGTAATTTAGTAGGGGTTGTGAGCCCTATGGAACTGACAGCTTGCAACCTCCCTGTAACCTTCTGAGGGCTCACGGTCCCCCAGTTTGAGAACCCCTGCACTAGCCCCCACTCCACTCCCAAAGCCAAGGATAGAACCCAGGAGTCCTGGCTGCGAGCCCCCATCCTCTAACCATTAGACCACCCTGCCATTTCTGGGCGGGCAGGAGGTTCCCCTTCCAGGCACAGACCAGCTGCCCCCACTTTGGGAACTGCACTCCTTTGTCTGGCTCCTGCTGACCAGGGCCCTTTCTCTCTCCTCTACAGCCGCCTGGCACTGGGCCCTGTGCCAGGCTCGCCCGCTGTCCGCTCACCACCCTGTGCTGGGCTTCTGGGAGCGGATCCGTGCAGGCACGGGTTGTGCCAGCCGGGGGCGCTCGGCCTCGGGCCGGGAGGTGCACGTGCTCATCCTGCGGGGGCTAGCGGGGAGGATGGGGGCCAAGCAGGTAGGTGGGAGGGAGTGTCCCTTCCCTGTTGTCTTCCAGCTTCACCCTGGGCCCCCCACCTCATCCCCCTTACCCCCTGCCCTCCATCCTGTGCCTCCCTCCCCCAATTCCACCGTCTCACCCCCTGCGCTCCACCCTGCCCCCTTCCGTCCATCTTCCTGGTCTCTGTCCTTCACCCTGTGCGCCCCAAGTTGCCCCTTCCCTCTGCCCCACCCCCTCACTCCCTACCTTCTACCTTGGCCCTCTCACACCTCCTCACTTCCAGCCCTCCACCCTGTGCCCCCCAACCTGCCCCTTTTCTCTGCCCCACCCCCTCACTCTGCTCTCCACCCTGCCTCTCCCACAACTCTCACCCCTGCCCTCCATCCTGCCCCTTCCCTCCGCTCCACCCCCTGGCCCCCTTCCCTCCAACTTGTGCCTCCTGCCCCCACCCTGTACCCCCACCCTGCCCCGTTCCCTTTGCCCTACCCCCACACTTCCTGCCCTTCATCTTGTACTCCCACCCTGCCTCCTGCCCCTCCACTCTGTACCCCACAGCCTTGCCCCCTGCCCTGCATCCCACATGCCTCCCCTCCAGTCTGTGCTCCATGCCCCCTGCCCCAATCCTGTCCCCAGCCCCCAGCTACATAGTCCTGCTTTCTGTCCCTGCCATCCCCATCCCAACCCCATGGCCTGTGCTCCCACCACGCCCCTTCCCCCAACCCCACTGCCTCACCCCCTGCCCCCACCACACTGTGCCTCCCTATAGCCACCCCTCCCACTCTTTTTGGTGCCCCAGCCCCTCAGCCGGCCACATGCCTGCCCTGTGCCTCCCACACCTCCCCTTCCCCACAGCCCCCACACCTTTCCCTGCACCCCCAGCCCCATGGCCTTGCCCCCTCCCCTATGTGTCTGAAGCTCCTAATGCAGGGTCCTTTGCTCCCTCCTAGGTGAGCCTAGAACTGGGCCCAGCGCCCCACGGCAGAGCCCCTATCTTTGTGCTCAGCTCCCAAGCGCCCGTGGTCTGGAGCCTCCAAACGGCCCAAGTGGCTCTTGGGGAGCAATGGACCTTCCAGGTGAGGGTAGGGGCAGCTATGGGGCTTGGGTGAGGGTGCCTGTGGGAGGGGAAGGGGGGTAGGAGGGCTGGGAGGGGAGGGCAGGGACATCGGGGCAGCTGGGGGACGGTGGGGCAAGCAGTGAGGGTGGAGGAAGCCTGGGAGGCTTGGGGCAGGTGGGGAGTGGAGCTGGCACAGGTGTGGGGGGAAGTGTGGGGCCAGCAATTGAAAATGGGGAGGGCTGTGGTGGATGGTGGGGGGCTGGAGGTAGCTGTGGCAGGGGCAGGTGAGCAGTGGGGGTGGAGGCAGGCAGTGGGAGTGGTGGAGGGGTGGGAAGGGGGGGCTGGAGGTCACTTCTCTTTACTGGAGCAGGGTCCCTGGATGGGACAGTGGGTGCAGAGGGGCAGGGTGGGGGCTGGGGACCTGGGAGCATTTGGAGGCAGAGGAGTTTGGGCCCAGGGGCAGCGAGAGGAGTGGGGTGGGTGGAGCAGGGCTGGGTGGGAGAGGGGCTCTCAGGCCCAGGAGCAGCAGGGGTTGGGGGGTTCTGGCCAGGGGCAGTGGGGATAGGGGCCCAGGTTGGGAGGCCGAGGTATTGATGGTTGGAGGATCCTCCCCTCGACAGTTAGCCCTGGGGCTAGGAGGTGTGAGGAACCCAGGAGTCCTGGGAGCGATGGGGAGCTGTGGTGGGAGTGGGGGGTATGTGGCACCCCACTGGGGGATGGGATGTCCATTCCCCAGGTGACCTCTCACCTTTATGCCCCCCCCCTACAGGTCTCCCCGGGCTCCAGAGTCTCGGCCCTGGGGGGTGTCTCTGTCATTGAGACCCGGCTGCCCCAGACCCCCCGAGGGCTCCTGCGCTGGGCGCATGAGGAGCACGGCGGGGTCAGCTCCCTGGCTGCGTATTGGGGCGTCAACACGGTCTATGTGCGGCTGGGAGATGGTATGGGGGGCTGGGGATTGAACCCCCGTGTCAGTGTGGGGAGGGATTCAGGGTGGCTGGGGATCAGATCCTCATGTCAATAGCGGGAGGAAACCCAGGGGGGCTGGGGATTGGACCCCTGTGTCAATGGGGGGAGGGATTCAGGGTGGCTGGGGATCAGATCCTCATGTCAATAGCGGGAGGAAACCCAGGGGGGCTGGGGATTGGACCCCTGTGTCAATAGCGGGAGGAAACCCAAGGGGGCTGGGGATTGAACCCCTGTGTCAATGGGGGGAGGGATTCAGGGTGGCTGGGGATTGGACCCCTGTGTCAATGGGGGGAGGGATTCAGGGTGGCTGGGGATTGGACCCCTGTGTCAATGGGGGGAGGGGACCCTGGGGAGCTTGGACTCTGATCCTCATGTCAATGGGGGGAGGGGACCCAGGGGGCTGGGGATTGGACTCCATGTCAGTGCGGGAGGGGACCTTGGGGATCGGACCTCAGCCCCATGTACCTGAGGGAGGGAATCCCAGGGAGATATTGGGGGATCTACCCTAGGAATCCTACATTCCTTAAGGGACCTCCGGGGTTAACCCTGCAACCTCCCCAGCCCCTCTGCATTCTCGCTACCAGATGGGGTCTCGCCAGGTGCCTGCAAACCTCGCAGGAACTTCCTCTCCCCGACCCACTTTGCCTCTGACGTCCAACCACGGCCCTTGCGGGGCTGCCTGACCTCTGACCCCCCATGGGACCCCGAAGTTCACGTCATCCTCTCCAAAGGAGCCAGGCCCCGGTATGAACCGTATATCAGAGCATCCTCCGGGGCTGGAATAGTGGGGGGCTGTGGGTCGGGATTGAGGGGCACCAGCAGAGCTGGGGGGCAGTGGGGAGCCCAGGGCTGGGATAGCGGGGGAGGGGAGGGCAGCTGCGCATCAGGATTGAGGGGCACCAGCAAAGCTGGGGGGTGGGGGGGAGCCCACAACAAGGACAGAGGGGGCTTTGGGTCAAAATAGAGGGCCACTGGCAGAGCTGGAGGGCTCTCCACCCCTGTTGCTGCTCAGCCCCATGGCAGGAAATGCCCAGCCTAGCTGATGTTGGGGTCGGGGGGTCCTACCGTGTCTCCAGGCCCCCAGCACATCTCACTGTGGAGCTCCAAGCGCCCCAAGGCTGCTGCTCCCCTCGGCTGGAGCTGATCGTGGTGCTGAAGAGCGAGGGCGCCATCAGCTGGCTGGTCCGAATCCACCACGTGGCTGGGCGACTGCGAGTCCTGGTAAGAGAGGGGCTCCCTGGGGATGGGAGAGGGGTTACAGGGGCCAGGAACAGCCCCCCCCATGCACAGAGGCTGCTCCCCCTGACCCCTCCCCACCATCAGTCTCTCCCCCATGACCCTGACCCTTTGGCCTGATGCCCCCCCCCCCGACATCTTCTGAGCCCTCATGACCTTTAACCTCTGATACGGCTTCTCCTCCCGGCCTCAACCCCCTCTGGCCTGGTGCCCCCCTGTTGCCATGGTGAACCCAGGAGTCCTGGTGCCCAGCCCGGCTCCGCTGGTTCCGAGCCCTCTAACTCCTGACTCCGTGGCTGGGGTGGAGTTGCCCCCCTCTGGAACTCCCCAGCCCCTCCTTGTGCCGACACCTTGTTCACCTGGAGTTGCTCCTTGGTATAGCATTGCCCATGATGCCCTGCTCCAGCCTCAGCCTGATCACCCTGAGGTGGAGCACGGTCCGGGTTGGCCTTGGGCTCTGTCACTCTGCCCTGCCCTCCCTTTCCTTACAGGCATCCCACAAGGTCTCGGTCAGCTGCACAGAACCAGAACCAGACCTGGCTCTGAGCAGCAGCATGTCCCTGGGCCTGGCCTATGCCAGCGACCCCATGGCCTGGGCAATGGAGCAGGGGCTGCCTGGGGTCACATCTTACACGGAGGCCGAGCAGGTGAATAGGTTCCTGGTCATCGTGGGGCTGGATGGTAGGTGACTCCTTCGGGGGCAGGGAATGGGCACAGGGTGCAATGCCACGAGAGGGCCATTAGGGGGCCCTCCTGACTCAGACCCTGCCCTGCCCCCAGTGCAGGGGGAGCTGCAGTTCTGCCCTGTGGCCCCCGCTCCCGAGGCACAGCCAGACCCTTGGTGGCCCCCAGTGGTTGGAGAGGCTCATGCCCCAGATGATGCCCTCACGCCTGGCATGTCTGTCCTTCCCAGGGCACCGTCACATCCCAATCCCCAGTGCCATGGTGAAAGGGGAGAAATATGGGGGACTAGGACATAGAGCTGGGCAGTTCTCAATCCAGCCAGCAGGAGGCAGAGTTGCTCTCTCTCTCTCTCTCACACACACACATCCCCTCACCCTGTTCTTCAGCCCTATTCAACCCACATTGGCCCTGTTTCCTTCTTCCCCTCTACCCCCTCACTCTGTTTTCTCCTGCTAGGGGACCCCAAGGCTCCCCACCCCTCCATTCCACCTCCTAGACCAGCCAAGATCTCCCCAATGATCTGGGAAAGGAGCCGAGCGGCGCCAGGAGGCAGGAGCGCTGTGGGGCTGGCGGGAGCTCTGTCTGTGGCGTGTCTGAGCGAGAGGGTGGTAGCTCATGTCAACAAGGACATGCTCCAGGTGAGGAATTCCCTTGTGTAAACAATTCCTTCAGTGCAGCACTAGGGGGCGCTGTGCTGCAGTGAGTTCTGTGGGGGCTCAGCAGGGGGCGCTCTGCCCTCACAATCAGTGCTGGCCCCAGAGTGGCACTAGGGGGCGCTGTGCTGCAGGGAGTGTAGGTGCGGCTCAGCAGGGGGCGCGCTCACCTCACAATCAGTGCTGGCCCCAGTGCAGTGCTAGGGGGCGCTGTGCTGCAGGGAGTCAGGTGGGGGCTCAGTAGGGGGTGCTCTGCCCTCACAATCAGTGCTGGCCCCAGTGCAGTGCTAGGGGGCGCTGTGCTGCAGGGAGTTCCGTGGGGGCTCAGCAGGGGGTGCTCTCACCTCACAATCAGTGCTGGCCCCAGTGCGGCACTAGGGGGCGCTGTGCTGCTGGGAGTCAGGTGGGGGCTCAGCAGGGGGCGCTCACCGCTCGCAGTCAGTGCCGGCTGTATCAGTCTCATAGTCTCCCTCACCTGCCTCGGCCAGGCTGCCAGACTCTCCCCAGCCCGAGTGACCCTGCGGGACCCCAGCTGTGCAGCCCAGTCCAATGGCACCCACTTCCTGCTGGAGTCCTCCCTGGCCGGCTGCGGCGCCCTGCGCATCCCAGCCCTAGGCCCCACCTCGGGCATCGTGCGGTACCAGAACGCGGTGAGCTGTGGTATAGAGGGGACAATGAGGGGCTGAGTGTGAATGGGAGGGGGTAGATGTGAAGTGAAAGTGTCTGGGGGTCTGCAAAGGGGATAGTGTGTTAAGGGAGTCGAGGGGACCAGGACAGGGTCAATGGGGGCTGGATGGGGCTGGAGGAGCGGGAGAAGTGTGGACGACTGGGAACGGGAAGGCTGGGGTTAATGGGGCCTCGTCTGACGCTCTCATGTTTCTGATTGTGCCAATTGCTCCCCACCCCTCCCCCCAGGTGGTGCTCCGGGGCAGCGGGCCAGGGGTAGCGCTTGGGGGTTCCCCACTCCCGGCGAGACAGGCTGAAGATAGCTCGGAGTCCATTGAGGTGGGCAAGGGGGGAGGGGAGGCGTCTTTGGCTGGGCAGTTCTGGTGCTGCTGTGGGGCAGGTCCCTCAGGCCCTTTCAGTGGGGGAGGACCTGGGATTGGCGGATTCCGTCCAAAACTATTGGGAGCAGCTCAAAGTGGGGAAGCATGCTGGGCCCACTCTGAGCCCCCTTGAGCTGGGATGGGGCTTTCTGGCTCCCAACGGCTCCTGGCTCAGTGGGGACCAGGCAGCAGCTGTGGGGAGATGGAGGGCCTTGGTAGGAGAGGTGTCCTAGGGCTTGGGAAGACAGGGCTAACTGGGGAGTCTCTAGGACTGGAGTTCTGGGGGCTGGTCCCCATGTCCCCTACACCCCTCACACCCTCCGCTCCTTTCCCACAGTTCTCCTGCTCCTCCCCAAGCCTGAGCCAGCCGTCCCGCTCTGCCAAGCCCATCTTGGATCTTCCCTTCCACCTGGGCCGTGTCCTGCTCAGCCTGGAGGTCTACAGCTCGGAGGCCTTCACCAAGGCCCAGGGACCCTGCACGGTGTCGGCCAACAGCCGCGTCTTTGTGGAAGTAATTGAGGGGGAGGGAGGCACCATCCAGCCCCATGGCACTGGGATCTCCCTCCCCTCTGCCCCAGCAGGCCTGGGGCTTTGCCCAGTGCCCCATCACCTTGGGAAGGGCAGAGCTCTGAGGGGCTGTGCTAGCCAGGTCTCCCCCCGCCCCACCAGGCTGGTTAACCTGCTGGAGCTGTGGGGTTCTCTTCCCCAGGCCCCTTCCACACCCACAGGGGGGTTGCTCCAGCCTCTGGGGCAGAAGCTGTGGAGAAAGTTACAATATTAATCTGGCAGGAGGTCAGATTGGTGGTGTTAGAGCAGGGGGTCTGGGTGTCAGGACTCCTGGGTTCTATCCCCAGTTCTGGGAGGGGAGCAGGATCAGGGATTAGACCGGGGATGGGTGCCAGGACTCCTGGGTTCCATGCTTGGGGGTGAGATCATGTTTGTGGAGTGGGACCCAGCTGGCCTGAGGTGTCCTGTCCCCTCCCCTCCTGATCTCAACCCTCTGTGCAGGCTGCTCTGGCTGCCTTCGACCCCTGGCTCAGCTTCAGCATCCGCCTCTGCTTCCTCTCGCCGAGCTCCTCCTCCTCGCTGGACTCTCCCTACATCCTGGTGCAGGGGGGCTGCCCGGCTCACCCTGACGTCTCCCTGCACCCACCCTACAAGGGGGCTGCAGGCCAGGCACCGCCCTCTGGCTCCCAGGAGCTACAGCGCCTCAGCTTCCTGCTCCGGCCCCTCTACAATGACTCCATCCAATTCCTGCACTGCCGCCTGGCCCTCTGCGCCCAGGAGCCCCAGGGCCAGGCTGGGGCCTATGGGGGCGCCCTCCCTCAGGTCTGTACCGTGCTGCCGGATGCCACCCCTGCTCCAGCCTGCTCCAGTGCGTGTGGCTCTAGCCTGCAGGCCACGGGGAGGATAAAAGCCCAGCTACTGCTGCAGCAAAGGCGGGGGAGTGTCTCCTTTAGCTCAGATGGCAGAGGGAAGTGGCCCCAGTTCTACCCTGGCCTCCAGGGGTTGTCCCCCAGGCTGGATTTCTACCCTGGGCTGCAGGCAATGCTGGAAACACCTGGATGGGCTGGTGGCTGGAGGGGAGGGGCTGAGTCCCCCAGGACAATACAATGGTCCCTGCTGGGGGGGTGCCACAGGGGGCCAACTCTGCCTGTGGGTTCAACGCTGCAGGGGCTGCTCTGGGAGGAGAATGGAGTCCAGTGTTTACCGGGTCAGGCCCCCTGGCTTCCATCCCCAGCCTCTGGGAGGAGTTTGGGGTCCAGGTCACAGTTGTGATCCCTGGCAGGCAGCTGCGGGGTCTGACTTTCTCTCTGACAAATCAATGTCAATCTATAAAAATTCAGACAAGCGTGGCTGGCCTCAGGAAGGGGGTGGGATCCCAGGGCTGGGAACCGTGGGGTGGAGGGAGGGGCTGGTGCTGAGACTGGGAAAGTTTTGGGGGTGAGGGTGGTGAGGTGAGCATCCAGTACTGGGAGGAGGTGCCTGTCTGAGCCTTGTCAGTTTCAGTGTGGGCCCCAGGCCGGGGCATGCACCAGCAGCGGTGTGGGGGAGCCGGGCAGCGGGCGGTTCCAGCACACCTTCACCAAGCCCATCATCGTAACAGCGGGGAGCCTGGGCAGAGCCACCAAACCCACCCCAGGAACAGGTGAGACCTGGGACGGGTTGGGGGCTGGTTATGGGAGCAGGCAGAGAGACTGCAACACACCAAGGCCCTGATGCAATCACCCTGCAGTGCAGCACCCCCTAGCACTGGGCTGGGGCATTGGGGTCAGCACTTGACTGCGAGGGGAGAGCGCCCCCTACTGAGCCCCTGCCCTGCTCCCTGCTGCACAGCACCCCCTAGTATTGGGCTGGGGCATTGGGATGAGCACTGAGCCAGGGGAGAGCGCTCCTCACTGAACTCCTGCTCCCAGCTGCACAGTACCCCCTAGTGCCATGCTGGGGTATTGGGGACGGTCAACACTAACAGCCAGGGGAGAGCACCCCCTGGAGGAGATCAGGGGCTGTCTCCATCCTTCTCTCAAAGTGTTTCTGGCTTCCTTGTCCTCTCCCAGCAGATCCCTTTCTGGTGCCCTTTCCTCCGGCTGGCAGGAGGGGGAAGGTGCTGAAGGGAGAGACACCCCCTGGTAAGAGATGCCCCCTTCATATCACCCCCTAAGCCCCCTGCTGTCCCACTTGCCTTGCAAGCTGGTGAGAGCACATAGTTCCCCTTGGTTTCAGTGGGAACAGAGGGCATGCTGGGAATCAGGATTCCTGGGTTCTATTCCCTGCTCTGGGAGGGGGTTGGGGTCTACTGGGTGAGAGCAGGTGGAGGAGGAGTCTGGGAGCCTGGACTCCTGGGTTCCACCCCCCCCTCCCCCGCCAGCACTGGCTCTGCATCTGCTCACTCTCCCCGTTCCCCACAGCCCCCCTGCCCCAGGGCCTGGAGCTGCCCACTGTGGTGGGCATCGTCTTCTCAGCTTTCGTCATTGGTGTCTCTCTCACTGGGGGGCTCTGGCTCATTCACTCCAGAACAGGTAGGAGGGGCTGTCGGTTGAGGTGGGGGTCAGATGGATGGTGTCCCCATTGATCCAGTTGCCATCCATGTACCACCCCCCCCTCCCAGCTGGGCCATATCCTAACCAATACATTTAGGAGTCGGGGTGGGCTTGTCATGTGTCACATGCATGTGGAGGGGAACCAGGGGAATCCCTCTCTGTATCCTGGAGTCTAAAGCTACCAGCATCCCTGGAGCCCCAGGGAAAAGGCCCCTTAACTCTGGGAGGGGATGGGGGAGGGGGTCTTGGAGCTAGAACTCCTGGGTTCTGTTCCAGCCCTGGGTGGGGAGTGGCATCTAGTGGGTTAGAGCAGGGAGAGGCTGAGAGCCAGGACTCCTGTGGGGCTAATGGTTAGAGCAGGCTGGGAGTCAGCATGTCAAAGGGTTACTGATTCCTAGCCCTCTTCCCTAAAACACCCTTAAGTTATGTTCCCCTTGGCACACTGCCAGTCCCAGCCCTTTCTCCTAAGCTCTGACGGCCTTGTCCTGACCACAGGATTCACACCAGGGCCTTTCCTTCTAGTGAAGCTTCCCCCAGGCGCTCTGTCTTGTGCCAAGTTACACCGATAGCCTGCGGGACTCCCTGCCACAAGGTCTAAAGGTTTAGCTGGCGTCAAATAAAACTGGATGGCTGTAGCTAATGGGGGGGGTGGCAGAGGCAGCATGAGATGAATCCAGGCAGCAGATGACACTTGAAGGGTGGGATTCAGTCTTGACATGGGGGGGGGGGTAATCCTTGTTCCTTGCTATGAGCTGGTTGAACTTCTTGCCACAAGGGCGCTGTGAAGCTGGGAGTTTAGCAGGGTTCAGGGAGGGATTTGATGGTTCTACAGTGAATGAGAACAATCCAGAGACACCAGCGTGGCTGCCAGGCAGACCCCGGGGCATGGGAAGGGCTGCAGTCCCTCTGGTTTCCTTGCTAACTCTCCCTTCTCAGTGATGGCGGGCTAGGCAGGGTGGTGCAGCAGTCTGGGCAATAGCCTGGATGTGAGAGGCTAGGGTTCAAGTCACTGCTCTGGCACAGCTTCCCTGGGTGAGCTTGGGCAAGTCACTTTTAAAAAAAAAAAAGTGCCTCAGTTTCCCCATCTATACTAGGAAGCTAATAGCAGATGCCCTATAGTATGGGGGGGGTGTTATGAGGGTAAATACGGTAAAGATTGTTCTGGGGCAGCTACTACAGTAATGGAGGCAGCTAGGTGCTGGAGATGGGCAATTATTCTAGAGCTGCCACTGCCAGCAGGCCCCTCTCTGCCCAGCAGGGGGCAGCAGCAGGCGCCAAGTGGCCACCTAGCTAGTGCCCAGTATTATCCAGGGTGCAGGGGGGGGCTGCCCTGATAGGGATCCCCAAGCTGTGGCTCCCTTGTACGGTGATCCCTGGCCGTTCCTGCCTGGGGCTGGGCTGGGTGGTGTCCCACCAGCCGCCCCCCCGTTGCACTCCCAGGCCGGGGTTTCTAACACCCGGCTTGTTCCAGATCCTGCTGAAGTGCCACCTCCAAGTCCCTCAGCCCCAGCTGTGCCCCCCGCGTTGCCGGCACCTGATGCTGCTGCGGTCTGCGCCCCCCTGCTCTAGGCGCTCAGAGACCCAGGTACGGGGGGTGGCAGGACTCTCAGCCCCCCCCCCCCCCAATTCCCAGGATCTCGAGTGTGACTCATGGTGAATGAGGCACAGTTATGGGAGCACGGGGGAGGGTTGGGAGCAGGGGATGCACTGGGGGCAGAGCTGGGGGGAGGCAATGCAGTGGGGCAGAGCACGCACTAGGGACTGAAAAGTGCACGCTGCAGCTCAACCCCCCTGTGGGGGCTGCCTGGGAAATACCCCCCCGCCCACCCGTGGAGGAAGGAGATACCGTCAGTGCGGAGATGGGGCCCCAGCCCTGGGTGGGGCTGGGTGTTTGGAGATCCCCCAGCCTGGGTGGGATTCCCTGCTGCAGGGCGGGCTGTTGAGCTGTGGGGGATGAGTTGAGCTGTGGTGAATGGTGGAGCATTGGGGTGGATGGGGGGGTCGCCCCCACTGACCCATCTATCTGTCTCCCTCTGGCAGCTCACAGGGGCCTCCCTGTCCGTGCTCGTGGGGACACTCTGGCACTGGTCCCACCATCACCATCACCTCCTGCAGGCGCCCGGCCCTGTGGCTCCCAGGATCAGCAGCCAATCGGACTCTGCTCAGCACAGCCAGGGTGGCCACTGGGGGAAGGGCCTCTCCACCTGGCCCGGAGGGCCCCCTCCCTGTGAGCAGCAGGCCTCGCCCAGGCCGGAAGGGGCCCTGGGGCAGGCCCCACGGCATTGGGACTGCGGCACCGGCTGGTTCTTTGCCGGCTGCGGGGAGCGTTCACACTTTCTGGGTATAAACGTGACCGTGGAGGATGGGCCGGTGCTGCCCGTGTGGTGTTCTTCGCGGCGTCGCTGCTGCCAGGGGCCGGGACGCAGGCTGCTTTCCACTCACGTCCTTTAATTCTCCGCCGGCAGCCGGGGGAGGGTTACAGCGATGGGCCAAGGAGCCATCTCTGCTTACTGGGGCGCAGGGCAGAGCCCGGCTCACATCTCTCCCCTGCGTCGGGGGCCACAGCCCCACAGCTCAGCCCTCCCTCTCTCCCATCCCAGCCCCCAGGGGAGATGCTCATGCCAGGAGCCAAACCAGGCTGGTGCTCCCCCCTTGCCCCAGACAGTGCCCCTGACTGTCCTACTGTGCCCACCTTCAGCTATAGGGGGACCGAAGGTCTGGCTGGCACGAGGGGGTCACGAAGGGCAGGCAACTGAGTCCTTCTGCCGGCTCCGTCACGTGGTGGCTGTGGGGCCCAGCAGCACCTGCCAGGCGAGGGGGGGTGGGGTGCGATGGCAGCTTGGGGGATGATCTAGGAGCCCCCCTCAGCTCTGGGCTTTCTCCTCTGGCCTCTACAGCTCCCCCTGCAGGCTGGGTGTCCCAGACCCCACCTGTCTGGCCCCTAGCGGAGGGCACCCAGTGCCTGGCCACCCCCGGGGCTGTGGAAGAGCCCGTGGGTCTCCTGGTGGCGCCGGAGGTCCACCTTGCGCTGGAAGCCCTTGGGGCAGAGGGAGCAGGCGAAGGGCTTGTGCCCGGAGTGCTTGCGGCTGTGGGTGATGAGGTTGGAGCTCTGGCTGAAGGCTTTGCCACACACCTGGCATTTGTGAGGCTTCTCACCTGCGGGGAGAGGGAGAGAGGTTAGGTGTGGGTGCTGCAGGAGGGGCCAGGATCCCTCAGGCCTCAGCAGAGAGCCCCAAAACTCACCCAGGGTCCTGCAGGACTGGAAGGACCCTAGAGTAGCAGGGCCCCCACCTACCCAGCCGGCCACGGGCCCACGCACCCCCGTCCCCCTATACAGCCACAGGCCCAGCACAGCCTGGATCCTGCTTGGGCTGCAGTACGGGCATGGGGTCGATGCTTGCAGCCCCGTGACCCCCTTCACCTGCCCTTCCCTGATCAGGCCCCCAGGTGCTGCTGTTGCTCCAGGGAGTTGCGGAGGGTGGGAGCTGGAGCAGGCAGGAGGGACCAGTTTGTGCAGGGCGGGACATGGAGGCAAGTGCATCAAATGTCCCGCTGTTCAGTCCGGCTGCAGATCCCGGCCCGCAGCCCCTGCTGTCCCAGCCCTGGGCTCCCACCAGCTCTGCTGGTGCCCCCCAAGTCTCACCCGCAGCCCACTGCTGTCCCACTCCTGGGCGCTGGTACCCCTAATTCCCAAGCCACAGCTCCCCGCTGTCCCAGCCCTGGGCTCCCCAACAGCTCTGCTGGTGGCCCCCAGTCCTGACCCACAGCCCCTGCTGTCCCAGCTGTAGGGTCCCCCCCAAATCTCTGCCAATGCCCCCTGTCCTGGGGAGTCCAAGCCGGCTGCCCCTCACCGGTGTGGATGAAGGTGTGTTTCTTCATGTCGGATTTCTGGTGGAAGCGTTTCCCGCAGAAGGGGCAGGGGAAGGGGCGCGTGTCCGAGTGGATGAGCAAGTGGGTGGAGAGTGTGGATGAGCGCTTGAACTGCTTCCCGCAGATCCGGCAGGGGAAACTCCTCACCTGCAGGGAAACCCATCAGCTGGGGCCTAGCGGGGGGGGGGGGGGATTTTTGGGATCTGCAGCAACCCCCCGGTCTCCTCCAGTGGCCTCCCCTGTATAGCCCTGCCTTCACCCCCCACCATGTTAGACTCATGGCTGCCCCCTGCCCAAATGGATGCCCATCCAGGCCCCCAACACCTCCCACTGCTGCAAAAGATCCACCTCGAAACCCCCATTTGTATATCACCATCCACCCTCCCCCCCAGGCCTCACCCACCTCTGGCTTCCCTTTGCCCGGGCAGGGAGGGGCAGGCTGGTGCTGCAGGCTGCCTGGGTGTCCACACATCCCCCACGGGGCCATGGGGCTGCAGAGCGTTGAGCATTTCAGGTGGCTGCCTAGCCGCTGAGCTGCAGGGAGGCCCTGGGGGTGGGGAGAGAAAGGGGGTCAACAGGGGGAGCCTGCCCCAAATGTACAAGCTGGAATTGATGGTGGCCATGTAGGGTGGGGCTGAGACCGCCCCAAATTCATCCGGGCAGTGACTGAACCTAGCCCCTCCAGTGCCTGGACGTTTGTTGGGGCCAGCCTGGTTCACCTGCCTTTGTTCTACAGCCACCTTCTCATGAGTCTGACCCGGAAACCTCACAATTCCCCCCCTCCCACCCGCTTTGTGATCTGACACTGGGGAAAGGGGCCCACGGGGCAGCCCCTGGCAGGGACGGGGCTCGCTTACCTACCAGCCCCCTCCACCCAAGCAGGGCGAGTTTCCACCACACAGCGTGGCAGCACCTAGCACCCCCTACAGGGACAGAGCCGGCATCACACTAGGCCTGCACAGAGTGCTACACTCCCTGGTCACACCCTAAACAGACACAGGGTGGAAGGGTAAACTGAGGCACAGAGTGGGGGGGGGAAGAACTCACCCAAGCAGATCAGAGAACCCTGGTCCCCAAGTCCCAGTCTGGTGTTTTGTCCACTAGGCCACTCTGCCACTTGTGCCTGCCCCAGAGACCCCCGCCCAGCTGCACAGGGGAAGCGTAGCCCCATGCTGGGCAGCACCAGGCTGGGCATGGGGAGGGGGCTTCACTCAGCTCTGTTTAAAGGTGGGGGTTGTGAATGGGACATGGGGCCTTTCCCCTCTAGGGGGTGCCAGCTCCCATCTTGCCCCAGGGTGGGACTAGTTGGCTCAGGGGGCAGGGAATGGGACATGGGGCCTTTCCCCTCTAGGGGGCGCTGGATCTGATCCCGCCCGAGCTGGCAGTGGCAGGGAGTGGTGCCCGCATGAAGTGAGGTGGGAAGGGTTCTTCATCCAGTTCCCAGGGGCAGGAGCCTCCAAACAGCCCCATTGCTGGCAGCCCTGAGGGGAGGCCAAGCGCTGGAGAGGGTTGGAGCTCCGGGGCTGGAGCACGCGGAGAGGCCTTAGCTCCCAGGGTCAGCAGGGCGAAGGCCTCAGCCCAGTCCTTTGGGGGTGGGGGGGCCGTTACCTTGTCACAGCAGCTGCACCTGTGTGGTGGCTTGGAGAGGAGCAGGAGAGATCCCAAGAGGCCAGAGGGCTCCTCGGCGTCCCCTCCCAGCTCCCTCCTGGAGCACAGAGCCGGCGGCAGGACGCTCTGCACCAGCTGCTTCAGCTCAGGGCTGCGATAGCTGCTCCAGAAGGGCTTGAACGACACATCTGGGGGGCTGCTCACGCCTACGGGGAAACAGCAAGTGAGGGACTGGGCCATGCAGCCTTTCCCCTCCAGGGGGCGCCGGCTCCAGCTGGCTCAGTGGGCCAGTGATTGGGACATGGGGCCTTTCTCCTCCAGGGGGCGCCGGCTCCAGCTGGCTCAGTGGGCCGGTGATTGGGACATGGGGCCTTTCCCCTCCAGGGGGCGCCAGCTCCAGCTGGCTCAGTGGGCCAGTGATTGGGACATGGGGCCTTTCTCCTCCAGGGGGCGCCGGCTCCAGCTGGCTCAGTGGGCCGGTGATTGGGACATGGGGCCTTTCTCCTCCAGGGGGCGCCGGCTCCAGCTGGCTCAGTGGGCCAGTGATTGGGACATGGGGCCTTTCCCCTCCAGGGGGCGCCGGCTCCAGCTGGCTCAGTGGGCCAGTGATTGGGACATGGGGCCTTTCCCCTCCAGGGGGCGCCGGCTCCAGCTGGCTCAGTGGGCCAGTGATTGGGACATGGGGCCTTTCCCCTCCAGGGGGCGCCAGCTCCAGCTGGCTCAGTGGGCCAGTGATTGGGACATGGGGCCTTTCTCCTCCAGGGGGCGCCGGCTCCAGCTGGCTCAGTGGGCCAGTGATTGGGACATGGGGCCTTTCCCCTCCAGGGGGCGCCGGCTCCAGCTGGCTCAGTGGGCCGGTGATTGGGACATGGGGCCTTTCCCCTCCAGGGGGCGCCGGCTCCACTCCGGCCCCAGGGTAGGGGACTGGCTGGCTCAGAGGGTGGGGAATGGGACATGGGTAGTTGCTGTTATGTAAGATGAGGTTAGGTGGGTCTCAGTCCAGTTCCCAGTGGGGCAGGTGGCCCCATCGCAGAGCTGGCCACCTGCCTGCCACGGCCCCCCAGAGCAAGGCCAGATGGGGCTGAGAGGGGGATGGGAATTGCACCTGGAGAGGGAAGCTGGGAGGCTGGGGGTGATGGGCTGGTGTGGGATTGGGAGAGGCTCCCCCAGGGGAGGATGGGGCTGGTTGTGGGGGTTACCTGGCAGGGGCCGACAGGCCCAGCTCTTGCTGAAGTCCATTTCGGAGGGGGGGCTGCGCCGTGCCTGGCTGGTTGCCCCATCCCTATCCTGCACCCCCCAGTTTGCCAAGGTCCTGGGATGGGCTCTGCTCCCTTCCTCTGCCCCCTGCCCCAACTCGGGGGGCCAGGCCAGCGCCGGCCCTGCTCGGGGTGCTCCCCAGGCTGGGTCTGGAAGGAGGATTTGCTGGTGAGATTCTCTAAGCCTCCCCTCCACCCCCAACCCTGGGCTGGGCAGGGCAGGGCAGGCAAACCCCCGGCCTCCAGGTGAGCTCATGGGGTGGGGAGGTTTGGGGGTTCTCGCCACATTCACCCAGCCCCACCCTTCCCATTCCCTGCCCCTCCCTTGCTCTCCAGTAGCGGGTGCCCTTCTTCCCTTGCCTGCCCCCTTCCATTCCCCTGCCCCCTCCCGCGCATTCTCCCTTTGAGGGAACTCGTTCCCCTCACTTGCTGCCCCAGCTCACCCCTTCCCCCTGCTCCCACTCACCGCCAAGCCCCTCCGGTCGCTGCCCTGAGTGGTTTGGGCCCCTCTTGCTTCTCACCAGGAAAGAGCGCGGCATCCTGGCAGCTGCGGGATGGGGAGAGTCACTATGTGGCTGGCCCAGCCACTACCCCTTGGAGCCTGTCGGGGGCACTGAGCCAGTTGAGAATGGCCCGGTCAGGCCTAACCGGTCGCTGGTCTGTAGTGGGTCCCAGTAGGGGCAAGTCACTAAGCAACCCCTCCCGTCTCCTGCCCCTCAGTCATTCTCTGCAGACAGGAATGGGGGTCAGGACTCCTGGGCTCAGTGCCCAGCTCTGGGCGGGGAGTGTGGTCTAGTGGTTTGAGGGTGTGTGTGTGTGGGGAAGGACTGGGGGTCAGGACTCCTGGGTTCTGCCTGTCTCTGACTTGCTATGTGACCTTGAGCCAGTCCCTTCCCCTCTCTGTGCCTCAGTTGCCCCATCTGTTCATTAATCTCTGTGAAGTGCTTCAATTCACAACTCCAGATGCCCTTTCCTGCCCTGGACCTGACAGTGCTGAGTGCAAGGACCAGGCTTTGCATCTGTTTGTACAGCCCCATGCACAAGGGCGCCCAATAAACCATGGGGCTGAAGGGTCTGTCCCCAGGAACAATCAGATGCTACCTCACACCACTAGGGGCTAGTCATGACTCCTGCCTGGCCCCGCGAGGGGCAGGTCAGGGTATCCCAGTTAACTGATGGTGAAGAGACCTGTTCTGAGGTCATGCAGCAAGACTGTGCCAAAACGGATACTGGAACCCAGGAGTCCTGCTCCCAGCCCTCCCCCTCCATCTCTAAGCACTAGATCCCACTCCCCTCCCAGAGCTAGGAAAATAACCCAGGTGTCCTGACTGCCAGCCCGCCCCACTCTAACCACTAGACCCCTCTCCCCTCCCAGAGCTGGAAAAAGAACCCAGGCATCCTGACTCCCAGCCCCCATCTAGCTGCTAAACCCACTCCCCTCCCTCACCTGGAAACAGACTAGAGCCAAGCCGCGCCTCTGACAGCAGCCACAAGAGGTGCTGTACAAATGGGCCAGAGCTCAGCTGGTGTAAATCAACTAGGCGCCAACTGCAAACATCTGATTTTCACCACCTGGGGATCTGGCCCCAATGACACCAATGGAGTGACACCAGTTTACACCAGCTGGGGATCTGGCCCCAATGACACCAATGGAGTGACACCAGTTTACACCAGCTGGGGATCTGGCCCAAGGTACGGCAGGAAGTTTTCCTATACAAAACTGGTGCAGGAGCCATCCCAGCTCCCCCTGAGCGACACTGGCCCACCCCCCTCCACCCCCCGCCCCCCGGAGGTGGGGGCTCGGCTGCTTTTAGAGCCTCAGAATACCCTACTTACTGCCCCCCAGGGCGGGAGATGCTCAAGTCAGTGGCACCAGCAGGTTACGGGACAGTGCCCTGCAGAGCCCCAGCTCCAGACATGGCCCCCCCAGGGATAGGGCTGGAGCCAGTACAGTGCGGGTTGGGTCGGGGTCACGGAGCGACAGCGGTTCAGGATGCTGGGATAGAAAGAACGGGCTTGTGTTTACAGCTGTCGGACGGGAGTGGGCTGTAGTGGGTTAAGGCAGGGTGGAGCTGGGGCTCAGGACTCCTGGGTTCCATTTCCTGCTCTGGGAGGGGAGTGGGGTCTAGGGGGTAGAGCAGGGTGGGCCTGGGGGTCAGGACTCAACGGTTCTATTCTAAGCTCCGGGAGGGCAGTGGGGGGGTCTAGTGGTTATAGGTTGGGGGGCTGGGAGTCAGGATGCCTGGGTTCTGTTCCTGGCATCCAACTCTGCGAGGTGTCCTGCCCAAAAGGGCCCTGATTGTGTCTAATCTCCATACTATTTCCTGCCATGTGGAAGCCCCAACTGTACCCGGTCTGGACAGACACAATCCATCAGCAGTAAGGAAGCCGTGGCAAGGCACTCGCATGGACCTCGCACCCCCAAGGGTTCACTCACCTGCAGCCTCCGCGCTGTGGGGGAGCCTCTGCGGGTGGCTATTCCACCACCTTTGCCATCTCAGCCTGAGAGCCGGGGCAGGGCAGAGCACTCGTGTGACGCGCAGCCAATCAGGCTGCCGGACGGGGGCTAACGCTCCCCACTGCAAACCACAGCTGGCTTCCTTCTGATCCGAACAGGCGCCTAACTGCCAGCTGCAAGGCAGAAACCACTGGCTGGAGGCAAGGGGGCGGGGGTGTCTAGTGGCAGCAGTCCCTGATCCAGCTGTGCATTCAGCAGGGAGCTGGGGCTGTTGCAGTTAACTGGGGCCATCAGCTGAAGGTCCTTAGATTGGACGCACTCTCTCTTGCCCCAAAGCAAAGCGATGGGCCCAGATTGTCCCCACGCTGCAGTTTAGAGACCCCATCCATCTGTTGATCAGGCTCTTTCCGCCAGCCCATAACGCACGCACGGCCTCTCTATTTTACCTACCAACCTGGGCAGAAATCTGCGCTCTGGAACCAGGCAGCTCACTGCAGGGCCAGCAGGGGGAAGCATGAGGCATTGCTTTTGTGTAGAGCCTACAAAAACGTCTGGAGGGAGCCGATCTCGAGTCCAGCTACATCATTGTGATGGAGATCTCTTCCCCACTGTCATGCCGGGTGCTGTGCAGACAGCGATGGAGACTGGAGGCCCTGTTGTGCCAGGTGCTGCGCAGATGCCTAGCGAGACAGACAGCTCCTGCTCACAGGAGTTTACAATTTAAATAGATGGGAGAGATGTCAAATTCCCCTTTTACAGCTGAGAAACTGAGGCCCAGATCCACAGAGATACTTAGGTGTCTAAGTGTAAGGGGACTGTTGGGCCTTTACTAAAGCTCAGTGTGTGTGTGTGTGTGTGTTGGGGGGGGGGGGGTTGGCTAGCTCCCAGTACCAAAAGACATGGGAAGAGTCCATGAGAAATCAGTCCCCAAGGGCAGTGGGGAGAGGCCAATATTCCAGGTCAGCCTGATTGACGGGGCGGGCAGGTTAATCAAGGAGTCAGGAGGCCAGGGGGTTCCCACCCTCCTTGTGAGCTGGAATTGCCTGGGTCAGACAGAGTGGGGCTGAGCTAAGGAGAGAGCAGGGGCCCAAGCTGAGCTGGGGAGCAGAGCCGTGCCAGCCAGAGAACCAGAGAAGCAGCCCAGGGAACAGACCTGTGCTGGGAGCAGAGCTGCAGCAACCGGAGCTAGAGGGGCCAGAGAAGCTTCCCCCAGCAGCAGCTGTGCTGAGGAAGGGTGGAGCTGGGGCTGGAGCAGCTGGGGGAAGCGAGGCGGGACCCTCGGCAGTGGGCCCAGCGCAGGGAGATGGCCCCCAGCCAGGGGGCTTTGCAGGCCAGACTTGGAGGGGGATCATAACCCCAATGGGGGAACTGATGCGAGGAAGAAGGGTCCTGCCACCTAAAGCCTGAGGGCGTGTGGCTACCGCCAGAGCAAGTGTCTGACCCGCAGCATCCCTGCAGCACAGCCAGGCCTGGGACATGAGGGACAGACTGTGAACTGCCCTGACATCCCAGAGACGCTGGTTGTCATGTCCCCTGCCACAGAGAGGGGTCACGTGATTGCCTTAGCTTTTTAAAATTGATTGCTGTTTAATACATTGTATTTGCTTTGAACTGTATGTGATGATCAGTGGGTCAGGGAAGCGTCCAGAGCAGAGAGAGCACCCCGGAGTGGGACACCCTAGCCCCTGCCCTAAGTGACCATGACAAGGCTGGGGGTCAAGCCCCCCAGGAATCCTGGGCCCAGCCTTGTTGGGGTTACAAGGACTCTGCCACAGGAGAATGGAAAGGCAGCCCTGGAGGTCAGGCAGCCTCTGGGTAAAGGGAGCGGAAGCGAGGACTCAGATACTTTCACTAGCCCATTCCACTGGGGTCGTGTATAAGCCAGGAAAGTTCCCCACAATAGCGGGACCATTCCCTGGCTTCCTTATTCACCCTCGTGATCCACAAAACCCCTCCTGGCGGCTGTCAAACCCTGTAGGTGCCTAAACTTGGCACCCGTGTTTTCAGCATAAAGTGTCCTTTGGCACCAAGTTTCAGCCTCTGGGCATGCACACTCCTGTCTCCCTCTACTTGACCGGCACCTAAGCCCCAGACATTTGTGAACCCGGGAAGCTAAGCAGAGGAGCGCCTGCCTCAAGTGCAGGGCCTGAGCCGGTAGTCGGCCTCCCACTCCCATTCGGACGTCAGCCAGAGAAGACAGTGGTACCACCCCCCAGTGTTTCAGGCCAGTGGTCGGGCACTCCGCAGGGATGGGGGGGACCCGGGTCCAATCGCCCTCCTACCTGCGGGGGAGTGAGGATTTGGACAGGGGTCGCCCACATCCCAGCTGAGCGCTCAAGCCACTGTGCTAAAGGTGTAAGTGGGGAAGCGTCACCCCCTCCTGCCATGCAAAGAAACAGGCACGGCTCTGATTCTCACCACAACCAGCTTGGGCGCCCCCCCGCCCCCAGCAGAGGGCTTCCCGCTGTGCATTGCTAGAGGGTGGAGGCATCTACCGGCAGCCCTGATTTGTGCTGAACGCCATGAGAGGGGCGGGGCTTCAGACACACCCCTTTTGTCAGCATCGCCCCATTGGCTAGTTTTGACAGCTCGTCCCCCAGTGTGCTGGTTTTTGTGGGTCCTCTTTGACAGCCCCACAATGGATGGGAACAGCAGATATGGTCTGGCGGAGCGGTGGGAGCAGCCCTGGATGGGCCCTGCCCTGCGATGGATGGGGATAGCTGATACGGATGGCGGGATGGGAGCAGCCCTGGATGGGGCCAGCCCTGCGATGGATGGGGATAGCTGATACGGATTGGGGGAGGGAGCAGCCCTGGATAGGCCCAGCCCTGTGATGGATGGGGATAGCTGATACGGATGGGGGGACGGGAGCAGCCCTGGATGGGGCCAGCCCTGCGATGGATGGGGATAGCTGATATGGATTGGGGGAGGGAGCAGCCCTGGATAGGCCCAGCCCTGCGATGGATGGGGATAGCTGATACGGATGGCGGGACGGGAGCAGCCCTGGATGGGCCCCAGCCCTGCGATGGATGGGGATAGCTGATACGGATGGGGGGACGGGAGCAGCCCTGGATGGGCCCCAGCCCTGCGATGGATGGGGATAGCTGATACGGATGGGGGGACGGGAGCAGCCCTGGATGGGCCCAGCCCTGCGATGGATGGGGATAGCTGATACGGATGGGGGGACGGGAGCAGCGCTGGATGGGCCCAGCCCTGCGATGGATGGGGATAGCTGATACGGATGGGGGGACGGGAGCAGCCCTGGATGGGCCCAGCCCTGCGATGGATGGGGATAGCTGATACGGATGGGGGGACGGGAGCAGCCCTGGATGGGCCCAGCCCTGCGATGGATGGGGATAGCTGATACGGATGGGGGGACGGGAGCAGCCCTGGATGGGCCCAGCCCTGCGATGGATGGGGATAGCTGATACGGATGGGGGGACGGGAGCAGCCCTGGATGGGCCCAGCCCTGCGATGGATGGGGATAGCTGATACGGATGGGGGGACGGGAGCAGCCCTGGATGGGCCCAGCCCTGCGATGGATGGGGATAGCTGATACGGATGGGGGGAGGGAGCAGCCCTGGATGGGCCCAGCCCTGCGATGGATGGGGATAGCTGATACGGATGGGGGGACGGGAGCAGCCCTGGATGGGCCCAGCCCTGCGATGGATGGGGATAGCTGATACGGATGGGGGGAGGGAGCAGCCCTGGATGGGCCCAGCCCTGCGATGGATGGGGATAGCTGATACGGATGGGGGGAGGGAGCAGCCCTGGATGGGCCCAGCCCTGCGATGGATGGGGATAGCTGATACGGATGGGGGACGGGAGCAGCCCTGGATGGGCCCTGCCCTGCGATGGATGGGGATAGCTGATACGGATGGGGGGACGGGAGCAGCCCTGGATGGGCCCTGCCCTGCGATGGATGGGGATAGCTGATACGGATGGGGGGAGGGAGCAGCCCTGGATGGGCCCTGCCCTGCGATGGATGGGGATAGCTGATACGGATGGGGGGACGGGAGCAGCCCTGGATGGGCCCAGCCCTGCGATGGATGGGGATAGCTGATACGGATGGGGGGACGGGAGCAGCCCTGGATAGGCCCAGCCCTGCGATGGATGGGGATAGCTGATACGGATGGGGGGACGGGAGCAGCCCTGGATGGGCCCTGCCCTGCGATGGATGGGGATAGCTGATACGGATGGCGGGACGGGAGCAGCCCTGGATGGGCCCCAGCCCTGCGATGGATGGGGATAGCTGATACGGATGGGGGACGGGAGCAGCCCTGGATGGGCCCTGCCCTGCGATGGATGGGGATAGCTGATACGGATGGGGGGACGGGAGCAGCCCTGGATGGGCCCTGCCCTGCGATGGATGGGGATAGCTGATACGGATGGGGGGACGGGAGCAGCCCTGGATGGGCCCTGCCCTGCGATGGATGGGGATAGCTGATACGGATGGGGGGAGGGAGCAGCCCTGGATGGGCCCAGCCCTGCGATGGATGGGGATAGCTGATACGGATGGGGGGACGGGAGCAGCCCTGGATAGGCCCAGCCCTGCGATGGATGGGGATAGCTGATACGGATGGGGGGAGGGAGCAGCCCTGGATGGGCCCTGCCCTGCGATGGATGGGGATAGTTGATACGGATGCGGGGGACGGGCGCAGCCCTGGATGGGCCCAGCCCTGCGATGGATGGGGATAGCTGATACGGATGGGGGGACGGGAGCAGCCCTGGATGGGCCCTGCCCTGCGATGGATGGGGATAGCTGATACGGATGGGGGGACGGGAGCAGTGCTGGATGGGCCCCAGCAAACAGAACAGCAAGAGGCCTGTATTGGTCCCTGTTCCACTCCTCCAGCCCTGGAAATTCAGAGGGCCGGGAAGAAGGCAGGAGCAGCCCCTCTGTCCCAGCCAATGCACATCCAGCACTGTTGGAATACAGCCACCTCTGTGGTGGAGTTACCGGCTTGAATCACAGCCATGGGGGGCGGTTTTGGCCAGGACACACACTGCTATTGCAGAGGGATCTTTAAGGTCTACACCCAGGCAGACAGGGCTTTAAAATCTTAACAGAGTGCTCCACCAGCAGTCAGCTGCTCCGAACCCACCTGCCTGGATGATAGTTGACTGCATGGGGCATTGCTGGGTCCAGCTCTCAATCCTTCAAGCAGCTCCTGCAACATGCACCTCTGAACATCCTCCCCATCGTGTCAGCCATGTGCCAGTTTCACTCTCTTGCCGTCTGGTTCTGCTCTGACTCACGGGAGCCCTGATTCCCCTGCCCACTTCCTGTCTCAGCTGGGAGGCTGTTTGCACAGATCTCGCCCTGGCCGGGCAGGCTGGCTCAGTGCAAGAACTGAACGGGCAGTAGGGGTGATGCCTTTGCTCTGATAAATCCTTCTCATGAGCAGCAAGTCACAAATATCTGGTGTGTGCAGCAGTTGAGTCCATATGCCATTGGCTGCCAGCCTGGCTCAGACTGATGGGCCCATCTAGCCTGGTATCCCACCTGCGGCAGCGTCCAGCACTGCTGACCTGGTAGGAGCCTGCCCGGTGCAGCCATTGACAGCGGAGGAGCAACTCAGCTTCACTAGATATTCCAGCCGAGAGCAGCTCAGATCCCCCCAGCTCAGCCAGAGGGAAACTCCTATTTGCTGCTGAGGCACCTGCCCAACCCTGCTGTTCAGACCCCAACTGCAGCAGCATGTACTGTCCACTGCTTCGCCCGTCTCTATGGAGGGGAAGCTCGCAGGGTCCCTGCTAATAGGGAACTCGAGCAAAAGGCCAGCAGGGCAATTGTGGCTCACAGCCACAGGGCAAGGAGTGGGAGTCCTGGAAGGGAATTATGATCAAATTCAGGAGCCCTGGCAAAGGGATATCTGGCCAGGGTCACCTCGACAACAGCCTGAGTTTGGCGAGAGCCCGCTCAGCACGGGGGAGAGGGCAGCCACGCACAATGATCCGCACGAGGTCAGAATGTGAGTGTCGTGAATCTCCCCTAAGCGGGAGATCTTACCCCACTAGCCTTCCTTTATGGTGCATTCAGTCATGGCTCTGGGGTCCCACAGCTGCCAACTAGGACTGGTCTGTGTGAGATGGACACCAGCCCTTCAAGAACCGGGACTCAGACCCACCAAACAGCCACCATCAATTTTCACTACCTGAGCTGGGCTGGCTCTGAACCACTGACCAAGATGGCAAAGGCTTTGGGCAGGATCCCAAGCTGATGTAAATCAGAATTGCCCCATTAAAGTCAGTGGAGTGATACTGATTTACACCAGCTAAAGATCTGGCCCGCTACGTCCCATATCAGTTCTCCCCTCACCCCTTGCATAGAGTTTAAGACCAGAAGGGGCCACTATGCTCAGTGTCTGCCCTCCAGCATGATCTAGGCGAGAGCAACGCACCCAGGGCTCCCAGCACACAGCCCATATCTCGTGCTTGAGCTACTGCAGCTCATTGAAAAACACTTCTGCTCAAGTGCTGGAGAATCCACCCCGCACCAGGTCATTTCTGGTGGTCAGTCACCCCTCTCCTCATTTGCACCTTATTTTTAGTCTATATTTGTCTGGTTTTAAATTCCAGCCACTGGACTGCGTGATGCCTTTGGCTGCTGGTCATAAGAGCAGCCTTCTCCCAACCCCGAGTACAAAGGCAGAAAAGATCCACTGGCTGGAAGCTGAAGCTAGATAAATCCAGGCTGGAAATAGGACGTGCATTTTAATGGAGAAGGAAATGAACTACTGGGACAATTTCCCAAGAGGTGCAGTGGATTCTCCATCACTTGGAAGACCGACTCAAGAGTGGCTGTATCTTTCTCTGTGTGAGCACGCGTGTGGTCTAGCTCAACCACAAGCTATGGGCTGGCTGCAGGAGTCACTGGGCGAGGGTCTATGTGGTTTATGTTATACTGGCCAGGCTACCTGATCACAATAGTCTTTTCTGGTCAATCTGTGAATATTTTTAACACGCTGACATTTTCCAGATGCGCTCCGGAAGAGGTGCTGGCCTGCCGGCCTTCCCAGCCACGCCTGGAACAGAAGCGCCCTACAGAGCCCAGAGGCACAGAGTTAGTAAGACAGTGTAAATAGTTTATTGTTTTTGATGGTTTTTCTCTCTTTTTCTGAAAGTACAGATGCTTTTTGCACAAGTCAGTTTTTTTTTAAAATGGGCGTGGGCTGAAGAGGACGAAGGTTACAGTCAGAGAGGAGGAGGAGGGGTCATCGCTACACGGATACACCAGACACACGAGTTTGGGAGCGGTCAGACCGTCGGGCGGCAGTTACAATACCATCAAAATGAACCAAAATTCACTGCAACCTGAGTGCGCTTCTTGGATATGGAGCCAAACGGGCTTCCCCACAGCTGAGCTCTGCGCACCCCGCAGGAAGGCAGCATCCAAGCCAAGGGGGTGGCACCGATCTGACATGCCTTTGCATGCTGATTGCCAGTGAGGGAGGCGCCCGTGTGTTGGATTCCCTGTGGGGTGGGGTGTCGGTAATGACTCCACCCACGGGTGGGAAGCCCTGCCGGGTCCCCTCCTCCGTCTCACTCGCATTTCACGGTTACTTTCTCTGGAGAGACCAGTTCCACACTTTGCAGCTCCAGTGTGACTCCAATGTACACCAGCTGGTTCACCCCACCTCGGGATCAGTCCCGTGATTCCTGATCCATAGCGGGTGAGCGATCTCTGTGTCTGAGTGCCGGCCAACAGCCCCTGGTCTAACCTCACCTATCCTGGGGGTTTCCCCTGCCTCGCAGAGGAACTATTGGAACCATTTACCAGGGTCGTGGTGGATTCTCCATCACAGATGATCGTTAAAGCAATGCTGGACGCTCTTCTCAAAGCTCTGCTCTAGGAATTGTTGGGGGCAGGTCTCTGACCTGTTATCTAGGTGGTCAGACTAGACGATCACAATGGTCCCCTCTGTCCTTGGAATATGTAACTCCTTATGATCTCCTCCATTGAATCTTCTGTGCTCTCTGCTTCCTGGCCCCCAAGGGTCTCCCATCTGGCTCCCATCAGCACCGCTCCTTACTCAGCATGGGGATGGGCATGGAGAGGTCCTAGTTATTCCCTGGCAGCCAGGTGGGGAGACTCAACCTGTGTCAATCCATGTGACAGCTGAGTCCTAGACACAGATCCTGGCTAGTCCTGGTCACTCTGTGGGCCTTTTCTCTCTGGGTCTGCCCTCTGTGGGACTGTCCGCTAAGAAGTAGGGCAGACCTGGAGGGGGCCGTGTGGGAGCTGTTAATGCCCCAACAGCACAGTGGCTTTACAGCCTCTATTAAAGATGGACAGGCAGGAGATCCTGAGTGGTAGAAACTCTGACATTTTTGCTCTTAAATGTTGAGGCTTCCCCAACTTCGGGGGTGTCACAAAATGTGTTTCCTAGAGGTGGATTTGAACCCAAGCCCTAGCTCCAAGTGCCCCCAAATTTGGGGGAGTCCAGGCTGAACTTTCAGGCTCTAATTTTGCTTCCCCTTCTCTCCGGGTCCTGCACTCAATAAATTAGTAGTAGCTTAAAGCCTGCTCTGAACTTCCCTACAGGATGTCCTTGGGCAAGTTCCTTCCCTTCTCTGGGTCTCAGTTTCCCTCTCACCCTCCATCCTGTCTATCTAGACTGAAAGCTCTTTAGAACAGGGGCTCTCTCCTACTGTGTCTGTGCAGCACCTTCCAGCCCTGATCTCAGTTAGGGCCCCTCGACACCGCCATAGTTTACCTACTAATATTTCATCCAGCACATTCCACATGTTTTACAAACATAACTAGTTGACCAGCCTGGCACCAGATGGGGAAACTGAGGCAGAAAGGAGGAGGCAGTGACTTGCATTGCATGATCTGGAGTCAGAGCTGGGATGGGAACACAGGAGACACCGGGCTCCCAGACCCAGAGTCTACCCACTAGACCATGCCTCTCCCTCCCTAAAGGGCAGAGTTCAGGTGAAGCCCCCCCCACCAACAGCTACTCAGCACCTACTCCCTCTCTATGCATCCACATGGGCGCTGCCTGCAGCCTGCCCCGCAACCCTGGCTGTGCTAAACAAAGGGCTTGCCGGAGTGGATCAACCTAACGGTCTATCCAGTCCTGTCTACAACTGGCCAGTCCCAGCTACATCAGAGGAAGATGGATCCTTGCAGCGGGCAGGCAGTTGAAGAAGCAGCAAGGGGACCAAAGCTGCCAGGTTAGAGGCAGCTAGAGTGAAATGTCTGGCTGAGGTTTGCCCATGGTGTGCTGAGCTGTACTTACGCTCCTGCCGGGGAGGGGCGGGCATGCGTGAGTGTCAGCAAGCAGGTGTGCCCTGCCGCCCTGGATGCTGCCTTCTCGGATCTAGGCGGCTGCAGCCTACTACAAAGCACACAGCAGGTCACCTTTAGGCACCTTGTTTTAGTTGCTACTCAAAAATCATCCAGGAAAAAAACAAACCAAAACCAAACCCCCCAACATAAGTAGCTCGAGAATGAGCATCGCCAGAGCCACGGGGAGCTGGGGAGGCGGTGGATTTTCCCTTCTAAACTCAGTTCAGTTTGCTTTAGTCATGATCCAAACCCTTCCACGTGCCATAGTAGCCAGCACTGCAGGTGGGATTTACAGACTCTGTCCATGTCACGGAGGCGATAGCAACACATCAGGCAAACTCCCTTGCAGGCAATGGGAGCCTTCAAAAAACGCCTTCTCCGACGCCTTGAACTTGGCACCGCTTATCCACACAGAAAAGCCAGCTGAGACCCCGATGGCCCGCTTGCATGGAGTGCCTGGGAAGGAACCTGCAGCTGAACTGGCCCTGTCTACGGTGGATGGAAAGCCACCCAGAGCCTTCCTACCAAGTCACCCCACAGTGCTCAACTTCGTCATTTGTAAGAAGCCCATGCTCCCAAGCCGTATGGTCCGGCGCTATGGAGCGGGAGCCCCAGGATACATTGCTACTGGGGACATGGTGTACGGATGTGTCGAAGGGTGTGGGGTGAGGGACCAGGCTGAAGAGCGACATGCTGCCATTGATGCAACCAAGGGTCTGCCTAGAGTAGACTGTGTCCAAGGCTACTAGGGAGTCTGGACAATATTCTGCTCCGACGCCCTCTGGCTGGGCACTTCCACTGACAGCAGTGGGGGCAGAAAGTGGGTGGCCAACCACGCCTTGCAGTTCTTCTCTAGGTCCAGCCCTGGGGGGAGGGCAGTCAAGGAGTAACCCAGTGGCCTGCTGTAGGCAGCAGACTCTGCTGGGCTGGAATCCAGCTTGTGGTTACACCCATGCAGTCCCACCCATTTCAGTGGCATTGCATGGGACTCAGCAATGGCAGAATCTGGCCCTCTGTTCATGCAGGTTGCTGCAATTCTGACTTGAACCAGGGACCTCCTGTTGGCTGCAGGCAGCACCCCTATCAAAGAGTCCCTTCCCCACCAGCTGTGCAAGAAGAAGGGGTGCTAAACTGGGAGTCAGCTCATGCCACCTCCTGGGGTGGTCTCCAAGGATATTACCCCACCCTGCTTCCTCACGGCCCAGCACCTCTGTGGATGGGATGATGTCCTAGGGAGGGTCTGGGTCTCCCTGAGAGCTGATTCCTTATGGGGGGTGGCGGTGGGCAGGGAGCCGGTCCTGAACACCTGACTGCTCAGTGTGCAGCTGTGGAAGTGGGCATGCAAGAGCAAAGTGGGCATCTGGAGCCCACTCGTCCTGTACCCCAGATTCTGCTATTACTAACTCCAGTGTGATCCCACTGAAACCACTGTGTGGGTCTATGTGGGGACAGGATTCCAGCAGAGCAGAGCAGGGCTAGTGTCTGCTCCCTACAGCAGGGTCACACCCAACTGCAAGGTGCAACGTGCGAAGTCTCTGCTAGAACGTGATAAAGCCGCCCAAGGGGACTGTCCTCTTGGAAAGGGTGTGAAAATAAGGGCCTGATCCTGACTACAGCAAAACTCCCAGCGAAGTCAAAGAGCCAAAGCCAGAGACCGTGAACGATTTACTCAGTTTACTCAGGATATACTCTAGAAAACTCCCGCTGATTTCAAAGACATGTTTTGCCTAAGTCCTGAGGGCCAGATCTCCAGTTGGTGTAAATTAGTGTCACTGTGCTAGAGCCAGCGGGCTAAATCCCTAGCGGGTGTAAATCAGCGTATGTGCACTGGGGTCAATGGGGTTACGCCGATTTGCGCTGGCTGTGGATCTGGTGCAGACGCACTGCTCTTAGTAGTAGAAGCAGCCCACGAAAGCTGACGCTCCAATAGATTGGTTAGTCGCTAAGGTGCCACAAGTCCTCCTGTTCTTTTTGCAGATACAGACAGACACAAGCTGCTGCCCTGAATCCTCCAGCTGTCGCCCCGGTACTGCTCCCAGCTGCAGTACTTTGGAAGTCCTTTAATAGGAGCCAAATGCCAAAGCCTTTCCTTCGGCAAAGCTCTCAGCTCCTTGACTGGGTAAGGCCCAGGTAAATGCCGAGTACAGGAAGGACTTGGCCCTATGGGACAGATTCTGATCTGTTATTCCAGCGTTAATCTGAAGCAACTCCACTGAAATCAATCAATGGGGGAAGGAGCTCCAAATCAATCCCTTATTTCCAGAAGGGCTTGTGCCTTCGGGCCGCTCTCTGAAGCTGCTAGTCCTTGTCTGGTGCTATACAGAATAAATAAAATAAGGAAGTGGCGCATATGACCAGCTCCGTAACCAGCAAATGGATTCACAAGCCACCTTCTGTTGTAAACAGGGCCCCCAGCATAGGAAAGTGGCATCTGGAGCTAAAGGCAATGGCAGAGAAAGGCCTGCATGTTAATCACCCTCAGCTCATGTGGGATGCTGCTGCTCTCTGTGGGGGAGGGAGGAGGAAGGGGGAGAGGTATCACAAGAATTTGGCAATACAGTGCAGCATGTATATATATATAATATATATATTAAAATATACAGATTATAAATACCCAACCAAAGCCTCTCCCAGGCATATTTATAGAAGTATACATAATACTCTAGTCCAGTGACGTAGTGGGCCAGTGAGGGGCTCAATCCAAGCATTCAGGTCCACTGGGGCTGTTTTCCATCTCAGAAGGGGAAGGTTTAGGATATGGGGGAAGGTTCTGCCAAGCTGGGAGGTCCAAGGCATCCCTCTTTGGAAACAGACCGAGTGAACTTAATACACCAGCAGGGAAGGGGAAAGCTATGAAAATACCTATTGGCAGGGGAGGGTTGGAGGTATATACTGCATTGAAAGTGACATTTGCAATCGGCCGGAGAGGAAATCAGGCAAAGCCATCCATGGGAATGGGTTTTCCTCAGCTGCTGGATGTCTGGGTTTATTGAATTCAGAGAGCAGAAGGGAAATAAGAGGAGGGTGTAAAGCAGGGGCAGGATGGGAAAGAAAGAAAGGAAATAAAACTCAAGTCCGTAAGAGAGCAAGCCAGATAATCTCCACAGGGACTGATGGATCCAGCCAGCTCCACACCCCTTCCAGCATTCTGCTTCTCTCTGCCTAAGCAGGTCTGTGCACAGGCTGCTCTCGATGGCTGGTACCCTCCATAAATAGAACAGCCAATGGGCAACAACGCACCCCATGCGCTCAAGGTTTTAAAGCGGCCATTTGTGCCTAGCAGCATCAGTCTCTCCCAGGGACATGACAATGGCCCCGAAAGGGCCCTCCCGCCATGTCCCAGCACCACGTGAACTCTGGTCCTGAGCCCCACGGCCTTCGTTTGCCATCCAGGTGCCTGGAAAACTCAGCCTTCATCCCAGCCACCCGAGATCTTCCACCCCTGCTGGGAGCAGCCAGTCCTGGAGATCTCACCTTCCATTTTCCACCCGTGCTCCTCGAAGGGCATTGGAATGGAGCTGTGTTTCTGCAGCACAGAGGGGTTGGAAATGAATGGACACTACAGGCTCAGGGGCTTGCAGCTCCATGGCATCTCTCCACCGCCAGGAAGTGATGCAAAGCCCCGAAGCAGGAAGTGATGCAAGACGGACTCTGTCACAAACAAATGGAAGTGCAATCTGGACCGTTTCGTAGTGAGGGAAGCAGAGCCCGACACTGGAAATTAGGAGTCAGAGCTGTAGACAGAATGGACTAGCTCCTGTGCTGGTGTAGATCAGTGTAGCGCCATTTACTGCAGCTGAGCTCGGGGGATTTGCACCAGCTGAGCAGCTGGCTTGCTGACTGCAGGCAAAGCTCTTGGGGTGAAGGGCTGTGATGGTGGGCCTGGCCGGCTCTTCCACACAAATGATACTTGATGGGCACTGTTGCCAAGACCGATGTCGCTAGCCAAGGTGGGAGCACGGCAGGCTGCACTTTATTGGAAAATTCCTTCAAGAGGGATCATGTTTGCAGACTGGCTCCATCCCAAGGAAGCTGCTTCATCTGCTGCCTGATCACCAGGGCAGGCTTCGAAGTGGCGAATGGTTCAGCAATTCTGGCCCAAGGTGGCCTATTTGGAGATAAGCAGCTTGGGTTTCTCTCTGATTAGGAGCTGAGCTCTCTATTAAGGGCTACTCCAAGGAGCTGGCATTTCCATCATCTGACCAGGGCTCGCTGAGCCGTGCATGCTGTCCATCCATCGCTCCAAATCTCCTTACTGCTCTGGCAAACTGGAGGGCATCTCACGGGGCTACTGAAACGGTACGGACACATGGTGCCAGCTGCAGAGCTGGGAGAGCCAGTTCAGAGGAACACAGGCCAGGCTGGCTGAGGGAGGTGAAGCCCCATCATGCATAGAAACAAACCTTCTCCAGATGATTCCTGGCTGGGGACTTCTCTCTAGGCTCCTCCCGAAACTGCTCTTGCTTACTGGGCACCTTTGCTGTGCACCAGACAGATCTTGGTAGGGACACGAGGTTTAAGGTGGCTCTCTGGGTAGAGTAAGAAAGGTTCTCCTAGGGGATTTGTTTCCACATAGCCCTCTCCAGACAGGGAGGTTAGGAATTTAGCTGGAAACCCTGCAGTTTGCCATATGGAGCAGAAGAGAAAGGGAATAATTACAACACCTTCTGGAGAACTTAACTGAGCAGGAGATTGAGAGCGCAGCTCCATTACGGATGGAGGACAGGAAGGCAGCAGGGCAGAATGCTGCTCCCCTAGATTTCCTTATGACACAATAATGGTCAGTGTAATTTCCTAGAACTTAAAGCTTAGTGTGGAGCTCCCTGAGGGGAGCCCAGTTGGCATCATAACAGTTTAAATAAATAACATCTGGAGAACAAAAATAAAATATAATCTCTCACGTAACCAAGCAGGCTCCTCGATCCAGAATCCCCCGCGCTGGGCCCTTCCCATCCTGGGGAGAGCTCCCTTGAGAATAGGGATATGAAGGCCTCCAACTCTCCCCTCTCCGAGCAGATGCTCTCGGGATCATCGGGGACATGCATTTAAATAAAAGGAAGAGGGACCCACCTTCCTGCCCTCTGAGTGTGGAGGGGAGGGAATGGTTTGTTGGGCAGTTGCCCACAGGTGCTCGGACCAGGTGGATGGTCATTGGGCCTGGATATCCAGCGGCCTTGCCGTTTCCACACCCACTCAGGATGACACTGAGTGAGTTCTCAAGTGTGCAAACTTTTGGGAAAGGGCAATACAAGAAGGAGGCATTAGGGGGTGGGGTTGGGCGAACAAGGGTTACTCAATGGAGTCGGAGTGTAACTACCGGTGATGACAGAGCAGGAGAAAGGCAGTGCAGACAACAATCAAGAGGTTCTGTATAACACAGGCCGGCTGGAGAGCTGTCCCTGCATGGCAGCAGACGTGCAATGCTCTCTAAGTCCAGCCATTATGTTGGGTCTATGATCTCCCCCACCTGCTGCTCCTGAGAGCGCCAAGGAGAGGAGTCTCTTCTCTCCAGGCTGCCCGCTCAGTGCCCGATTGGTGGAGGGGGGATCCCCCTGGCATCGGCATCTCCTCTCACTTGCTGAGGGTTTCTCCGAAGATGATCTGCGGCTCCATCTCGCCATCAGCCTCAGCGGTGGAGGTGGGGTCCTCGGGCTCACTGTCCGTGGAGCCATCGCTCTCCTTGCCAGAGCTCTCTGTGCCCCGCAGGAAGCGGGCGTTGCAGGGTGAGAGTGGGTACAGCACGTCCTGCAGCGCGCCCACCACCATGGGGTTGGTCAGCAGCTCCTCATCTGAGGAGTGCAGCGAGTCCTCGTCCACTGCCAGGTGGCTCACAATGTGGATGCCATCAAAGCCCATGGAGTCCTCGAAGGGCTTCTGGCCCTTCATCAGCCGGATCTGGAGGGCACAGGGAACCGGAGGTGAGGAACAGCAGTGACAGGGCTGGCTCATGCACCCTTCCCAGCCCTGCCTGGCTGGCCTGGATGGGGAGGGGCAGGGCACGATGGAGCTCAGAAATACACTGGGGGATCCGGCTGTCCAATCCCCCAGAGACAAAAGGGTGTATAGACAGCTCCCGCAAGGGGGGAGCACAGGGCGGACTGGGTTATATTTATGGAGACTACCTCTTCCCAGAGTGGGGTGGAGGGAGCTTGGGGGGAGGAGGAGCAGAGACAGCCCCTCCCAGTATGGGGCAGAGGGAGCTCTGGGGAGTGGAAGGAGCAGAGATGGCCCCATGCAGCATAGGGCAGAGACAGCTCCCCAGTGTGGGGCAGAGGAGGACGGCTGATGGAGGATGGCTGCTTACTCACAGAGCTGATCTTGAGGAATTCGACAGAGAATTTCTTGGCTCTGCACAACCTTGGGCAAGTCACATGCCCTGTCCGTGCTTCAGTTTCCCTGTCTGTTAAGGGGTTAATAATGCTGTCCCACCTCCCAGGGTGGGGTTGTGGGGCTGAATTCATTCCTCTTTCCAAAGTGCTTTGACTCAGATCCCCAGCAGTGACAAGTGCTGCCTTTATGATTCAATATGTACAGCCAGATCCCCAGCTGGTCTAAACGGGCAGAGCTCTATGGGAGTCAATGGACCATATCCCCACCTGGTTTAAATCAGCGTTGCTATACTGGAGTAAATGAGGCTACAGAAATTTACACCAGCTGAGGATCTGGCCCAATGCAGTCTAGAAACCTTGGTCACCTGGGAAATTGACAATTCAGCGTACAAAGCATCACACCGGGTGACACCGTGACAGCCAGGCCTCCCCGAGCAGTGAATCCCAAAAGTCTTTAGGCCTCCTGGCAGCAAAGCAGTCAAGCACAGGTTAATGGAGAATCAGAGAACTCAGACAGACAGCGAGCATGGCCAAGCAGGTGAGGCATCAGACTAGGGACAGGAGACATCAGGGTTGTTTGAATTATGGTAGCATCTAGAGGCCTCAACCAGAGCCAGGGTCCCACTGTGCTAGGCACTGCATGGACCCCGAGCCAGACTAGGGTCCCTGCCCCTTGTGCTGGACACTGCGCAGACCCTGCCTGAGACTGGGGCCTGGTTGTGTTGGGCGTTGCCACTCCCTGCCTCAGATTGGGGACCCATCATGCCAGGCGCTGTCAGACTCCAGCCTACCAAGATCTGTGCGTGACAAAGCAGCTGCTAGAGTCTCTGCTGAGCCCAGCTCCCCATATAGGCTTGTCCTGGGGGTTGCTGAAGGGGCTGGTTGGCTGACTCAGAAGCATACCTCCGATCTCTATCAGCTCCCCTGAAAATCAGTGACTTGGAAGCCTTAGTCACAGGCTGTTCCTCAACTCGACTTCACAATGCGTAGGTGGCTGTGGTCTGCCACAAAGACACTAGTACGAGAGTCCCGGGAGCGAATCTATACTGCGTTCAACCGGCTTGGCTTAACAGCGAAATCTTCAGCAAGTTTAAACACAAAAAGGAAGCTTACAAGAAATGGAAATTTGGACAGATGACTAGGGAGGAGTATAAAGATATTGCTCAAGCATGCAGGGGTGTAATCAGGAAGGCCAAGGCACAATTGGAGTTGCAGCTAACAAGGGATGTGAAGGGGAACAAGAAGGGTTTCTACAGGTATGTCAGCAACAAGAAGGTGGTCAGGGGAAGTGTGGGACCCTTACTAAATGGGGGAGGCAACCTAGTGACAGAGGATGTGGAAAAAGCTGAAGTACTCAGTGCTTTTTTTGCCTCTGTCTTCATAGACAAGGTCAGCTCCCAGACTGCTGCACTGGGCAGCTCAGTATGGGGAGGAGGTGACCTGCCCTCAGTGGCGAAAGAACAGGTTAAGGACTATTTAGAAAAGCTGGATATGCACAAGTCATGGAGCAGGTCCTCAAAGAATCAATCCTGAAGCACTTGCATGAGAGGAAAGTGATCAGGAACAGCCAGCATGGATTCACCAAGGGAAGGTCATGCCTGACTAATCTAATCGCCTTTTATGATGAGATTACTGGTTCTGTGGATGAAGGGAAAGCAGTGGATGTATTGTTTCTTGACTTTAGCAAAGCTTTTGACACGGTCTCCCACAGTATTCTTGTCAGCAAGTTAAGGAAGTATGGGCTGGATGAATGCACTATAAGGTGGGTAGAAAGCTGGCTAGATTGTCGGGCTCAACGGATAGTGATCAATGGCTCCATGTCTAGTTGGCAGCCGGTATCAAGTGGAGTGCCCCAAGGGTCGGTCCTGGGGCCGGTTTTATTCAATATCTTCATAAATGATCTGGAGGATGGTGTGGATTGCACTCTCAGCAAATTTGCGGATGATACTAAACTGGGAGGAGTGGTAGATACGCTGGAGGGGAGGGATAGGATTCAGAAGGACCTAGACAAATTGGAGGATTGGGCCAAAAGAAATCTGATGAGGTTCAATAAGGATAAGTGCAGGGTCCTGCACTTAGGACGGAAGAACCCAATGCACAGCTACAGACTAGGGACCGAATGGCTAGGCAGCAGTTCTGCGGAAAAGGACCTAGGGGTGACAGTGGACGAGAAGCTGGATATGAGTCAGCAGTGTGCCCTTGTTGCCAAGAAGGCCAATGGCATTTTGGGATGTATAAGTAGGGGCATAGCGAGCAGATCGAGGGACGTGATCGTTCCCCTCTATTCGACATTGGTGAGGCCTCATCTGGAGTACTGTGTCCAGTTTTGGGCCCCACACTTCAAGAAGGATGTGGATAAATTGGAGAGAGTCCAGCGAAGGGCAACAAAAATGATTAGGGGACTGGAACACATGAGTTATGAGGAGAGGCTGAGGGAGCTGGGATTGTTTAGCCTGCAGAAGAATGAGGGGGGATTTGATAGCTGCTTTCAACTACCTGAAAGGGGGTTCCAAAGAGGATGGCTCTAGACTGTTCTCAATGGTAGCAGATGACAGAACGAGGAGTAATGGTCTCAAGTTGCAGTGAGGGAGGTTTAGATTGGATATTAGGAAAAACTTTTTCACTAAGAGGGTGGTGAAACACTGGAATGCGTTACCTAGGGAGGTGGTAGAATCTCCTTCCTTAGAGGTTTTTAAGGTCAGGCTTGACAAAGCCCTGGCTGGGATGATTTAACTGGGAATTGGTCCTGCTTCGAGCAGGGGGTTGGACTAGATGACCTTCTGGGGTCCCTTCCAACCCTGATATTCTATGATTCTATGATTCAAGTCCATGGGGCCAGGTGCAATGCATCTGAGGGAGTTGGCTGATGTGATTGCAGAGCCAGTGGCCATTATCTTTGAAAACTCATGGCGATCAGGGGAGGTCCCGGAAGATTGGAAAAAGGCAAATATAGTGCCCATATTTAAAAAAGGGAAGAAGGAGAATCTGGGGAACTACAGACTGGTCAGCCTCACTTCAGTCCCCAGCAAAATCTTGGAGCAGGTCCTCAAGGAATCCATTCTGAAGCACTTGGAGGAGAGGAAGGTGATCAGGAACAGTCAACGTGGATTCACCAAGGGCAAGTCATGCCTGACCAACCTGATTGCCTTCTATGATGAGATAACTGGCTCTGTGGATGAGGGGAAAGCAGTGGACGTGTTATTCCTTGACTTTAGCAAAGCTTTTGATACGGTCTCCCACAGTATTCTTGTCAGCAAGTTAAAGAAGTATGGATTGGATGAATGGACTATAAGGTGGATAGAAAACTGGCTAGACTGTCGGGCTCAACGGGTAGCGATCAATGGCTTGATGTCTAGTTGGCAGCTGGTATCAAGCAGAGTGCCCCAGGAGCCGGTCCTGGGGCTGGTTTTGTTCAACGTTTTTATTAATGATCTGGATGATGGGATGAATTGTACACTCAGCAAGTCTGCAGATGACACTAAGCTGGGGGGAGAGATAGATACGATGGAGAGTAGGGATAGGGTCCAGAGTGACCTAGACAAATTGGAGGATTGGGCCAAAAGAAATCTGATGAGGTTCAGTAAGGACAAGTGCAGAGTCCTGCACTTAGGAAGGAGGAATCCCATGCACCGCTACAGGCTGGGGACCGACTGGCTAAGCAGCAGTTCTGCAGAAAAGAACCTGGGGATTACAGTGGACGAGAAGCTGGATATGAGTCAGCAGTGTGCCCTTGTTTCCAAAAAGGCCAACGGCATATTGGTAGGAGCAGTGCCAGCAGATCGAGGGAAGTGATTATTCCCCTCTATTTGGCACTGGTGAGGCCACACCTGGAGTATTGTGTCCAGTTTTGGTCCCTCCACTACAGAAGGGAGGTGGACAAATTTGGAGAGAGTCCAGCAAAGGGCAACAAAAATGATTAGGGGGCTGGGGCACATGACTTATGAGGAGAAGCTGAGGGAACTGGGCTTATTTAGTCTGCAGAAGGGAAGAGTGAGGGGGGATTTGGTAGCAGCCTATCAAATGGATGGATGGAGCTCGGCTATTCTCAGTGGTAGAAGAGGACAGAACAAGAAGCAATGGTCTCAAGTTGCAGTGGGGAAGGTGTAGGTTGGATATTAGGAAACACTATTTCACAAGGAGGGTGGGGAAGCACTGGAATGGGTTACCTAGGGAAGTGGTGGAATCTCCTTCCTTAGAGGTTTTTAAGGTCAGGCCTGACAAAGCCCTGGCTAGGATGATTTAGTTGGGGATTGGTCCTGCTTTGAGCAGGGGGTTGGACTAGATGATCTCCTGAGGTCTCTTCCAACCCTAATATTCTATGATTTTTCCCCCTGCCCCTCTGGATTCTGATCACTCTCCACAGCCCTGCACCAACGACCTTCAAAACCCACTGTGCGCGGTGATATGTCCACCCCGCCGTCCATCAGGGCATGCCAGTGAATGTTCTGCCCCATCCACTGCAGCAGCAGCAGCAGCCTCACTGCACCCCACCCCCCCGCCTCCCTTTCTTATGAAGCCAAAGGCTTTTCATGGGGAAGGAGATGAGCCACCTGTAGAAGCTGTGGAGGTGAACAAACAGCCGCCAGCTACTGGCTCAGCCACACAGGACTGGGGATGTGGGATAAGTATATGGCTTCGTCTATGGCCCCATCACTGTAGGATCTGAGCACCTCATGAACTTTAATGCATTTATCCTACCACCACCACTGTGTGGCAGGGCAGGGCTATCATCCCTACTGTACAGACAGGGAAACCAAGGCACAGAGCAACTAAGCAACTTATCCGAAGTCACCCAGGGAGTTTGTGGCAGACCAGGGAATTGAACACAGGTCCCCCGAGGTCCTAATCACTGTGCCACCCTTGTCCTGGCTCTTACAACATTGGCATAGTTTGAGTTCTATATTTGGGAGGGCAGTTCCAGCCAGGCCAATGGGACCGTGCATGAGGGCCAAATTCCACACCTGCCAGAGGCTTGCAGTTGGGGGAGGCACGCCCCCCATGCCCTTCCCAAACTACGCCCATGTCTTGCAGCCAAAAGTCACCAGCAGAGAGGGTGCTTGCAAGGACAGGTCTGAGCCGGGGGCACTGCCTTTCCCTGGCCCTTCCAAAGCTCTGTGCTACGCAGCACAGAGACCTGAGTAGTCTATGGGATTGGTGCCTTACATACGCATACAATGAGGCAGAGACAGAGGAGAGTCGTGATAATATGGGTTGCAACTAGAGATGGGCTGCAGACAAGAGCCCAGGTCCCAAAGCCCCCAAATCCAGAGCTCGATCCAGTTCAAAAATTTGCTAACAGCCCCAATTTCCTGTGGGCCAGCCCAAAAGCCTGGATCTCGATTCACTCTCAGTGCCGAGGAGGGATCAACTGGAAGGAAGCTGGGTCTGGCATCCCCCATTCGGAAAGTGGTTTCAGGGATCCTGCAAGAAGGGACACTGCTATTCACCCAAGGTCTAAACTCGGACACAGGGGAGCAAGATGGCCTGGCAGGACCCTGGCCAAGGAGGAACCTGATAAGCTGCTCTCTGCCCCCATAATGGACACAGCACTGGGGGTGGGGACTGCACTCACCTCAGCCTTGAGCTCATCAATCTGGTCCTTGAGCTCCCGGATGTATTGGGAGGAGTCAGAGTTGTTCAGCTGGCCCTGGATCATCCCTTCTTCCCTCTGTGGAGAGTGGGGAGAGAATCAGACTTGGTCCAAAGGCGACTGGGAACAGAGATGGGGGAAGGGATGCCAAGGTGACAGCCGTTTCCCTTTCCCATCTCACTCAGAGATCCCTTCCTGACCTCCAGCTGGGATCAGGACAGGCTCTGGAGCAGGAGTGTGGTTTTTGTGCTCACAAAGATACACATGTCTGGGTGAGCTGGTTATTTCCCCGCACCTGGATCTCCAGCTCAGCAATCCGCTGCCGCATCTCTGCCACGGCTGCCATGCTGTCGGCCTCCCGCAGCCGCACCGCCATCACCTCCTCTTTGCTCTGCAGTGTCAAACACACGGTGTTAATGTCAGCGCAACAGCCAGGGGAACAACAGGACTCAGCAAGGGGAGGGTTCAGATCCGCCAAGACCCAGCTCGAGGATATGCCATGCCCCTGCTCAAAGCACCACGAGCCTCCAACATGTCACAGAGCTGCAGAGCCTGGAAATTCATCTGCGTTAGTTTGGAGTACAGCCCCTCCACCCACATACGGGCTGCATCGTCACCATGTCTGGCCTGCTGGGTCCAGGTCTACACAGGTGGTGGTGTGTTCAAAGCAGGAAGGGAAGCCCAGATGTGGGCCACCTGATCCCTGCCCCCCAAGCTCATCCCCTTGGGTCCCTGAGTCAGCACATCGGGGGCTGTGAATCCCAGGTCTGGGGAGAGGATTTCTGCACAAGCTGCTGTTAGATTCACTGTCTGGAGGCCACACCTGGGGGCTGACAGTGCTGTCTTCTTGCCACCTAGCCCCTGAAAAGCAGCTAGGTGAATTTCACCCAGTGCCGAGCAGAGCAGAGCAGAGCTGGCTGGGGTGGGGCAGGGCAGGGCAGGGCAGGGCAAGGGACAGTTTCCTGGGCTGGAGCAGGCCGTCCCCACTGCATTGCTGTGGCTGCCCCCCACAGCCTGGGGCTCACCTTGCACTCGGACTCCGCATGCTTGCGCTTGGTCTCACTCAGCTGCGTCTGCAGCCCTTTGTTCTGGGCAGTGAGGTATTGCAGCTTCTCCTGCAGCCCTAGGCACTCCTGCTCCGTCCGGTTCAGCAGATTACTGTGAATCTGATCCTGGGGTGCCGGGCGGAGACAGACAGGGAACAAAGCTCAGGTGACAGGCCATTCCACCATGCCCGCTCGCAGCAAACATGGGGTTCCAGCCCTACAGCTTCCATGGCGTGTGTGTGTGTGTGTGTGTAAACACCCAATACACTCCCTCATCCCCAACTGCACCCCCACTCCCACCCTGCAAACACCCACATCCCCCAGCTGCATCCCCACAGAACACACCCCCATAACTGATCTCCATGCACATGCAACACACACCCACTCCTCACAACTGCGTCCTCCCATTCTATAGCAGCACCCCCAACTCAGTATGCTCCACAACTGCACCCCCACTGAATCCTCATTGGCACATCCACTCCCCTAGCCCCCCCAAATACCCACCACACGCACACTACCTGCCTGCAAACATCCACCCAACTGCACCCCTACACAATGCACCCCCACACTCCATGGCTCTGCTCCATGCACACACAACACACGTCCCCACCACCTGCACTCCCATCCCCATAAGAACGGCCATAGTGGGTCAGCCCAATGGTCCATCTAGCCCAGTGGCTTGTCTGCCGACAGTGGCTGGTGCCAGATGTTTCAGGGGGAAGGAACAGAACTGGGAAATTAGCAAGTGATCCACCACTGTCCAGCCCCAGCTTCCGATCATCACCCAGCACACCCGCTCCGAACAGCCACTCCTTAGTGCACCCCCCACTATGGCCGCACTCCAGGATTGCACTCCATGTGCACACAACACCCCTCAGTACACACCACACACTCACTCCCCAACACACTATACATGTCCACATACTCCAACACACTGCTCATGCCTGCCAAACTCACCACCCCCAACACAGTGTATGCGCCCTGCATGCATCCACACCCAACACACTGTACACACCTCCCAACCCAAACACACTGTACAAGCCCATAGCCACCCACTTCCCATCACTGTGCACGCCCTGCACACACACACACTGTGCATGCCCCCACCCCAATACACTGACCTACGCCCCGCAGTCCCCCAACACGATACACATTTCACCCCAACACACAGTACATGCCCCACGCCCCTCCCATACCCCACCCACATCCCCCTTCCCTACACACTACCCACATTCCTGTCCTTTCGTACTGCCCGTACCCCACCCACATCCCCCTGCCTACACACCGCCCACATTCCCCCTCTCTACGCAGCGCCCACATCCCCGTCCCTATGCACTGCCCACATTCCCCCCTGTGACAAAGTGGGACTATTCTTAATGTTTCCTCTGAATATTGTGGGGGTGCCTCAGTTTCCCAAATGCAGTTCTTAAGTGTCTAGGTGGTGGGATAAGGCTGTATGATCGTTGCAGAGCCCTAGAGGGCAGGTGTGTGCAGGGGTCTGGACACAGAGAATGGCCGACACCCTGTTTCCTGGCAACTGGTGGCCTGGGCCCTTCCCCCCTCCAAGGTGAGAGCTAAAGGGGTTGGAGAACAAAGGAATCCGGTGACCTCCTGGCCCGGGAAAGGGACAAAGCCCAGAGGAGGAGGGGCTGGAGAGAGTTTCAGTTTGGGGCTGGCTGGGGCCATGGAGTGAAGTGCAGACGTGGTTGTCTGGCTCACTGCCCCCAAAATGGACCCAGCTGAGGGGTCCTGTTCTCTGCATCTACAAGCTCTGTGTTAGACAATGTTCCTGTTGTGTAATAAACCTTCTGTTTTACTGGCTGGCTGAGAGTCACGTCTGACTGTGAAGTTGGGGGTCAGGACCCTCTGGCTTCCCCAGGACCCCGCCTGGGCGGACTCGCTGTGGGAAGCGCACGGAGGGGCAGAGGATGCTGAATGCTCCGAGGTCAGACCCAGGAAGGTGGAAGCTGTGTGAGCTGTGTGTCCTGAAGACAGGCTGCTCCCAGAAAGGAGACTTCCCCAGAGTCCTGTCTGGCTTCGTAGGGAGCAGTTCCAGAGCATCGCCCGGGGACTCCGTGACACTCCCCCTAGACCCCACCCACATCCCCCTCCCTACGCACCGCCACACACCCCTCCCACATCCCCCTCCCTACGTACCACCCACGCCCCACCCACATCCCGTCCCTACGCACCACCCACGCATCACCCACATCCCGTCCCTACGCACCACCCACGCCCCATCCACATCCCCCTCCCTATACACCGCACACATTCCTCTCCCTATGCACTGCCCATGCCCCACGACCCTCTCTATACATAGTACACACCCCACACACATCCCCCCCTCAACTGCAGCCCCCCTTATACATCCACAACATCCCCCCCTCCTTACTTGCATGCTTCCCCCACAGCCATCACCCACACAACTGCACCCCACCCCTCTCCCCACTGTCAGGGGTCCTCGCCCGGGGGTACATTGGGACCGTGTGCCGATCTCCCATGGGAACGTTCCAGACCCAGCTGGCTTGTCACCCTGCCAACTGCCTCACCTGGGTTTCAAGCTCCACCAGCCTCTGCCGCAGCTCGCGGAGGTCGGCTTGGGCCTGGGCCTCCCGCAGGCGGATGGTCATCAGCTCATCCTGGAGGTCGTTCATGGTGTTCTTGCGGGGGGACTCCTTCCAGCGCCCGCCTGTCCGTGACAGATGAGCCTAGGGGAGTGGAGGGTGCACAGGGTGAATGTGTGCCCCCATGTCAGGATTCACGCACCAACCTGCGGAGCTCCTGCTCCTCGCCTGCACGGGCCCCTCCAACCAGGGTCCCACAGCGCTTCTCAAGCCTCGTTCTGCCCCACTGCACACCCACGAGGTCAGGTCATGATCCCCGCACTGCCAATCCTAAAGCCATAGAAGTGTGCAGCCAGATGGACGGGGTTGACACTGGGGACTAGAAACTAATCAATTCGGCTTTGCTGCTTAAGTGTGAATTGACCTGAGGCTTACAGGAAAAGGTTTCAGGGTGTGCAAAAGACCCAGGGTGTGACCTAAATGACAGCCAGCACCCTGATGGGAGAATATCTCCACAAATGGGGTAAGGGTGCAGGGCTCACCATGCTGGTTGGGTTGGAAAAACTTTATAAGATCTGTCTCTATGAGCTTAAAATGTGGTCAGTGGACAGAAAGCCTAAAGATCTGTGGTGTGCAGGCTGGCTGGCAGATGAGTTTGTGGGCAGCAGGGCTGGGTATGAAGAGACCCAAAGGGGACTGGCCTAAGCCTGGGAAAGGAAACCCCTGGAAGCATCCCAGAAGGGGACTCAGGAAAACCCAAAGTTGGGGTACGGCCGATGGAGACCTCCTCCAAGGGACATCTGAGACCTGCGGTATAATTTCTGTAGGAAAACAGGGCATAAGTGGGCAAAATGCCCAAGGGTAAGGAAAGAGTGGCCAAACAGAACCTTCAAAGTGTTAACTTGGCCAACGCCCAGGGCAGAGGGGCTAAATCAGCGTCTGTCCGACCGGAAAAGCACCCTGAGCTCAGGCTCCAGGGGCAAACTGTGACTCAACTATTGGAGGAAAGCAGTCACGTAGTCAGCCCCTCAGGGACATGCTGGACAGTGACAGAAGGGCTCCCAATCCAGGCACCAGTACATATGTCCTGCTATCCTCTCCTGTGCTTAGATACATCTGACCCCTATAGAGAGCAGCAGGTTGTGGCTAATGGGAAGACATTCATGGGGTGCAGAGATTCTGGGTCAGAGAGAAACTGCATCAAACCATGTGTTGTGCAACCCCATGAAGTGCTGAATGGCTGTGTAACCTAGGTGAAGGTCCCAAAAGTGAAGTCATTTGCCCTGCCTGTGGCTCAGGTCTCTGTGAGGACACAGGAAGGATCGGGGTGGGGTGGGGTAGTTGGGGTTCTCCGAGGATATCACCTTGGACATCCTTTGGGAAACGACTGTATCACTCTAAGCAAGGATCCAGTCCCTGCTTCTGTAGTGGCCAAAGACTTGAATCCAGGGAGCCAGAAGGCTCGGAATGAAGGTGTCATAGAACATGCAAATAGCCTAGCGGGCAGGGAGGAGGGGTTTTCCCCCCTGGCTGCTAACACAAAGGAAGGAGCTGCTAAGCTTAAGACACCTGCCTGTCTGCCCTGTAGCTGAGTGGGGCAGAGGGGTCACCTCGCCCATCTCCACATGTGAGATGTGACAAGGAGAACTGCCATGTTTGCCCTGTCCATGGGTGCGAGAAGCCCCAGAGAAGGGTAATGCAGCTGGAAGGCTGCTGCTGGCTAACGGAGACCCCTGGTCAGAATGTGGCCCTGGTCATGGTGGGTTTTCCTGAACAAGAGACCGCGAATCATAACCCTCCAGAACAGGGCCCGAGAGAAGACTCAGTCCTGGGGGTGAGGGCAACAGGGTGACCCCAAGAGGGGAGATGGGCTCCTGGCATATGCACAGATCTGGGGTTGGGACACCCTGCATCCCTGCCTCACCACACCTTGGGACACCAGAGCCCCAGAGATGTGACTGGGTGAAGACCCAAGGCTCAAGGGCTCACTCCCTAATCCAACCAAGAGGTAAAGGCACCCCACTTTGCGGCCAAGATGGCTGACTCATGGAGGAATGTGGGCTCATTGCACTCCTCACTCCGGCAGGACCCCATCCCAGCTTTGGGATGGCAAAAGGGCACAGAGCTGCATGAAAACTCCTTATGCGTGCCCTGCTGGTGCCATCTAACAGACCAGACCCAAGTGAGGACATGAAACTGCACTGACTTGTGTATTGGGCACTGTATGTTTGATTGATTAGCAAGGGTGCTAAATGAATCTTGCTAGTGCCTGGTAGAACAGCTGCCAAGGAAATGTGAAAGATGCTGTGGCATCTATGGATAACATTGGGGGTTCGAACGTCCCTAGGTCACTGGTTAAAGTGACCCTGCTCAGTTCAGTCTCAAAGGGGGAAGAGAAGTGACAGCGTGGGAAGTCTCTGTAATATTTTGTAGGAATACTGTGTGTGCCTCAGTTTCCCCTATATGCTGCATTGTCATCTGGGGGTGGCAAAGGGCTGTTTACTCTCGGGCAAGCTACCACACAGGTGGAAATGGTGCCTGGCTCTCTGCGGACTGGCCCGTCATTGGAGAGTCAGGGAAGACAACGGCAAAGCCAAACACTGGAACATTTGCTACCTAGCAACAAAGGACCATGGATGGTCCACACCCTCCCCAGGAAGCCAGCTGTGTTTGACCAGTTGGAGAACAAGGGACTGAGGAGGGGCCAAGCCAGGAACTTGAACAAGGAAGGAGGACACAGAGGGACAGAGCAGGAGCCAAGGGTGGGCACTGCTTTGCTGGGACTCCAGGCTGGCCAAGATGAACCAGGCTGTATGTTTCTGTTCTGTGTGATGACCAAGGACTTTCTACGCTGTGTCGCAGACATCTAGCAATCCTGACTGCTTCTGTGATGCTGGCTGAGAGTCAGTGCAGCTGCTGAAGGGAGGGAGTCCGGTGCACTTACTGCTCCTTTTGAGTGTACAAGTCTCTCTCAGGTGCTTGCTCATCTCAGTTGGACTCACTGAAGGGAGATCATGAAGTGAAGCAGGAGTGCTGAAGACCCTGAGGTCTAAGGAGGCGGTGAGGCCGAGTGGCTCACCCTAGTGAAAGAATGCGACTCTAAAGGGGGTCTGGCACACTGAAAGGCATACAGAGGGGAAGGAACTTGCCTATAGTTGCTCTGTGAGCCCAGGATAGAACCCAGGAGTTCGGACTCCCCGCCCCCACTGCTCTGTCAGATCATCCCAGGCCAGCTGAAAGACATTCCTTACTGAAGCACAGATCTGCTGAGGGTGAAGGGAGCTCTTACCCCCTAAGGCTGAGCTTTGTGGGAAAGTGGACTGGTCTGTGACCCTGGGAGCCAGCTCACTTTGAGCCCAGATACCCGAGCCTGTGACACCGTGAAGGAAATTTATGACAAACAAGGACATTGTGGACGCTTCTTCACTGAAGGTTTTCAAAAGGAGGCTGGAGCCACCTGTCTGGGATGGTTTAGACACAACAAATCCTGCATCTTGGCAGAGGGTTAGGCTAGGTGACCCTAGTGGTCCCTTCTAACCCTATGATTCTAACCCCCTGCCACGGTCCTGTTCCAGGTTGAGATTCAGGCCAGTTTTGAGCTGATTCAACTAATAAAGCCCCAGAGGGGCAGATCTGAGGATCACAGAATCCCAGAACTGCAGGGCTGGAAGGGACCTAGAGAGGTCTTCTAGTCCAGCCCCCTACACTGGGGCAGGGCCAAGACCATCCCTGATAGGTGTTTTTCCAACCTGTTCTTAAAAATCTCCAATGACAGGAATTCTACAACCTCCTTTGAAAGCCCATTCCAGAGTTTAAATCTCCCTTGCTGCAGATTAAGCGGATTACTTCTTGCCCTACCTTCAGTGGACATGGAGAACAACTGATCTTCGTCCTCTTCAGAACAACCTTTAACATATCTGAAGACTGTTATCATGTCACCCTCCCTCCTCAGCCTTCTTTTCTCAAGATTAAACATGCCCAGTTTAACCATTCCTCACAGGTGAGGTTTTCTAAACCTTTGATTATTTGTTGGTCTCTGTGAATTCTCTCCAATTTGTCCACATCATACTTGAAATGTGATGCCCCAAACTGGGACACAGGACTCCAGCTGAGGCCACACAGGTGCTGAGCAGAAGGGGACAATTACCTCCCATGTCTGATATACAACACTGCTGTAGGTATACCCCAGAATGATGAGAGCTGGTTTTGTAACTGCATCACATTTGACTCAGCGTAGACTCATAGACTTTAAGGCCAGAAGGGACCATCATGATCATCTAGTCTGATCTCCCGTATATTGCAGGCCACAGAACCTCACCCACCCGCTCCTGTAACAGACCCATAACCTCTGGCTCAGTAACTGATGTCCTCAAAGTCACTATTGGCTCATATTCAATTTGTGGTCTACTATAACCCCCAGAACCGTTTCAGCACTACTACCACCTAGCCAGTGATTCCTCTTTTTGTATTTATGCGTTTGATTTTTCCTTCCCAAGTACAGTACTTTGCACTTGTCTTTGTTGGATTTCAACAAATTTGTCAAGGTCATTTTCAATTCTAAACCTGTCCTCCAAAGTGCTTACAATCTTTCCCAGCTTGGTGACTTCTGCAAGTTTTATAAACATGCTCTGCACTCCATTATCCAAATCAGTAATGAAAATATTGATTAGTACTGGACCCAAGATTGACTGCGGAGCCCCACAAGATACAGTTTGACAGTGAACTTTTTACAACTACTCTTTGGTCTTTCAACCACTTGTGCATCCACCTTATAGCAATTTCATCTAGACCTTCTTTAGTTTGCTCAGAAGAATGCCTTGTGAGATTGTCAAAAGCCTTACTAAAATCAACACATATCTGTGACACTACACCCCATATTCTTCATAGAAATATGATGATAGCAATATGGCATGACTAAGATATACTTTACGCAAGATGGCTCATGTAAGATATCATTGGAAAGGTTATGATTCACTGAATGTGATTATCCAATTTGTATGCACGTATCCTTTCTGTATCTGAAGTTAGGAATATTGACTATGTAACAACTACAACTGTGTGTGTACTTGGGGGAACGCCCACCAGATAGCAGGCAATCCTCAGTGCAAGACAGTATTATTTTGGGTTTATTCCCCCAAAAGGGGTGTGCACATGAGTGCTGGGTGAATCCTCTCACACAGAGCTGACTTCAGTCTGTGTCTGTAGCTGGGTGGGGCCCTACCTGTGTGTTTGTGTGCTGCAAGAGGCCAGAGAGCCTCATTCAACAAAACAGGGAGAGGAAATCCAGGCTGGTGGAACAGGAGGGGCTCAGTGAGACAGCAGTACATCAGGTGACATCCCAAAGGGGGGGTCTAAACCATCACAAAATCATATCTACAGCTTTCATGCATCTGCTAGGCCGGTAACCCTATCAAAGAAAGAAATTAGGTTGGTTTGGCACAATTTGTTGGTTATTACTTATTACCCTATTATCCTTTAGGTGCTAACAAATTGATTAATAGTTTGTTCCAGTATCTTTCCAGGTACCGAAGTCAGAGTGTTCCATTATTCCCTGGGTCCTCTGTATGCCCCTTTTAAAGATAGGTACTGTGTTAGCCCTTCTCCTGTCCTCTGGGCCTCACCCATGAGTTCTCAAAGATAATCGCTCATCAGATGTATCGCTGGCTGGGGGGCTGTCTCTGCCCACGTGCTGGGGTCAGGGATGGGTAGCTGGCCTGGTGGTGAGTGGAGCCGACGGGGAAAGGGGCTTTACCTGCCAGCTGTCATTGAGCTCCTTCACCTGCAGCTGTAGCTCCTTGAGTGAGGTCAGTGCTGCCACCTCCCGCACCTTCAGTGCCTTGAGCTCCTCCTGCAAACGGGCCACGTTGTTCTCGTCAGGCAGCGAGCTGTTCTTCTGCAGGGAGGTGGGGGCAGAGGGGGTCAGACTGGGACCTCAGCAGCACAGGCTTCTCTGCTCTGACCACTGCACTGTGCTGCCCACCTTTCCACATCCAGGCTCTGTGGGCACTGAGGGTGCTCCCATGGGTGGGTGTGGGCAGGGAACGAGCCCCACAGCCGCGCACTCATATAATTTGGGGCTAGGGTTGGAGCCTTTGGAAGTGCTGCTGGAGTGCAGAGTGACATGCTGCTCTGTGTGACCCCCAACCTAGCTCCTGGAAGCAGCTCCCTGAGATCGCAAGGCCACCCCCATCCCTTAATATTCAGCAGGCCGCACTCCCACCCCGGCTGTAAGCAGAGGGCAAAGAAGGATATCCCAGGTGGCTCCAAGTTTCCTACTGGTGGGATCTCCCGACAAAAAGGGACAGCAGCATGGCCTAATGGGCAGCTCTAGCCCTGGCATGGTGGGGACACAACCTGGTCCCATCTAGAGAGAGCCATGTTTGCACCCTGACCCTGCTGGAAGCGCAGTCCCCAACACGGTGGCTGTTCTAGAGAAACCAGACCACTGGCTGACAGTTCAGGAGATGGGACAGGCTCTGGCTCGCTCCCCTGGAGATATCTCCTAGGATTTGTCTAGAGCAGCACAAAGTGAGAAGATCGGAGCAGGGGCAGAGACCCGAGGCCTGCTCTCTGCTCACAATGGTGGAATTCCACTGGCGTCCATACAGCCCTGTTGCTGTAAAGGGACAGTCCAGCCTGGGTAGCAAGAAGGGGCTCATGTTTATACCCACTTCTTGACTATAACAACTGCAGCAGGGCTGAGCGCGCTCTGCAAACCCCCAGCTACAGAAGAAAAGAGGACAGGCATTAGCACAGCCCAAACAGAGCCTCTCTGAACTCTCATCAGCCCTTAGGCACTGTTGGAAAGGGGGGTCAACCGAGTGGCTTTTCTATAACACGCTAGGGAGCAGTGAGCTGAGGCCTCGTCTACACTGTGGTTTCAGCCCTGGAGAAGCTGCACCAGTGCTGATCACAAGGGCAGATCTGGTCTGAACTGGTGCAGCTCATCTTGGCTTTACACCAGGGTGAGCTGTGCTGGTGGAAACAATCTTTATGCTGGGTTTGAACCAGTGGCTGAAATCCCAGGGGCAGATCCCTGGCTGGTATAAATCAGCGCTGCCCCATGGGAATCCGTCCCTAGAGCTGTGCCGGTTTACAGCAGCGGAGGCTCTGGCTGCCAGTGCAGACAAAGCCACCCAAGGAGCTCCGTGATTGCTGAGTGATTCACACACAGTGCACAGGCAGGGGAGGCTTCCAGTGGGTTTCAGACACCGCCCCCGTGCTCAGCAGGAAAGCGATCAAATGAGGTGTTATCTCACCTCTGCTGGAGCAGAAATCACATGCTGGAAGCTGCAGGGGAGGCGTGAGGGGGCAGGGTAAAGTTTGGTGATTGCGAGTTCATCTCTTCTGAACTGGTGCTGGGGGGCCAGTGGCCCTGCACCCACCATGAACCCTGGGGTTCATATCGTGAGAAGGCAATCACAGTCATCCCCTTCATCTGCCTGGGCTCAATACTCCAAGCAGCAACATGGCTCATACTGATCTCCTGTCATGCCACTAATCATAACTAGCTCCAGTGTCACTAGGTACACCCTTGTCCCTCGGTATCTACCTGCCATCCCTCATCTTATACTTAGACGACAAACTTCTAGGAGCAGGGACAGGTGTTATTATTTCTTTGGTGTATCACGGCAGGCAGGGAGCAGGACCCCATTGTGCTAGGTGCTGAACATCTTAGTGCTGTGTGTGCACAGTGCCTGGCACAATGGGGCCCTGGTCACCAATTGCAGCCTGTAGGTCAAACCGTAATATCAATCAACAGTGAGAAAACACCACCCTACCACCAACTGTGTGCAAAGAGGTCTGTTCGGAGCAGAAGCAGCTGCTTCTCTGTCTCCCTCTGCTTCATGGGACTATCAGGAGAGAGGACAGGTGTGTGTGTGTAATGGGAGGCGGGGGAAGTGATGACCCCACTTAGAATGGAGTAATCACACATAGAATCATAGAATATCGGGGTTGGAAGGGACCTCAGGAGATCATCTAGTCCGACCCCCTGCTCAAAGCAGGACCAATCTCCAATTTTTGCCCCAGATCCCTAAATGGCCCCCTCAAGGATTGAACTCACAACCCTGGGTTTAGCCGGCCAATGCTCAAACCACTGAGCTATCTCTCCTGTCTGGTAAGACTGCAACATCTGTTAGTCAAATAAACCCTGGGCCCGTCTGGTTCCTAGGACAAACGGGGACCCAGCAGGGGTGTCACACACGTGGCTATGCATGGTCCAGCTCTTTCCTCACCCCACGCCTCAGGGGTTTTCACACTGATGTGTTGGGTGGAGGGTGAGGCCTTGAGTCATTCTTTGAGCTCCCAAGCCCCCATGGGCTTTCTCACAGGTTGCTCCAGTGTGATCGCAGTGCAAGCTGCAACAGGAAGGGCTGGTTCGGGGCCTGTCGGGGTGTTAAAAGGGTGGGAGGACTTGATTCTCACAGCTCTGATCAGCTAAGATGAGGTGCTCCAGCATCAGCTCAGCCCAAGCTAGAGGTTAGATTTAAGGTACAGAAATTCAGCTCTGGACAGACCACCCCCAAAAGTGGAGGGTTGGGGATCTGACATTCGGCTCAGCCTGCTATAAGGATGGGGATCCTTTGCAGTATTTAGATTCAGGTCTGTTATCAGACTTCAAGCCCCCACAATGTCTGGAGGACTTAGAATAAGGGGGGTTTATTCAGGCCCAGTCTCTGGCTAGATCACAGCAAGGCTGCAAGGCAGAGGAAGGATTAAGTCCTATGATTAAGGTGGTAGATTACGATTAAGGTGGATTAAAGTCCTACGATTAAGGTGGTAGACTGAGACTTAGTAGATTTCAAACTTTGGGGCAGGAACTGTCTTTTTGTTCTGTGTTTGTACAGCACCTGGCACAAGGAGGTCCTGGGCCATGACAGATGCTTATGTATTATACCTAATAAATAAAATAATAATAATAATAGAAACTTCAATTCCTAGCTTTCCCTGGGTGACCTCAGGCCAATTGGGATGATGATCCTTCCCTGCCATGCTGGGAGGATGAATTCAATAGGTAACCGTGAGGTGCTCAGATTGGGGCCCTGAAGGTATCTTGATGGATGGGTCTTGCTGTGTGGAGGAGTGGGGGAACCTTTGGCCCTCGGGCTGTGACCCATGGCACCCTCTTGTGTGTCTCTGTGGCACTCAGTCCCATCTGCATCCAATGGGGGAGCCCCATGTACAGGATTGGACTGAACCTACTTAGCTGAGGTTGCTTCGCTTTACGAAGTGTGTGCTGAGCAGGCCACTCCTTGCCTTTTTCCCTTCCCACTCACTCCATATCCTGAACCCAGCCCTTACTCTCTCCTGAAAGGAGGCCCAAGTGCATTTGGGAACATTATAGACCCCACTGGACTGGGGAGGCTGGGACCCCCCTGGCCCTTTAGCTCTTGGCCTTTCATCCAAGGCTGTTTGGGGGGGAGCAGATTAGTGCCAACAGGTGGGTTTTGTGATATAAACTGGATTGGCACCCATCTCCCACTCGAGTAGTTAAGGCTGCTGGCTTTGGGTCAGGTCTGCTGTGTGAGCATCCACTAGCCACCATCTGCTAGCATCCACTAGCACCATGTTCACGCTCTGAGCTGCCCCTCTCCTGCTCCCATAGGATTGCAGCCCAGGCCTGAAACTGACCCGGCAGTAACTATGTAGCCTTCCCATTGCCAGGCTTTGCAGACAGACCTGGTCTGGTTTTGTGAAGCACAAAAGTGTGCTGACGTGCAACTTACAACCATGCAGGAAGGAAATGGTTACAAGGCAAGGCCTTTTCTGGAAGGGGAGGGTTTATCTAGTTGCTTTTATTTTTAATCATGCTCTGATAACCATCTTCAGAGGTTTTCAAATCTAATCCCAGTTGTGACCGCAAAGGAAAAAATAAATCAAATGTACAATCACTTATTGCAGGATGGTCAAGGAAAAAGAAACGTGGGCAGAAAATCTTGACTGCATGAGATCCTGTCTCGGTTCAGTGTCCATGGGGACACTGAATGGGTCCAGGTAGATGCTGTGTAGGGTAGGGAGCCTTCTTAATATAACCCCCAAACAGTTCAGGAGGGTGTGTGTGTGTGTGATAAAACGCTATTCTCAGCAGAGGATTCAGGCTGAGCAAAAACAGCCACCAGTTATTAATTTATAGCAGTATCCAGAAGCCTTGATTGAGTTCAGGGATCCCACTGAAACAGAGAAGGGAAGTGACTTGCCTAAGGCCAGACAGCAAGTCAGTGGCAGAGCTGAAAAAAGACCCAGGTCTCCTGACTCCTCCTATGCATGGCCCACACTGCTTCTCACTGCTAGTGAAATGGATTCAACAGAAGACATACTAAAGATACCTGCAGCCTGAGTGAGGCAAATAAAGTAAGAGTCACAAAAAGCAGGCATGATCAGCCTTGTGCTGTGATCAGGTCACACCTCAAAAGTCAGGAAGCATCAGCCCAACTTTGCACTTGGATGGGAAACCACCAAGGAACATCCAGGGTGCTGCAGGAAGGGTTAAGTGTGGCTTTAAGGGTTAAAGCTGTGCCCCAGTGTGGTATCAGGGGCACTCTGCAACGGAAGCACTGCCTTTCAGAAGGCTGGGAGCTACACAGAACCCAGCTGAGATCAGAGGCCTGTTGAGCCAGGTGCTGCATAGGTCATAACTGGGATTCTTCGTCACTTCCTGTCCTAAATTCTCCCTTAGTGTTGCTTGGTGCCATTGATCAAATGCTCCACCCTCAAAAGATGACTGAATTTCAGTGGGGTAGGTTTGACCTCTGCAGACGAAGCTAAGTCCCATGGGGTCCTTCAGGCTGAAAGGCACTCAGGCAGCAGTTCACAAACTGTGGGTCAGAACCTCAAAGTGGGTTGCAACCCCATTTTAATGGGGTCACCAGGGTTGGTGTTAGAATTGCTGGGGCCCGTGGCTGGAGCCCCACCGCCCAAGACTGAAGCCAAAGCCGGAGCCCCACCACCTGGAGCTGAAGCCAAGGCCCGAGGGCTTCAGCCCTGGACAGCGGGGCTCAGGTTACAGATGCCCGCCCAGGGCTGAAGCCCTTTGGCTTCCCCGCCGGGGCGGTGGCTTGGTCGGGCTCAGACTTTGGTCCCCTCTCCTAGGGTCGTGTAGTAATTTTTGTTGTCAGAAGGGGGTCACGGTGCAATGAAGTTTGAGAACCCTTGCACTCAGAGAATACAGGTTATCTTCAACTCCTCCTTTAATCACTGTGATACGCACAGCAGCTGCTATCAACTCAATTCAGGCCCCACTAAAAGGAAGGCTGAGTCTAGCTCAGGACTTCCTTTGCTTAGGACTGTGAACTACAATTAAACATCAGGCATGCACTTCACCAGCCTAACTCCACATGGCACAGATCAGTAGCATCACAGTGAATATCTCAGGCCAGATCCCCAAATGACATCAGCTGCAATATCTCCATTGAAGTCAATAGCACTATGCTGAGTTACCCCAGCTGAGCATCTGACCCCTTATGCCTTTCATCCTGAAAGACCCCAATGCACTCTGCAAACTACACAGGGTTCACTTAACTTCTCACTTAAATACACCCACTTCTTGGGGGACACAGCAGCTGTTTAACTACACATCAGAGGAGGATGGAAAATCCCACATCTAGCTGAAACTACAGGGAGGAGAGGGTCTAAGTAGGCAAAACCCTTCTATGGTACTGGACCAGGAGGGCTGGGCTAACAGCTCCACTTTTATGGAAAGCATCACGGGATCTTTAATGACCCTGAAGCCATCAAAGGCCTCAGTTTTACAACCCATGCTATAAAAGTAACAGATTCGCAGGAAGTTATAGGGGCACAGGCTGCTCATGGCTGCTCCCCCCTTGACTCCCACTGCATGTTTAAACAATGCTGGAGCAGGGATTTCTCCCTCCCCACACACACCTTTTCCATGTCCAGCACTTTGTCCTGCATCTCCTTGAGTGCGCCCAGTGTCTCAGTCTCCCTCAGACGCGACTGCTCCAGCTCCGTTTCCAGGTGATTCACAAAATCCTCTGTGAACCGGGGGTTTCCCTGTGAGCAAGCAGAGGAACCCAAACCAGGCATTGTTAACCAGGGAGGGGATCTTTAGCACTGAAATCACAGGCCTCTACCAAGTGAGGAACTCCTCTAGCGAGAGCAAGGCTGTTCTCATTGAAGGGGCCAGCCTCTAGGGGGAGACATGCTCAAGCACACATAGCCAATTTTTATCCACAAGTGCACCCCCATATTCAATGCAGGACAATCAAGAGAGGCCGCTGGAAGGAACTCCCCTGGCAGCCCTGTAGGGCAGGGGGAAGGATGGCAGATTGCAGGATTACAGACACAGATCTGCACTTTGGGGGCCTAGCGCAATGTTAAGCTGCACCCATGATCCGACAACTCTGCTCACCTCCCCCCGCCACTCTCGCTGCCCAGGTCTGGAGTCCCTCTTCGTGTAGACGTGCCCTCTGAAGCGACTACTGTGCCCATCACTGCAATGCAGCAGCTCTGGGGTGGTACGTGGCACTGGGTAACAGATGTACAGCAGTGTTACAGCTGAAGGTTGTAAGAGGTGAATGAAGCATTAGTCTGACTGGGCACCAGGGTTAACACTCCCACTTTTGCAGAAAGGGCCACAAGGCTAGGACTATAACAGGGTTTAAAAGAGAACTAGATAAATTCATGGAGGTTAAGTCCATTAATGGCGATTAGCCAGGATGGGTAAGGACTGGTGTCCCTAGCCTCTGTTTGTCAGAGGGTGGAGATGGATGGCAGGAGAGAGATCACTTGATCATTACCTGTTAGGTTCACTCCCTCTGGGGCACCTGGCATTGCCTGCTGTCGGCAGATGAGATACTGGGCTGGATGGACCTTTGGTCTGACTCAGTATGGCCATTCTTATGTTCTTAGGATCTTTAATGTCCATAAGCCTTCAAGGCCTTGGTCTTGTGTCTCATCCAAGAATCACAGTGAAGGCCAGCACGGTGCCCCCTAGCAGCATGCTCTGAGATTTCCCGTTAAGGCTTCACATTGGACCAAACTGTCCAGGACTTGGCTTCTGGGGACCAATTAACATGACACCTGGGCAGCTGGGACGGGGGTGATTCTTAAGAGCCAGGTGACTGCTGCCTTGTCAGTCCCTGCTGAGCTATGGGGCAAATGGACCCAACTCCCGTCACTGTACCGTGCACTGCCTGATGGGGTTAGACACTTAGCACCTGAATGTGATGGCTGCTCTGGATCTCGTTCTGAACCTTTTCTCCAGTGGCCACAGTTCTGGCAGGGACTAGACACACTCCAAGGAGGAGGCAGGCCATGAGGCTGCTTATGCGACACCCTGGGGCCCCTAAAAGGGTAGCTGGGTGGGGATACCGTTGCTGGCTGATGTAGGCTCTCCTGTAGCGGGATCCAGCTGGCTCTTCACTCTCACCCCACCCCACCCAATCTGAGCAGAGTGCTACTCTCCAGAGCACGCCTCAACCACAGCAACCTCCGCTGGGGGAAAGACTGGGGGAGCGCTGGCATAGCTCCTACCCACTGTAACCGTCTGTGCTATCGCAGCTGTTGGCAGTTCATCAGATAAACACCAGCTTGTTTTCTGGGGGAGAATTAAACACGATCCAACCCAGCCCTTGGGGGAAGGGGCGGAGACCTCTCCTTGCAACCAGATGCAACCTTGAACCCAACACTCTTTGAATTTTGGAGCGTTTTGGATTGGAGGCCTCGCATTCAAAACCACCCCTCTGTAGCTGTGGTTTTAGGTTGGACCCAAAATCAAAAGGGAACTAATTTCTGGTTCTACTTTGGTTGGGTCAGAAGACTTGCGCCAGCAAGGTGTGAGATCTCAGCACCCTTGAATCAGAGTTTTAGGGGCCAGATCCCCGGATGGTGCAAATCGCCATCGCTGCATTGGAGTTAATGGGTCCGAATCCACAGCTGGTGTATAAACCAGCATCGCTCCATTGTAGTCAATGGGGCCAGATCCCCGGCTGGTGGGATGCTGCATCAGAGTCAGTGGCAATTTATATCAGCTGGCCCCCGTTTGGCCTCAAACCTTAACCCAGATCCAAGCCAACCCTATCCAGCACGAAGCTTGAGTGGCAGAACCATCATCTCTCATCAGTGAAGCAAGAACCCTCCCCAACTGGATCCCCCCCATGCTGAGTGAGTGCAGCTGCAAACCCCACAGGAGAGGAATATGCTGGGGGGGGGGGAGGAGGAGAACAACCATCCCTGCTGAGGGGAGCAAGATGTGGGGACCTCGGTCCCTGCCCTTGCCTCTATGGGTGGATGGACTAGATGGGCACTCGCAGGGCTTGTCTGTGATCACTCTGCGTATTGCCAGCCAATGGGAGGGGAGGTTACAGAGTCTGATACCATAGCTGGTTTAAAGGCAGGCTGGAGAGTTTTGTGGCCGTTGTCATGTGAACGGAGATGATGGGGTTTATCAGATCTCATGTTGGGGCACACACTGATTGCCAGTATGGGCTCAGGAAGGAATCTCCCACCACAATGCACCTGGTCAATTCCACAGTGCTGCAGATGCGTGAAGGAGGAAGGAGGCATGGGGGGTGAGAAGGTTCCGCTTTCTATGAAGCTGTGGTTCTCCAGTTCTTTCAGTCTCCAGAGACCCACCCCCCCACTTCCAATCCCCCTCATCAGCCACCACCAGGATCTGAAAAGAACTGCCAGGAAGGGCTGTCACCACTGATGGTCCAAAGGAGAGGCTGCTCTGATGCCTCGTGTAGTGGCCTCTGCCACAGTAGATAGACCAATGTTCTGCTCCAGTGTGGCAAAGCCCCGTCTTCTCAGAAGCTGAACTCAGAACCAATCCAGCTGTGAACTCCCCTAGGATTGGTGAATTAAAGATGGGAAAGGCCAGCTGGGTCACAGCTTCTCATCCTCCCCTCAGCTAGTGTAGGATTCTTCTCCTGGATGGTCTGGTGCTTTGCTTAGCAGCCTGAGATGTTCCCGGATCTGCCCAAGAGGGAAGAGCTCTCTGCAGCGCAAGGCTCAGGTGGGAGGGGACTCCCTCATTTCACTCAGCCCATTTGCCACAGATTTCTCATATGGGACAGTCCATGTGAACTGACACCTTTGGTTTATGCCCAGAGGTGAACAGTTATCCCTCTCCAGCTATCAGCTCCCCTCCCGGGGTCTTTGGCTTCCATCAGACTTCTCCTCTGTAGGGTTGTACCTCTGGAATGAGTCAGTTGCCCATGGAATGGAAGAGACATTTCTAGTGTAACACTGTGCCTCAACACGCTCCGCATTTAACAGCAACACTCTGCCCGTCTCCCTCTCGAACATCCCAACGTTTACAGACGTTAAGTAACTTGATATTACAATGTTCCTGCTGTGTAGAGAACTGTTATCCGCATTTGCAGCTGCAGAAACTGAGGCAGAGAGAGGTGTTGAGATTTGCCTGAGGTCACACAGTCGGTGGCAAAACCAGAAATAGAACCCAAGAGTCCTACCACCCAGACCCCTGCTAACTCACTAGACCCCACTCAGAGCCAGGAACAGCACCCAGGAGTCCTGATTCCCAGTCCCGTGCTCTGACCAGAAGACCAGCCCTTCCTTCCCACAAAGAACCCATTTTGGATGAACCAGAAGAGCCAGAAGCCAGAAGATGGGCAGAAGAGCTCATGAAGCAGACAAACCTCTAGGTTCTTTTTTTCTGCCCATCCACCATAGGCAGGTCTGCTTTCTAGGTACTATTTATTGTTCTCCCTGTAACCACACAACCCTGCGTTCTCTCCTGGAGAGCTTTCACCTGGGGCTCTTTCTGAAAAAGAGCCGCTGAGCACTGTTTTAAGCACTTGTCTCCATTTGGTGAGAGCTCTGCATTTTTTGATGGGGTAAAATACCAAAGACTTCAGTTGCACAAAGAAGGGGGGCATTCGAAGCCCTCCCCCCACCCAAGAAAAAACAACCTACTGCTTGGCCGTTTTTCCCACTTGCAAGGACACCTGTGAGATTCAGAAGAAGCCCTGATCAAAAAGCTTCTGCCAAAGACAGGCAACAGGTGGCAAAGAGATCAGGCTCTCAGCAATGTGCTGAGACATGGTGACCTTTACATGGGAGTGTGTGTATGTGAGACCATCACAGCCACCAAGAGCCCCTCCCACACACACTTAGCTTTTGCTTTGCTTTCATCTCTGTAACTTCCACTAAGTGGTTCAGCCCTGACTTCACAGCAGCTGTAATGCCCACAGCTATCAACAGTACATGTCCAAAATTATTGTAGCAGCAATTAGAAAGCTCATTTGAGATCAGGGCCCCAGTGCTGCACAGAGACAGAATGAGAGACAGTCCATGCCCCAAAGAGCTCAGAGTCTGAAAAGACAAAGGAAGGGAGCATTGTTATCCATCTTTTACAAGTGGGGAACTGGGGCCAAGAGACATGCAGGGACTTGTCCAAGCTCACACAGAGAGTCAGTGGCAAAGCTGAGAATGGAATCTAGATCGGAGTCCCAGCCCAAGGCCTTAACCACAAGGCCATCCTGTGTCCTTCCTCTCTAGTTATTTTCACAGTACAGATATTAACTGTGTTATAGCAAGCTCAGCCCCAGAGTGGGGGCTCCCTGCTAAAGGGTACACTCCAGCTGTTTGTTAGGGCAAGATTTGAATTTCGGCTTTGGTCTGGATTCAGCAGGAGTAACACGTGTGCAGCAAGCTGCTCCACAGATGCAGATCACAAAAGCAACCTTTGCTACATCACCCATCTCCAGGGCCACTGCTGAAATCCACAAGCTCACCTCCACTGCTTCTTGCAAGACGGAGAGTTTGACTATAGAGAACAGTGACCAAAGTGGAACCAGCAGAGGCACCATCACCGATTTAAAAAAATAAAAATAAATAAAAAACAACTGATTTTTCAAAACATACATTGGATTATTTAAAATTTAAAGTGCATATTTTCCCTTTTTAAAAATGATCCTATTTAAAATTAAATTTGAAGTTATGGCAATATATGTTAAGGCCTAAACAGACTGTAATCTATTAAAATAGTTTAAATTAAAACAAAACATTTAATATTAAACAATACAAGTTTGCTGCTAAAGTTTTAAAGAAAGTCAAACCACTGAACTGGTGGAAGACACTGGGCTCAGCACCTGCAACCAGAGTTTGTTGAAGTACTAAGTGAGTTTATGACAGCAGTAGCTTCTTCTACAGGTGCAAAGAGAATATTTTCTTGATTTCAGTTTATTCAAATAGTTCAGTTCAATGACTAGTTCACTGAAAGTTAAGAAACCAATTGGGAGTTGAAAAAGGAGGAAAACTTGTTTACCTTTTCCAATCTATGAATAAAAACTAGATGTTAGAGGATGAGATCTGCTAGTTCTAAAATCTCGATGAGACAAGATGGGTTAGGTAATATCTTTTATTGGACCAACTACTGTTGGTGAGAAACAAGCTTTACATACGCTGTATATTAAAATCTTGAAGGACATGTTTACCAGAAGCAGTTACTCATTGTCAGATAATACTTTCTTTGTTCAATAAATAAATTAGTTTTAAATGAAAAATGTGTTTTGATTAATTTATTTTTCTTACGTATCCAGAACATTTAAGGTAGTTTTATTTAACTAATATTTAAAAAAAATATTTTTTTTTGGCACATTTTAAATTAGACTCCAGTTTCCATCCAAATAGAGCTTGACAAACTTCACAAATAAAAAAATCATGTAGTAAATAAATGCATCATTTACCATTTTATAACATTATAAAAAAGTAAACATTAAGACTCTGAATAATCTGAATGTTAAGCTCTATAACTGTGTAAATAAAAGTGTATAAATATAGTGTACCCTGCTGGTTAGAAAAATGAAGTTCCAAGTTTAGGGTAAAACTTATAGTTTGGTGGAAATCAACATGTTTTAATGTTTAACAACCCATGAGAATCAACGCCTCTTTAGAACAATAACTAAAAAGTGCAAACACAAAATAAGATTAAAATCAATTATTTAAATCACTGATTTAAATCTATCCACCATAAGCCCTGTCCAAAGACCAAATATGGTCTTGTGGTTAAAGTGCTGAATTAGAACTCAGGAGATGTTGGTTCAAGTCCTAGCTCTACCAAATGCTTCTTGGGCACAGCTCTGTGCCTCAGTTTCCCCAGGTATAAAATGGGGCTATTAATCTTTCCTTTGCGTCATTAGAGTGTAAGCTCCAGGGCAGGGATTGTCTGTGCAGTGCCTGGCACTCCACGGCCCCAATCTTAGTGCTACCCTAATACAAATATTACATTCTCTTGTTGCAGCTAAATGGCAGCTCCCTGAACATCTGGGATGCAGGATCCCAAGATGGCATCGTGTGGCTAAATCGTACCCAGCTAGATGTGCAGCTGCACTAGCATGGGCAGGCCTCGCTGCTATTTGCCCAAGGGTAAGCTGCACATCAGGGCTTACAGCTGCTTTGCCCATCTAGTCCAGGGGTTCCGGTGAGCAGGGCCAATCCCCAGGCCTGCATTTTTAGTGCCACCGGGCTCCCTGTGTCATGCTCCCACCCCAGCAGTGCCACCCTAGCCTGCTTCCTCACCTGTTGGTCCTGCAGCTGCCGGATGGTGCTCTGGGCCTTCTGCAGGTTCTCCGTGGCTGAGCTGCACTGCTGCTTCACCGCCGCCAGCTCTCGCTTGATGATGTAATTCTCTTCGGCCTCCTGTGCGCGGGTGACTTGGCCCTGGGGGAGGGGGAGGGGGGAAGAGGAGAAGGAAAGAGGATGTCAAAGGAAACACCTTCCACATGCTCCATGTGCATCTGCATGGTAAACCTCTTTCTGGGCCACATGCCGTAGCCGGGATCACAGCCCAGTGGGATCAGATTTACCGGTCAGAAGCGAATTCCCCAAGGGGCCGCCTGTGCCTTAGACAGCTCTGTCGGCAGCCGCCCAACCTTCTGCTGCCAATGCTCCAGTGCCAGTTACCCCTTCTGAGTATAAAGGTACTACTTGCCATAGGGTCTTGCAGCTAAAGTATACAGAGCTGGGAGTCAGGACTCCTGGGTTGCATTTCTAGCTCTGGGAGAAGAGTGTGATCGAGTGAGATCAGAGGGATGGGACTCAGGACTCCTGGATTAGAGTCTCAGATCTTGATGGGGAGTGCGGTCTAGTGGTGAGAGTGGGGGAACCTCTGGGGTTCCACAACTGTGACCTTGGGACAAATGCTTGCCTGCTTTACAAGGAGGCATACAACATATTAACGCTCATCCCTTTCAGACCAGTTTTCATGCACAGGCCACACTGCTTTAGAGTAGTGAGTAAATGGGGGAAACAGATGGGGAAACTGAGGCACATAAAGGTGGGGGGAAGTGACTTGCCTAAGCTCACATTAGTCAGTGGAAAGCCCAGAATTAGAATGTACAGGGGGCCTGACGCCTAGCACCCTGTCCTGTCCATTGGGCCACAATGTCTCATTTATTCACTGATGTGCTTGGACAAAACACCCCCTCCAAAAAAATCAGTTACTAATCAGACTGGCCTACGAACACCCTGCTAGCAAGAGGATGAGTGCCACCAGGGAGCCAGGACTCCTGGGTTCTATTCCCAGCACTGGGAGACAACGTCTCCATTGGTTAGAGCAGGGAACTAGATCACCTGACTTGTATTTATTGTACCCAAGGGGCAGCATAGTGTAGTGCTTAAAGCAGAGGGGAGGGATTTGGAATCAGGGGCTGCTGGCTCTCCCACTGACCCTCTCTCACCAGATTGGAGGATCCTCTATCCCAGAAATCCTAAGAACGAGCATCAGGCACTGGTGACTTCCTGATGGGTGAGAAATTGAAAGGCCCTAGGATACTGTATTGGGCAGAGGGACGGGCGCAAAACTTGCACAAAAGGTCATTTACCCTGTGCATGGGTGCACAGGTGCCTCACCCAGTGCAGATCATAAAGCCTGTGTATGCATGTGCATGGGGCCATTTACTCTGTAGGGTCATTTTTGGGTGTGTGCAGCACCTAGCACCCTGCCAATGGGGGTCATTTACTCTGCATGTGGGTGGGTGCAGTGCCTGGCAAAATAAGGCACCGATGTGATTGGGCTCCAGGTGCTATGACTAGCTAAATGTTAAATTATCATCATAATGGTGCTGAGAGCTGGCAGTGCCCGCCACCTGGTGGATGAGCTCTGTTTCCTCCCTCGAAGCCTCTGTTTTCAGCTCCATAGCCCGGTCTCTCAGAGGGCAATCGGGTTCTCTCATGTTCACCAGGGTACAGACACAGGGTCCCATCTACTTGGTGAAGAGAACCACCACATTTTTCACCAACAGTGGGCTCAGTGACAGTTTCTAGACAAAATCTGCTCTCATCGCCCTTACGTGGCTACTAGCTACCTCTCTCCACCCCAGAGGTGACTGCTCTTGCAGAGGAGCTGTCTGCAGCTGGCATGAGAAATGTTTTGCAATGTAAATACGAAGTATTAGTACTAACGAGATAACAGCTACATTAGACCTTATCATACCAGCTCTACAAACAATGCCAGCCTTCATGTCTCCTCCCACTCCCATCTCTGTATTCAGCAGTCCCTCCAGCCTGGTCCACCTACCCATTGCCCCTTCTCCTGGTTCAAACCTCTCCTCACAGCTCTGTGACATGGGTGTGTGGGACATGCAGGAAGGGGTGAAACCTCTTCTCTGGGCACAATGGAGGAAGCTGGCCTTGAAAGCCTGCCAGGGTAAAGAGCTGGGAGCTGTGGCTTGCTAGGAGGTGGCACTGATAGCTGGGCCTCCCAGGTGAGGGAAGTTATAGTGGTCTCCTCCAACCAAGGAGACTCCTGAGCAAGCCCTGGATGAGGCAGAGGACTTGGCATTGAGGAATGCACTAGGGCTGAGGGCTGTAATTCAAGAGGCATTCTGGTTAGGTTTCTTTTGTTTCATTGAGACCCACTGCTCAGGAAAACTGCCCTGGGACTTTTATCTTCCTCTGGCCAAGAGCCACACTTCTCATGATTTGACTTAAAGAGTCCATGACGCTCCCTCCCCCTGAGGGTGGCCCAGTGGTGTCGCGACAGACTCCCCACTGCTGTGCTACACCCAAAGAGGGAGAGTTCTCAGCTAAGAAGAGCTAAGGGGGCTGACTCTGCTGAACACTGTGCTGGCAGCATGAAGTGAACACAATCAGTGGTGTAAAGGGGTGCTGGAGTTATTGAGAATGTGGCCCTAGCTGAGGCAGTCTACACAACCAAAATTGAGTGGGATCACTACAGCAAGCCCCTTTCTCCCCCCCTGCCCCCAAGCTTGGGAGTTCTCCGTAAATACCCACAAAGCCACTGTCCTCTTTCAAACGCTCCTTTGCCACAATTCTACAAAACTCTGGATGCTTGGGAGACTGCTGGTGTGTTGAGCGCACTGCCGATCAGGCTGTCCAGTACTGTTTCACTGTTTTCTTGTACTGCTTTCGTTGGCTGATATTCATCTGCTGCCTCTTGTCTTAGATCTGAAGTCCCCAAACTCTGGGCTGTGCCCCTTAGGGGAGCAAGGAGGAATGTTCGTGAGGGCAAGGTGGACCAGGCCAGCCCTCACAGGGGGCAGGGAGAGAGTACCACCCAGCCCTGCCCCCAGCCGCAGCCCCGGCTCCCAGCCCCATGACTACCCCCATCCCTGCCATTGCTCCACCCCCAACTGGGGGCCCAGCTGCAGCTCCACTCCCAGCTCCGCTTCTGGCCCTAGCCCCACTCCCAGCTGTTGCCCCAGTCTCGGCCCCCTTACCCCGTCTGCTTCCTCCTCCCTCCAGAGCTGCAGTCCTGCTCCTGGCCCTGGAGGGGCGGGAGGGTATGGACAGGGGAAGGAGGGGCCTGACTCTCAGAAGTTTGGGGACTACTGTCTTAGATGGGGAGCTCTTTGGGGCAAGGACCATCATTCTGTTGGGTGTTTGTACAGCAACTAGCAAAATGAGGGTCTGAGCCATGACTGGGGCTCCAAGGTGTTATAATAACACAAATAATAAATCAAAGTAGCTGCTCGAGTGCAACCAGTAATGATATGCAGAACTGGTACTAACATAGGTGTTAATTACCAGATTAAGGTACACTGCATCTCAGAGGGGTGCAGTGATTTAATTACAGCAGTTTAGTTACACAAGGGTGAGTTTCCTTAACACAGGCAGGGCTAGTTATTCCTGCCTTGTCCTTCCCATGACTTTGCTTTCTCTCTTCAATTTGCATCTTCTACAGCACTAAGCAAATTGTTGGCGCTTAAAGAATAGCATGACGAACTCACAGCCATCAACCCCTGCTCCCAGAAGAGGAATGCACACCAGTGTGAACGCCTTCCTCAGTGTCCTCAACATTGCACCAGTTTAACTAAAGCCATTTTAGTTAAATCAGTACAAACCCGTTATGTAGCCACTCATAAAACTTCATTCAAACCCAATTTGTCAATGTAGCTTAAAATAGGAAGAAACAGACTTAAGCTAAGTTGATACAAACCAGGTTTACATACATTTAAGTGCCTGCACAGGAGTTTGCATTGGTGTAACTTCACCCCTTCAGTTAAACTAGTGTGGAGACTAAGCTGTAGTAATTTAGCTTCGGCGACATACTTAATGTACATAAGTGGTTGTGCTAATCCCACCGCTACTTTTAATGCTAGTGTGTTCTAGAGGCTCTCACTCCTGGCTCCTGTAGAAGCAGCAAAGCTGGGAGCTGCAATATAATCAGGAAGTTGGCCTCAGAAGCTTCATGCTGTTAGCCAGTGGCTTCCATTGCCCCATCTTTGTGGGCTTTGCACTGAAGACCCTGGCCCAGCTTTTAGATGGCAATGCAGACTTCCACAGTGACTGCAGGTGAGGTGGGCATTTCCAACCCTGAATTTGTTTTGACTGAAGTGAGGCACAGCTGGGGTCCTTCCCATCTTCTAGTTCTAGGAGTCAGGGGCGATGGGTATCAAAGTTAGAGTCTTCCCCCACCCTCATCACACAGCACTGTGGGTCTCCTCTTCATCACACTGCCCCAGTGACCTCTTAACTAGAGTTGACTAGGACATATAGTAAAACAAGGCTCATTGCTCCTTCATGTCGGAGGCAGGGGAGAAGAAGGGCCATGCAAGGGCTGCTTATACTGCATACACAAGAATTGACCCACCTTGCGTAAGAACTGGGTCAGACCAAAGGTCCATCTAGCCTAATATCCTGTCTTCTGACACTGGCCAATGCCAGGTCCCCCACAGGGAATGAACAGAGCAGGTAAATCATCAAATGATCCATCCCGTTGCCCATTCCCAGCTCCTGGCAAACAGACGAGGGATACCATCCTTGCCCATCCTGGCTAACAGCCATTGATGGACCTATCCTCCATGAATTTATCTAGTTCTTTTTTGAACCCTGTGATAGTCTCGGCCTTCACACCATCCTCCTGCATGGAGTTCCACAGGCTGCCTGGGTGTTGTGTAAACAAATACTTCCTTTTGCTTGTTTTAAACCCGTTGCTTATTAATTTCATTTGGTAACCCCTAGTTGTTGTTGTTTATGCTTCATAACACAAGACTTCCTTATTTACTTTCTCTACACCAGTTTTGAATTTATAGACCTCTCTCTCTTAAAGTCCCAGTCTTAAGCTGTTCCATACCTCTCATCATTTTTGTTGCTCTTTTCCAATTCCAATATATCTTGTTTTCAGATGGGGCGACCGCATCTGCACACAGGATTCAAGATCTGGGCATACCAAGGATTTATACAGAGGCAATTGGAGGCGGAACCACCTGCCCCTGCAGGGCACTTTGGAGCTTACTGTGCCAGTGGCATAGTTACAGTGGTAAGTCCTGCAGGAACCACAGTTATAGTAGGGACCCGGTTTGCTCAGGTTTGCTACACCAGATCACGGGATGCGCTCCCCACACCCAACCTTGTGCCCCAGTGGTTAAAGGGACCCTCCTGTGCTTTACAGCAGCTGGGCATTTCTGGAATCCTCCAGCCAGGTATAGCAGACAGGGCTGCCCACCCACACCTCACCCTGGCTCCTGCCTGATGTGGAGGGGCCAGCTCTGTGGCTGTCAGAATTACCTTCTCTGCCCTAGTTGGTGCTTGGCCAAAGACTGGCAACACGCATACCTGACAGCGTGGTGTCATTTAAGCAGCAAGAATGGTCTTGCAGCTGAAGCACAAGCCTCGGAAGGTCTGGATGCCAATTCCCACCCCAGCCCCATGCTCACTGTGGAACCCTGGGCAAGTCACTTCACCGAGTTTCCCAGCTGCAAAACAAGAATAATCCTTTCCACACACACTTTGCCTGCCTTGGCTAGTCAGTCAAAGCCAGGGGTGGGTGGGCAATAATTTTTGCAGGGGGGCCGCTCCACAAATGTCTGCCTAAAGATCAAGGGCCAGATCCTCAGCTAGTGTAAACCAAAAGTGCTCTAGTGAAGTCAACAACACTATGCCAATTTACACCCACTGGGGATCCAGCCCTTTTATTTTAATAGCGCTTTGCTGATTTATAGCAACTGAGGCTCTGGCCTGAAAATCTTTTTCGAGTACTTGTTTAAGAAGTCCCCTCTCCCGAAGGCCTCTGAAACTTTGTGATAAAGGAAGGATGCACTTGCAGCCCTTTGAATCTGGCATAGGAGTGCTGCTATGACCTTGTATAAAGACAGGTGAAGCAAATACAAATCATACACAGAGTGGGTGCAGCTGTTTTGTTTCTGGACTGAAATGTAAAACCAAGAAAGGAGAGATGAAAGTAAAGGTTTTACAGTACCTGGATCAGTCTGTCTGCCAAGGCAGCGCTCTCCTAGGGGAGGATCCAGACAGGGAAGGAAAGATGGAGCAGGAAAGAGGAAAAAAAAAAAAGACATGACAATAACAAAGTCATTGCACAAGCGCTCCAACCACAGCTAGAAGCACAGAGGACAGCAAGACTTAGCAGCAGGAGGAGGAGAACCCAGCAGAGCCCAGTGAGATAGTGCACCCAAGGCGAGAAGTCTTCCAGAGCAGCTAGGACAGGGGAGTCCAAACTTTTTCACCTAACTACCTTTTGTTGCAAACAGTGGCAGCCTGTCAGGAGCCACCCCAAACCTGTACTGGAATTTGTCCAACAAGTGTCTCCCTTGATAGAAGGCTAGCTGCTCATTGCATTCACCAGCAATAAATCTGCCATTGATTAGCTGGGTCTGAACCCTTCAGTTCCAGGGGGATAGAGAGCTGCTATGGACAGCCTTTAGGGCCACATGCTGCCTGCAGATCTTGAAGATGTTCTCAGTGATGTCCTACAAGACTGTAGTAATTAGCAATGGAAAATCCATGAGAGCCGGAGTCCTTGACAGAGGACATACCACCTGAAAAGATTAAATACTTGATCTTGGCAAGTGCTGTCAGGGAGAGGACCTAGCATCGTGAGCCTGCTTTTACCGAGGTGCTGAATGCCCACATTTACCTACTGAGGTGGATGGGAGCTGCAGGTGCTCAACATCTCTGAAGATCAGGACATTCGTGCCAGAATGCAGGACAGCAGTGCGGATTGGCTATTTTGTGTCTTTTTTTTTTTTTTTTTTTTTTTAAAAACCACACAAGAACTAAGTAGTGTGAGGTATTTTACAGTGTGAGGCTGAGTGACAGAATTAGAGGCTGAGGTACAAAACTCAATGGTAGGGCAATCAAATCCATTTCAGGCCAGGATAAATAGGTTTTAAAAACCACACTACAGTATGGTCAATGCCACATGGGAAAAGAAACCAGGCACTCTGGTCAGTTCCAGAGATACGCTTTTACAAGTGACCTCGGCGTATCTGGAGGCTCTATACATTTTATTCTGCAGTTGAAGATTTAAAAAACCAAAACAACCAAACAACAATCTAAGCATCGGTTCAGTGACCTGGCAAGTAAGATTTAAAGTGCTTTAGCATCTCATCCAGATTGCAAGATGTTTGAACACATAAGCATCACTTTAATAGTCACCCTGAGAGTACATCTAGTTCCTGCCCTTTGACCTGGCTCCAAAGACATCCTTTAGGAGCCATCACTATTGTTGACAGTGCATTAGACTGACATGCCAGGCAGTGGTGTGAGCTTATGATGCAGCCTATAGGGCCTGGGCTAATGGTTGCCTTTCCTGGGCACGTTTATAGTGAGCTGGGACAGGCGGCTGTGCAAGGCCTCGTTTTTGGAAGCCAAGCTAGTCTGGAAGTGGAGAAGGTGGATTCGCACACGGCCCGGCATGCCTCTCACCTTCTCCAGGGTCTCGATCCGCTGCTTCAGGAGGCGGTTCTCAGTCCGGAGCCTCTGCAGAGGAAGAAGTGAGACATCAACAGGAGCTTCCTGTACACAAGCCTGGCCTTAAATAGGTTGGGTCTGCCCTCTACTGGGAAATAATTGAAATCACAGCAAGTGATGGACCAGAGACCTAAAGAGAACTTCTGGGGTGCAGAAAACCCTTTGCCAGTGCTTTGGGGTAGGCGCCAAATTCAGCCATAAGAATGAAGTAGGAGTAATCTCTTACATTTATATAGTGCCTTTCATATCCTATGAACCCAGACAGTATATATAGGGATCACCATGCTCATCTCTGAAGAGCAACTGTCTCTGGGGTGGAACATGGCAGCTGTTTAACAGCATGCAGCACCACCGTATAGGAAACGAAGGGGGCATCCGACTGAAGCTGCTGGGGGAATTTCAGTACCCAAGTGCAGTTAGCTACACAAATGTGAAAGGCCAGATGGAAGAGGGAAGCATCTGTGTTATGCTTATAAAAAGCACATGGGATCTTTTTCAGGGGAAAAAGGTCTGTAAAGCTGTAATCTCTGTCCCTACAGGTCTAGTTTTGGATAACGGTGCTGGAGCACCAATCAGAAGCATTAGAGGCAGTGATCTGATGAGCTCTCGGAGTTAAACTCAGGTGGCTCCCATAACCTTTCCCTTGGTGTGCTGCTGTGCTTCAGACAACACTAGAGCAAGGAGGGCATGGAGCAAAGGAAGGACTTACTTTGATCTCAATCTGCTCCTCCATCTCTTTGTTTTTGATTGCAGCATATTCCTTTTCCAGCCTGAGACAGACATGCAAGCCAGGTTGGATCAAATCTGCTTCAGACACCCCCACCCACTCCCCTACCCTCAGCAGAGTGCTCAGGGTCAGTGGGTACACCTGCAGTAGACAGGAGCTAACAATTTAGGCTGACCCCAGCTCCCCTGCAGTGCCTTGTGCTGAGGCCCATGCAGCAACAGGCCACACATATTGACGCTTCTGGGCACGATGGGGCAAATTAGTGAACCTGGATTGGGGGTTTTACATATATGCTGGTTTTTACAAACACACTGCCCCACCCAAGTATTATATTTTTAAGTCCCCTAGCTGAATGGCTGAGGTCTTACATACTCGTAATCAACTTAAAGACCTACCACTGACACGAGTCCTTTAACTGAACTACAAGGAAAATTGGAATATCTCAAATTTGCCTGATCTTTATCTTTCTATCTTTTGCACCCTCCTTCACACCAAGTGTCAGGATGACTGTCCCCACTTAAGAGATTCAAAATGCAGGCTTCTATCTTCCAGGAGAGGAAGGCAGGAGGTCATAGCATCTCCTGCTTGCACAGCAGGAGATGGAAGTTTGGGGCAGCAGCTATACCCACTTCCTTGGATACACAAAATCATCCCCCCCCCCCCAACTCCTAGCAAAGCCAGAGTCCCTGCCAAGGCCAAGCAGCTCTGCTGCCATCAGCCTGCCTGGTCTCTATATTGTAGAAAAGCTTTCATGGCCTCCCACAAACCCATCAGACCTGCTGTCAGAGGAGGCAGTAATTCCCTTATTAGGGAGTCCTTCCGCACAGCACTCACTCATCTCTTCTCTATTTTCACTGCTGCTTGCTGTGTGGCTCTAATGAATAACTAGAGGATCCCGCGATGCACGCTCCCTTTCCATTCCCTATCCTCCTGCTTACGTCTAACGCAGGATCCTTGGAACAGCACAGCCCAGGGAGGGGTTTTTCTGCCAGTCGCCTGTCTAGGATCTTTCACAGGGTGAGGGAGCGAACTTACCTCTTCATTTTCTTGGGGTTGTATTTGACCTGATATGCCTTCAGGATCAACTTGTCTGGGCAACTGTCGAACTGATGAGGAATCACCTTCTGGAAATACTGTGAGAAGGGAGCAGAGGGCAGGATGCATTTCTCTGAGCCCCTTTTGAGCACTCTAATAAATTCTACCCACTCTTCCCAAATCTCCTCCCATCCTCTTCATTCAGTACTTGCTTCCCCTTTCAAGCCAGAACAGGCAGCGCAGCAACTTGCCTTCCCTGTGCTACCTGGGCTCTACTGGTTCCTGACCCTCTTGATCACTAGAAGTCTCTTAGTGTTTCAAGTGCACCTGTGGAATGTGGGACTCTTCCTGAGCAGCACTTGGGAATGTTCAGTATCTGGAAAGTCTCCAAAGTTCCAGCTTCAGCAGCCAGGGAAAAGTGTGGGGAGCAAAGCTACATGAGAAGAAGCTGGATGGCTGGAGTCAGTAAGGGGAGCCGGGGAGGAAGAGAAACAGGAGGGTATTTCTAGGAATTCTGGAGGGGATTACACCCTTACCCCAATTAATGGCCCAGGATCATGGACAGGCTCCTGCTGACAGGGCAGCATGGACACTGCACCACTCTTGGCATTTTTATAGTTCTTATCTTCAAACCTTATCTTAACACCAGAGGGGTGAGTTAGGAGAACTGAGGGACAGGCAGGTGACATGACTTGTAGGATCTGAGCTCCTGCACAAGGCAGGCACAAGAGGTTTATCTAATACTGTCAGCTCCAAACACACAGAGGATGTTCATGTGTTTGGTCTCAGGACATCTCAAATCCAACAGGACAACTGAAAGTTACGCCTCATAGTGCCCCATGCCCAGGCTGCAGGGGGACTGAAAGGAAAAATCACTCTGCAACCTCAGCAGGCCTGAAAGTGCTTCTTCACCTTCTGTCTGGTGCACGACACGGACAGCACAGCGAGTTAGAGCTGTAACTGCTGTTGGACCAGGCTCACAAAGCCCAATTGTATTTAACACAGTAATGCATTCTCTTGTGATGTAATTGTTCTATTCACCCTTCCCACCAATTGCTTGACTCATCAGTGGGTCCCACACAGCCAAGATGTTGGTACTGCATCATCTGCAGTCTAAGCAGAACAAGAGCTACAGGTTACAGGGTTGTAAGATTAACCCTGTGCATGGCACTGCTGGGATAAACCGTACACATTGCAGGCAACTATTTTGCTGTCTGGAGAGTGAGAATATCTAGTGATTCTTTCACATCTCACCTTTGAAACTGTGCCTAAGGAAAAAGGAAACTGCCTGTAGAAGTTGCTTAAACTCACTTTTCACAAAGATCTGGATTCAGGTTTTGAGCTAGACTGGGACTAGAGGGCGGCAGGACGTAAGAGAGGCTGCTCAGACTCCTGGCCCATTGAGTTTCAGAAGCATGACAGGATGAGCCTCTTCATGGCTGGAAGCACAGCACCGTTACACCAAAAGAGCTCCAGGCAACTCTGCGCTGATGCCTGGGCCAGTCACTAGGAAATGGGCTGACCTTGGGCGTTATACGGGGCATCTTCTATTTATACACCGGACATGTGTCAGGGAGTGTGCGGGAGTCAGGGCCCTGCACCCCTCTTCCTGGGTTTCAATGTCACTCTCAGCCAGCCAGCAAAACGGAAGGTTTATTGGACAATACGAACACAGTCTAAAACAGAGCTTGTAGGTACAACCAGGACCTCTCAGTCAAGTCCTTCTGGGGGGCAGGGAGCTTAGACCCCAGCCTTGGGGTTCCCCTACTTTCCAGCACAAAACTGAAACCAAAAACCCCTCCCGTAGGCTCTCTCCTCTAGCCTTTGTCCAGTTTCCCGGGCAAAGGTGTCATTTGGCCCCACCCCCTTCCTGGCTCAGGTTACAGGCCCATCCCCTGCTATCCCACCCCCAATGCAGACAGTCCCAGTAGAATTAGACGACATTCCCTGGTCAATCCACCCCTCTCCCTACTGCATCACAGCATGGCCAGCCAATCAGAGCTCAACAGGATTATGGGTAGGACCCTACCAAATTCACGGCCATGAAAAACGCGACAGACCCGTGAAATCTGGTCTTGTGTGTTTTTAACTTCTACTATACCGATTTCACTGAGGAGGCCAGCATTTCTCAAACGGGGGGGTCCTGACCCAAAAGGGAGTTGTAGGGGCATTGCAAGGTAATTTTTTTTAAGGGGGCGGGGCGTGTCACAGTATTGCCACCCTTACTTCCGCACAGCCTTCAGAGCTGGGCAGCTGGAGAGTGGCAGCGGTTGGCCAAGCGCCCAGCTCTGAAGGAAGCCCTCCCGCCAGCAGCAGCATGGAAGTGAGGGTGGCAATACCATACCATGTCACCCTTATTTCTGTGCTGCTGCCTTCAGAGCTGGGTGGCAGGAGAGTGGCGGCTGCTGACTGAGGGCCCACCTCATGCTATCCTTACTACAGCGCAGCTGCTGGCGGCGGTGCGGCCTTCAGAGCTGGGGTCCCGGCCAGCAGCCGCCACTCTCCAGCTGCCCAGCTCTGAAGGCAGCACCATCAGCAGCAGCGCAGAAGTAAGGGTAGCAGTATCACAACGCCCCCCCCTACAATAACCTTGTGACACCCCCTCCACACAACTCCTTTTTGCGTCAAGACCCCTACAATTAGAACACCATGACATTTCAGATTTAAATCACTGAAATTATGAAATTTACAATTTCTAAAATCTTATGATTGTGAAATTGACAAAAATGGACCATGAATTTTGTAGAGCCCTAATTATGGGCTTCTTTCTACCACAACTGCATGGCTGAAGTATAAACCCCTCCCGAGAGGGCAGTTTGAGTGCAATGCAGAGCTGCTCTGACCTGCGACATCCCCTCCATATCCAGCTGCATCAGCTCTGCCTGGTTGAACTGCAGGAGGGCCATCCCCACACGAAAGATGATCTCCAGCCCCTATGGCAAAGCACAGAGAGGTTTCAGCCCCAGACACAAGGCTCATGTGGCATTTGAGAGTGCAATAAAAAGTTAGGTGCCTAAGCTCAGAGATGCAGAGAGGACGACGACAGGGAAAGGCACTCAAGGCCTGATTCTCATTTACAACCAGGCCCGAACATCACTATGGCAATAAAAAGAACCTTAAAGTAAATGTAATTTATGCCCACACTAAGCTCCCTTTAACCTGCCAGAGCAATGACGACACAGGAACTTCACTGCCAGAGCCACATAGCAGAACTGAGAAGTAGGCCCTGAATTTCTAGTGGGTCATGCAAAAGCCTCACTGGGGGAAAACTGTCAGTTTCCTCAGGATCAGCTACAAGTTAAAGCTTACATCTCATATTTGCACATGCTGTGTGGGGAACCCGAACTCTGACCAGCTCAATGGTTCCTAAAGGCAACTTGCCAGGCTTAGGGAGGGCAAACTAACTTGCGGAAAATGGGCGTATGCAAATACCTCATCCTGAGTGTGCGTCTGGTCAGCCATGCCCCTCGGATCAAGAAGGCTGACTACGACTTAGAGTAGCAGCCATGTTAGTCTGTATTCGCAAAAAGAACAGGAGGACTTGTGGCACCTTAGACACTAACAAATTTATTTGAGCATAAGCTTTCGTGAGCTACAGCTCACTTCATCACTTGATGAAGAGTGATCAGGTAAGGTGAGCTATTACCAGCAGGAGAGCGGGGGGTGACAATCAATTTTGTAGTGATAATCAAGGTGGGCCATTTCCAGCAGTTGACAAGAACGTCTGAGGAACAGTGGGGGGTGGGTGGGGAGAATAAACCAGGGGAAATAGTTTTACTTTGCGTAATGACCCATCCACTCCCAGTCTCTATTCAAGCCTAAGTTAATTGTATCCAGTTTGCAAATTAATTCCAATTCAGCAGTCTCTTGTTGGAGTACGTTTTTGAAGTTTTTTTTGTTGAAGAATTGCCACTTTTAGGTCTGTAAGCGAGTGACCAAAGAGATTGAAGTGTTCTCCGACTGGTTTTTGAATGGTTATAATTCTTGACGTCTGATTTGTGTCCATTTATTGTTTTACGTAGAGACTGTCCAGTTTGACCAATGTACATGGCAGAGGGGCATTGCTGGCACATGATGGCATATATCACATTGGTAGATGTGCAGGTGAACGAGCCTCTGATAGTGTGGCTGATGTGATTAGGCCCTATGATGGTGTCCCCTGAATAGATATGTGGACACAGTTGGCAAAGGGCTTTGTTGCAAGGATAGGTTCCTGGGTTAGTGGTTCTGTTGTGTGGTTGCTGGTGAGTATTTGCTTCAGGTTGGGGGGCTGTCTGTAAGCAAGGACGGGCCGTCTCCCAAGATCTGAGAGAGTGATGGGTCGTCCTTCAAAAGAAACTACAACATTTGCTCAAGAAACTCCCTGAAAAAGCACAAGAACAAATCCGCACAGACACACCCCTGGAACCCCGACCTTTGGGGTATTCTCTGCTACCCAAGATCCATAAACCTGGAAATCCTGGATGCCCCATCATCTCAGGCATTGGCACCCTGACAGCAGGATTGTCTGGCTATGTAGACTCCCTCCTCAGGCCCTACGCTACCAGCACTCCCAGCTATCTTCGAGACACCACTGATTTCCTGAGGAAACTACAATCCATCGGTGATCTTCCTGAAAACACCATCCTGGCCACTCTGGATGTAGAAGCCCTCTACACCAACATTCCACACAAAGATGGACTACAAGCCATCAGGAACACTATCCCCGATAATGTCACGGCAAACTTGATGGCTGAACTTTGTGACTTTGTCCTCACCCATAACTATTTCACATTTGGGGAAAATATATACCTTCAAATCAGCAGCATTGCTATGCGTACCTGCATGGCCCCACAGTATGCCAACATTTTTATGGCTGACTTAGAACAACGCTTCCTCAGCTCTCATCCCCTAATGCCCCTACTCTACTTGCGCTACATTGATGACATCTTCATCATCTGGACCCATGGAAAAGAAGCCCTTGAGGAATTCCACCATGATTTCAACAATTTCCATCCCATCATCAACCTCAGCCTGGACCAGTCCATACAAGAGATCCACTTCCTGGACACTATGGTGCTAATAAGCGATGGTCACATAAACACCACCCTATACCGGAAACCTACTGATCATTATCCTTACCTACATGCCTCCAGTTTTCATCCAGACCACACCACACGATCCATTTTCTACAGCCAAGCTCTACGATACAACCGCATTTGCTCCAACCCCTCTGACAGAGGCAAACGCCTACAAGATCTCTATCAAGCATTCTTACAACTACAATGCTGAAGTGAAGAAAGACTGACAGAGCCAGAAGAGTACCCAGAAGTCACCTACTACAGGACAGGCCCAACAAAGAAAATAAACAGAACGCCACTAGCCATCACCTTCAGCCCCCAACTAAAACCCCTCCAACGCATCATTAAGGATCTACAGCCTATCCTGAAGGACGACTCATCACCCTCACAGATCTTGGGAGACAGGCCAGTCCTTGCTTACAGACAGCCCCCCAACCTGAAGCAAATACTCACCAGCAACCACACACCACACAACAGAACCACTAACCCAGGAACCTATCCTTGCAACAAAGCCCTTTGCCAACTGTGTCCACATATCTATTCAGGGGACACCATCATAGGGCCTAATCACATCAGCCACACTATCAGAGGCTCGTTCACCTGCACATCTACCAATGTGATACATGCCATCATGTGCCAGCAATGCCCCTCTGCCATGTACATTGGTCAAACTGGACAGTCTCTACGTAAAACAATAAATGGACACAAATCAGACGTCAAGAATTATAACATTCAAAAACCAGTCGGAGAACACTTCAATCTCTTTGGTCACTCGATTACAGACCTAAAAGTGGCAATTCTTCAACAAAAAAACTTCAAAAACGTACTCCAACGAGAGACTGCTGAATTGGAATTAATTTGCAAACTGGATACAATTAACTTAGGCTTGAATAGAGATTGGGAGTGGATGGGTCATTACGCAAAGTAAAACTATTTCCCCTGGTTTATTCTCCCCACCCACCCCCCACTGTTCCTCAGACGTTCTTGTCAACTGCTGGAAATGGCCCACCTTGATTATCACTACAAAAGGTTCCCTCCCCACCCCCCACTGGTAATAGCTCACCGTAAGTGATCACTCATTACAGTGTGTATGGTGACACCCATTGTTTCATGTTCTCTGTGCATATAAATCTCCCCACGGTATTTTCCACTGAATGCATCCGATGAAGTGAGCTGTAGCTCACGAAAGCTTATGCTCAAATAAATCTGATAGTCTCTAAGGTGCCACAAGTCCTCCTTTTCTTTTTGACTAGGACTTGTCTCCCCAGAACTCCATGTGTTGCAGTTTAGCCACCGCTAACATAGAAATGACTCCAATTTACAGACACAACAGCTAATGGCCCAAGGATACTTCTGCTAACATGGCCAGACTCAGTGGGGAGGGGTGAAGTGCAGTACAGACGAGCCTCAACTTATGCTGGGGTTACGTTCCACGGTCAGCAAGTAAAGTGAAAATTGCGTACAGTCAAAATTACTTTGAGTGTAATGGCAGGTGGAATCGCCCGCACTACAGGTATAGTATTTAATATTTACTAGTATTTATAGTATTTTCTCTTTTGTTTTTTTTGTATTTGCCTACCGCGCAAAGCTGAATTTGCGCATGTTAAATGCGCGTAAGATGAGACTCACCTTATAACCTGTATAGGGCTCCTGCCACTAAGCTGTTCCCCTTGCTAGTCCATCAGGGCTAATCATTGCTGATTTTCAGCGTAATCTCATCTAGTCACCCAGGAATGAAAGATTCAATGGGAGTTTGGGATGCTCAGTGTCATTGGAAAAAAGGAAAACCAGGACACAGGGTTTTAAAACACTTGAAGCACTGTGTAGCCAGGAAACTCCTTTCTTATTTTACAAGCCAGCCCAAGCAAGATCGAACGAGGTCCTTCTATTCAAGTAGAAAATTCAGCTGTGTTTTTTAAAAATGATTTATCTTGTTCTCAATTAATCCATCCCAGACGCTGGCATCATTGCCTTTGAACACTGCACTGAGAAAAGCAGCTGCTCCCACTGAGTATCAGAAATCCCTCTGAGCCCATGATCATGCCCCCAGTCATCCTGGTATGAAGCACTTTACCTCATACATGAAGATGTCAAACACTCGGGTGGCCACAGGCAGAGGGAAGGTTGTGAGGAAGAGTGTGAGAAACCAGGATGAGGAGTACATGGAGGTGAGGAAACTCTGGGAGCGGAAGTGGATGTTCAGCTCAGGCAGCTGCTCCTGAATATGAGAAAGACACAGCAGCAGTAGTAAAATGCCTGCTAATTACAGCCAACTGGGTTCCGCCATCCCCTCTGGGATATGGGATGCTCTTGGCCAGAGGAGGCTCTGAACAATCAGAGCTAAGGACTTTATTGCCGGAACCAATTCCATTAGCCGCTCTGGTCTTCTCTGACATTCCCAGGGGAATCTAGAAAGGAGCCAGACTTCTCCAGCTTGGATTCACAGACCATTATGTGCACAAAGAAACCACTGGCCAGTTCCTCATAGTTAGCCTGCTACTACTCTGGATCACATGGTCTCATTGTCTAAGCTACTATCACCCTGGTCTCCTCACTGTATTTACCTGCAGCATGTACTCAAACTGGTAGATGCAGAGGCCTAGCTCGGCCATGCTGGGTTTGAATAGCTCTCGTAATCGATATTCCTGCATCAGTCGCACAAATACACAGAAAGCCTCTTCTTCAGGCATCTACAGGTTCAAAACGAGACAAATCCCACATTAGTCCCTCAACAGAACCTGGCACAGAACTGACCCAGAACGATGCTCTAACGTAGATCATACAAACACTTGTTACAAGAGGTGGAGCAGCTTTACATAGAACAATGCTTTACATTTGGGTTTGATTCCTGACACTTCTGGGCAGCGATCACATGGAAGCAGCAGGAAAATAGAGTGGCCAGCGACTGCTCAGATAAAACACATTCCCAGCGGAGAATGTAATCCCACTCGCAAACTGAATAGTACCTTGCCATGCTGGGCCCTCTTCTCCCCAGTAGGTCTGTATTGATTTTACATGTCATTTGTACAGAGCGTACCATAAATTTATGCTGGACTTTACGAACAGATTAGTCTGATCTAGAGAGGTTCTAAAAAGGTAAAGGGGAGGCCCAATGACTTTTCTCCCCCCACTTCCTTTCATTCCTGGTTTTAGGGATCACTGGTGTGAGGTAAGGGTCAAAACAGGCGATGAGGAAACAAAGGAATATTCAAAACATTTTCCAAGTGGTTTGCTGATTATGAGAGGAAACATCTAAATTCCTGGCCAGATGCAAGTGTGTCGATTCACCTGTGAAGTGTTTGAGAGGCATTTCCAGCACCGGTTCATGACAAAACAAGTACTGTATTAGCTTTTCACCTTTAAAAGTCCCTCCTTAAAACCCTCCACGGTGTTTCACAGGGCGAGGTAGTGGATTTGGGCTTTTAAAAGGCTTTGCTTTGTTACACAAATGCAGGAAGGATGCCATATTTTATGCTCAATGTCAATGGAAAATTCCTGTTCCCTAAAAAAGGCACTCCAGCACCCAAGCGAGGACACGTTCCAGAAATGGCAGAAAACCAGAAACAAGTCAGCACAGCTCAAGCTGGCTGCATTCACAGTCCAGAAGGTCACTAACTCTGGTCCCCGGATTTGCATTTGTACTGACAGTGCAGTAAGCATCAGGGGTCCTTTGAGTGAGCCATTAAACCAAGTCCCTTCTGCCAAGTCTCAGGGGGAAGTTAAAGATCCTGTGGCATTTCCACAGCAATTAACTGAACTGGGAAGAGCTTTGGGCTAGCAATTTTGGTGGGACCGATGCTGCATATTCTCCTGTTATATGATCTCCACTCATACCAACCTGCATTAGCAGCAATCCCACGATGAATGCGCTGCCCTGACAATATCCAACCTCACGGTCCACTAGGGAATAGGCCTGGAAGAGAGAGTGCTTGAGTGTGATGCAGACAGGGATACCATCTCTAGAGTCCTGCAGGGGAGCTACAGAGCTCTGACGGAACATACTGAGACACAAGTGATAATTACTTAGAAGAGAACAAAAGGGCAAGGAGTAAGGCAACAAAACCAAGGGTCATTGGGGTTGGAGATCAGAGGAAGAAACTTGGAAAAGGATACTTCGTTTTAGGACCAGGAAGTAGCTTAAGTATTTCTATGCAACCCACCCTGCCCCCCCCACCCACATGCAGAGAAACATATCTTAGATGATATTATGCCTACAATGTGCTCTCCTGTGCCCCAGGATTGCAGCCAGCAAATGTAGTGCTTTAAATACCACAAAGCTACATTTGTGTCTACAGCAGGGTCTGATAAGAAACAGAACTTAAATCAACATCCAGTTACTGTCAGAAAAGCAACTAGGTAGAAAGCATCCGACGTAGTGGGTATTTACCCACGAAGGCTTATGCTCCAATACGTCTGTTAGTCTATAAGGTGCCACAGGACTCTTTGCCGCTTTTAGGTAGAAAGAGTGCACTTGCCAAACACACATGGGACACGTAACAGAGTCTAAAATGCCCTCACTGCAGCCATATTTATTCCAATGAGATTCCAGCCACAGAACCATAGCACAAATAGGTCTCGCTCATCTCTCTCTGCAAGTGCATAAAAATTGATTTCTTGGAATGTAATGAAGTTATCACTACAAATTTAAATTAAATCCACAGAAAACTTCAATGGGAGGGTGGGGACAATCTGTGCCTTTCCCAGAACATTTATTCAGAGATAAGAAAAACTAAATAGAAAAGAACATACAAACTGAAGGCCATAATCAGAGATTAGATCCCACTAACGTTTAAAGGATTCCGTTCTCTCCCTAAGCCAGGCCCCTAACAGCCACTGATGAGAATGAGGAGTTATGTCCCAATAAGGGAAGAAACCTGCCTGCATAGCAAAGCAGCTCAAAGTCCAACTCTCAACCGGAAAGCTGAAGAGAATCGCTGTGAAATGCACATGGAGACAAAGCTTTATATTACTAGCATATCTAAGATGCCCCCTGGTGATGGTCAGTATGTTTGTGACCAAGGTGTCATTTGTGATACCAAAAAGAAAAGGAGGACTTGTAGCACCTTAGAGACTAACCAATTTATTTGAGCATAAGCTTTCGTGAGCTACAAATAAATTGGTTAGACTCTAAGGTGCCACAAGTACTCCTTTTCTTTTTGCGAATACAGACTAACACGGCTGTTACTCTGAAATTTGTGATACCACTAATGCAAGGCAGCCACTGGGAGGTAGGGCTGAAAGAAATGGCTACTAAAAAACAGAAAGAAGAGGGTACATTATAAATGTGAGATGCTGTATTTATTGTCCCTCAAGGGCTCCCAGATCACAACTGCTCAATTCCCAGCACTAAGTTTATTAAGATTTCTGTAACCACCAGTGCTTGCAAACTCTCACTGGGAGGTCATATTCAAGTGGGTTCTCCCTGCCTCCACCCTCGGCCCCAGTAACAGAGATTTTACAGTTGGAATTTACCAAACAATACTGTTGACGCATAATCCAGCTTGCTCTCCAATAGCTGGATTGGCTACTTCAGGACTCTGATGTTTCCACAGAAGTCTCAGATTGGTGTCGAGGCCACATGAAATGAGTTTGTGGGCTCAACTGGTTTGTCGTAGACTACCGAGCACCCAGAAACCATCATTGCAATCGGCCTTCTGATTGGGAGCCTCGGAGCCAACCACTGAATGAGCTATGGAGACTGGAGAACCCTGAAGTCCTTTGAGAGTCTTTCTAGAACAAGGCAGCATATTGGCAGGGGAAGTTTGTATGGTGGCTGCCCATGGGGCGTACCTGTTCTTGGTGAGACAATATCTAGCTCTTACACAGCACTTTTCATCATAGATCTCAAAGTGCTTTAGAAGACTTCAAACTCCAACACCTTTACATTCCAGAGGAATGTGCTTTCATCCATTGTTTAATAATTGAGACACTTTGCTGATGTATCACCAAAAGCATAATTTCACCAGAGAAAATTGAAGAGCTTTAAACCACTGTATACAGCTCTCCACTGTATTTATGCAACAAGAGATAAGAATTGACACCCAGGCTGTGGCAAAGGTCCTGAGATTGCAATGAGACCTTAAAGGGAAATTGTCTCTCATTTCTCAGGTGCTTTATTAGCCCCCCTCTTTCTAAGCCCATTTTCCTTATTTGACAGGCAAAAAACACACTCCGTGTTTTAAGGGGAAAGCATGCTGCAGTGATTTGCAGTTGATAGGGTGTTTTCATTTAATACGCCTTTACAGCTAGAAGAACAACTTGGTATACATGGTCCCTTCTTACACCATCTCCCTAAGTCAGATGAAACTGACAAGTTACTCAGGTTCCTGTTAGACCTGCAAGACCCATAAAGTTACAGCAGAACGATCTGGGTATTAGTCTTCCTCATCCTGTCAGACATCATCATTGGGGATGATATGAGGGGCGGGAGGAAGAGAGTTCCCTGGCTGAAGTTGTCACCAGCTTCTCAGTGATGGGTCAGGACATAATGAAAATGATGGGGAAGACAGATGGAGGAGGATACTGTTAGGATATAGATATTCAGGCCCGTCTGTAAAGGCCTAGACTCTAAGAATTTAGGTGTATTCTTATCACTTGGCTAGTTATAGACGTATAAAAGAAAGAATCAAAATCACTGTCTGCCAGTGTAAGGTCCTTCTCTTACTGTGACAATCTGAGGCCCTGTTCTTAGGCTAAGGCCTTTGGCTAAGCAGCAGAAGCAGTCATAAGTTGGGAAGCGACCAGTCACCTCCTCACATTCCAAACTAGTCACATTGAAATAAGGTGTTATTGGGCTGTTAGGAACACAATCCTGTCCTGATAATGCCTATCACCTCAAGAGAAAGGGAAGGGCCTAGAAGATGTAAAAGGAAACTTAGTTTGATAGCATCCTGTCTGGCAAGAACTCACTTATCAATAGCTGGGATGTGAAATCCTCATTTCTGTTTTCAGAGTAGCAGCCGTGTTAGTCTGTATTCACAAAAAGAAAAGGAGTACTTGTGGCACCTTAGAGACTAAAATTTATTTCTGTGTTTGTTCTATCACTGTAGTTCCCATTTCCCCATTGTTTGTCTGTATAATCTCTGTCTGGTTCTGTGATTGTTTCTGTCTGCTGTATAATTAATTTTGCTGGATGTAAACTAATTAAGGTGGTGGGATATAACTGGTTAAATAATCATGTTACAATATGTTAGGATTGGTTAGTTAATTTCAGTAAAATGATTGGTTAAGGTATAGCTAAGCAGAACTCAAGTTTCATATATAGTCTGCAGTCAATCAGGAAGTGGGTGGGTGGGTGGGGGAAATGGGAACAGGAAATGGAGGTGGGGAAATTGGAATCCTGTTTGGCTAAGGGCAGGAATGGGAGCAGGGACACAGGTGTAAGGCTCTGTGGTGTCAGAGCTGGGAAGGGGGACACTAAGGAAGGAAACTGGAATCATGCTTGCTGGAAGTTCACCCCAATAAACATCGAATTGTTTGCACCTTTGGACTCTGGGTATTGTTGCTCTCTGTTATCTGCGAGAAGGACCAGGGAAGTAAGTAGGTGAAGGAAAAAGCCCCCTAACAGATACTCTCTGGAGAATGTTCTGTAGCCTAGTCCCCTTGAAGTATTTAGTAATATCATGCCCCAACATCTTTGGTACACAGTCAATACAGGCTTCACGCAAGAGAACCTCTCCAACCCCTTATTTTGTACATACCCACAGGTTTAATCTTCCCAGATCCTTCAGATAGCATCCCCTGCCTGGCATAGGCGCTGACTCCGTGGGTGCTCCGGGGCTGGAGCACCCACCGGCAGCTCCCCATCCCAGCTCACCTCTGCCTCCTCCCCTGAGCGTGCCGCAGCTCCGCTTCTCCCCCTGGCTCCCAGCTCTTGTGCTGCAAAACAGCTGTTTTGGGCGGTAAGCACTGGGAGGGAAAGGGGAAATACAGCACGCTGGGCGAAGAGGCAGGGCTGGGGCAGGAATTTGGGGAGGAGTCCAAGGGAGCAGGAAGGGGGCTGAGTCAGGGGGGTGCGAGCACCCACCGGCGGCGCCGAGGAAAGTTGGTGCCTGGGCTGCCTGGTATTATTCCTCTGAGCATTCCCTTAGCAAGCAGCCCTTTTTCTGACGCGGGCTCTCCCTCCTCCTGACTAGGAAGTACCTGTACTTTTTAGGGCCCAGACTCCTGACTCCCAGCATGCTTTGCTAAAGACTACTAATAGCCAAGGCTCCCTCCCCTGTTCTAACAGTGAGTGAAATCAGCTGGATCACACCCTAACTTGAGGTAGGCACAAACTCTCTTCAGATTACTTCCTGGTAAGACGTGCTTCTTACAGGGCTTGGGGTTTTCACGCCCCCTCTCGCCCCATATGAGAGTTTACTCTGTCACAGACCTGTCATTCAAGACCGTGAAATGGAACTTATGTAGCTTCCACTGAGTCACTTTTCTGACTGTACGCTCACTCAGAGAGTGCAGTGCTTGCATCATGTGCTGCCATGGCTCACATACACAATCTGCTCATATGCTAGATACTGCCCTCCAACGTGACCATTACAGGTGGTTCCTTCTTACCTTCATGACATTGAAAAGGACCTCTTGGCCTAGGCTGTCCTGTCCCTTGAAGAACTCATGCTCAGGATATGTGCGGGCTATGTCCCTCCGGATCAGCTTCTCGCAGGGGGAAGACATCTTCAGCAGCTCTGAATACTGGTTCTTGACAGGCATATCTGTGGCACTGCATAGAAGCTGCCATACAATGGCTCGGAAGTGGTGTGGGATTCCTTTCCGTATAAGCTCCTGGTGAAAAGCAAGGTATGGCAGATCATGAGCCAGCATGGGAGAACGTTCCAAAATCCTGGTATTTTGTGTGGAACCCTCTTTGTGCCACAAGGGGTGAGTGGGGTTCAATCCTCTGCATGAGCTTGTGCTGATGCACTTGCTGGCAAGGGTTTGGGATGCTGCAGAGGGCTCTGAAGAGGGCCCATCCTTTCTCACTTGTGATTGAGATGGATAGACATGGGGGTGAGTAGAGAAAGAATGTTTGTGGCAAGTCCTAGGACAGGGTTAGAGCCACAGAGGAAATCAAACCACCTTTGATCCTGAAAAGAATCTCAGATTTTGTTGGGAATGAGCATGGGGAGTGGGGGATGTCTGTGCTATCAGCCTCTCAATTTCTCGCTAACCTGCCCTCTTTCCTCACCTTCAGCAGTTTCTCTTTCTTCTTCCGCCATTCATCCCATTCATTGACAATCCTCCCCCATAGGATCCAGGTGTCCTCCTCGAGGTGGCTCAGGTTTGAGGAGGCTGAGGAGCTGGAGACTAAGGAGGAGCCGCTGTTCCTGCGGGAGCCATTCATGGAGCGCATGGACTTGGAATCTGCTTCCAGCAGCCTGCAAGAGATGCCATCACCATGGTGAGACCAGAGCTACTGCCACCGCTTCCCAGATTCCACGTAGCAAAGCCACAAGGGCAACAACCAAGCAACCATACAAGCCACGTAGCAAGACCACCGAAGCAAGTCTGTCCCCCTGGTGCTCTGCATCACATGCATGGAGCTAACACTCCTCATCCAAAGAGAAAGCGCTCCTGCAGGAAGAAGGGATATTAAAGTAACCAACCTCTGCAGCAAAAGCAGAAACAGGAGGGAGAGTTTAATGTGTTACTACATTACTTTTAAAAATAAGAGTTCAAGTTTGTGTGTTTCAGGAAGTGATTCGGACTCAAAGATTCCATCAAGGGACACGGATTTTTTTGTCGAGGTATCTTTTAAGAACAAAAGTTTAACTAGACTTGCAATAGGGCTTTTTGAGAGGGAATTTACACCAGGTGTTATTCCTGGGGGAATTCTGCGCCAAAAAATTAAAGATTCTGCAAAATTTATTGGCAAAATAACACTATATAATCATGCCAGTTTCAATTATTTCGGTACTTTATTTCGAATACCTGTAACAATACAGACAAAATTTTCCCCAGGAGTAGAGAGTTAAAGAAACCCCTAAAACAACACAGTTCCTATTTCTCTACCCCCCCCCGTCGCCCCCCAGAGTCCAGCCAGATGGGCCAGGCACCTCTTCTCCCCCCAGAGCCCAGCCATGTCCCACCTGAGCCCAGACACTCACCCCCCCCTCGCAGAGCCCTGCTGCAACCCCCCCTCCACCCCGCCTAGACACTCACACCCTCTCCCCTCCAGAGCCCAGTTGCAAGCCCCCCGCCCTGACAGATACACTGCCTACCCCCCAATATGCCAGCTGTGGGCGCCCCGGCCTGGCCCAGGCATTCACACCTTCTACCCCTAGAGCACAGGGATCCAGAGGGATAAACAGTCTGATGCTGGGTCCTGGGCTTGCACAGTTTCCTGTGCACCGCTGCCTCCTTCCTTCAGGGCTTGCTGGGAACTGCAGCTGACTGGAACCCTCCAGTTCCCTCCCACTGCCCTGTCTTTTATTTGTGAGCTGGGCTCTGCTGGGTCCAGCAGCCCCTAGTGGCAGCTAGCAGCACTGCAGCCCATTACTGGGGGGGGGGGGGGAAGAGAAAGAAAATTCTGTGCACACAACATTAATTTCTGCAAAATTCTGCATTGTGCAGTGGTGCGGAATTCCCCCAGGAGTAAGGAGTGCAACCAGAGGCCAGGGCAAACCCTCTGTACTGCTGTGGGAGGATCTTAGGATCTGTCAATTTCCAATTTAAGCTCTTTAACCCTTCTTGTCTTCTGTTTCAAAGGAAGATACCAACCTTTAAATACAGTCAGAATTAATGGGCAAGATGAACTCCATCTTGTCACCTTTTGCAAGTCACTTTAATAATCTGTTTTGATACCCCTCTTAATCTGACTATGGGGAGTGTGTGGTGGGGGGGTGCTATTCAGCACATTACTACCTTTAAAAAATAGATTAAATGTAAACCTTAATGTTATGTTGTTAGAACACAACACTTTAAAGTTTACATTTCATGAGGAAAAGAATAACTGACATCAGCCTATGTACAACACAGCCAAGTTCACTTATTCCTGGGCCCTTGATCTCACAACCCTAATTCTAGGGGCCTTTGCATTTAATTGTCTAGGAAAAACAGAAGTCTGGAGTTAATCAGTGCACATACTTTCCAAGCTCCTCTGTGGGTTTACGTATTCTTGCTCCACTGTTGAACTCTCATGCCCTGGCCTGAAGGCATTCTGATCAAACTTAAAAAAAAAACAAAACTTTAAAAAATTGCCTTTGGGCAGAGACCAAACTAGAAGGTATCAGATTAAAAGGTGAATGATTCAGAAAGTGATGACCCTGGACTACAGGGTGTTATAACTAAAGATGTCTGGAGACCTTATATAGGAGATATTAGCAAGAAGCAAATTAGAATAAGAATCACAGCCCCTTTCGCTCTGTGTGTCTATGGCACTTAGCACCATTGGGCCCCAACCCTGGCTGGGGCTTACTGTAGCATTACATTGTTATTCCCTTATGATGCCACCACGTGGACATTTAAAATAATTGCAGGCTACGTGATGTAAATCAGCATAGCTCTATTGAAGTCAATAGAAATAGGGCATTTAAATCAGCTGAAATTCTGCCCCTACATTTCAGGATACCAAAGTGCTTTACAAAGAAACTGTATGCAGTGTTGTTGTAGTCGCGTAAGTCCCAGGAGATTAGAGAGACAAGGTGGGTGAGATAATAAGACCAACTTGTGTTGATGAGAGAGACAAGCTTTGGAGCGTACACAGAGCTCTTATTTAGGTCTGGGAAATTTAAGCAAATCCATAACTTTGCTAGACACTAAAAATCATGGATTGAACGGTCACTGGATTTATGGTTTATTACAACTCCTGTCCCCCATCACTGGAGAGGTGTTAACAGGCTACTTCACCTTGAATGGTCCCTTGAAAGGTGTTAACTGCTTATGCTAAACGATCTGTTCCACCTTGTATTTAGCTGTGACACCCTGAATACATTTCCCAGACCTAAAGAAGAACTCTGTGTAAGCGCGAAAGCTTCTCTCTCACCAACACAAGTTGGTCTTACCACCTCACCCACCTTGTCTTTCTTACAAAGGAAATTAAAAGGCAAAGCAAGAGAAGAGTTCTTCACCTTTCAGTGAAATGCTACCACCTCTGGGATGGGACACAGCACGTATTTAACAGCACACAGCAACACTGTGCTACAGTTTAGAACAGGAAATGAAGATGAGCTACAAATTAAACTGCACAGGGAGTTTTAACCATGCAAGATATAGTAACCCAATACCTAATTTGTAACCTGGCCAAGACAGAGGTATCACCCCCACTCTTGCTAGAAGTACCATTATCTTCAGCCACCACAAGCAGGCAGCACCTTTGCTTTCCATTTCATCTGAAGACAAATCATTGTTCAAAGCTGCTGAACCCTTACCAGGATTCTGCATTTTTCCTCCAGTCACTCAGACAATAGAGCTTAGAGCTGGTTGTGTTTCCTTTTAAACATTCAGCAACTAAGAAATCGGATGTGCTCAGGGACACCCAGGTGCACCCCCTCAGAGCAATCAGAGAGGGAAGGAAATCTACAACTGAGCTACAGAGTCAGATGCCTATTGGGGCAGAAATGAGCAATGAAAGTGGCTTTTGTTATCTGCAGCACAAGCTAGGGCCGTGCAGAGTGACTTCCCGATTTGAGACTAATAATTACTCTTAATATAGTATTAAACTCAGCAATGAAGCTGAACAGAAAAGGAGTCTCCCTTTCCAGAAATTCTCAGCGTCACTTTAAGAAAAATCACCTTCTTGATTAAAAGAACGTGGCACATTATAGAGCTGAGTGGGACACAGAGAGAAGCAGAATGGAGGCAGTTTCAGTACACAGGGGATACAGTATAGTTTCAGGGGACATTCTAAAAGATGGGAAAGGGTACTGAATCTGGTGCCTTTCTGAATATCTGTTCATCCTACCAACAGCTGCATCTTTCTGCTTTCAAGTTCAGCTGGTAAGGTTGGCTGCCATTTTTTGACTCAGTGTCATCAAATTAGAGACTGATTGATTGGCTGCTGAGGAACAGGGAGAGGAAAGTATGAGGAAACAGGATGATCAGTACCTGGCAAGGTCAGTGTCCCCCATCCTCTTCCTCACACTGTGTAATTCCTCCCCTTCCCCACCACAAACTGCATCCCCGAGACGTCAACCTGTTGATAGGAACCTCCTCCAGCAGCGTCCTTGCCATAGCACAGTCAGAGATCTAGGAGAAGCATTTGCTTTTGTGGCCTGGATTCTTTAAAGACAGATGGACAGAGAATCATAGATTGAATGGTTTGCTAGAGTCCTCTCCTACTACAGGGGGAAGGTTAGCCTCCCACTCATGATGGGAGGAAGGAAAACGGCATTTATAGAGTCATGGCTGGAACTATGCAAAGCCAACAGACACAGATTCCAAGGCCAAAAGGGACCATTGTGATCATCTAGTCTGACCTCCTGTAGAACACTGGTCATAGAACTTCCTCAAATCAAATCTGGTGCCCTCAGAATGGTTTTTCCAGACTAGACATCACTAGAGAAACCATTCATTTTACACTCAGAAAAAAAAACATCTTACCTGGGGAATGAGAAGAGGCCTGGGAATCGAACTCAGGTTCGCAATGTGGCCATTGCGTTGCGTTGATACTAAGTGCACATATTGGGATTCGCATTTGCTCTCGTGGGGTGTGGTGCTGGGCCCTTGGCCAGAATCTCCTGTTAGCAGGATATGCTTCTTGCCAAGGCAGAGTAGAAGATAATTACTTGATTAACTCATCTCCACTACAAGTTTAACAGTGGAGATCAAAGTTTAAAAATGATTTGTTTTAAACTTTGAAAATTGCACTTAAGCACAGGAGACGGGATTTCTTTTTTTTTTTTTTAAAGCAAGAATTATCCGGACCATCCTTTACCAGGGTAAGATGCAGCACATGATGCTATTTCAAATGGTCCTTTTCAGACACTTTAATGAAATAACTTTATTAAAGTCTTCAACAGATCCTCTCTCTCGGTTTTTCCCCACACGGTGGATCACAACCCTCCAATGGGTCACAAGAAGATTGTTGCCAGTTCAGAGAGGAGGCCCCAGGGGGCTGTGGAGGAGAATGGGAGAATGAGCCCATCTTGTGCTCACCCCATAGCAGCTCCTGTCCCATGGGGGTGAGCCTGGCTCCCTGCTCTGGGAGTTGTGAGCTAGTGCATGGGGTTGCAGTGCCACTCAGGTTTGGCCTGGCTGCGGGGTGAGTGTGGGCGGCCTTCCACTCCGACCCAACCCTGCCTTTGGGGCCTCCCTTCTGCATCTGACTGGGATTAGGGTTGCAGTGCCCTGATGGAGAGTGTTGCTGAAGGTGGTCAGTGTCCACTCAGTGGGGCAAGGAGGAGGAGAAGCTGGCAGAGGAGTAGAAGAATGCTGGCCTATGATTTTGCCCCCCCCATCCCCGAATTTGGATCCTGTGTGGGTCACAGGAAAAAAGACAAGATGCAGTTAGTGGGTCATCTTAGTAACAAGTTAGAATCAGGAGTTCCCAAATGCCTTCTGTCTCCAACTAGGGATGTAAAATAGTAAACAGTTAACCGGTAAGCACTAGTCTTATCGATTAACTGCCCTAGCCATTAACCCCAGCTGTGCTGGCCAGAGCAACCTCAGCCCAGGGCCAGCCAGAGCAGCCCCAGCCCCAGCAGTTAACCGGTTAAACGATATAATTAGGGGTGTCAATTAAATCGCAGTTAACTCACACGATTAACTCAAAAAAAAATCATGATTAATCGTACTTATAACAATACCAACTGAAAATTTATTAAATATTTTTGGATTTTTTCCACATTTTCAAAATTGATTTCAATTACAACACAGAATACAAACAACACAGTGCGCACTTTATATTATTTTTATTACAAATATCTGAACTGTAAAACTAAAAAACAAAATAAATGATATTTTTCAATTCACCTCATATAAGTACTGAAGTGCAATCTCTGTCATGAAAGTGTAACTTACAAATGCAGATTTTTTTGGTTACATAACTGCACTCAAAAACAAAACAGTGTAAAACTTTAGTGCCTACGAAGTCCATTCAGTCCTACTTCTTATTCTGCCAATCGCTAAGACAAACAAGTTTGTTTACATTGACGGGAGATACTGCTGCCTGCTTCTTATTTACAGTGTCACCTGAAAGTGAGAACAGGCATTTGCATGGCACTTTTGTAGCCGATGTTGCAAAGTATTTACATGCCAGATATGCTAAACATTCGCATGCCCCTTCCATTCTTCAGCCACCATTCCAGAGGACATGCTTCAATGCTGATGCTTGTTAAAAATATAAAATAAAAGTGCGTCATTTAAATTTGTGACTGGACTCCTTGGGGGGAGAATTGTAGGTCTCCTGCTCTGTTTTACCCGCATTCTGCATATATTTAATCTTATAGCATTCTCGGATGATGACCCAGCATATGTTCGTTTTAAGAACACTTTCACTACAGATTTCACAAAATGCATAGAAGGTACCAATGTGAGATTTCTAAAGATAGCTGTCGCACTGGACCCAAGGTTTAAGAATCTGAAGTGTCTTCTAAGATCTGAGAGGGACGAGGTGTGGAACATGCTTTCAGAAGTCTTAAAAGAGCAACACTCCAATGCAGAAACTACAGAATTCGAACCACCAAAAAAGAAAATCAACCTTCTGCTGGTAGTGTCTGACTCAGATTATGAAAATGAACATGCGTCAGTCCACACTGCTTTGGATCATTATCAAGCAGAACCCATCATAAGCATGGAAGCATGTCCTCTGGAATGGTGGTTGAAGCATAAAGGGACATATGAATCTTTAGTGCATCTGGTACTTAAATATCTTGCAACGCCAGCTACAACAGTGCCATGCGAATGCCTGTTCTCACTTTCAGGTGACACTGTAAACAAGAAGCAGGCAGCATTATCTCCTGCAAATTGTAACCAACCTTGTTAGTCTGAATGATTGGCTGACCAAGAAGTAGGACCGAGTGTACTTGTAGGATCTAAAGTTTTACAATGTTTTATTTATGAATGTAGGGTTGGTTATGTTTTTAAAAAAAAAAAAAGACAATTCTACATTTTTAAGTTCAACTTTCATGATAAAGAGATTGCACTACAATACCTGTATGAGGTGAACTGAAAAATACAATTTTTTGTTGTTTTACACTGTAAAATATTTGTAATAAAAAATATAAAGTGAGCACTGTACTTTGTATTCTGTGTTGTAATTGAAATTAATATATTTGAAAATAATGTAAATCCAAAAATATGTAATCCAAATATATTTAAAATAAATAGTATTCTATTGTTTAATCGCATGATTAATCGCAATTAATTTTTGTAATTGCTTGACAGCCCTAGATACAATTTTAATTGTTTACACGGTTAACTTTTTTAAACAATATTTCCATCCCTATCTCCAACAGGCTAGAGATCACAAGGTCTCAGCAACATTCTTGTACTTTGTTAAAATGCAGCTATTTGCTTGGTTTCCCAGAGAATCATTAACAACTGTTTGTATGGACAGATGACAAAAGAAGTTCCAGCTGCCATGAGCTAAATTACCATGAATGTAAACACTAAAATTGCCCCATTCTAAAAAAGAACAAGCTGCGGAAATACCCACGTCTCACAGGGAAGTTGGTGCCTTCCCTTACCCCTTTATTTTGCAAACTTGAGCTGCACAAGGCTCTTTACACTTCCAGTGTCCAGACCTCTCGTGTTTGGGTCAGATGTTAAAGAGAACACGTTCACTTGTATTCTAAAAACAACACAAAACCAACAAGGGAATCATTTTTCCCCATCAGAAACTGCAGATGAGGCAGATACTAAATTCATCAGGAGATAGGCTGCCACTGCCTTTATCATTCCAGAGATCTTTTGTCCCAGGACAAATGCTACAGGCCAGTTTTTCTCCTTGGATGCTCAGAGGTAACATCTGCCAATGTTAAGGGGACTCAGGTGCATGTCTCCAAGGGCAGAATTTGGCCCAGACTAATTAAGCCTCAAAACCCCTCTTTGGGGAAGGTAAGTATTCTTATCCTCCATTTTAAAGATGGAGGAAACAAGGCACAGAATGGTGAAATGACTTGCCTCAGGCTACAGATTAAGAGGCAGAGTGGGAAAAGACGTCCAGCCCCCAGTTTTGCAGACCAGATAATTGGTCTGTTACTGTGGACACTATGCACTGTGCTAGGTGGATGTTTTCTGTAAACAGCTACCCAGCTGGAACTATACCTACTATGGAGCAAGTGGCAGGTACCTCAAGATAGATGAAACATCAGAAAGAATGAGATCTGCTGGACAGAGTAACTCAAGTGATTGGCTGAAATATATGGCGCCTTTCACCTCTAGATCACTGAAGCAAAAGTGACCTAGTTTAGTTAAAAACCCTTGGTCACTACCATTCATCTTCTGGCTGCAGGGGGATCTCTGAAGTGAGCTGTTGGTGGGGAGAAGGAAGCTTGCACACACTTGCCACTAGCACAAGACTGTCAGACACAATTGAGGTCTTGCTGATAGTCAGGAGTGAGGCAAAGGACTGTATGGGCCTTCCAGGCCAAGCTGTCCTTTCACCTGAAGAGGCAATCCCTCCAGGTCAGGGCTGACACACATTGCTGGAGCACTCAAGCAGTACTGTTCTTTGGTGGTTTCACGCTACGGTTCAGATACAGGTGATGACACATTGCACACTACAACATACAGAGACTCCTTGGATTATAAATTACCTCCCATCGGCCTTGGCCTCCTCAGCAACAAGGACACACTAGAACTTTAAGCTTCCCTCACCTGTTCTGTTCCTCCAGCTTTGCCAACAGCTCCAGCTCATCTGGGCTTAGGTTCTCTGAATCTGAGGTGGGGGAGCATGCTGGCGCAGAGTTGACAGAAGAAAGAGCCTCATGGGAGGAAGAGTCTGGGCTGACTGCCGGACTTGCCATCTCAGGAAGGCTGAGGGTATCAGGGATGTTCATTCGCAAAATCCACAGGAACACCCTTCAGGAAAGTCAAAGTTTCATCTGGAAGTGAAGAAGCAGCATCAATACACATGGACAGCACCAGAATCTATAGCTCCTTTATTTTAGACCTTTTCTTACCCACACTGTGTCAGTTTCAGCAGCCACTGGCTCCCCTATAGAAAACTGAATTATGCTAAATAGGGCTGTTGCTTAATCACAGTTAACTCACGCAATTAATTAAAAAAATTGTGATTAATCGCAGTTTTAAATCGCACTGTTAAACAATAGAATATCAACTGAAATTTATTAAATATTTTGGATGTTTTTCTACATTCATATATATTGTATTCTGTATTTCAGTGAAATCAAGTATATTTTTTATTACAAATATTTGCTCTGTAAAAATGAAAAGAAATAGTAATTTTCAATTCACCTCATACAAGTACTGCAGTGCAATCTCCTTTTGTGAAACTGAAAATTACAAATTGTTTTGTTTTTGAATGCAGTTATGTAACAAAAAAAAATCTATGTAAAACTTCAGCGCCTATAAGTCCACTCAGTCCTACTTCTTGTTCAGCCAATTGCTAAGACAAAACAAGTTGTTTACATTTACAGGATATAATGCCTCCCTCTTCTTATTTACAATGTCACCAGAAAGTAAGTACAGGCATTTGCATGGCACTTTTGTAGTCGGCATTGCAAGGTATTTACGTGCCAGATATGCTAAACATTTGCATGCCCCTTCATGCTTCAGACGCCATTCCAGAAGACATGCTTCCATGCTGATGACTCATTAAAAAAAATAATGTGAGCTACAGCATCCGATACAGTTGCATCTGATGAAGTGAGCTGTAGCTCACGAAAGCTTATGCTCAAATAAATTGGTTAGTCTCTAAGGTGCCACAAGTCCTCCTTTTCTTTTTGCGAATATAGACTAACATGGCTGTTACTCTGAAACCTGTCATTTTAAGAACACTTTCACTACAGATTTCACAAAATGCATAGAAGGTACCAATGTGAGATTTCTAAAGATAGCTATCGCACTGGACCCAAGGTTTAAGAATCTGAAGTGTCTTCCAAGATCTGAGAGGGACGAGGTGTGGAACATGCTTTCAGAAGTCTTAAAAGAGCAACACTCCAATGCAGAAACTACAGAATGCGAACCACCAAAAAAGAAAATCAACCTTCTGCTGGTAGTGTCTGACTCAGATTACGAAAATGAACATGCGTCGGTCTGTACTGCTTTGGATTGTTATCGAGCAGAACCCGTCATCAGCATGGAAGCAGGTCCTCTGGAATGGTGGTTGAAGCATGAAGGGATATATGAATCTTTAGTGCATCTGGCACATAAATATCTAGCGACACCGGCTACAACAGTGCAATGAGAAAACCTGTTCTCACACTCAGGTGACACTGTAAACAAGAAGCAGGCAGCATTATCTCCAGCAAATGTAAACAAACTTGTTTGTCTGAGCGAATGGCTGAACAAGAAGGGCTGAGTGGACTTTCAGGCTCTAAAATTTTACATTGTTTTATTTTTGAATACAGGTTTTTTGTGCATAATTCTACATTTGTAAATTCAACTTTAATGACAAAGAGATGCACTACAGTACTTTATTATTAGGTGAACTGAAAAATACTAGTTCTTTGGTTTTTATGGTGTAAATACTTGTAATCAAAAATAAAGTGAGCACTGTACAAGTTGTATTCTGGGTTGTAACTGAAATCAATATATTTGCAAGTGTAGAAAACATCAAAAAATATTTAAACAAACAGTATTCTATTATTGTTTAACAGTGTGATTAATCGCATGATTAAGTTTTTTAATCGCTTGACAGCCCTAATGCTAAACCAACAGGGTATTGACTGAAATGTAGATAACCTTCAACTCAGCACTCTCAGTCTAATCTCATGCCCCTTCGTTTCCATTAGGAACCGCTCAACTACCCATTGCAGAGATTCATGTCCATGTTGGCCTCATCCAATGCCTTCTGTCATGGTCTCTCCCAGGCCCAAGACTCCAGACTTTGCACCCATTGTTTGCAGTCTGTCACCATAAGGGAGCTTTTAGGGTGAGTTGAAAGGACCACATCTCTAGCAACAAACTGCCCCTTTATACAGGTTTAATTTTATGCCGTTTAAAAACCAATTTAAATAAATTGATCCAAAAGTCACAATTAAATTTAAGTCAGTTTAAAGGCTTGTCCACACAAGGAGTTATTCTGAAATATTTATTCCTGATTAACTCCATGTGTGGACACCCTTATTCTGGAATAGGAGTACCGGATTCCGAATTAGTTTCTCTGAATTGGATTAAGCTAATTTGGAATTAGGCAGTTTTACTCCAGAGTAACAGTATCCACACATGGAGTTAACCAGGAATAGTTGATCTGCTTTACATTCTCACCCTATTTCATTCTAGATTATCTTTAATAAATAGATAAATCCGGAGATTTAAGAGTATCAACTCTTGATGGCACTGGTTAAACTAAATCAGTTTTAAAAAATCATACCTATAGCTAATCTGGTGCAACTTTGAATATGGACAATGCTTTAGCACCCAGGTAGGATGTGGGCTCAGAGGGGACAGCACCTCTACTGGTGGACCTAAAGCACAATGGGTTTTTCATAGATGGCTTACACCCAAATACTAACCAGGCCTGACTCCCATTACTTGCAAGATCTGACAAGATCACAGCCCAAATTCATGTATGGCTGCAGACTATACTATCTATTTTAGGTACTTAGATGGCTCCCATTACCATAATATCTGAGTGCCCCTCAACAGTTAGCATATTTATCTTCACAACACTTCTGTGATGTAGGATAGTGTTTGCAAGCCAATTTGAATTATGTTTTTCAAGACAGAGGGAAGTCACATGCAGCTAGTTTATACTTACCCACAGCATTCCTTCCATCTAAGGATTTTGTAAATTTAACCTTTTAAAAACCTCAGTCAAGTTTCTCAGAGATGATTTGTTGGATGACAGACATAACAGCAGCCTTAGCTATGAATTAATTTATGGTTGGTGTCAGCCTTCAGGTTACTAAAATGTGGTTTAGTTTATGTATTAATACAATATTTTACAGAGGAATTCCTCCCAGGGAGGGCAAGACTAGAGTGATTGAGACAGAGCAGTCCACAGAGTCTACTTTGTGCGTCACAGCAGGAGAGTAGGGTGGGAGGAGGTATTTTTTCATGCTTTGTGTGTATATAAAAAGATCTACACTTTCCACAGTATGCATCCGATGAAGTGAGCTGTAGCTCACGAAAGCTTATGCTCAAGTAAATTGGTTAGTCTCTAAGGTGCCACAAGTACTCCTTTTCTTTTTGCGAATACAGACTAACATGGCTGTTACTCTGAAACAAACATTAGTAGCATGCAGAAGGATATTTCCTCATGCACGCATACCGTTTCTTAAGTTTGATCTCAAGCTGGCAGAGCACTGCACTTTCCAGGGACACAAACAAGGGTCACCTATCCCTTCAACCTGGACCCACTGCTCAGGTATACTTTTAAACCCTTTGTGCTGCTGTTCTTATTCTAACAAGCTTGCATCAATGTCTCCTGAGTTAACCATTGAGGGCATCCCACACAGGAACCAAGTAAGGTGCTTTGACCACAGAGTGATTGACACAGGTTTCCAAAGCTGCTCCAATAAGTCTCCCTCACATGAAATCTAAAAGAGTACACTCCACATGTAGTCAACTAACTAAGTGGCCTTTCCTCATGGCATACAGAATGTGGGGTTGGGATGGTTGGAAGGCAGGTGTGTTCGCAAGTCAAAGTGGTCTGCTGAATGAAAGAGCTGGAGGACCAGTGTACTAGTCACCACTGGGATAGATGGGGGAAGATCAGAGAACAAGGCTCTGACAGACAAATGTACCTCTCTCTGACCACTTCTAACAGTCAAGTCTTTGGCAGCCCTGACATTACAATTCCCCTGTCACTTCCTACACTTTTTTTAGGAGAAGAATACTCCTGTATCAACACTTTGTACATCCAGTACCCGTCTTAAATTTATGGCAAAAGGTACTTGCTGAAACAGGCATTGAAAACCACACATGAAGATCCAAGATGTTACACTCGGACAGAACTGCATAAGGAATGCTAGAGGGTCTCATTCTGCCCTTCCCTAACCTGCAATTTGGCTACCTCTGCCCAATTAGTAGGGTGAACGTACGTCCCATTTTGGCTGGGACAAACCATTTTTAAGCCCTATCCTGGTTGTTCCAATTTTTCTGGCAAAACTTGGCATTTATCCTGTTTGCTCTTGCCAACTGATCATCAGTTTTGCCAAAAAAGTGGGGTGCGACCTCTAGTGGGGTGCAGAGGAATGTGCGGGGGCTAGGGGGAGGGGGAGAAGAGGAGTGACAACACCAGCCCCTTGCAGGAGGAGGGCTCAGGAGAGCACCTTAACCTGGGCCGGCCCTGCACGAGCAAGTGGCAGGGAGTCTTGGGCCAGCCCCAGGCACACGGGGAAAGAAGGCCTCAGGCTGGTCCTGCACGGGGAAGCGTGTGGATGGGGTTCCCTCAGGCCGGCCTGTGGTATGTCCTGTTTTCCCTTTGGGAAAATATGGTCACCCTACCGATTAGGGTGAAGAGTCTGGCACACTGAGCTCAACTTGAGAAGACCAATAGAGTATACCAATACCTCAGGAAAGACAGACATCACAATACTGAAAAGTTTTAGTAAGTACAGTGGGTTCATAATAGAACTTAGAGTACAGAAGGCAACAAAGGTGCCCAGTATATTGTTTTCATACTGGGGATAAAGCACTGAAATAAGACCAAGGAGGCTGGTATATTACACTGAAGCATCAGGTCTGTAGCACTGAGATACACCTAAAACAGTGGCAGACCCTGGTGGGCAGAGGGGACCTAAGCATCAATTTCTGCTGAGCACAAACACTCATTAAAAACAAACAACCACCACACACCCCCCCTCAACAAACACACACACATATCCCTCTGATTTGCACAGGTGCTGTGCAGCCACAGCTCCCACGGAATTCAGTGAAAGCTGCAGGTGCTCAGTGCTTCTGAAAATCAGGTCACAAGGCTTTTAGCTTGCATTTATTGCTGAGAACCTTCCAAAAGTGAACCCATACAGGGCTGTTTCCCTGAGACTACAAGCAGAGATATGGTACCTCTCTCGCTCCCCATTGCTTTCTAAACAAGTGAAATTAACAAGACTCATCCTAGTTTCACCATAGTTGTTCTAGGCAGCCAGGAAACTGACAAGGATGTAAAGTTAAAACTTAGGCTGCTGTAACTGCAAGCAGTGATACTATTTGTGACGGACAACCATCCCCCTTCACCCCCACCCAGAAAAACCCAACACCACAGAGGCTGGAGGAAGGATAGAATAGGAGACCCCCTCCACCCCTGTATTTAGAAGGCTTTGGAGTGTGGGTGGAAGGGGAAAGAGTTCATCTCTTCCAGGAGCTTGGGATCTGTGCAGAGAAGAGAAGCAAGAGGCTTCAAAAACTGGTATAGCTATCATCCAAGGGCAATGAAAAATAAAGATGTATAAAAACAATAAATAAAAAGAGTATGGGGGGTCACCTTGGAAGGAACTCCCCTCCAGTAGCTGGAAGTGGTGGAGTAGAGCTTCTCAGTTAGACACTGATTCTGGACTTAACTGGTGCCTCGATCTTTTGTAACAACCTCTGTCCAGTAACGTGTAGTCCTCTAGAAATCCACCATGCCTTGTCCTAGTTATGATAATAGGGCTGATTAATCAATGTGATAAATGATTATGCAGGCTTCTACTAATTTTATAGCTATTAGTCAGCTGCAAACATGTAACATGTGCTTCAATTTCTCCCCCGTTCCCTTAATACAGGAAGGGTATGACATGTTCTTATAAATCTCAGCCTCATTTATTTGCTGACACCAGCAGGGCATTACTGTAAAATTACAACTATTATCCACAGACTGGAAGCACCATGTCTGAAAAATGCAGCAAAGTTAATTTTACCACTGTGAACAATGCAGCTAGCTCTGCCTGTTTTAACAGACCCAGACACTTTTAAAAGGGAACATTTTCTAGTGCTTATTAATAAGTGATCCCTTATCCTTCCTGGATTAATTGAGCATTATTTTACTCCCAGCTCTTCTGAGCATCCCTGTTACAACAGGCAACTGGCAGCTATGTGCAGGTTTGGATCCGAGGAAGAGGCACTGACAAGGTACACTGTAGCAATCAGTGCCACAATCCTGCTTCTCATTCGTAGATCTACAAAGGTTTCACTGCAAACACGCTTGCTGGGTGTGATGTGTTTGATCATCTCTTCCCTGTCACTATGCAAAAATGCCTGTGCCATTGTACATTTCTCAGTCTTCTTCCGGGGAGGAGCTCAAAGAGCAAATCTGGTTTAACAGCTTCTAATAACAATGGAAATTATACAGGACACCAAAAACTCTTCATAAAATTGTACCCACTCATGTTTGTAATCAATTGAACATGTTTCCATATGAACTCTGAATAATAATGATCACTACACAATTCACTGCTATAAAAATGGGCATTATGCAAGGAGTATGATTAGCTGATAGATTCTAGCACAGCATGTAGCTGGTTATAAATCAGAGGTCAGGACTCATTAGCTAATTGTTTATAACATTAATAAAGTATGTTTTGTTACAAGTAACAACACTTTGAGAAGGACAGGTATAAGCAGATACCTGCACTGCTCAAGAGGTGTGGTTGAAAAGGCTTCACCTTCAGCCTTACAGGATAGTATAAGGCCATAAGAAAACAGGAACACATGACAAAGGCAACCTGAAAACCAAATCAATCATGACATTTCAAAAGCTTCAGGGCTACATTGGGAATGGCACTGAGCTTGCAGGGCCCTAATTTGATTTCTGGCACAAGAGGGTGCCTATTGCTAATAAGGCAACCTGCAGTAACTATCAGTGAACAAAACAGTAACAAATGTTATAAACAGCTCTGAGATGAGAGGAAAAACAACCAAACCACCCTGAGAAACAGGGTTTTGGAAGACAAGATATTTTTAGTAATTAACATTCCTTATTTACCTGCATCAAGTTTAATTCAATCTCAATGCAAACCAGATGCCATCAGAATAAGTGACTGCCTATTGTGAAAGATGCTTGCTTAGGTCTACTTCAAGAAGGATTAAGCTGTGCTATAATTTTAAGTTGTCAGAAAACTGACTATCCTAGTAGGGAGCAGCATTTCATACAGCTTCCATCCCTTCATCAGAAGGAAAGTGGGCACACTAAACAGACTAAAAACCTGGAACAGCCAGACAGAAAGAGTGGATAAGACAGACAACACCTGATAATAACTTAAAGTTATTTCAGTTTGGAATATCGTGTTAACATGCCGTTAGGTTAATAGTTCTGAAGTTCAGCAAAGTTTAACCAAAACATTCAAGTCTAAAGGGCATAGCTACTCGGCCCTAGGAGGCAGATGGGAATTAAATTGTTAACAGAAGTGGCTGCATTATAAGGGACTGGTTAGTGAGTAGCTTTTTTTTTTTTTAAAAGGAAAAAATCCCAAGACCTAGATTAAGGTTGAGCAATTCTGCTTCCAACTCCATGATCTGCTTCCGACTGGTGCCGTACAACTGACACTAGTCTTGCCCCATTGCACCGTTAAGATTTTCTGTGAATTATTACATTCTATCATCAAAAATAATTTAAGCAGAAGTGCCATATTGAAGACTTCACAGACCTCTCTGTGAAGTCTTCAATATCATTTACAGGGAAAATATCACTTCACTACCATCTGTGGTTCTGTGATGCTTAAGAAATAATAGTCTTGAAGTAAACTTTCATAGATTCAGCCAGCCTATAAGATCTTCCTCAAATTGTCTTGAGCAGATCTTATTTTTATATCTATAGGGAACAAAACACACATTTTCAGAAGCAAGTATCGCCTATACTGGGACTGTAATTTTAAACACACATCCTCCTTGCTCTTATTAATATCACCAGCAGAAACCTTTGCTGAAACCTTAAGGAATGTCCCAAATTTTGCTTCATTCTGAAACAAAACCAAGGTTCTACTTTAAAATCATTAACATTTTTTGGAAGGGATAAACATTTAGCAGCTTTCCAAAAAGCAATTGGAAGCAAAAACCAGCATTATCCTTAACATAAGACATAGCCTTGTTTTATTTTACACACACCCACACCTTTCTGATAACATGCTTAAAATTCACTGTAATGCTTAGAGTTCTACAGTGGAGTAATGACATCTACTAAAAACATGAGTCCAGTGGACTAGTATACAGCTGCCAAGATACAGTATTTATCATATAGACTTTTTCACCTTTTGTACAAAAGAAATTTCCCTCTAATTTTCCACCATGGGACAGGGAAGGACATCAAAACTCTATAGCTTGGGGTATGCCAAGATTAAAAGGCTACTGGTTTATTCATACCAGTGCAGTTAACCATTAGGAGCGAATCACCCACAATTGCAGCAGTTAATTCAGTACCTGGCTGAGTTATCACATGTTCAGGCAAGGAGGAGGATAAGAAAGAAATTAATATAATAAACCCTTCATTTTAGTAGGACTGTCCAATCCACATATCTAACATTGCCACAAGTGCTCGAAGATTAAAAAACCACTTTGTTCTTCCTAGCTCTGAAGTTTACAGGGTCTTAATTTAGCAGCTCTACATCATCCAAGATGTAGGCTCCTCTAGGTCGCTGGTTCAAATCCATTTCTGAGGGTGGTGGGAGTTTTAGAAGCACCATGGGATTCAGACAGGTAGTTTGAGGACTCGTGACATTCTCATTTGGGGGTGTGAATCTGGTTTCTGACCCAGGGGAAAGACAACTCATGTTTGTCATTCACTAGAGTCATTCCACTTTTTAATGAGCCTCAAAATAATATCTAAACAATGGGCAATCTTAAATGCTATAGTAAAATCTATATTTCTGCAGAGGGATACGATGGCAGCCCTAGGTCTGAGTTTTCTTGCTTTTATTAGTTTAACTGAGACTGTATCCAGTGTTAAACAGCTCATGCAACAATGCTGATATCAGACACAGAAGCAGCTCTAGTAATATGACTAAATGTTAGCATTATGACTATGTTAGACTTTCCAGGCAAAAACTCAGTGACCTCTACGGTGCAAGAATCTTCTTCACTTCAGTGGGAGTTCTGAGTAACAACATGCCAAAAAGTATAGGGGGAAAAAAAAATCAGAACACACCATCAGTGTCATCATTCAAAGCCTTACCATTGCACAGGAGCCTTGCAAGGTGCTAAAATACCACAGTTCAGACACAGTAGAATTATACAGCTAGGACAGCTACTCTGATGGCATAATCCCTATTAATCAAATTGCCATCAATGCCCCCAAACCTCCCAAGTTGTAGGAGGTCTTAGAGGACTCAGTGAGCAACAGGTCTTGAACTCTAAAGCTCAAAGGTTTTCTCTTCAGGGCAGCTGCAAGATGCATTGGTGCAAACAGCATGTGGTGAAACTAAATTGAATTGGTGCTGTAAAAACTGTCCTTTAAGACAACCACCTAAGTAGCCAATGAACAGTCTACCACCTAACACACTGAATCAAAAGTCTTTCCTTCCCAATTTCATTTTGCACGATGCATTTTCAACACAGATCATCAGTCTTTGTATGTATGCAAATATCTCATTGTGCTAAGCATCTCACAAGTATAGGCAATCCAATTTCAATAACTTTCCTGGCATGACAAATCATAAGAGTGTTGCTAGAGTCAATATATCTGGACTCCAGATATAGGTCAGTTTAAAAAGAACACCTTTAAATATACATTTTATAACATTAGAATGATGTAATGTTGCTAATATACTTCAGAAAAACTTCAAGGTCATAAGAAACCCTTAGTTCTCAGTCTTTGGCTGCCAGTATTTACCAAAGAATCTATTACTCCCAAGCACACCTATAAAGTCCCATTGAGATCAATGCCACAGGCAACCCAGGGCTTTATTACTTTATTACTGAATGTTAAAGTAAATATTGCTTTAAAGGGCAAGTGTCAAGTCTATTAGGTCTGAAATTATATTGGCTAATTGTCCTGGATCTTGCATGATGAACCCACACATGTACATGTCACATCTCCTCTTCTGAGAGCCATAGCAAGCCACTAGGGCCCTATAATTTCAAAGAATCTTGCACTCTAATGTGGACAGCAGAGAAGGACGGATGGTAAAACTCATGCCTACAAGCCAGAGCAAGTTCAATGCTCTAGGATTTTTTGAAGTTGGCTACCCAACAGAGAAACTGGGTTTCATCCCAACTTGTGGCTCTTCTTTTGGATGGTAATAAAAGTATTGGAGAGCACTGGCTATTTCCCCACCCATCCCCAAATTAAATTTTTGTAGACTGACATGTTCAAAGGCATTTCAGGGTTTTAAGCAACCGAATCCTTGTCAGTGGGAATTGGGTACCAAGCTTCTTTAGCCTCCTTTACAAATCAGAAACTTAAATGTTATTGGGTTTTTCTGGAGGGTCGGGGATGTTTTTTGATACATGAAATTTTCAGCACACTTTTCTAAAGTTTCCTAAAACAAAAATGTTGCCATAGGAAAAATTCACAAATGGACATAAGATTCAACTACTAAGCGGAAAAAGAATTTTGTTTCAAATATAAAGTTGTTTTTCCATTGGATATCCCAACTGCAAAACCAGGTCCATTGATAATTTACAATTGGAAAGGTCTTTGTCAACAGTATGTATGTCATGTATTAGATTGATGGGACTTCATATCTTGGCTGTTTCACATTAATATACTTCTTGATACTTAGAGTGTAAGAAATAAAGCATGGTTAAGAGAAACTCCACAACCATGGATCAAAAATTTTCCCTCTTCTGCTCACTAGTTCAGGAAGGATATCTGGAAGCATTAACTGATCCTGGAAACCTTGATACCAGTTGACCAAAAAAAGTCATATCGTTCAAATGATCTTTTCTTTCCACTTCAATTTTGACATGATTTCAGCAGCTGACATCTCAGTCTCCAATGTCAGCGGGTCAGTTATACTACTTGAAGGCTGAGACACCAAGCTACTTCCAAATGGTAAATGACACCAGTTTCTAACTGTTAAGGCCCCATCTATTTTACAGAAGTTAGTACTCATTTTTTTGGAACTGTGTATGAATTAGCGTAAACTAGCTTCTGGCACTTTTACTATATCAGCTAATCTTGCTGGAGGTGTCTGTATTATGGAAAAGATGCTTTAGGCCTTGTCTACAAGAACAATTAGCTGAAATGGCACGCTAGTGGCCTAAAGCACTCTAACCAACTACTAACAAGCATCAGCAGGATGTATGCTGACAGACTGTGGCAGGCTAGCGTGGGACAGATTCATACCCTATTTTACCACAAATAAATTGTTTGTGTAGACGAGCTCTTAGTGTAAATAGCCTGCCAGCTGCCAACACCATTTTATGCATTCTGTTCATGAGACCTGCCCACAGCAAGTCTGAGCAATAGTTTTCAAAGCCATGCTGGCAGCGGAGGGTTGTCTACAATAGAGCATTTAACATTATTAGCACTGATGGAGATGAACTTCCAATGCCATAGTCAAAGTTCACAGTGTGCATTTATGAAAGGGTGGTAAAATTACTTAAAGCCCCATCTACCCAAATGCTTGTGTCACTGCTGAAAAATGGGTATCAGTTTTCCAAGTGCAGAAGCACCCTAGTTGCTCCTGAGACAGTGGCTGCTAAAATCCTATCTAAAGTCAAGTGGAGAACGACACCACAGGATGGTGATCAAAATAATTTGATTTTTTAAAAGGTGCCAGTAAGTTGCAACTTGGGCTGACAACAAAGGTTTTATATCCTTGAGAAGTTTTCCATTGGTACCTAGTCTGGTGCATGTGCAAGATCTCAGACTAGCAGTGCTTTCTTTGCATTGATCCAGGACTGACTAAAGCAAGTCCCAGGGACACCAAAAATCAACCTAATTTTCATTCCCTGCAAGCAACCTACTAAGCAGTTAAACATCTGGGCCATTTTGAGGCATTTTCTTTCTACAAGCAAATCAGTCACAGCAGAGATCCTCCTCTTCGTAATTTAGCCATTTTGGGCATACTGAATAGGCAAAAATTAAACCCGAAGATTGGAGCATTTAACACCATTTTGGCAATCTTTCATTCGAAGGCAGTCAGTTGGCAGTGTATTTTTTAAAAGTTATCTCAAGAGGGACAAGCTGTGTCCAAGGTTTCTACCCCAGTTACTAAACCCCACTAAAAATGAACACAATGGGCACAATAACAAACCTTCAGCTATAGCACAATTCAGTGGATGCTGCCACTACACTTGCCAAGTGATATCCAGTTAGACCAGAGGTTCTCAAATTTTTTTTTTTTAGCTCCCCTCCCAACATACTATAAAAACGCCATGGCCCACTTGTGCCACAATAACTGTTTTTTCTGCATATAAAAGCCAGGAATGGTGTTAGGGGGTAGCAGGCAGGGCAATTGCCTGGGGCCCCATGCCACAGGGGTTCCCACAAAGCCACATTGTTCAGGCTTCAGCCCCATGCGGTGGGGCTTTAGTGTTCTGTCCTTGGTCCCAGCGAGTCTAATGCTAGCCCTGCTTGGAGGCCCCCCTGAAATCTGCTTGAGGCACCCTAGGGGGCCCTGGACCCTTGGTTAAGAACTACTGAGTTAGACCTTGAGACAATCCTCATGTCTGCGCTGGGTTCAGCACAGCCATCAACTAAGGGATTTTGGATACTGGCCTAACAACAGGCCAAAAAAGGAGCAAGGCCCACGCAAGAGCTAGAACTGGGGAGTGAATATCTCAGTTTCGGCAGCAGATACCATTTCAGAAAAGGAGGCAAAGGGAGGGCTCCTTCTAGAACAGACTAGGATATCACTTGGCAGGTGTAGTGGCAGCATCCACTGAATTGTGCTATAACTGAAGGTTTGATTCCCTGGCCTAGATTTCACATTTTTTTAACCCAGAAGAAGATGGTAGCTGCTGGGATTGGGACACAGAGAGACACAGCTTCAGTGGCCAGGAGCTGGTGATGTGCCAGTGCGTGCTGAAGGCAGATGTGCCAGCTTCTACCATCTTTCCCCTGGAAAGAGAGGGGATCTGGCACTCTCCCTTCCCTACGCCCATCTCACAGGGATATGAGGGGCTGTGGGACGGGGGTAACACTGCGCAGGGGCTGTGGGACAGGGGTAACACTGCGCCTGGGGGAATAGGGCATATGTGAAATCCTCCTGGGGGTTGGGGGAAAAGGAGGGCACTAGGGGAACAGGGAATATCCACGCCTCTGGGCAAGAGACCAGGCACTCCCTAGAGGGGAGGGGGGTTACAGATGCCACTCACCGAGCTGGGAGAGGAGGGGGAGCCCGAGGCAGGAGGGGTTTGGTTTGGGGGTCAGGGTGAATCACTCCTATCCCAGGGCAGGCTGGGCGAAGGAGCAGCTGGTTGGGAGGGGGCTCGCCGTGGCTGGGGGTGGCAGGTGGAGTCTGGGAGCAGACGCCCCCCCTCCATCTTTCTGACGGGGATTCGGGGGGGGGGGAGGGTAGCCGGACCCAACCAGGCTGGAGCGGGGAGCAGGCACCCCGCCGGGCAGGGTGGGCCCCACCCCGCACACACGGGGATCAGGGTGTCTGGATGGGGGAAGGGCACTGGGAACCAGCCGTCCCCGGGCTGGGGGGAGGCCCCCGGCTGCTCCTCCTACCTGCGCGGCGCTGCCATAGCGGCTCCCCAGCCTCCTCCTCAGGGGGGCGGGGGACCGAACCCCGCGGGCGCGGGCGCGGGCCCGGCCTCCTCTCCCCGAGTCACCGCATGAACGGGGGCGGGGGCGCCGGGCTCCGCAGCGGCCATGGAACCGCCACCTCCCCCGCCGGCTGCCCAGACCAGGCGGGCGGACAGACTGACTGACTGACTGACAGGCAGGCAGCTCCGCCCTCCTCCCCGCCCCCTCGCCCCGCTACCCAATCCCGCCCCGAGAAGGTACACTCTGAGCCCGCCTACCGAGCCACATCCTCCAATCGGAGCTCAGGGCTGGGAACAGACCCGTATCCACACCCACCAGCAGTCGGCGAGGGAATGAACTGCGGTTCCGAGAGGAGAAGGGTGGAGTGGGGGCGGGGATATAAGCCACGCCTATTAAACGATTAACCAATAGCCACCGTGAATAGTTAATGGACAAGACTTCCCACCCATTACGTTGAAAAAGACGTTGAGTGGCAGGACACAGGGGGCAGGACTCTCCTTGTTGCAGAGACCAATAGAAATCGCAAGAGGTATTGATAGACAGGTCTCTTCACCTATCAAGTGCAGAAAAGCTTTGGTGTGACATGCTTTGTGATGGAAGACAATAATCCCCACCTCTTGCTCCCAGGGCCAATAGGTTAGCAGTCTAGCTTTGATTGACAGGTAACTAAACGGATCAGTTACAGGAAGGTTTCGCAGTGGCAGCTCGGCAAACCAATGGATTGTGAAGACCGAGCCGTCCAGGTCTGTCGCGGCCCTCTGAGCTGGAGAAGAGTTCTAATTGGTAGAGAGCAGGAGACGGACAAGGCTCTCAACCTATGGGGCGTCGAGTAGCTGGAGTCGCGTTACTGAAGGGAATTTTGCCTTGCTTTAGTTACCTTTCACCAGGCGGAGCCAAGCGCAGGAAGTGGGGGGAGAGGCTGGAGGAGAAACGTTGAGGGAGGGGTCCATGGGGGGTTGCCAGGGGGTTCCCAGGGAGAACTGGGGGAGGGGGCCTGAAGGGTTGCCGGGGGGTTAGGGAGCATTGGGAGAGGGGGCCTGAGGGGTGGCAGGGGGTTCCCAGGGAGCCCTGGGGGAGGGGGCCTGAGGGGTGGCAGGGGGTTAGGGAGCATTGGGAGAGGGGGCCTGAGGGGTGGCAGGGGGTTCCCAGGGAGCCCTGGGGGAGGGGGCCTGAAGGGTTGCCGGGGGGTTAGGGAGCATTGGGAGAGGGGGCCTGAGGGGTGGCAGGGGGTTCCCAGGGAGAACTGGGGGAGGGGGCCTGAGGGGTTGCCAGGGGGTTAGGGAGCATTGGGAGAGGGGGGCCTTGCGGGGTTGCCAGGGGGTTCCCAGGGAGCCCTGGGGGAGGGGGCCTGAGGGGTGGCAGGGGGTTAGGGAGCATTGGGAGAGGGGGCCTGAGGGGTGGCAGGGGGTTCCCAGGGAGCCCTGGGGGAGGGGGCCTGAGGGGTGGCAGGGGGTTAGGGAGCATTGGGAGAGGGGGCCTGAGGGGTGGCAGGGGGTTCCCAGGGAGCTTTGGTGGAGGGGGCACTTAGGGGTGGCAGGGGGTTAGGGAGCATTGGGGGAGGGGCCCCCGAGGAGTTGGCAGGGGGTTCCCAGAGAGCATGGGGGATCCCCAAGGAGCCCATAGGGGATTGGCTCAGGAGTGTCAGGCCCCCAAGCATTTCCTCAGCCCTTTCTCTCCTGACACAACCTTATTTCTGCCCTCTAACTAGCAACAGTTGGTCAGTTGTGAAGCAATGCTATGTATGAGCTTAAATTGCACCCCATTCCATTGCCCTGAAACTTCACAGCCCCTTAGCCCCAACCCTGGCCCCCTTTTGGCTCATTATGTCTCAGCCCATCAGCAGAACATGTCCCCAAAGGAATGGTGCAATGTGGAGCACACTAAGATTCTGCTGCTCTGGATGAATGGACAGGACTCCTGATTTTGTGTGGAGGTGGACTCAGAGACAGTGACGCTGGCAGCATGGCTGAGAGCCAGGTAACATTGCAAAATTAGAGGGAAAAAAGTGTGGTGTGACCAAGGCAATAGAGTCCTGGATTCACTTCCTGGCTTTGCCACCATCTTCTTCTGTCACCTTGAACAAGTGTCTTATTTCTTCACATGGCTCAATTGCTCATCGAAACTTTGGGATGATCGTGGTACTTCTGTAGCTCCCCAAAGTGTTGTGATACTTATCACAGTGTTACAGATGGACAATTAAGATACAGGGAGAACAAGTAAAACTGGGTACTCTAATTTCACACGTGATGAACGATGGAATTTTGGTTTTTTTTTAATGATTCCTATGTGTGCCTTCATTTCCTTTTATGCTTTGCATTGCTGTGCATGGAATATGTAAAGGGTTAAAAGCTGCTCTTAGGGCAAAGGAGGAGACATGAGGCATTTGTATAACTGTCGGGGTTGGTATGAATGGGTTGTTAAAGGACTGGTTGAAACCAGCCCCTATCAATGGAGAATCCAGAAAGACAGTGGGAAAGGGAACCCCAAGGACTGAACAGTGGATACCTATCCCTGGGAAAATCCTTCAAGCAGAACATGTGAACTCATCATGGGTCTGCAGGAGGAAGACAGTGGACCAAGATATGTCAGGAGGACAGGATAAGAGCTGGCCTTTGGGAGAAATACGGCAGCTCTCACCTAGGACTGAAAGAGAAAGAGAGACAAAGGGACAGAGAGATAGATAGAGAGGAAACCAAGATTGTTCCTTCAGTAGCATGACTCAAGTGAACGCTGGCTTGGCCAGTATGAACTGTGTCTTAATCTTTGCTTTTCTTTACTAACCTAAGGACTTCTCCATGCTGCTTTCCAGCTAACTTATAAACTTTATTCTGTTTTGAAAAGGCTGCCTAGTGTCACTGCAAATACTTGCTGAGGTATATGACCCCTGTAGAGGGCAAAATGTCTTAGCACAGGAATCTATCTCAGTTGGACTCACTGGGGTCCACAGGCTCAGTCTCAGAGGCTGTGAGACTGCATGGCTTACCCTTAAGGAAGAGTTGGACAATTCAAGGCCTGACACACTGATGGGGCTCCTCCAAGGGACTGTTGAAAAGATAGGACATAGCACAGATCTTGTGGATCCATGACAACGCAATCAAAGATTTACTTTAGTACAGTGAAAAAAGAAAAGGAGGACTTGTGGCACCTTAGAGACTAACCGATTTATTAGAGCATAAGCTTTCGTGAGCTACAGCTCACTTCCTCAGATGCATATCGTGGAAACTGCAGCAGGCTTTATATATACACAGAGAATATGAAACAATACCTATTCCCACCCCACTGTCCTGCTGGTAATAGCTTATCTAAAGTGATTTCCAGCACAAATCCAGGTTTTCTCACCCTCCACCCCCCCACACAAATTCACTCTCCTGCTGGTGATAGCCCATCCAAAGTGACAACTCTTTACACAATGTGCATGACAATCAAGCTGGGCTATTTCCTGCATAAATCCAGGTTCTCACATCCCCCCCACCCCCATACACACACAAACTCACTCTCCTGCTGGTAATAGCTCATCCAAACTGACCACTCTTCAAGTTAAAATCCAAGTTAAACCAGAACATCTGGGGGGGGGGGGGTAGGAAAAAACAAGAGGAAACAGGCTACCTTGCATAATGACTTAGCCACTCCAAGTCTCTATTTAAGCCTAAATTAATAGTATCCAATTTGCAAATGAATTCCAATTCAGCAGTTTCTCGCTGGAGTCTGGATTTGAAGTTTTTTTGTTTTAAGATAGCGACCTTCATGTCTGTGATCGCGTGACCAGAGAGATTGAAGTGTTCTCCGACTGGTTTATGAATGTTATAATTCTTGACATCTGATTTGTGTCCATTTATTCTTTTACGTAGAGACTGTCCAGTTTGACCAATGTACATGGCAGAGGGGCATTGCTGGCACATGATGGCATATATCACATTGGTGGATGTGCAGGTGAACGAGCCTCTGATAGTGTGGCTGATGTTATTAGGCCCTCTGATGGTGTCCCCTGAATAGATATGTGGGCACAGTTGGCAACGGGCATAAACCAGTCGGAGAACACTTCAATCTCTCTGGTCACGCGATCACAGACATGAAGGTCGCTATCTTAAAACAAAAAAACTTCAAATCCAGACTCCAGCGAGAAACTGCTGAATTGGAATTCATTTGCAAATTGGATACTATTAATTTAGGCTTAAATAGAGACTTGGAGTGGCTAAGTCATTATGCAAGGTAGCCTGTTTCCTCTTGTTTTTTCCTACCCCCCCCCCCCCCCCCAGATGTTCTGGTTTAACTTGGATTTTAACTTGAAGAGTGGTCAGTTTGGATGAGCTATTACCAGCAGGAGAGTGAGTTTGTGTGTGTATGGGGGTGGGGGGGATGTGAGAACCTGGATTTATGCAGGAAATAGCCCAGCTTGATTGTCATGCACATTGTGTAAAGAGTTGTCACTTTGGATGGGCTATCACCAGCAGGAGAGTGAATTTGTGTGGGGGGGTGGAGGGTGAGAAAACCTGGATTTGTGCTGGAAATCACTTTAGATAAGCTATTACCAGCAGGACAGTGGGGTGGGAATAGGTATTGTTTCATATTCTCTGTGTATATATAAAGCCTGCTGCAGTTTCCACGATATGCATCTGAGGAAGTGAGCTGTAGCTCACGAAAGCTTATGCTCTAATAAATCGGTTAGTCTCTAAGGTGCCACAAGTCCTCCTTTTCTTTTTGCGAATACAGACTAACACGGCTGCTACTCTGAAACCTTTAGTACAGTGGTTCTCAGTCTTTTCCATACCAGGATGCCTTATTCCAAACAAAGACACACCTCACCATAGAACCCCTCCCCAGTCTTGGTGGGATCCTCTACCTTTCACCAGAATGGGAAAGACAGAGTGACAGCTATCTCACAGTTAAGAACAGTTGCCCTACTAACTTAAGTTTTTAGAGAGCCCTTATTACAATAGTATCTGAGCACCATACAATCTTTAATTATGCTTATTCCATAACTTCCACAGCTGTGGTAAGGAGACATTAATTAATGATTCATTAGGTCTGTAGGGAGCTGGTGTGGTCTCCCTCCGAACCAGAGGGTGAGGAGTCACTCTCTCAGCCTGAGTGGGCAGAGCCAGGCCAAGTGTACTTCACCTCCCGGAAGGGGAGGGGTGGAACAGGAAGTACAAAAGGCGGGGCCCTTAGCCCAGTCAGGGGAGCACCAGGGAGGGAGACAGACATAGGCTGCTCCCTATGGACCCTGCTGCCTAGCCAGGGGATGCCCTGGACCTGGGGAAACCTGACCCAGAGGAGTGACTCGGGTTACCAGGACTGACGGTATCCCGAGGAGCTGGGCAGTGACCCGAGCCCGATGCTGAGAGCGAGTTGAGGCTACCGGCAGCTGAATACCCAGACGAGTTGGAGGAACCAGAGGTACCCACTCGAGAGACCGGGTAGGAAGTAGCCCAGGGGCAGAACTGGACAGTGTGGTGAGTTGGTGTTTGGCCAGCATGTTGCGGATGGATCCCCACTGACCCAATGGCAGGATTTCCCCTCCCCCTCTCCCCCTGCCACTGTCAGGGCCCTGGGCTGGAATTCAGTGGAGTTGCGTGGGCCTGTGTTCCCCTACCCCTGCTACCCTGCCTCTGGGTGGCAGTGTTGGACTAGATTGATAACTAGTATATTTCTGATATGGGAAATGTAAGAAAGAGTGACTCCACAGCAGACCCCAGAATTTGGCCTGGCCATTAGAAAGAAATATGTTTCTCAGCCACCCTGCTGAGTCTGTGTTGATTGAAATTGCCTGTCAGTTTTACAAGGTCAGTGTTAATGGTAGAAGCACATCCAGAGACAAAAGTAACAAGATGACAGCTGTCCTTTATGGCTGGTACAACTTTGTTTTCCTAAACTCCAGAATAAGATTTGTGAACCCCCCACTCTTGCATGCTTATCTTGTTTGTTTCCTTTTAGATGTAACAAGTGGGATGAATAGACTTCTTGAAGTCTCCATGTCCCACTGATTTTAGAATTGTTATGTTAAAGGATAGGTGGGTGATCAAGTTCAGATGTGACAGGATATACGTTGGAGTGTGATTGTATGTATGATTAAATGAGGAATGAAAGATTAAAGATTGAGGTGCCAGCCTTAAAATGAAACCGATTGGCTGAAGAATACAGTGGACAAGATAGCCCAATAACCCTGAGGGCATACTTGCCCCAAGGACAGGAGGGCCAAAGAACAAGATAACAACACACTGTCATTCTGTCATCGCTGTTCCATCTGCATCATTGCATATCACTTCATACGTGAGAACAGTCATTGATTACCACTTCAAACATGAGAACAGCATGACAAGGCAATTACATGAGGATGGATCCCTAAGAACAGATCCTGAAGACTGAGGACTTTGAATATGATTCTACAAACCAACTTCCAGGAGCATCAGATGCACATCTGACAAGGCCCTGCTCCCTCCTCTTGTCCAGGCTACCTGGCCAGTGGCTTGGCACGAGCAACTCTAAGGCTGGTAACTATGATAACAACCTTGCAGAACCTGTGTGTGTATGAATGAATGTGTGAATGAATGTGAAATTCAATGGAATGTTATAGCTATAACTGACTGCTTACTATGATTCTTTCTGTATTCACAATAAATGTGGCATTTGGCCTTATCCCTTTAATAAGATCTGCTGGTTTTTATTTTATTGGTATAACACGGAACCCCGAAAAAATGCTAAGGACTCTTGCTGGCGCTCCCCCTGCCTGAGGGGTGCGCCATGGACCTTTGTTGTCACTCCCCTGCTGGAGGGGTGTGCCACGGACTCTTGCCGCTACTCCCGTGTCGCGCCAATTGCGACATCACACCTCCCTCCGCTAATTTCTCATTGACAGAGGGGAGACCCAGGCCTTTTAGCAAGGCAGTAGCTCCCTGCCGCCCTCCAGCTGCTTGGCAGACCAACTGAGACCGTGCTACACATGGTGGAGAATGTGGGCAGCTGACCCTATCCCTGTGGTAAGGGATTAGAATGAGGTGGCCTCTGAAGCGCCCCTAATGGAAGCATGGAGATGGATAAGCTTCTCAAGTTCCTTGCTGAGATCCAGCAACAGCAGCAGCAACAACTAGTACAGCAGCTGGGTGTCCAACAGCAGCAGTTGCTTCAGACCTTGGGGGCCGAGCACTGTGAACAACAACAAGTTATGAATATGAAGTTGCAGGGACTCATATTACTGGCCTAGTTGATGCGGGCTGTGGGCAGACCCTTGTCCACCAGGCACTCATCCCAGATGCAACCAGACCATTGCGGAGGTCCAGATCCAGTACATCCATAGAGATGTGAAATCGTACCCCCCGACGGCTCAGGTCCCTCTCATGGTAAATGGGGCGACCCAGTTAATGACCATGGCGCTGGCAAGGGCAAGTCATGCCTGACTAATCAAATTGTCTTCTATGATGAGATAACTGGCTCTGTGGATGAAGGGAAAGCAGTGGATGTGTTATTTCTTGACTTTAGCAAAGCTTTTGATATGGTTGTCGCGGGTTGGATCACAGAAACCCCCTTGGGAGCTACCACCTGATGTGCCAAGACTACTTCTGCCCCTGCTTTCCTGCCCAGTCATCTTAGGACTTCAGTACCATGCCTAGTTTGAGCCAGACCCGCTAGCCTGCTGCAAACCCAGACCCAGGTCTGTATCATGCCCCCTACCAGCTGTAGGCTTAACTGAAAGCAGCTTACAGAAGTGTGCCTGTCTTTAACACTCAGATGCCCAACTCCCAATGGGTTCCAAACCCCAAATAAATCTGTTTTATCCTGTATAAAGCTTATACAGAATAAACTCATAAATTGTTCGCCCTCTATAACACTGATAGAGATGCACAGCTGTTTGCCCCCCCAAGTATTAATACATACTCTGGGTTAATTAATAAGTAAATTGATTTTATTAAATACAGAAAGTAGGATTTAAGTGGTTCCAAGTAGTAACAGACAGAACAAAGTGAATTACCACGCAAAATAAAATAAAACCTGCAAGTCTATGTCTAATAAAACTGAATACAGACAAAATCTCACCAGTTCCCATAAGCTTCCTTTTACAAACTAATCTCCTTCTAGTCCAGGTCCAGCAATCACTCACACCCCTGTAGTTACTGTCTTTTATTCCAGTTTCTTTCAGGTATCCTTGGGGGTGGAGAGGCTATCTCCTTAGCCAGCTAAAGACCAAATAGAGGGGTCTCCCACGGGCTTAAATAGACTTTCTCTTGTGGGTGGAGACCCCCTCTTCTCTCCTATGCAAAGTCCAGCTCCAAGATAGAGTTCCCAGACTGCTGCGCTGGGCATCCCAGCATGGGGAGTAGATGGCCAGCCCTCTGTGGAGAAAGAGGTGGTTAGGGACTATTTAGAAAAGCTGGACGTGCACAAGTCCATGGGGCCGGACAAGTTGCATCCGAGAGTGCTAAGGAATTGGCGGCTGTGATTGCAGAGCCATTGGCCATTATCTTTGAAAACTCGTGGCAAACGGGGGAAGTCCCAGATGACTGGAAAAAGGCTAATGTAGTGCCAATCTTTAAAAAAGGGAAGAAGGAGGATCCTGGGAACTACAGGCCAGTCAGCCTCACCTCAGTCCCCGGAAAAATCATGGAGCAGGTCCTCAAAGAATCAATCCTGAAGCACTTACATGAGAGGAAAGTGATCAGGAACAGTCAGCATGGATTCACCAAGGGAAGGTCATGCCTGACTAATCTAATCGCCTTCTATGATGAGATTACTGGTTCTGTGGATGAAGGGAAAGCAGTGGATGTATTGTTTCTTGACTTTAGCAAAGCTTTTGACACGGTCTCCCACAGTATTCTTGTCAGCAAGTTAAAGAAGTATGGGCTGGATGAATGCACTATAAGGTGGGTAGAAAGTTGGCTAGATTGTCGGGCTCAACGGGTAGTGATCAATGGCTCCATGTCTAGTTGGCCGCCAGTGTCAAGTGGAGTGCCCCAAGGGTCGGTCCTGGGGCCGGTTTTATTCAATATCTTCATAAATGATCTGGAGGATGGTGTGGATTGCACTCTCAGCAAATTTGCGGATGATACTAAACTAGGAGGAGTGGTAGATATGCTGGAGGGCAGGGATAGGATACAGAGGGACCTAGACAAATGGGAGTATTGGGCCAAAAGAAATCTGATGAGGTTCAATAAGGATAAGTGCAGGGTCCTGCACTTAGGACGGAAGAACCCAATGCATCGCTACAGACTAGGGACCGAATGGCTAGGCAGCAGTTCTGCGGAAAAGGACCTAGGGGTGACAGTGGACGAGAAGCTGGATATGAGTCAGCAGTGTGCCCTTGTTGCCAAGAAGGCCAATGGCATTTTGGGCTGTCTAAGTAGGGGCAATGCCAGCAGATCGAGGGACGTGATCATTTCCCTCTATTCGACATTGGTGAGGCCTCATCTGGAGTACTGTGTCCAGTTTTGGGCCCCACACTACAAGAAGGATGTGGAAAAATTGGAAAGCGTCCAGCGGAGAGCAACAAAAATGATTAGAGGGCTGGAACACATGACTTATGAGGAGAGGCTGAGGGAACTGGGATTGTTTAGTCGCGGAAGAGAAGAATGAGGGGGGATTTGATAGCTGCTTTCAACTACCTGAAAGGGGGTTCCAAAGAGGATGGCTCTAGACTGTTCTCAGTGGTAGCAGATGACAGAACAAAGAGTAAGGGTCTCAAGTTGCAGTGGGGGAGGTTTAGTTTGGGTATTAGGAAAATATTTTTCATTAGGAGGGTGGTGAAGCACTGGAATGCATTACCTAGGGAGGTGGTGGAATCTCCTTCCTTAGAGGTTTTTAAGGTCAGGCTTGACAAAGCCCTGCCTGGGATGATTTAGTTGGGGATTGGTCCTGCTTTGAGCAGGGGGTTGGACTAGATGACCTCCTGAGCTCCCTTCCAACCGTGATATTCTATGATCCTTGGCATACCCAGTTATTCTGGGCCGCGACTGGCCGAACTTCATTGAGGTAGTCTGATCCCTACCAACAGAAGAGGCATTCAAGGGAACTCCACCCAAGACAGAGGTAGCCCCGGACATTATGTCTGACCCCGGAGTCGCCCCAGCTCCCACACCTGATGGGAAGCACCCGGAGACTGCTGGCCCCTCTCCCGGCCTTGCAGACTTTAGTTGAGACCAAAGGGAAGACCGTACACTGCGGTTTGCCTATGAGCCGCTGGCCCAGGTGGATGGTGAAGTCGTTGAGGCCCAGCACGTGACCCAATGGCCTAGGTTCGAACTGAATCACGATTGGCTCTATTCATTGACTGACACCTCCACATCCAAGAAGTCAGGACAAAACGAGCTCCTCGTCAGACTGTCCTGAAACTTGCACATGACTCTTGCCGACTCTCCCCTGTCTGAGTTGCTCGCCCCAGACGCTTGCTGGCGCTCCCCTGCAGGAAGGGCTTGCCACAGACTCTTGCCAGTACTCCTGTGGTGCACCCACTGTGATGTCACACCTCCCTCTGCTAATTCCCAGTCGACAGAGAGGTGTGACCACGGTCTTTCGACGAGGAAGTAGCTCCCCACCGCCCCCCAGCAGCTTGGCAGACCAACTGAGACCATGCTACAGGGTCAAAGTTGAAGATAATTCTCACAGGGCAGCTGGTAGGTATTCAGAGCAGATGACCATGGCACCTTAGAGAGTGTTGAGTGATAGTTTGAAAGAGTGGGACTATCAGAGCCAGGTCACGGGCAGCCAGACCAAATGGTCAGCGCCAGGGTCCACAGTCACAGGATGGGAGTCAAGAGTCAGCCAGGTCAGGATACCAGGAGATCAGAAACAGCAAACAAACTTGAAGCAGTAATCAGGCTGGGTTGGAATATCAGGGGTCAGAGGCAGGAGACAAACCAGAGGTTGGAATGGCAAGCTGGATGCCAGAAAGTCAAGCCCAGGGCACAGGAGCAGGAAGCACATAGAGCAGGATGAATCCCAGTTGCATGGACAGCTTCCTGGTCCTGTGCTAGGTTTACATAGCAGCTGTGGACAAATCAGGACCCCCAGCAGTCTGCCAATCAGGTTCTAGGACTGGAGTCCTCTGTCAGGGTTCAACTTCTACCCTCACAACTGTGAGCAGGTCCCTGGGTGGCACTTACAAGCACCTAAGAGTCCAGTGGACCTCCGTTCAAGACCCAAGGATCCTGACATCACCCTCTCCCCAAGAGGCACCCTCAGAGTAATGAGGGACCAGGTTTTTCAGGGCGATTCTTATGGAACGCCTGTACAAGGAGCATGTACATTTTCCGCACGCTCATAGGTGCATTCCTCAGGACCACACCCTTTCCAGTCATCAGGATACCAAAGCCTGCCACATTTGTCTTTGGAGTCCAAGATCTCATGAATCACATATTCTTTGTGGCCCTGTACTTATACCGGTGGAGAAGGTGGCTGGGTCCTGTGAGGTAAAGGGTTTTCTGTGTAGAGTTTCAAAAGTGAAACATGGGGTGAATCTTGGAGAAGGGGGTAGTTGGAATTCAACAGTAACTGTATTAACCTGTCGCAGGTTCTTAAAAGGGCCAAGGAACCAAAAGTCCAGCTTGCGAGCAGGCCTGTCTGTGCGGAGGTGCTCTGTGGAGAGCCATACTTGTCCTACTGCATAGATGAGGCCATGCTACCAATGCTGGTCCGCAAGCCACTTATAGTTTGGTTTTGCCTTTTCTAGGTGCTTCTTCACTTCTTCCAAGGCCTGACAAATCTGCTGCACCAGGTCTGAGGCAGCTGGGTTGGGCAAGGGTGCAGGTAATTGTGGGTGAAATTGTGGGTGTATCCACAGTAGGTTAAAAACGGGGCTCTGACCATAGATGCATTGTCTGAATTGTTGTAGGCAAACCAGCATAAGGCAGAAGTGAGGACCAATCGTCTTAGTGATGATTGATGTAGCATTCCAGATACTGCTTGAGAACCTGGTTGCCCCTTTCCATCTGGCTGTTGGACTGTGAATGGTAAGCAGAGGAAGACATCAGTTTCCCAGCAGGTGCATGGCCTTGTGCCAGCACCAGACCATGAACTGTGACCCGGATAGGAGATTATGGGCTTTGGAAGGTCATGGAGGTGGACTCTCTCTTCAGCAGGAGAGACCTGTGCAAGGGATAAAGTGGGCCATTTTGGTAAAGTGGTCCACTATTGTTAAAATTGTCATAACTTTGTTGGACTTTGGTAATTCTAGGATAACATCTCTAGCAATGCCTGGAGGAGACCACAAGGCTTGTGGTGTGGGGTTATGAAATGGACACAAACATCACAGGAGGCAATGAATGACTGTATGGTTTGGTGCATCCAGAGCCACCAAAAGGAGCAGGATATTAGTCTTTGGTTCTTGAAGTACCACAAGTGTCCTGCTAGGGGAAAATTGTGGCATAGTTGCAGAACTGCGACCCTTGCAAGTACTGGGGGCACACAGACACAGTCCCTTATGTATGACAGGTTTCAGAGTAGCAGCCATGTTAGTCTGTATCCATAAAAAGAAAAGGAGTACTTGTGGCACCTTAGAGACTAACAAATGTATTAGAGCATAAGCTTTCGTGAGCTACGGCTCACTTCATCGGATGCATACAGTGGAAAATATAGTGTATATTATGTATATTATCCCTTCCCAGGAGTCATGTGGCTGCTTGTCAATAATAGCTTCACCAGGTGGAATTCCTGAGGCAAAGGCAGTGCGTATCTATCTGAGTATATCCTGGTGATAAGCTGCACTGAGAAAGTTATGGGATGTGTTCCTGGTTGGGGGTCTTGTGGAGTGGTATCATTTCTTTGGGACAGGGCATCTGCCTTGGCATTTTTGGATCCAGGGTGGTAGGTGATAATGAAATCAAATCATGAAAAACAGATGTTTTTTGGGCAGAAAGAGAACCTGAACAAGCAAGGGAAAGGCTGCAGAGCTCTCCAGGCAGTGGAGAAGCCTGAGGCTTATAGCACGAGGAGCTGCTACTGGAGATTGTTATGTGGGCTCTGGGGTAAACCTGGGTAAAACCGAGCCTGTAAACCTACAAGTGCTCCTTTCAGAAGGCTTTATTAAAGGGAGAGATAATGCTGTAAAGAAGAGCTCTTAGCTTCTCCTTGATGGAACATTTTAAGTGATCTCAGTGTTACCCCATTAAGGGGAGGACCTGAGGCAGGCCACAGCAGAGCCACATTCAGCAAAAGGGGGTGCTCTGGAAGCAGTTGTGCCCCTTCTGTGGAGTCAGTATTCTGACCTATGGAACCAAACAAGCAAACAAAATTTCAGAAAACTAAGAAATGCACAGGGCAACCACAAAACCTTATTTCTGCCCTGGTGATGATGGCAATATACTTCAAACATTACTATCCAGATTACAACCTTCAAATTCAGGAACGTTCTGGTCTGGGATTTTGGCTCAACCATGCTGTGGTTCATACTTAGTTTGTGTGGTGTGAGTAAAGCAGAATGATCTGTGGATCATCAGTTCACTGACATCTTGACATATTGGGACAGTGACTGGATGATAAAAACACAAAGAGTCAGCCTATATTATATCCCTGCTCTAGATTCAGCCAGCACCAGAGGGAAGCAAAGGAGTGTTTAGAGATAGCTTAAATTAGGTTTCTGTTCCCTGTGTACAGCATTGTGCATATAACATAGAGGGACTGGCATTTTTCCCCTTCAGAATGAATCTTTTCTTCCCTTCACAAGGCTGCAGTTGTAGAGAGGTCAGCTGTAAAAATTGTGATGTATTGTACTCTACTATGGGCTCCACACAAGGAGGATTATTATAGTTTTGTCTTTTCTGCATGCAAAGTTGCATAGAAATGGGGTAATGTGACTTGTACACTCAAAACATTTATGGTTAGATGCCCAAGTTTCATCTAGGATTAAATTCACAGACCCCAATTCTCTTATGCTTGTTTTACACCAGTATAACTCTACTGAAATCAGTGGAGTTACTGAAGTGAAAGGAGAATCGGGTGTAATGTGCAAGATACTACAGCAGGACAGTGGGGTGGGAATAGGTATTGTTTCATATTCTCTGTGTATATATAAAGCCTGCTGCAGTTTCCACGATATGCATCTGAGGAAGTGAGCTGTAGCTCACGAAAGCTTATGCTCTAATAAATTGGTTAGTCTCTAAGGTGCCACAAGTCCTCCTTTTCTTTTTGCGAATACAGACTAACACGGCTGCTACTCTGAAATCAGTTATACCAGTGTAAATCCAGAGTGACTCTGGAATGCAGTAAAGTTACTCCAGATTTATACTAGTATAAATCAGAGCAGGATCTGGTCTGACAGAATTACATGAGTGTACACCTGGTGTGAGATCAGAATCAGGCCTACAATGGCTGTTTCTAAGGAAGGAAGAATTGTCTTGAAGTTGAGATACAGGCCTAGAAGGTAGAAGACTTGCATTGTATTCCTCATTCTCCTTTCACACCAGTTTATACCAATATAACTCCACTGATTTCATTAGTTACTTCTGATTCTCGCCAGTATGCGGGGAGAATGAGGCCCACAGCCTTTCTCTATAACTGGAGGCAAGTCACTTAAGGATTAAATTCTAATAACAGTTACAGAGGTGTAAATTAGGAGGCACTCCACTGCTGTTAGTGGATTTAAAATGAAGTAACTGAGAATAAGTATTTGCCGGCATTGTAAGCTAGTATTGCTGCAGCACTCTGAGAGGGTCTTAGTCTCCCCTTACTTAGGTTTTACATCAGTGCAACTGCATTGGGCTAGATCCTCATCTGATGTAAATTGGCATAGCTCTGTTGAAGTTAATGGAGATATACTGATTTACATCAGCTAAGTGTGATTGACTGGCCCATTGACTTCATGGAGTTACTTCTGATTTACACTGGGATAAGTGGGAGGAGAACCAGACCTTGTTAAATCCTTGCATGTATAAGTGCAAAGTTTTATAATTTTGTAAATGAACATACAACTAATCTGCTACTCTCCTAATAATGATCTTGATAAAGAAAAGAAACACTGAGGATATGATGATTAATGTCTTGCTTAACAGTTTCTTTGACCCTGTACTTTTTAACATTTTTATCAATGACCTGAAAGAAAACATAAGATCATCACTGATAAAGTTTGCTGATGACCCAAAAATTGGGGGAGTGGTCAATAATGAAGAGAATAGGTCACTGATTCAGCATAATCTGGATCTCTTGGTAAACTGGGTGCAAGCAAATAATATGCATTTGAATATGGCTAAATGTATACATCTAGGAACAAAGACTAGGCCATATTTACAGGATGGGGGACTCTATCCTGGGAAGTAGTGACTCTGGAGAAGATTTGAGGGTCATGGTAGATAATCATCTGAACATGAGCTCCCAATTTGACACTGTAGCCAAAACAGCTCATGAGATCCTGGGGTGCTTAAACAAGGGAATCTCAAGTAGGATTAGAGAGGTTATTTTACCTCTATATTAGGTACTGGTGTGACCACTGCTGGAATCTTGTGTTCAGTTCTGGTGCCCACAATTCAAGAAGGATGATGATAAATTAGAGGGGGTTTGGAGAAGAGAAGGTTAAGGGGTGACTTGATTATAGTCTAAGTAACTACATGGGGAACAAATATTTAATAATGGGATCTTCAGTCTCTCAGAGAAAGGAATAACACAATTCAATGGCTGGAAGTTGAAGCTAGGCAAATTCAAACAAGAAATAAAGTATAAATGTTTAACAATGAGAGCAATTAACCATTGGGACAATTTACAAAGTGTTGTCATAGATTCTCCAACACTGACTATTTGTAAATCAAGTATGGACTTTTTTCTAAAAGATATGCTGTAGAAATTATTTGTTGTATGGCCTCTATTACATAGGAGGTCAGACTAGAATATGATCAGAATGGTCCCTTCTGGCCTTGGCATCTATGAATCTGTGAGGAGCAGGAAATGTGTGTCACAACCAACACTTTGAAATCAAAAGAAAGATACCTGAAAATGAGATAAATATTAGAAGTTGTCTGCAGCCTAAACAGCTTCTGTGACCAAATGTGGTGTTAGGAACTATTGTACTTTTGGAGATGATGTGCCTGCTTGCCCTGGATGCTGAAGAGCCTAGTTATGACTCTGCGGAGACAGCTTTTTCTGATCTGCAACGAGCAAGGAAAAATCCAGGACATTTCTTCACATTTAAAAAATCCACTTGGATGGAGATCAGAGGACCAAAAAAGAGGTCATGTCCAGGAAATCCCGGACATATGGTAACCCTATAATTATGGGAAACTCACCTGTGTGGGAACAGATGAGATTTATATAAAGACAGGAAATTGGAAGCAGAGGAGGCTGCAGGAAGGTGTCTGCAATCGCTCCCTGGGAAAAGAGTTGAGAGACTGGCAAACCAGTGTAGCTGCACCTGTGCCGCTGTGGTACTGATAGTGTAGACATACCCTTGGTGTTTGAGTGTCAGCCAGGTGGAGACCGCTCCTATTTGCTACATCTGACCTAAACCCTAATTCTAAACTCTTAAATAAATAACTTTTTCAATATTGCTTCCCCCTAGAGTCAGTGGACGCCATGCCCTAACTCAGATAAATACCAAGTGACTGAGATCAGTTGGGGAACAATTAGAGTCACGTTGAGCAATAAAAGAAGAATGAGTTAATTTTGTAAAATGCTAGTTTTGGGGGTCTGTCTCTTGAGAACCCCATGCTCAAATGACCCCAAATTTGGTCCTCTAATACTACCCAGCACCCTTATGATGCACAGCCAATTTCAAGACAATCCAAGTTAGAGCACTTAGAACAGTCCACCTTTAAACAAAAGCAATGCTCAATCTTCTCTTTAGCAGAGAAGCATATATGATGTGCATTGGGAAGTTCCTTCTTAAAACCAGCATGACACCAGAGTACTCCGATAATCTGGTAGTTGGTACATTATAATCTATATAGATGCATACATATAATGATAATTAGATAAACTTCTGGATGCTGTCAGGGATTGTTAATAGAATATTGAAACTTTCAGTTCTATCTGATTTATATAGCCTTCTATACCGTACTCAGCGGAATGGTATACAAATGCCTTAGTAACTTCTAGTTTTGTGGTCTGAGTTCAGCCTAGGTTATTGCAACAGAGTTGTTCATATCCAGTTGTAAGGCATCCACCTTACAGAACCCATCCTCACACCTGGCACTGCTGGCAACCTTAACAGAGAGACCAAGAACTGAATAGGCCACAAAAATTGAATTATTGTCATATACCCAGAAATTGGATCCTCCATGCCAGGTTTGAGACACAGTGGATAAATGTGGTGTATGGAAAATATGTACAGCTGTTGCCAGTGCTTCTCTGTGGAAAAATAGAGGAGCAAAGACCTATGATGTGTTGTGTCCTCAGTTCCTATGGGCCTCGGAGCATCTCAGCAACACACAGGATCAAGCCCCAGTTTGCCAGTCCTATACTTTCACCAGCATGAAATTCACACATAGGATTAATTAATTAAGAAGAAAAGAAAGAAAATAATCAAGGACAGGCACTGTACTCGTATAGTTCTGGATGAGAGTCTGATCTCATTTACACCTGTGATAACTCAGCTAGTGTTGATGGAATTACTCCAGATTTACACCAATATGACTGAAATCAGTGTCTGTTCTAATTCATAGATTCATAGATATTTAGGTCAGAAGGGACCATTATGATCATCTAGTCTGACCTCCTGCACAATGCAGGCCACAGAATTTCACCCACCACTCCTAAAAAAGACCTCACACCTATATCTGTGCTATTGAAGTCCTCAAATTGTAGTTTGAAGACCTCAAGGAGCAGAGAATCCTCCAGCAAGTGACCCGTGCCCCATGCTACAGAGGAAGGCGAAAAACCTCCAGGGCCTTCCAATCTGCCCTGGAGGAAAATTCCTTCCCGACCCCAAATATGGCGATCAGCTAAACCCTGAGCATATGGGCAAGATTCATCAGCCAGATACTACAGAAAATTCTTTCCCGGGTAACTTGGATCTTACCCCATCTAAAAACCCATCACAGGCCATTGGGCCTATTTACCATGAATATTTAATTACCAAAACCATGTTATCCCATCATACCATCTCCTCCATAAACTTATCGAGTTTAATCTTAAAGCAAGATAGATCTTTTGCCCCCACTACTTCCCTCGGAAGGCTATTCCAAAACTTCACTCCTCTGATGGTTAGAAACCTTCGTCTAATTTCTAATCTAAATTTCCTAGTGGCCAGTTTATATCCATTTGTTCTTGTGTCCACATTGGTACTGAGTTTAAATAATTCCTCTCCCTCTCTGGTATTTATCCCTCTGATATATTTATAGAGAGCAATCATATCTCCCCTCAACCTTCTTTTAGTTAGGCTAAACAAGCCAAGCTCCCTGAGTCTCCTTTCATAAGACAAGTTTTCCATTCCTCGGATCATCCTAGTAGCCCTTCTCTGTACCTGTTCCAGTTTGAATTCATCCTTCTTAAACATGGGAGACCAGAACTGCACACAGTATTCCAGGTGAGGTCTCACCAGTGCCTTATATAACGGTACTAAAACCTCCTTATCCCTACTGGAAATACCTCTCCTGATGCATCCCAAGACGACATTAGCTTTTTTCACAGCCATATCACATTGGCAGCTCATAGTCATCCTATGATCAACCAATACTCCAAGGTCCTTTTCCTCCTCCGTTACTTCTAGTTGATGCGTCCCTAGCTTATAACTAAAATTCTTGTTATTAATCCCTAAATGCATGACCTTACACTTCTCACTATTAAATTTCATCCTATTCCTATTACTCCAGTTAGTTTAACTTAGTTTCTAAGGCCATGTCTACAGTACGAAAGTACTCCGATTTTACAGAAGTCGATTTTTGGGAACAGATTGTATAAAGTCGAGTGCATGCATCCACACTAAGCACATTAATTCGGCAGTGTGCGTCCACAGTACCTTGGCAAGCGTTGACATTCCGAGCAGTGCACTGTGGGTATCTATCCCACAGTTCCTGCAGTCCCCTCTGCCCATTGGAATTCTGGGCTGAGCTCCCAATGCCTGATGGGGCCAAAAATTTGTCACAGGTGGTTATGGGTAAATGTCATCAGTCAACCCTCCCTCCCTCCATGAAAGCAACAGCAGACAATCGTTTTGCGCCCTTTTCCCTGGATTGCCCGAGCAGACGCCATAGCACAGCAAGCATGGAGACCGTTCTGCTTACTGCAGCAGTTCTGACCACTGTAAACACCTCACACATTATTGTGCAGTTTATGCAGAACCAAACCTGAAAAACCAGGCGAGGAGGCGACGGAAGCGCGGTGATGAGGACATGAACACGGATTTCTCTAAAACTGCGATCCCCAGCAATTTGGAGATCATGGTGTTACAGGGGCAGGCTCATGCCATAGAATGCCAATTCTGGGCCCGGGAAACAAGCACAGAGTGGTGGGACCGCATAGTGTTGCAGGTTTGGGATGATTCCCAGTGGCTCTGAAACTTTTGCATGCGCACTTTCATGGTACTTTGTGACTTGCATTCCCCTGCCCTGAAGTGCAAGAATACCAAGATGAGAGCAGCCCTCACAGTTCGCAAGCGAATTGCAATAGCCCTGTGGAAGCTTGCAACACCAGACAGCTACCGGTCAGTCAGTAATCAATTTGGAGTGGGCAAATCTACTGTGGGGGTTGCTGTGATGCAAGTAGCCAACACAATCCTTGAGCTGCTGCTATCAAAGGTAGTGACTCTGGGAAATGTGCAGGTCATACTAGATGGCTTTGCTGCAATGGGATTCCCTAACTGTGGTGGGGCTATAGACGGAACGCATATCCCTATCTTGGGACCGGACCACCAGGGCAGCCAGTACATAAACTGCAAGGGGTACTTTTCAATGGTGCTGCAAGTACTGGTGGATCACAAGGGACTTTTCACCAACATCAATGTGGGATGGCAGGGAAAGGTTCATGACACTCACGTCTTCAGGAACTCTGGTCTGTTTAAATGGCTGCAGGAAGGGATTTACTTCCCAGACCAGAAAATAACTGTTGGGGAATGTTGAAATGCCTATAGTTATCCTTGGGGACCCAGCCTACCCCTTAATGCCCTGGCTCATGAAGCCGTATACAGGCACCCCGGACAGTAGTAAGGAGCTGTTCAACTATAGGCTAAGCAAGTGCAGAATGGTGGTAGAGTGCGCATTTGGACGTTTAAAGGGTTGCTGGCGCAGTTTACTGAATTGCTCAGACCTCAGCGAAACCAGAATTCCCATTGTTATTGCTGCTTGCTGTGTGCTCCACAATCTCTGTGAGAATAAGGGGGAGACGTTTATGGCGGGGTGGGAGGTTGATGCAAGTCGCCTGGCCACTGAATACGCGCAGCCAGACACCAGGGCGGTTAGAAGAGCACAGCAGGAAGCGCTGCGCATCAGAGAAGCTTTGAAAACCAGTTTCATAACTGGCCAGGGTATTGTGTGACACTTCTGTTTGTTTCTCCTTGATGAAAACCCGCCCCCTTGGTTGTGTCTAAATTCCCTGTAAGCCACCCGCCCTCCCCCCTTCGATCACAGCTTCCTTGCAAAGGAAGTAAAGTCACTATCATTTTAAAAACATGTATTCTTTATTAATTGATTATAAAAATAGGGAGATAACTCACAAGGTAGCCTGGGTGGGGTGTGGGAGGAGGGTAGGAGGGAAGGAAAAGGCCACATTAAAACTTCTTGATTGACAGCCTTCTGTTGCTTGGGCTGTCCACTGGGGTGGAGTGGTTGTGTGCCCGGAGCCTCCCCCCGCCTTCTTGGGCATCTGGGTGAGGAGGCTATGGAACTTGGGAAGGAGGGAGGGTGGTTGGGGAGGAGGGAGGGCGGTTAAACAGGGGCTTCAGCTGCAGTCTGTGATCCTGCTGCCGTTCATGAACCTCCACCTGATGCCGGAGCGTGTCCATTTGATCCCGTAGTAGCCCCAGCCTTGCCTCATGCCTCCTCTGATCTTCCTGCTGCCACCTCTCCTCATGTTCATCAGCCACTTTCCTGTACTCTGCTATTGTGTCCCTCCACACATTCTGCTGAGCTCTGTCAGTGCCAGACGTCATGAGCTCAGAGAACATTTCATCGCGCGTGTGTTTTTTCGCCGCCTTATCTGAGATAGCCTTTGGGACGGAGGAGGGAGGCTTGAAACATTTGCAGCTGCTGGAGGAAAAAAAGGGAGTGAAGTATTTTAAAAGATACATTTTACAGAACGATGGCTATATTCTTTCATGGTGAACAACACTATTCACATTACATAGCACATGTGATTTTTGGTACAAGGTCGCATTTTGCATCTTATATTGAGTGCCTGTGGCTTTGGTGTTAGAGATCACACACACAGTGCCGGGCAACAGAATTTGGCTTGCAGGCAGCCATGGTAAGCCATAGTCTTTCGGCTTCTGCAACCTTCATAATAGCAGTGCCCTCCTCTCCCATACCAAGCAAAGCACATTGAGTTGGCCATTTAGTGCTGCAGTTTTCCTGTTAACGTACAGCAGCAGAAACCAAACTAACTCCCACCCCCCAACCAATTCTCTGGGATGATCGCTTTACCCCTCCCCCCACCGCGTGGCTGGTATCAGGGAAGATCCCTGCTAGCCAAACGCGAACAGCTCAGCGCTAATGCCCCCCTCCCCGCCCCCACCACGTGGCTAACTGTGGGGAGGATTTCTTTTCAGCCACAGGCAAACAGCCCAGTAGGAACGGCCACCTCTGAATGTCCCCTTAATTAAATTCCCCTATTTCAACCAGGTTACCATGAACTATATCACTCTCCTGACGATAACACAGAGAGATAAAGAATGGATGTTACTTGAATGCCAGCAAACACCGGGACCATACGCTGCCAGGCTTTGTCATGCAATGATACCAGATTATTTGCTACTAGCATGGCGTGGTAAAGTGTCCTACTATGGAGGACGGAATAAGGCTGCTCTCCCCAGAAACCTTCTGCAAAGGCTTTTAGAGTACCTCCAGGAGAGCTTCATGGAGATGTCCCTGGAGGATTTCTGCTCCTTCCCCAGACATGTTAACAGACTTTTCTAGTAGCTGTACTAGCCACGAATGCATCCCAAGTCCTCAGGGCTACTTAATCATTAAAAAACACTTGCTTTTATAACATGTATTATATTTTAAAAGGAACACTCACCAGAGATCCCTTCTCCTGCTTTGTTGGGTTGGGAGGGTATTTCAGTCAGGGTGATAAAAAGATCCTGGCTGTTGGGAGAATGGTGTGCTGTGTGCTCTCCTCAAGCTCGTCCTCCTCCTCCTCCTCATCTTCCCCATACGCAATATCCTCAGGCATGGCGGAGAGTAGCCCATCATCACAGTCCACGGACAGGGATGGGGTAGTGGTGGCGCCCACCCCTAGAATTGCATGCAGCTCAGCGTAGAAACGTCATGTATGGGGTTCTGTCTCAGAGCATCCGTTTGATTCTTTGGTTTTCTGGTATGCTTGTCTGAGCTCCTTAAGTTTCACGCAGCACGTGTTGCGTCCCTGCTGTAGCCTCTGTCCCTCATGGCCTCTGAGATTTTTTGAAATGTTTTGGCATTTCGTCTTTTGGAATGTAGTTCTGATAGCATGGATTCCTCTCCCCATACAACGATCAGATCCAGTACCTCCTGTTTGGACCATGCTGGAGCTCTTTTTCGATTCTGGGACTGCATGGTTACCTGTGCTGATGAGCTCTGCATGATCACCTGTGCTGATGAGCTCGCCTGGCCAAACAGGAAATGAAATTCAAAAGTTCCCAGGGCTTTTCTTGTACATCTGGCCAGTGCATCCGAGTTCAGAGTGCTGTCCAGAGTGGTCACAATGGTGCATTGTGGAATAGCTCCCGGAGGCCTTTGAATTGCATCCACACTAACCCTAATTCGAAACTGCGATGTCGATTTCAGCGCTAATCCCCTCTTTGGGGAGGAGTACAGAAATTGGTTTTAAGAGCCCTTTATGTCGAAAAAAATGGCTTCTTTGTATGGACGGGTGCAGGGTTAATTTGATAACGCTGCTAAATCCGACATAAAGTCGTAGTGTAGACCAGGCCTCAAAAAACCAATCTTCCTATAAATCCAAAGGGCCAAATTCACACCAGTGGAATCAATGGAATTACATGAGAGATGAATTTGTCCCAAATGCTTTATTTAAAGGCTGTCTCTTTATTTTTCTTGATTTGTTAGAATGCAGTGGCCATTGTCCCAGGAAAGCAGCGTGAATAGAAACATTTAAACAGATGAACTATTGTCCCCTGACTTGCTAGAATAGTTTCCTCTTAAGAAACTAGCTGGCATTAGACAGTAGGTGGTGCAGTGCCTTTTCTGGACTTTATGCTGCAAGTTTGAAGGCATTTTCTGGAAGTGACTAGCATCGTTTCATCAGAACCTATAGCAGTGGTGGGCAACCTGCGGCCCACGGCCCGTCAGGGTAATCCACTGGCAGGCTGCAAGACAGTTTGTTTACATCAGTGGTTCTAAAACTTTTGTACTGGTGACCCCTTTCACACAGGAAGCCTCTGAGTGTGACCCCCCCCTTTTAAATTAAAAACACTTTAAAATATATTTAACACCATTATAAACGCTGGAGGCAAAGCAGGGTTTGGGGTGGAGGCCGGCAGCTCACAACCCCCCCCCCATGTAATAACCTCGCGACCCCCTGAGGGATCCTGATCCCCAGTTTGAGAACCCCTGGTTTACATTGACTGTCCACAGGTACAGCCGCCCACAGCTCCCAGTGGTTGCAGTTAGCTGTTCCCAGCCAATGGGAGCTGTGGGAAGCAGTAGCCAGCACATCCCTGATTGTCCTTGCTGCTTCCCGCAGCTCCCATTGGCCAGGAATGGCGAACCGCGGCCATTGGGAGCTGCGGGTGGCCATGCCTGCCAACGGTCAATGTAAACAAACTGTTTTGTGGCCCGCTGGTGGATTACCCTGACGGGCCACGTGTGACCCATGTGCCGCAGGTTGCCCTCTGCTGACCTATAGGATCAGGTGCTACCTTCAGTTATGCTGAATTAAATCTAGAATAATTTCCCTGAAATCAGTGGTGTAAATGGTAACTGAATCTAGCCAAGTGAAGTTATTTCAGATTTACAAGAGGGTAAATGAGAGAAGAATCCAGTCTAATGTAGTAACTGCAGATTTATACAGGTGTAACTGAGAACACAATCTGATCCAATGAAAGTACTCCAGTTTTACACTGTGTAACTAGAAAAGAATGTGACCCAGCTGGCCAGATCCTCAGCTGGTGTAAATAGGCATAGATGCATTGAAGTAAATGGAGCTATAACAATTTATACCAGCTGAAGATTTGGCCCACTGTCTTTAAGGAACTTCCAGGCTGTTCCAAATCTGTCAGTCATTTATACCAGGATAAATTCAGAGCAACTCCATTTGCTGAAGAATCTTTTGTCTTACTAATAAGTATTCTGGTGGGAGTCTGATTCTGATCATCTCACACCAGCACAAATCATGAGTAACTCAACTGAAAAATGGAGTCACATAGGTGTAGAGCAGATCAGAATCAGGTGTGGTATCTAGTCGTTAGTGTGTGGGAGTGAGTGAGCATGTGTTAACTAGAGATCAACATGTCTTAACTAGAGATCAATGGCTCAATGTCTAGTTGGCAGCCGGTATCAAACGGAGTGCCCCAGGGGTCAGTCTTGGGGCCGGTTTTGTTCAACATCTTCATTAATGATCTGGATGATGGGATGGATTGCACTTTCAGCAACGTTGTGGATAACAGTAAACTGGGGGGAGAGGTAGATATGCTGAAGGGTAGGGATAGGGTCCAGAGTGACCTAGACAAATTGGAGGATTGGGCCAAAAGAAATCTGATGAGGTTCAACAAGGACAAGTGCAGAGTCCTGCACTTTGAATGGAACAATCCCATGCACTGCTACAGTCTGGGGACCAACTGGCTAAGCAGCAGTTCTGCAGAAAAGGACCTGGGGATTACAGTGGACAAGAAGCTGGATATGAGTCAACAGTGTGCCCTTGCTGTCAAGAAGGCTAACGGCACATTGCGCTGCATTAGTAGGAGCATTGCCAGCAGATCAAGGAAAGTGATTATTCCCCTCTACTTGGCACTGGTGAGGCCACATCTGGAATATTGAGTCCAGTTTTGGGCCCCCACTACAGAAAGGACATGGACAAATTGGAGAGAGTCCGGCGGAGGGCAACAAAAATGATTAGGGGGGTGGGGCACATGACTTACGAGGAGAGGCTGAGGGAACTGGGCTTATTTAGTCTGCAGAAGAGAAGAGTGAGCAGGGATTTGACAGCAGCCTTCAACTACCTGAAAGGGGGTTCCAAAGAGGATGGAGCTCGGCTGTTCTCAGTGGTGGCAGATGACAGAACATAAAGCAATGCAGTTGGGGAGGTGTAGGTTGGATATTAAGAAACACTATTTCACTAGGATGGTGGTGAAGCATTGGAATGGGTTACCTAGGGAGGTGGTGGAATGTCCACCCTTAGAGGGTTTTAAGGGCTGGCTTGACAAAGCTCTGGCTGGGATGATTTAGTTGGGGTTGGTCCTACTTTGAGCAGGGGATTGGACTAGATGACCTTCTGAGGTCTCTTCCAACCCTAATCTTCTATGATTGTATAATTCTATGACAGATTAAAGTTTGTTTACAACTTCTTCCCTGTCCCACCGGTGGTGTAAGTTGGATGAAAAGACATGTACTATTACTGAAGCTTTAGGACACTCCAGGGTGTGTTATTGTGTTACTGCAATGAGCAACCAACTAGCATACAGTATGTGCTTTGTTTGGCTTTGTGCCTCAGACCTCCTCCATGCATGGTTGCTACACAATATTTGCCCCAGCATGCCTGGTTACAACTATAAATTGCTTTTTAATTATTAGAAACAATATAAAACCAGGAACAACTTCTTAAAGTACTGGGCCATATTCTCCCCAGTGTTAGGGCAGCGTATGCTGCTCTTCCACAAATTTGTCCTAGGGGGTGCTGTGCCACAAGAAGTGTGAGTGACTCATAGTAGATGAATTTCTGGTGTGGCAATTCCTATTTACAAAGCCCCATACCATGGTTAAGACCCAAGACCATTTTAAATTGCTTGTGTGTAGCTGAAAAGTTCTTGCAAATCCAGGAACTTTATTTTAATCCCTTGACGACTGAGCAAACAAAGAAAAGAAAAGGTAGTTTCACTGATGGAATTCAAAGCTTTGATCTCAGCCTCTCTGAGTCAGATGACTTAGCAAGTCCTGGATGTTATCACTGTGAGAGGTTAGATCACAGGCTCTTGTGACTCATCCTAGTGATTATCCAGACATAATCAGTTCAGTGTTTTAAATAAATCATGAAGCTGCTCAGCCTAGGAAACTTCCATTAACTTCTGAAAAGCAGGGACTGAATTCTGATTTTCAAGGGAAGATGGTAAATCTGACCTGTCCTGTTTCTCAGGTCTGGGATGAGGGACTGTCTTATTCTGAACCTTCGCCTGTGGGCCTCGGGTGGCAGCAACTCTAATGCCAGCCCCGGTGACCCAATTAAAACAGGGTCACAACCCACTTTGGCGTCCTGACCCACAGTTTGAGAATTGCTGATCTAGCTAGATCAGGGGTGGGCAAACTACAGCCGGTGGGCTGCATCCGGACCTCCAGCCAGTTTAATCCATCCCTCGAGCTCCCGCTGGGGAGCAGGGTCTGGAGATTGCCCCACTCCAGGGTTCCAGCTGGGGAGCGGGGTCAGAGGCCGCACCACGTGCCAAGGCTCCCAGAAGCAGCAGCATGTGCCCTCTCCAGCTCCTACGTTTAGGGGAAGCTAGGGGACTCTGTGCACTGCCCCCGCCCCAAGTGCCACCCCCGCAGCTCCCATTGGCCAGTAACTGCGGCTAATGGGAGCTGCAGGGGTGGCACCTGCAGACGGGGATCAACATGTTACATGTTTGGTTACATGTTACCAAAGCCCTGTCTATCACCAGCCTGGGGGAAAACACCCCCTTCTCTGTCAGTTGGGTCATTTGTAGTCCAGCAAATGACCCCCTAGCAATTTCCTGGTCCTAACTCCTCGGTTATCATGGACATTGGAGCTGCATCTTGATTTAAAGAGACACAGTTACTTTCCAAAAACGTATCAGAAATAGCATCCTGAAAAACAGGGACCTGGATTGGGGTACCCTCCGCCACCCCTTTCTCTGTCCCTGAGAAGTCAGCTGTGTGACTGCTCCCCTCCAGGAGGTCAGTTACACAGTTCCTTCTCAAAACCTGGGTCACAGGTTGAGTGCCTGGGTTCACAGGTGCTGACCCAGCCATCCTCCTAGTGTCCTGGGCATCCTGCCCTGAGTGACTAGTGAGAAGACATTCCTTCCCCAGTTTCCTCCTCTGGACCCCCTCCTAAGACACATTTCTCTGTGTTCCCTATAAAGGGTTCAGTCTGTTGTTCAGCTGCAATATTGTGCCAGCTAAAACCTGGGACAGTTTCCTTAATCACTGACAACACCTCTCCTGCCCCTGCGCCTGAAGAAAGGAGAGCAGCAGAATACAGACCCTGGACTTCAGAAAAGCAGACTTTGACTCCCTCAGGGAACTGATGGGCAGGATCCCCTGTGAGAATAACATGAGGGGGAAAGGAGTCCAGCAGAGCTGGCTGTATTTTAAAGAATCCTTATTAAGGTTGCAGGAACAAACCACCTTGATGTGTAGAAAGAATAGTAAATATGGCAGGCGATCAGCTTGGCTTAACAGTGAAATAAATCCTTGCTGATCTTGAACACAAAAAAGAAGCTTATAAGAAGTGGAAGATTGGACAAATGACCAGGGAGGAGTATAAAAATATTGCTCAGGCATGCAGGAGTGAAATCAGGAAGGTCAAATCACAATTGGAGTTGCAGCAAGCAAGGGATGTTAAGAGTAACAAGAAGGATTTCTACAGGTATGTTAGCAACAAGAAGGTGGTCAGGGAAAGTGTGGACCCCTTACTGAATGGGGGAGACAACCTAGTGACAGGGGATATGGAAAAAACTAATGTACTCAATGCATTATTTGCCTCTCTCTTCATGAACAAGGTCAGCTCCCAGACTACTGCACTGGGCAGCACAGTATGGGGAGGAGGTGACTGGCCCTCTGTGGAGAAGGAAGTGGTTCCGGACTATTTAGAAAAGCTGGATGAGCACAAGTCCATGGGGCCGGATGCACTGCATCCAATGGTGCTAAAGGAGTTGGCTGATGTGATTGCAGAACCATTGGCCATTATCTTTGAAAACACATGGTGATTGTGGGAGGTCCCGGATGACTGGAAAAAGGCTAATGTAGTGCCCATCTTTAAAAAAGGGAAGGAGGAGGATCCTGGGAACTACAGGCCAGTCAGCCTCACCCAGTCCCTGGAAAAATCATGGAGCAGGTCCTCAAGAAATCAATTTTGAAGCACTTAGAGGAGAGGAAAGTGATCAGGAACCGTCAGCATGGATTCACCAACGGCAAGTCATGCCTGACTAACCTAATTGCCTTCTATGGTGAGATAACAGTCTGTGGATGAGGGGAAAGCAGTGGACATGTTATTCCTTGACTTTAGCAAAGCTTTTGACAGGGTCTCCCACAGTATTCTTGCCAGCAAGTTAAAGAAGTATGGGCTGCATGAATGGACTATAAGGAGGATAGAAAGCTGGCTAGATCATCGGGCTCAAGGGGTAGTGATCAATGGCTCCATATCTAGTTGGCAACCGGTATCAAGCGGAGTGCCCCAAGGGTCGGTCCTGGGGCTGGTTTTGTTCAATATCTTCATAAATGATCCGGAGGATGGTGTGGATTGCACCCTCAGCAAGTTTGCAGATGACACTAAACTGGGAGGAGTGGTAGATACGCTGGAGAGTAGGGATAGGATACAGAGGGACCTCGACAAATTAGAGGATTGGGCCAAAAGAAATTTGATGAGATTCAACAAGGACAAGTGCAGAGTCCTGCACTTAGGACGGAAGAATCGCATGCACTGCTACAGACTAGGGATAGAGTGGCTAGGCAGCAGTTCTCCAGAAAAGGACCTGGGGTTACGAGAAGCTGGATATAAGTCAACAGTGTGCCCTTGTTGCCAAAAAGGCTAACGGCATTTTGAGCTGTATAAGTAAGAGCATTGCCAGCAGATAGAGGGACGTGATCATTCCCATCTATTCGACATTGGTGAGGCCTCATCTGGAGTACTGTGTCCAGTTTTGGACCCCACACTACAAGAAGGATGTGGAAAAATTGGAAAGCGTCCAGCGGAGAGCAACAAAAATGATTAGAGGGCTGGAACACATGACTTATGAGGAGAGGCTGAGGGAACTGGGATTATTTAGTCTGCAGAAGAGAAGAATGAGGGGGGATTTGATAGCTGCTTTCAACTACCTGAAAGGGGGTTCCAAAGAGGATGGATCTAGACTGTTCTCAGTGGTAGCAGATGACAGAACAAGAAGTAAGGGTCTCAAGTTGCAGTGGGGGAGGTTTAGGTTGGATATTAGGAAAAACTTTTTCACTGGGAGGGTGGTGAAGCAGTGGAATGAGTTACCTACGGAGGTGGTGGAATCTCCTTCCTTAGAGGTTTTTAAGGTCAGGCTTGACAAAGCCCTGGCTGGGATGATTTACTTGGGGATTGGTCTTGCTTTGAGCAGGGGGTTGGACTAGATGACCTCCTGAAGTCCCTTCAAACCCTGATATTCTATGATTCTGCTGGAAAGGAGCTAATCTCAGCCCCTCCATACTTGGAAGCACCCTGCTTCTCTGTTTTACAGAGTCACAAGAATCCTCACCCACCTCAGTGGTTTCTGAGACCCCCTGCCCCTTCTCTGGCCTCTCCTCTGGGACACATTGCTTTATGCTCCCTAGAGCCGGGTTTTGCCTCTGGTTTAGACTCTCTCCCATTCTCTCAGCAGTTCCTGAGACCTAACGTTTTCCCTAGGGTGTTCCAGCATAAAACTCCCTCCTGCTGCAAGCAAATACTTTAATCTGAGCTAAACGGAAAAAATCATTATCAAGAAGCAGGTCGACTAGGTGGTGTTCCATTACCCCCACAGTCAAAACACTTTCCAAACCTTCCCACACCACATGGCTTTTAGCTAGTGGTATGAGGAATCTGCTTTCACCCACCCTCACAATCTCTGCCATTTGGCCAGGTAGCATACTGGCCTTTGGGACCACTGCTTAACCAGAGAGATCTGGACCCTGTATCCCTCTGTCCCAAGTATTCCCTGCCATCAGTTTGGACAGCCTTAACATGCTCCATATCAGGTTCTGCAGAGGCTAACCTCACAGAACCAATATGATAGGTTTCAATTGCTTGGGAGGTTTCTGTGTTGAGGACAGCAGAACTAACATGAGCTATTGGTTGCCTGCTACCTCCTAGCACAGGGCATTTATTCCTCAGGTGATCAGTGGAATTACCCTGATAGCACCTTTTGGGCTCTTCTGCTTTTACACGAGATTTGGGATAGGCATTACCAGTAGAGGAATGTTTCTGGGTAAGAGAATGTTTAGGCTCCCATCCCCCTTCTGTCTTCGCAGGGGCAAAATGGGATCATCCCTTCCCACCCCTCTTTAAACCCCTCTTTCTGTGGCCTGCTGTCAATAGACACCTGAGTCTGTTCGAAGGCATCAGCTAAAAAAGCCATCTCGTCCACAGACTTGGCATCTTTGTCCCATACACACTGCTTTACATCAGCCTTACATATGCTTAGGAAATGCTCTTGAGCAACAAGATCAAACATTCCTTGAAAACTTGCCACCTCTTTACCCCTCACCCATTTTCCGAACAAATCTTTCATTTGGTTTACATATTCCCCATTACTCATACCAATATCGCTCTTAAGATTCCTAAATTTAACTCTATATGTTTCGGGGTAATCTGAAAACTTTGCAAAAAAGTATCTTTACATTTACAATAGTCTAAAGCATCTTCAGTAGGCATTCCACTGAATACATTTTGAGCTTTACCAGTTAATTTTGCAATCAGGGTATAAGTTCTCTTATCATCAGGGATTTCATTTATTACACACAGCCTTTTGAAGGTAGTCAGATATTCAGCAATATCATCACTCTCACTGTATGCAGGACATAAGTGTTCCCATTTGTGGATTTTTGGAGTGATGGGAGTAGTTGAGTTTGGGGGCCTCTGGCTCTGCTTCTCTAACAGGTCCAGTTGGTGTTTTCGTGCTCTCTCTTTTTCTTCTCTCTTTTTCTTCTATCCCCAGTTCTTTCAGTTGCAATAATTTCTGGTGCTTCCTCTCCTTTTCTGCAGACTGCAGCCTAACAAGCTCCTACCTCGCAATTGCTTCACTGCTTTCACTCATTTTCCTGCTTTTCTGTTCCTATTTCCCTTTCCCGAAATAAGTAAACAGAAAATAACAAAACTGTGACCTCCTCCTTACTGTTCTTAGCCACTGCACTTAAGAGTCACTTAAAATCACAAATATCAGTGCTTAAAGTGTGAACTTCACTTGGAGTAACAAGCTGTACATACACCCTGCTCACTGTGCCACTGTGACGTTCCCTTCTCGTGTTATACGGACTGGTGATCTGCTTGGTCATTCCAATCCTTGACTCTGGGAGCCAGCCTTACCCTGCTCTGCTGTGCGAACTCACACTCCTGGGCTGTTCACACACAGCCTCTGGCATGTAAGCTACTCCTTGGATTGTGCAACCGAATGACACTAGCCAATATCTCTGGTCTCAGACACAACCCTAGGAACCTCATCTTGTAGCATCCAGTTATGCCTGCTGGATGCTGCAAGCTTATATGAGTTGTCAATTTAACAAAGAAATTGATATGTACCAGGCTTGTTATCCCAAGGGGAGACTCTGACATGCTTCAAATCAAATGCACTGCTTCAGGTAGAATAAACAAGCAGATTTATTAACTACAAAGATAGATTTTAAGTGAGTATAAGTCAAAGCATAACAAGTCAGATTTGGTGAAATTAAATAAAAGCAAAACATTCTTAGCTGATCTTAACACTTTCAATGTCCTTACAAACTTAGATGCTTCTCACTATGGGCTGGCTGGTTGCTCCTCAGCCAGGCTCTCCCCTTTGGTCAGCGCTTCAGTCACTTGGTGTGGTGTCTGTAGATGTAGGTGGAAGAGAGAGAGAGCATAGCAAACATCTCTCCCTTTTATAATGTTCTTTCTTCCCTCTTGGCTTTGTCCCCCCCACACTGCCTCTTCAGAGTCACGTGAGCATTATGTCATCGCAGTCCCAAACTGGCCAAAGGCAGGAGGGTGACTCACTCGAGAGTTCAACAGATCTTTTCGTTGCTGCCTAGGCCAGAGTCCTTTGTTCCTGCGAGGCTGGGCTGGGTTCATCCCATACATGCACTGATGAGGTGTGAACTGCCTCTCTGCTCTTGGAGAGTTTTTGCCTGGGCTTATTTTAAGCTGTGAGGATACATTTTCAGCCTCATAACTACATACATGAAATTATAACCTATAACATTACTGTAACAACAATGCTCAGTGCATCATGAGCCTTCCAAGACACCCGACGTGACAAACTTTGCATTGGATACCACCCAATTATTTCACAAGGATGTACATGGGGGTGCTGGGTGTTCCCCCAAAGTACAGAGCAAAGAGAATCTGCCAGAGAATCTGTCCCTAGGTTAGTTTTTAGTTGTAGAGTCATGGCTCCATAATCCATTGAGTTTGTCCCATGTACCTGAAGAGAATACAAGGCTTCCCCCATGGAGGCTCAGGGCCTATCAGAAGAGGACGAGTTTTGGAATTCTAAGCCTTGCAGCCACCTTGTTAGTGAGAAATTAAAAAGGAAACCAAGCAGACAAGGGGCGCTGTTGTGTCATAAGATCCTATCAGCTGAAACTGAAAACAGGAAAAGGCTTTCTTCTCAGAATACCCTGCGTCTTCTCGTTTATCTTGACACCAATTTCTTCCTTTCTCACTGGACCTCACAGCCCCCTCTGTCTTGAGAAATCGAACCTGAAATTCGCTGTCAAAATTGCACATCTAGGCATAGCCATGATCAAGAGATAATGTGTTGGCTGCATAGCAACAGGAGTAGCCGTGAGGGGTATCCTGCTTCAACAGGCTTTTCTCCAGTTTCATATTGGAGCTCTGAGCAATCATACCACTCTCTTACATACAGTGGAACTCCTCCACCTTTCCTCCCCTGCCTGTTCTTCGTGAACAGTTTATACCCATCCATTACAGTGCTCAAGTCATGTGAGCTACCCCACCAAGTCTCTGTTATTCCAATCACATCATAGTTCTTTGACTGTGCCAGGACTTCCAGTTCTTCCTGCTTGTTTCCCAGGCTTCTTGCATTCATGTACCTGCACCTAAGATAACTAGCCAATTGCCTTGCAACCGTCTCCTTGTGTTTCCTCACGACAGATCCTTTGTAGCTGCCTATGCCAGTGTCCTTTGTTCCTGTGAGGCTGGGCAGGGTTTGTCCCATACATGCCCTGATGAGGGGTGAACTGCCCCTCTGTTCTTGGAGAGTTTTGCCTGGGCCTGTTTTAAGGTATGAGGACACATTTGCAGCGTCATAACTATATCCATGAAATTACAACCTATAACGTTACTATAACATTACTGTAACAGCAATTACTGTAACATTTTCCCAACAATGCTCAGGGATCATGAGCCTTCCAAAGACACCCAACAAGACAAACTTTGCATTGGATTCTGCGCAATTATAAGGATGAACATGGGGGTGCAGAGTGTTCCCCGGAGGTAGAGAACATCACACCTCCCCCCTTAGTTTACTGCAAGAGGGTTAGTCACTGACTAGCTTGAAGGCAGTTTGTGTTATAGTTCTCTTGGCACCCAGCCATCAGGTGGTGTGCCTCAGTTTCCTCATTCACCCACAGCAAACCAGGTTTGTTATGGTTTCTCTGCTGTGATAAGCTTTAAGGCTATTTACAGGTATTAATTGAAAAGTAGCATCATCATAAGATTTAACATACATGTCAAAATTCTTGTCTCCCGTCATAAATATAAAGGGAAGGGTAACCACCTTTCTGTATACAGTGCTATAAAATCCCTCCTGGTTAGAGGCAAAGTCCTTTTACCTATAAAGGGTTAAAAAACTCAGGTAACCTGGCTGGCACCTGACCCAAAATGACCAATGAGGGGACAAGATACTTTCAAATCTGGAGGGGGGGGAAAAAGGGTTTTGTCTGTCTGTGTGATACCTTTGCCGGGAACAGATCAAAGATGCAAGGCCTCCAACTCCTGTAAAGTTAGTAAGTAATCTAGCTAGAAAATGTGTTAGGTTTTCTTTGTTTTGGCTTGTGAAATTTGCTGTGCTGGAGGAAATGTGTATTCCTGTTTTTGTGTCTTTTTGTAACTTAAGGTTTTGCCTAGAGGGATTCTCTATGTTTTGAATCTGGCTGCCTGTAAGATTATCTTCCATTCTGATCTTACAGAGTTGTTCTCTTATCTTTTTTTTTTTGTTCTTCTAGTAAAGTTCTGTTTTTTAAGAATCTGATTGGGTTTTTTGGGTCTTAAAAATCCAAGGCTGGTTTGTGCTCATCTTGTTTATTCTCAAGCCTCCCCAGGAAAGGGGGTATAAGGGCTTGGGGGAATATTTTGGGGAAATAGGAACTCCAAGTGGTCTTTTCCCTGATTGTTAAATCACTTGGTGGTGGCAGCGTTTATCTCATCCAAGGGCAGAGACTTTGTGCCTTGGGAAAGTTTTAATCTAAGCTGGTAGAAATAAGCTGCAGGGGTCTTTCATGTGGGTCCCCACATCTGTACCCTAGAGTTCAGAGTGGGGAAGGAACCCTGACATCTCCAAAACTGAACATTAGTACCAACATTTTTATTTCAGATGTTCATTTACAAGTATCTTTATGATATCACACCCCCTGTTCAGATATTCTAGTTTGAGGTTAGGTTGTTCATTACCCATGGTGTCCTTTGACTCTCTTCCATGTAATCAGTCACTGGCCTTTCTTTCCCTCCAGTGTTCCCCTCTGTGTGGCTTCTTAATTTAATCATGTTTCTGGAATTTTCATCCCTCAGGGTGTCAGGGTTCCCGCCCCACTCTCAACTCTGGGGTACAGATGTGGTGACCAGCATGAAAGACGCCCTAAGCTTATTTTTACCAGCTTAGGTTAAAAACTTCCCCAAGTCACAAATCCTTTCCTTGTCCTTGGATGATATTGCTGCCACCACCAAGTGATTTAGACAAAGACTCAGGAAAAGGATCACTTGGAGTTCCTATTTCCCTAAAATATCCCCACAAACCCCTTCACCCCCTTTTCTGGGGAGGTTTGAGAATAATATACCAACCAATTGTCTTTAATAAAAGTACAGACCAGACCCTTGGGTTTTTAGGACACTAAAAACCAATCAGGTTCTTAGAAGAAGAAATTTATTATAAAGAAAAAAGTAAAAGAAACACCTTTGTAAAATCAGGATGGAAGGTAATTTTACAGGGTAATAAAAAGATTTAAAACACAGAGGATTCCCCTCTAGGCTCAACTTCAAAGTTACAAACAGGAATAAACCTCCCTCTTAGCATAGGGAAAATTCACAAGCTAAAACAAAAGATAATCTAACGCATTTCCTTGTTATTACTTACAATTTGTGTAAAATTAGATGTATCATTCAGTAGGAGCTGGGTTACCTGCTTGATCTCTCTCTCTAACCAGAGGGAACAACACAAAGAGAGCACAAACAAAACCTCCCTCCCCTCGATTTGAAAGTATCTTCTTTCCTTATTGGTCCTTTTGGTCAGGTGCCAACCAGATTATTTGAGCTTCTTAACCCCTTACAGGTAAAGGAGGGATTTTATGCTACCCTTAGCTGTATGTTTATGAGACAGGGTCTGGCAAGATAGGTGTGCAGGGGTATCCTGCACATTGGCTGGCCCTTTGGGGAGTAGTCTCCCAACTCCAGGACTGTACATATGCAGAAAATCCAGCTCTCCTTTTGGAGTTACTTCGTGTTTCCCTGTGGCAGTTAAGTTTTAATAGAACCCCCTTATATTTTTTTAGCAAATTTGACTAAATTGTTTATAGTCAAATGATTTTAATTAGACAGTTTTTTTGCCTGGATTATTTACAGACTTTTTTTTGGAAAAGGGCCCATTTTTTCTTCAGAATGGCTGCAAAGAAACCAAGAATTTTCTTTCTATAATACTTTTCCTTTTTAACACTGTTACAGTGTTTAACTGCTTAATTCCCTCCGGCCTTTGCAGAGTTAACTTCTCACTCTCTTTCCTTAAATCACTTGCTTATCTCCCAAAATGACACCTTCATTAACTTAGATTTTACCTTTCCAAGTACTATTTTAGGGATTTGAATTTTCCATGCCTGTTCTTACTCCTTTTTTTACTCCTGCCACTATGCCCTCAAGGCTTCCAACCTATTTTCCAATTTCTTTATTTGCTGCCTGCCTGCTTGTTTGGGCCCGATCTTGCTTTTCTTGCCTAACCGTTTCTTTCCATGGGTACATTGTTTCATTTCCAATTTAGCAAGGAGGGTGGGCTCCTTAACTAGCCCCCAACCCTCATAGTCCCTTTCCTTAAACATTTCTTTTAAAATTGTGAAATCACCACAATATTACTTACAAGAAATACTACACTCTCCAAACTTCTATATCCTTCAGAGTTTGGTTTAACAGAGCAAGATTTGTTTAAAAGGAGTAATTTTTTGAACCAAGTACTATTTTTTGATTGCTTTTCTTTAAACATTTTTTTACACAGGTGCTACCACTATTTGCCCACACTCCTACATTTTTCAGAGTTGGGTTTTACATAGAAAATACCACCTGAATATTTTTTTTATGAATTTTTTTTTACCTTTATAACTTTTTTGTTACAATTTATTAGTACAGCTCTTAAGGTCTTTTTAGTCACTTTAGATTTTACGCTGTCCACGACGGTGCTGGGGCTTACAACGTTCCCCCTCCCCGGGCCAGAGGGAGAGATGCTAAGCCTCCCTCCGTATTACTCCCTCCATATTACTAATACCACCGAGCGTCCATACACCAAACAAAAACCTTCTCGGGCACAGCGAGATACCGTAAGTTCTCCTCTTCAACTTAGGTATGCTACGGTTGAGGGTGTATGCACCAAGGATTGTTTGCTTGTAGCGAGAATCTCTAACTCCTACTCCTATTACCTGGGACTTCTACAACCGGGGGTATACATACCTGCACCTTTCCTCCACCAACTGGGGTGGAGAGAGGAATGCTAAACCTCTATCCAGTTCTCAGGCATACTATGGCTGAGAGTGGGCACACCTTTATCAAAATATCCTCAACATGAAATACCAACAGTGCCAGACAGAACAAACATGAAATACCAAGGGCAGAACAGTTGGTGTGCTCTCCAGGACCCACTCCCCCCACAATTCTCCACCAAAACTGTGACAGATTTCTGTTACCAATCTGCCTGAGGCATCAGGTGATTAGGCTGAGGCCAAAGGACTGTTAGGGGAGGAGATGACAGAGCACACCAAGTAACTGAGTTTTAAAGCTTTATTGATAAAATAATAAAATAACAGCGGAGAGTGCTGGGGGGGTTCCCCATGTCACTCAGAGGAAGGAAGAAAGTGTTAGTGCCCCAAGCCCTAACCCACTTTCATACTTACACCTGCACTACCCGAGGCTGGCCAAGCATGGGTGTAACATAAGAAGAAGAGGGGGAAGGGTGGACGGGAGTTCTGTCCCATGCACGGGTCGTTCAGGGTCCACTGTTGATTTTCGATGTGGCTTAGCTCCCGTGAGGGTTTTAAGTCTAGGGGGCTCTTGGGGACATCTCCTTCAGGGACCTTTAACCCATTCCTTTCTTCTTTCCTCCCCCTTCAGCCTTTTGCCGCCTGCAAAAAAACCCTTTTGCTCCACACTCATACCTTTAACCCTTCCTGAGACCCTTTCCAATACATACAAAAGCAGTAGCAATATATGGGGCTGGTGTTTACCCAGGGCACACCCTGGGGGGGGGCAGCTATATTGCAACATCCCCCTCCCAGCACTGAGTCCTTCCCTGCCCCCTAGAAGGCTGTGATCTGTGCTCTCTGGGCTAGGTATGCTTACCCTTTGATCAGATGCACCTTTTCTCAGCAGCTTTCCCATAACTGCTCCCTGTCTCTCACTAGCCCAGGGGAAAAATACCCCTTCTTTGTCAGTTGGGTCATTTGTATTCCAGCAAACTACCACCTGGCAATTTCCTGGTCCCAACTCCTCTGTTATCATGGACATTGGAGCTGCATCTTGATTTAAAGAGACACAGTTACTTTCCAAAAACGTATCAGAAATAGCATCCTGAAAAACAGGGACCTGGATTGGGGTACCCTCCGCCACCCCTTTCTCTGTCCCTGAGAAGTCAGCTGTGTGACTGCTCCCCTCCAGGAGGTCAGTTACACAGTTGCTTCTCAAAACCTGGGTCACAGGCTGAGTGCCTGGGTGCATAGATGCTGACCTAGTCATCCTCCTAGTGCCCTGGGAATCCTGCCCCAAGTGACTAGTGAGGAGACATTCCTGTACCCCCATTATTCCTTCCCCAGTTTCCCCCTCTGGGCCCCCTCCTAAGACACATTTCTCTGTGCTCCCTATGAAGGGTTCTATCTGTTGTTCAGCTGCAATACTCTGCCAGCTAAAAACCGGGACAGTTTCCTTAATCACTGACAACACCCCTCCTGCCCCTGAGGGCATGTTGCCTTCTGCTGGAAAGGAACTAGTCTCAGCCTCTCCCATACTTGTAAGCACACTGCTTCACTGTGTTACAGAGTCACAGGAATCCTCATCCACCTCAGTGGTTTCTGAGATTCTCCGCCCCTTCTCTGGGCTCTCCTCTGGGACACATTTCTCTCTGCTCCCTTGAGCTGGGTCTATCTCTGGTTCAGCTGCAACCTGCTGGCAGCTAACAACCTGGACAGTTCTCTCCCTGGCAGGCATTACACCCCCATTCCTTCCTGATGTGGTGTTGCCTCCAGCTGCAGTGTAGGAGTTGGTCTCAACCACCCTCCCACTTAGAAGCATATGGCTTCCCCCTGCTGCAGAAGAACCAAGGAGACTCTCTCCCGTTCCCTGAGCAGTTCCTGAGACCTTACCCTTTCCCTCTGGGGTCTCAGCATAAAACTCCTTCCTGCTGCAGGCAAATACTTTAGCCTGAGCTACACGGTAAAGATCATGACCAAGAAGCAGGTTGACTAGGAGGTGTTCTATTACCCCACAGTCAAAACACTTTCCAAACCTTCCCACACCACATGGCTTTTAGCTAGTGGTATGAGGAATCTGCTTTCACCCACCCTCACAATCTCTGCCATTTGGCCAGGTAGCATACTGGCCTTTGGGACCACACTCTGCTTAACCAGAGAGATCTGGACCCCATATCCCTCTGTCCCAAGTATTCCCTGTCATCAATTTGGACAGCCTTAACATGCTCCATATCTGGTTCTGAAGAGGCTAACCTCACAGAACCAATATGATAGGTTTCAATTGCTTGGAAGATTTCTGTGTTGAGGACAGCAGAACTAACATGAGCTATTGGTTGCCTGCTACCTCCTAGCACAGGGCATTTATTCCTCAGGTGATCAGTGGAATTACCCTGATAGCACCTTTTGGGCTCTTCTGCTTTTACAGGAGATTTGGGTGATGGTTAGAGGAATGTTTCTGGGTAAGAGAACATTTAGGCTCCTAACCTCCTTGTATCTTCCCAGGGACAAAATGGGATCTTCCCTTCCCACCAGCTTTAAACCCCTCTGTTGCAGGACAGAGATATAAAACCTTTGGATACCCTGCTAAAGACCCGGCTTCCCCCTGCTTCCCTGTAGGGTGGCCAGGTACATGGGCCAAGACCCTTAGCTGGGAGCCCAGCTGCAGGCCCTAATGAGGGCAGGCTCAGTGTAATCTGCTGAGCCAAGTGGAACCAGCTGGGTTGCTGACTGGGAAGAAATATAAACCCAGGGAAGAGCTTAGTGGGGCAGGGTGGGGGATGCTAACTAGGCAGGAGGATAGGGGCTCTGTCTTTGCTGGCTGACATAAGCCTCAAAGACCAGAGGACCTGGTGAGGGGTTGGAGTGAGGATCAGTGTTGGGGGAAGTGGGACTGTACAGCCACTGTAAATAAAAGAACACAGGTGAAGCACCTGCAAGAGGTGTCTGAGACCCTTTCTTTTGCCAGCCCAAGCGCAGGGACAAGCCATCTCATCCACAGTCTTTACATCTTTGTCCCATAGACACTGATTTACTTCAGCCTTATATATGCTTAAGAAATGCTCTTGAGCAAAAAGATCAAACATTCCTTCAAAACTTGCCACCTCTTTACCCCTCACCCATTTTCTCAACAAATCTTTCATTTTGTTTACATATTCCCCATTACTCATTCCAATATTCCTCTTAAGATCCCCTAATTTAACTCTGTAGGTTTCCGGGGTAATCTGTAAACTTTGCAAAACAGTATCTTTAAATTTACAATAGTCTAAAGCATCTTCAATAGGCCTTCCATTGAATACATTTTGAGCGTTACCAGTTAAGAGAGTTCCTACCCTGATTGCAAAATTATCAGGGATTTCATGTATTACACACAGCCTTTTGAAGGTAGTCAGATATTCAGCAATATCATCCTCTTCACTGTATGCAGGACATGTGTTCCCGTTTGTGGATTTTTGGAGTGATGGGAGTCTTTGGAGTCAGGGGGGTTCTGGTTCCGCTTCTCCAGAAGGTTCAGCTGATGTTTTTGCACGGTCTCTCTCTCTCTTTTTCTTCCATGGCCCTTCTGTGTGCAGCCTCCTCTCTGGCTGCCTCTGCTTCCATAGTTTCCCTGGCTGCAGCTGCTGCTTTGAGCCTCATTTCTTCCTGCTACATTTGAGACTTGCGGTCCTTTTCCTTCTCTGTCACTTCCAGTCTGGCCAGCTCTAGTTTTTTAGCTGCCTCACTGGGAGTCATTTTCCTGCTTTTCTGTTCCAACTTCCCTTTCCCTAAATAAGTAAACAGAAAATAACAGAACTGTGACCTCCTCCTGACTGTTCTTAGCCACTGCTCTTAAGACTCACTTAAAATCACAAATGTCAGTGCTTCAGGTGTGAACTCCACTTTGAGTAACAAGCTGTGATGTTCCCCTCCGGTGTTATCTGGACCGGTGATCTGCTAGATCACTTCAATTCTTGACTCTGGGAGCCAGCCTTACCCTGCTCTGCTGTGAGAACCCCCACTCCGGGACTGTTCACGCACAGCCTCTGGCATGTAAGCTGCTCCTTGGATTTTGCAACTGAATGATACTCGCCAATATCTCCAGCCCCAGACACAACCCCAGGAATCTCTTTCTTGCAGTGTCCAGTTATGACCACTGGACACTGCAAGCTTATATGAGTTTGTCAATTTAACAAAGAAATTGATATGTACCAGGCTTGTTATCCCAAGGGGAGTCTCTGACATGCTTCAAACCAAACACACTGCATCAGGTAGAATAAACAAAGAGATTTATTAACTACAAAGATAGATTTTAAGTGATTATAAGTCAAAGCATAACAAGTTAGATTTGGTCAAATGAAATAAAAGCAAAACGCATTCTAAGATCTTAAAACTTTCAATGGCCTTACAAACTTAGATGCTTCTCACCACAGGTGGGCTGGTTGCCCATCAGCCATGATCTGCCCTTTGATCAGCGCTTCAGTCAGTTGGTGATGATGTCTCTAGATGGAAGTGGAAGAGAGAGGAAGAGCATGGCAAATGTCTCTTCCTTTTATCACGTTCTTTCTTCCCTCTTGGCTTTGCTCCCCTCTTTCAGAGTCAGGTGAGCATTACTTCATCGCAATCCCAAACTGACCAAAGGAAGGGGGGTGACTCACTCAAGAATCATAGAACCATAGAAGATTAGGGTTGGAAGAGATGTCAGGAAGTCATCTAGTCCAACCCCCTGCTCAAAGCAGGGCCAACACGAATTAAATCATCCCAGCCAGGGCTTTGTCAAGCTGGGCCTTAAAAACCTCTAAGGATGGAGATTCTACAACCTCCCTAGGTAACACATTCCAGTGCTTCACCAGCCTGCGAGTGAAATAGTGTTTCCTAATATCCAACCTAGACCTCCCACACTGCAACTTGAGACCATTGCTCCTTGTTCTGTCATCTGCCACCACTGAGAACAGTTGAGCTCCATTTTCTTTGGAACTCCCCTTTAGGTAGTTGAAGACTGCTATCCAATCCCCCCCTCACTCTTCTCTTCTGCAGACTAAACAAGCCCAGTTCCCTCAGCTTCTCCTCGTAAGTCATGTGTTCCAGATCCCTTATCATTTTCATTGCCTTCTGCTGGACTCTCTCCAATTTGTCCACATCCTTTCTACAGTGGGGGCCCCAAAACTGGACACAGTACTCCAGATGTGGCCTCACCAGTGCCGAATAGAGGGGAATAATCACTTCCCTCAATCTGCTGTCAATGCTCCTACTAATGAAGCCCAATATGCCATTAGCCTTCTTGGCAACAAGGGCACACTGCTGACTCATATCCAGCTTCTTATCCACTGTAATCCCCAGGTCCTTTTCTGCAGACCTGCTGCTTAGCCAGTCAGTCCCCAGCCTGTAATGATGCATGAGATTCTTCCGTCCTAAGTGCAGGACTCTGCACTTGTCTTTTATGAACCTAATCAGGTTTCTTATGGCCCAATCCTCCAATTTGTCTAGGTCACTCAGGACCCTATCCCTACCCTCCAGCGTACCTACCCCTCCCTCCAGCTTAGTGTCACCTGCAAACTTGCTGAGGATGCAATCCATCCCATCATTTAGATCATTAATAAAGATATTGAACAAAACCAGCCCCAGGACCGACCCTTGGACCACTCCGCTTGATACCGGCTGCCAACTAGACATTGAGCCATTGATCACTACCTCTTGAGCCCGACAATCTAGCCAGTTTTCTATCCACCTTGTAGTCCATTCATCCAATCCATGCTTTTTTAACTTGCTGGCAAGTATACTGTGGGAGACCGTATCAAAAGCTTTGCTAAAGTCAAAATATATCATGTCTACTGCTTTCCCCATATCCACAGAGCCAGTTATCTCATCATAGAAGGCAATCAGGTTGGTCAGGCATGACTTGCCCTTGGTGAATCCATGCTGACTGTTCCTGATCACCTTCCTCTCCTCCAAGCGCTTCAAAATGGTTTCCTTGAGGAACTGCTCCATGATTTTTCCAGGGACTGAGGTGAGGTTGTAGTTCCCCAAGTTCTCCTTCGCTTTTTAAAAGATGGCACTATATTTTCCTTTTTCCAATCATCTGGGACCTCCCCCGACCACTATGAGTTTTCAAAGATAATGGCCAATGGCTCTGCAATCACATCCACCAATTCCCTCTGCATCCTTGGATGCATTAGATCTTGACCCATGGACTTGTGCATGTCCAGCTTTTCTCAATAGTCCTTAACCTGTTCTTTAACCCCTGAGGGCTGCTCACCTCCTCCGCCTACTGTGTTGCCCAGGACAGCAGTGTGGAAGATGACCTTGTCTGTGAAGATCGAGGCAAAAAAAGCATTGAGTACTTCAGCTTTTTCCACATTCTCTGTCACTAGGTTGCCTCCCCCATTCAGTAAGGGTCCCACACTTTCCCTGACCTTTTTCTTGTTGCTAACATACCTGTAGAAACCCTTCTTGTTCCCCTTCACATCACTTGCTAGCTGCAACTCCAGTTGTTGTTTAGCCTTCCTGATTACACCCCTGCATGCTCGAGCAATATTTTTATACTCCTCTCTAGTCATCTGTCCAAGTTTCCACTTCTTCTAAGCTTCCTTTTTGTGATTAAGGTCACCAAAGATTTCACTGTTAAGCCAAGCTGGTCGCCTGCCATATTTGCTATTCTTTCTGCACATTGGGATGGTTTGTTCCTGCGCCCTCAATAGGGCTCCTTTAAAATCCTCCTTTAAAAAAGGGGGATACAACTCCAGATTTCCTGAACTCCTTTCCCCCTCATATTAGCCTCCCAGGGGATCCTGCCCATCAGTTCCCTAAGGGAGTCTAAGTCTGCTTTTCTGAAGTCCAGGGTCTGTATTTTGCTACTGTCCTTTCTTCCTTTTTTCAGGATCCTGAACTCAACCATCTCATGGTCACTGCTGCCCAGGTTGCCACCCACTTCTACTTCCCCTACCGATTCTTCACTGTTTGAAAGCAGCAGGCAAGAGGAGAACGGCCCCTGGTTCATTCCTCCAGTAGTTGCACCGGGAAGTTGTCCCCAGACTCTCCAAAAACTTCCTGGATTGTCTGTGCACTGGTGTATTGCTCTCTCAGCAGAGGTCAGGGTGATTAAAGTCCCCCATTAGAACCAGAGCCTGTGATCTGGAAACTTCAGTTAATTGTCCGAAGAAAGCCTCGTCTACCTCATCCTCCTGGTCCGGTGGTCTATAGCACACGCCCACCATGACATCACCCTTGTTGCTCTCACTTCTAAACTTAACCCAAAGACTCTTAACAGGCTTTTTTCCAGTTTCATACTGGAGCTCTGAGCAATCATACTGCTCTCTTACATACAGGGGAACTCCTCCACCTTTCCTCCCTTGCCTGTCCTTCCTAAACAGTTTATACCCATCCATGCCATGCTCCAGTTATGTGAGCTACCCCACCAAGTCTCTGTTATTCCAATCACATCATAGTTCTTTGGCTGTGCCAGGACTTCCAATTCTGCCTGCTTGTTCCCATGCTTCTTGCATTTGTGTACATGCAACCAAGATAACTAGCCGATTGCCCTGCTTTCTCAGTATGAATCAGGAGGCCCCCTCTCCCCCAGTTGCACCCGCCTCCTTGTGTTTCCTCCCAACAGATCCTTTGTTGCTGCCTATGCCAGTGTCCTTTGTTCCTGTGAGGCTGGGCTGGGTTTGTCACATACTTGCCCTGATGAGGTGTGAACTGCCTCTCTGCTCTTGAAGAGTTTTGCCTGGGCTGCTTTAAGTCATGAGGACACATTTTCAGCCTCATAACTATATACATGAAATTACAACCTATAACATTACTGTAACAACAATTACTATAACATCACTATAACAAAAATTCTCAGTGCATCATGAGCCTTCTGAAGACACCCGACATGACAAACTTTGCATTGGATACCTCACAATCATTTTATAAGGATGAACATGGGGGTGCAGAGTGTTCCCCCGAGGTACAGAATGTCACACTGCCTTTACAGCCCTAGAAGCCTCTGAAGACAGAAGTGATGAATCTTAGAAATGTAGGACTTGAAGGGACCTCAAGAGGTCTTCTAGTCCATTCCCCTGCACTAAGGTAGGACTAAATATTATCTAGACCATCCCTGACAGGTGTTTGTCTAACCTCTTCTTAAAAACATCCAGTGATGGAAATCCCACAGCTCCCTAGGTAATTAGTTCCAGTGCTTAACTAACCTTACAGCAAGGGAGTTTTTCCTCATGTCCAGCTAAATCTACCTTGCTGAAATTTAAGCCTATTGCTTCTTGCCCTGTCCTTAGTAGTTAAGAAGAACAATTTATCACCCTCCTATTTATGTACTTGAAGACTGTTATCATGTGTGTCTCCCCCCATTCTCCCCTCCCCTCAGTCTTCTCCAGACTAGACAACCCCAGTTTTTTCAATCTTTTCTCACAGGTCATGTTTTCTAGACCTTTAATCATTTTTATTGTTCTCTTCTGGATTTTCTCCAGTTTGTTCACATCTTTCCTGAAATGTGGTGCCCAGAATTGGACACACTACTCCAGTTGAGGCCTTATCAGTGTTGAGTAGAGTGGAAGAATTACTTCTCATGTCATGTCTTGCTTACAATTCTTCCGTTAATATATCCCAGAATTATGTTTGGTTGTTTTTTTTTTTTTTTTTTTGCAACAGAAGTACATTGTTGATTCAGATTTTTGTTTGTGATCCACTATAACCTCCAGATCCTTTTCCGTGGAAAAGGCAGTCATTCATCCTTTCTAGGCACTCATTTTCCATTTTGTACATGTGAAATAAGACTCCTTCTGAGATAGGGCTGTGTGTGTTCCTGCTGTGTGTGTGTATGTGTGAGAGAGAGAGAGGTGGCTGTTGGGTTGCAGTGTGGAGTGAATTTAGCTATTTATCCACTGTGTGTCATCAGCAGGGATTGTACCGAGAATCTTTTGCACTAAAAGCATGAGCCTTGTACCTTTTTAGCTAAAGGATGTGCTTCTCTAGTGTGCAGCAGTAGTAGATTCTTATTCTCTTATGTGAAAATAACTAGAGAGCTGCATTTCCCTACTGTGGGTTACTTGAGGGTAGAAAGTGGTTGGAGTGGGGGGACTTTGAAAGAGCTGGGGAGGAAGTGGACACGTGTTACAGATAAGTAACGGTCTGATCTTAGTTTTGTAACCCTTGTTACAGGCTCCCTGCCTGCCTGCCCTAACCCTGCATCGCTCCCGTAAGTGGCCGGCACCAAGTCCCTGCTGCCCCTGGAGGGGAGGGGGCAGAGGACACCGTGCGCTGCCCTCGTCTGCGGGTACTTCCCCCAAAGCTCCCATTGGCCATGGTTCCTTGTTCCTGGCCAATGGGAGCTGCAGGGGGGCAGGGGTAGAGGAGCGGTGTTGGCAGGCGAGGGCAGCGTGCGGAGCCCTCTCCTCTCCCCTTCCCCCAGGGGCTGCAGGGCTGTGGTGCCGGCTGCTTCTGGGATTGGTGCGGGGCCCACGGCACCACAGGGGTGACAATTCGCAGGCTGGATCCAAAGCCCTGATGAGCCAGATCTGGCTCGCGGGCTGTAGTTTGCCCACCCCTGTACTAGAAGGGTCCAGTGAGCCTCCTGTATGGGAATTCCTGTGGGATTCCCCAGAGAGTGCTGCTAGAATACAGCTGAGCACATGCCACTGTAGGGTTTCCAAGTTATCTTGGTGACCTTCTGCTTGACGAGAGAGTAACAGTCTCACTGTCCAAGGAGCTGATAAACCCTAACTCACATCAGCAGTCCCTTACTCATGAGTCCTAAAGTTGTCCATGGGACCATCTGCCAAAATAAGGACAATTTTGCATGAGTAAGGGTATGCAGGATCAGACCTTAAATTAGACACACCACAGCCAGGGTGGCAAAGGAAGGGTCAGGTTAGGAGAGAGGAGAGGTCTACGGCAGAAAAGGATCATCATGGGAATTACTTTTCTGCCATGTGTATCATCTTCGTCCCTGGATGGATTTTGAGATGACAGTTGCAGTCTGTTCCGAAGCCTGCTGAAGTCAGTGGAAGTATTGGTACAGAAGAGACTGCTAGATCAGTGAGGCTCTTGCAGTAAGTCCTGTGGCACATTCAGATTGTGGCATGCAAATTGTCTTTCAATTAGCTCATCATGAAATCTGTTTGTTAGGGAGGAACAAGATCAGGGCCGCCAGCTGGGAGTGCTGGGTGGAGACATGAGAGGGGAAAAAGATTTTGGAACCAGTTCAGAATGTTGAGGCTTCAGAAAGCCATGGTCTTACTGCCCGTGCGTAGTGCTGTGTAAGGAGAAATGCAAGTCTGTGCTATTAGTGAGAGCTGGGCCATGTGCTACTTAGGGAGGAAACTCATCTCTTTTCCCTGTAGTTGTGGATACTGTCGAGGTAAAGTGCCATCCATTGAGGAGGAAGGCAAGTGTGGCTTACTGTTGCTCTGTAGCAACCCCTCTGTCTATCTGTGGACCCACATAGATGGGTTCCCGAGAGCCCAATATCCTGTTCCCTCTTGATTGTCACATTGCCAGGGCCTGATGTGAAGGGATTAAAAACAAAACATGTGAAGAGATTAAAAACAAAACCGTAATGAGAGGTTGAACCATTTGCTTTGGAAGAGCCACCTGTGGGAGGTTAAGGTGTGTGTGTGTGGGGGAGATGGTTGGGCACAATATTGTATTTTGGATTCATAGGCATAAGTTGCCATTGTGTTCATCTTGACAGTACCCCTAAGTCACAGTAAAGCGGGTGCCAGCTGTTTAGTCCCACACAGCCTGCAGGGAGCCTTCATCTTCCTGGTGCATTGTCTCCTCAATCGCCAGGTAACGCCCATGGTGTGTCATCAGCCACCCAGTGACTTCACGGGACTAGCAGTAGCATGTCTGAGGGTGTTAGTTACATGATGTAGTGACCATGTCCCTTATTCTCCAGGTGAGAGAGGAATACAAGAGGTGGATTAAAGGCACAAGAAAACCCAGCCCCACAACTCAAACGTTTAGTCCGTCTGTGTCCACTGTCGCTACCAACACCAAGATGGTAAGAGATCCTCTATTCTGTTCCAATACCAGCATCCAAAAGTCGCATCCATCTGGTTCTGTCAGAGCTGCTGAGATGCCTTGTCCCCTGAGTGACACATGCTTGTTTTAACCCATCTGAGAACGGCACTGGGAGTCTTAGTGAAAGTCAATTGCATCCAAATCAAGGGGGAATCCCAGGTCTCCTAGAACCCAGCACAGAACTCCTCTTTTCTTGCGCACCTCCACGTTCCCTTCCCTTTGCTTCTTTGCAAGCTCCATGCATCACTCACTGTGGAATGGGCTGGGATACAAATTCAGGTAATTATCCAATTGGGGAAGTTTGCAAACCAAAACCTGGGTGGAAATCTTCCCAGTGTAGATGAGCCAGGCCAACGAAGAGTTAGCACTGGATGGAATTTCCTCTGGCTCTTCTACTGGGAAAGGATCCAGAAGCTTTGTCTGGAGTGAAAAGTGGAAACTTATATCTGGGAAAATCTCCCTGCTCCAGTCCCAGCATGAGACGCCACAACCTTTGTCTGGAAGTACACATTTCTGGTTTATTTAGAGCAGCCTCTATTAAGTGCTACTTTATGGCTTACCTGTGCATGGATTGGGGAAGGGAGCGGGCTTTGTCTACATTTGTTTAGTTATTTTCCTGCACATGATGTCACTTCAGTGGAGGCTGGCTGAATTTTTGCAGACTCTGCACTATTCCTGAATGAGGACCCAGTCCTGATCCCATTGAAGTTGACTGGAGTTTTCCCATGGGATTGGCACTCAATGTATATTTGTTTTGCTGGCAGGTGAGTTGTGGAGAGCCCTCCACTTCATCTCCATGAAACAATCATCTCTCCAACCAACGATGTTTATCATACAGCCGGCTTTGCTGTGCCAGCGGGGCAGTTGCCGGTTCTTCATCCCAACTACATACAAAACCTGGAAGGGGAAGCGGGATTGGACAAAATCCTCTCTCTAATCCAAATCCAAAACTCCTACTGAATTCAAAGGCCACCCTAGGGCTTTAGCTGCTTGTGTCTCCCAGATTTAAAGGGCCAGATCCCAGGTCAGAGAGCAGTTATTTCTTAGGGAAAGCACAACATGTGGGGGAGTTGGGGGGTGGGAGGCGATTTGCAGAGGCCTCGCGTGCTGTGTGTGTGAGCTAGCTCTGCTGTTTCACTGTAATGCGTAAATAATAAAATAACCTGCTTATGGAGCTTGGTTGCTTCTTTGGTTTGAGAGTTTGATGTCAGGTTCTGCCTGTCCGGGAAACCTAGGGCCCAGTTCTAAAGCCTCTTTATGCCAATCTGGCTTAAAAGTGTAAAGGGGCTTTAAAGTGGGCAGCAATGGCCCTGTGATTAGCCCTCCTGGGCAGGAGTCCTTCCTGGCTGCTGTGGAGCTGGCATAAAATCTCTCCATTAGCCTTGCTCCCAGCCCCTGGCATGGGGGTTGTGACTGGTGGGGTGGAGGTGCTGCTGAGGGCATGGCTGAGGCACACTGCTTCGTGGCTATTGTCTGCTTCCCAAGGCCCCGAAGGACCCTTGGAAATGCACGAGTTTACACCAGCTGAGGACCTGGCCTGTAACCGCGTTTCAGCTTCAGCGATGTCACTGCACCACTAAATGCTCTTGACGTTACCTGGCGATTGAGGAGACACTGCACCCAGGAAGATGAAGGCTCCCTGCAGGCTGTTGACAATGGGGACTGCTGGGCCGACTTGGAGGAGACCAAAGCTCCATGTGCAGCCCAGAAGGAAGAGCTGGGCAATAGCTTTAAAGGTCAGTAACCTGGATACAGGCAGATGGAGAGATCCCGTTACAATAACCCTATGGAGAGCAATTGGGTCAGGAGGATCTGGGCAGAGTGGTGTAGAGCTACCAGCCCCTGCTTCCTGTGTGGGACAGGGCTACTGTCAATGAGAACACATTGGGAATTTGTTCCCATAGATCCTAGATATGCTGTTCCCCTCCTGCAATCCCTCACACCCTCCGCATGCCAAGGACCTTCCAAACCAAGGCATTTGACCCTCCAGGGTTGCTTTGTTCCCTTCTCAACTATGGTCTCTGAGAGTGGACACATCTGCGCCGAGGGAGGAGAGTCTGTTTCTCAAGATCCACTGGGTCGGGGCAAAGAACGTCACATTTATCTGTGGAAACAGCTGAAAATATTTCTTGTGAAACGTTTCATCCAGGGCCAATGACTTGAGCTGAGGCAGAGAACGATCCCAGGGGAGAGATCTGAACACTGCAGAACCAGGGACCATTGATCCCCTCTTCTGTAATATCCTCTGGCAGCTCTCGGTCCCTCCCCATGCACGGAGCTGATGGCACAGCCAGGGCTGAGATGGATCAATGGGATCACAGAGGCCAGATTCTGCTTAGAGTTAAAAATGAAGTGACTCCAGCGGGCTCAGTTTACGCCAATGTAACTGAGAGCAGGATCTGAGTCAGAGTTTCCAGCGCCTGTCTTTAGGCTCTTCCCTGCCACTTTCAGGCTGCAACTAATCTCCCCATCCCGGGCTCTGGGAAGAAACCGCATGGACTTTTGTCATCTTCACTCCACCCAATGTAGATCCTTTCCCCCACCAAACACTTGCATGGTGCAGCCCCTCCCTTCCTCATTCCTTGCGTCAGTAACTGGACTAGACCAAACTCTTGCTGTCCTCAAGGTAAGCTCCCACTGGTTTCTGGGATTATGGCACAGACTGGACCCAGGAAGCTCCAATGACAGGCTCTCTACAGGCTGAGCCAGCAGGTACAGGCAGGGAGGAAGAAAAAGCGCATTATCCCAGCTGAGTGACATTAATGAGAGTCTATTACCCCTTTTCAGCCACTGGAGCAGAGATGGGGTGTGACGGGTTGGGTCACAGAAACCCCTTTGGGAACTGCCACCTGATGTGCTGTGACTACCTCTGAGCCCATTTTCCCTGGCATCTTGGGACTTCAGTGCCTTGCCTGTTTGTGCCAGACACACTAGCCTGCTACAAACACAGACCGAGGTCCAAACCACGTCCCCCCAAATCTGCAGGCTTTACTGAAAACAGCTTAAGAAGTGCTCCTGTCTCCAACACCCAGATACCCAGTTCCCAATGGGATCCAAACCCCGAATAAATCCGTTTTACTCCGTACAAAGCTTATACAGGGTAAACTCATATATTGTTCGCCCTCTGTAACACTGATAGAGAGAGATGCACAGCTGTATGCCCTCCCAAGTATTAATACATACTCTGGGTTAATTAATAAGTAAAAAGTGATTTTAGTAAATATAAAAAAGTAGGATTAAGTGGTTCCAAGTAATGACAGACAGAACAAAGTGAATTACCAAGCAAAATAAAACAGAAACACACAAGTATAAGCCTAATACAGTTGGAAACTAAATGCAGGTAAATCTCACTCTCAGAGATGTTCCAATAAGCTTCTTTGACAGACTAGACTCCTTCCTAGTCTGGGTCCAGCAATCACTCATACCCCTGTAGTTACTGTCCTTTGTTCCAGTTTCTTTCAGGGTGGAGAAGCTCTCTCTTGAGCCAGATGAAGACAAAATGGAGGGGTTTCCAAGGGTCTTACATAGTCTCTCTTATGGGTGGAAACCCCTTGTGTTTTACTATGCAGAATCACAGCTACAAGATGGAGTTTTGGAGTCACATGGGCAAGTCACATGTCCAAGCATGACTCAGTTCTTTACCGGCCGACACCATTGACTACATGTTAGTTTGAACATTCCCAGGAAACTCAGCTGTGGATTGGCATCTTTCAGTGTTCGTTGTTAGTTAAGTACTCCTAATTACTTGAATAACCACTTCACAGTATGTTGACCACATCTGTTTTAAATGCTTCCTACAGCAAACACTTTAAATACAAGCATAGAGCCAACGCTCATAACTTTTTATATAAAAATGATACATGCATACGAATAGGAAGAAACATTCAGTAGAACATAGCCTTTGCAAAGATATGTTACATGGCATATGTAGCAAAAAACATATTCCAGTAATGTCATATATACATTCATAAGCATATTTCTATAAAGCATTATGGGGTACAATGTCACATGGGGATTGTGTCCTGAAACAAAAAATGGATTAGACTGAAAACCTTGAACACAGTCCCAGAGCCAGGTGTGGGCCCCAGTTATACCAGTGTAAATCCAAAGACACGCCACAAGAATCCATGGAGTTAATCCTGATTTACACAGGTGTAAACACTCAGAGCTCAGATACCATGGTGATGGGTGTGGAATAAGAACCTGCGGGGATAGAGAGAGATTAGAGAGAGATGTGAGCAAGTCTGGCCTGCTGGTGCCAACAGAGTATGCAGATTACTCTCTCTCTGGCAGATGCTGCAGTATTGATGGAGAGCCAGATACTCAGCTGATGTAAATCAGCTTAGCTGCATTGAAAGCAGCGGAGCTACCTGTTTTACACCATCCGAGGATATCGCCAGGAGTGTCTAGAAGAAGGCAAACCCTTTTTAGTGGAAGTTCCTCATGTTAGAGGAGGGAGAAGGAAGAGGGGATCCTAAGGGCTTTGTACACAGGAAGAAAGTTGTTGGTTTCCTATCCACCAGCACCACAAACCCAGCCTGGGACCTAGGCGTCCAGTTAGGATCATTAGTGGGGTGAGGTCTGTGGATGTATGGCAGTTGGGCAACTCATCTATAGCACTCGGGGCAGCTTAGTGTCACTGGGGAGGGTCTGCCTTTACTGTCAGAGAGTTTCGTAGCCATCTGGGTTGAATACTGCAGAAATAGCCACCACCAGGCTGGAAATCCATAGCCGAAAGGGTACATGAATCTCTTCTTGAACCGGCTGGTACTGGTGTAATTCATGACCTTCAGTTTCCTGATGGTGAGGAAGGAGGTGCAGGCCCTTCAGGAACATCCAGGTGAAGCAGGCCAGGAAGAGGTAGTGTAGGAAGCCAGCAATGACAGCACATGCCACCAGGGGGAGATAGAGAACCCAGGGACACTGCAGTGGGGAAGGGAAATGCTGAGTTTGGGGGAGACCTGTCAGGGGGTCAGGGTGGGATTCTTGTTAGCACAGATCTCCAGTTATAGTGCTCCGTGACCCAGAGACGGCAGGTTCCTCGGTCTATGGAGGGTCCTATGGCTGCACATTGCTGAAGCAGGAAGGGAGCAGAGATTAGTGGTTAGAGCAGGGAGCAGGGCTCAGGGGATCCTGGTTCTGTTCCCAGCCCTGCCACAGATTCCCTGGGATAGTGGGCAAATCACTTAGTCTCCCTCTGCCTCAATTCCTCTCCTGTGACATGGGCAGAGAACTGGCCAAACTCCTGGGGATGGGGAGACTGAGGCCACTGTGCCCAGTTTGAAGGGGCTTAACATGGGGTGGAAACATCCCCCCGGGAATCCCCTCTGTGTCCTGCACAGCCAGAATCCAGGAAGCACAAAGGGGTTCAAAGCCACACACCCCAGCCCTGCTGCGAGTGGAGAAACAGAGCAGGGGAGAATCAGGCTGTATACGACTGCAGGTGCGGGTCACCACAGTGAGGAAGAGCAGGTAGGCCAGGAAGAGGCAGAGGTAGAGCTGCAGGTGGAGAGAGGTGCTGACTGTGATGGGGCAAGGTCAGCTGGCTATAGGAAAGTAGTGGGAGAAAGATATATTAGCCCCAGGCTAAACAAATCCCTGTTACCAGGGTAAGCAAATGGCAGTTGCTCCAGATCAATTAAGGCACCTGGGGCCAATTAAGATCCTTCCAGAAAGCAGGTAAGATAGCTAGGTTGATTGGGACACCTGAAGCCAATCAGGGGCTGGCTGAAACTAGTTAAAAGCCTCCCAGTCAGGTGGGGGCGCATGTGTCAGGAGCTATAGGAGGAAGCTGCGCTGCTGGAGAAATGGAGCAGTACAAACCCTGTCAGGCACAAGGAAGGAGGCCCTGAGGTAAGCGTGATGTAGATATTGAGGAAGTGGGGGCTGCTGTGGGGAAGTGGCCTAGGGAATCGTACTTGTCCTGTTTCCAAAAAGTCAGCTACCAAGAGCTGCTACTATCAGGAGCCTGGAGTAGAGGGTGGGCCCAGGCTTCCCCATCCCTTCCCTGACTAATCACTGAGACTGGGAGACAACAGAGACTGTGTGAGGGAGTGTAGCTTCTCCTCACCTTTCTTGTTGGCTTATGATGAAAATGGCTCAGTAGGCTGTGACCTTTGCCTCTAGAGGGAGAAGGGCTATGTAGAGGGTCACAGTGAGCCTCTGAGGCTAGCGTAATCCGCCAGGAAGCACAGGACTCGCTGAGACAAGGTCAGAGCTTTGCCACATGACATTGTGGATGGAGCGGCAGAGGAGGAAGGTGAGGATGGTGAGATCCTGAGGTTCCTACTCAGACATTACCCCAGCAAAGCCACCAATGGCTCAGGGTCCAGGCCTCTGAGCTGAGTCTGAGAGTGAGATACCTGCACTGTTGTGGGACCCATAAGGAGAGCGAAGCTGGAGAGATGGTCACAACTGCAGGTGGTGTGAGTGCTGTTTGTGTGCAGAGCGGTGCAGCCGGCTGGAGACCAGGTGCCTTCCCCAGTGGATGCAGGGAGCCTCTTCCTTGGCTGTCTTTGCCTGGAAACACAATAGCACCATTATCATCCTCATGAGATCACAGAGATGATGTTGTTTCTGTTATTGTGTGTCTATATTCCACGCAGTAACAAACCCAAGGCCACGTAGTGCTCCATGGCTCTCCCCATGCAGCACCCAGTGCCCATGGGTCATTTGATGATGACAGTGGAGAGAGAACTCCGATCCCAGAGCTCTAAAAGCAAAGGCCCTGCTACCTGAGAGCCCTTGTTAGCTAGCGGACTACAGGGCATGTGGCACATGGCCAAGCCTTTTTCCTTCCATCCAGCAGAGGGCAGGGGTACAACTCCCCCTGCAAACTGATTTCTGTATCAAAGAAAGCACTGTTTCATGCTGATTCCCTGAACCGCATAAGGTATAGGAAGCTGCTTTCTCATTAGTTTGGATCAGGGGTGATCCAGGCAGAGCTGGTACCCTGGAGCACTTTCCACGATGAATCATTGCACCGTGTCACACGGGGTTAACCATTGTTACCTCCCCCAGTAAAACAGATCCAGTGCATCAGGAATAAGGAGGTCTCTCCACTTCTCAGACACAGTGGGAGCCCAGAAAGGAAGAACAATCCAAAGGCTCAGCAGGTGAGTCCCAGACAGGGAGCAAAGTGAGGGGATGCCCACACCTCTCTCTGGTGCAGGGTCAAGTTCACAGCTCTGGAGAGGTGAAGGGGTCTCCCATCTCCAATGGCCCCACTCACCACCCTGGAGTTCAGCTGAACATTCCTCCGCTTCTCACCAGCTGGTAGATTCCCCTCACTGAGAAATGTCTTGTTAATGATGGAGTCCAGGGTGGAATAAGTAATACAAGCAACAGCCGTGAAACCTGTTGGAACAGGAGATGATACCTCGTTCTGGACATAGGGATGCTGAAGTTGAAGAAAGAGCCAGCCAGGTGCAGCTAACAGGGAATTTCAGAGAGCATAGTTGCAGAGCCTATGGTTGGAGTTAGAGGGACTTGGTGAGCTGTTCAGTGGTGGTTTGTCTCCATGTAGCTGGAATTTGGGGCCCCTGGAGATGTCGGGTGAGAGAAGTCTGTTCTTGTCTCTGTGGGGGGCAGAAGAACCACCAACATCTGGAAGCTGAAGCCAGACAAAATGAAACTGGAAATCAGACACCACAGCGAGAGCGATTAACCATTGGAACAAACTCCCAAGGGAAGCAGTGGATTCTCCACCCCATGCTGTCTTCAAATCCAGACCGACTGCCCTTCTGGAAGGCACCAGGCAATTTAGACAAACACAAGTTATTGGGCTCAATTCACGGGGCCAGTTCTATGCAGAAGGTCAGACCAGATGATCCAATGGTTCCTTCTGGCCTTAAACTCTATTAGACACCCAATGACCAGTGATACTGTGGCAGAAATGGGCATCGAACTCAGGAGTCCTGCCTAATCACTGGAGCAGGCTACCTCCCCGGTCTGAGGCCAGAGAAGCATTCCATCTTGGAAACATTAAGCTGCAGAAAGCCGAGGCGAAGACGTGACTTCTCAGTGAAGACAAGCAGAGAAGTTGGTCAGGGAGGAGCTTTCCCTGGTGCTGGAGGATTCGGGAGCAGTATCAGGACTTGTCTACTCTGCAAGTTACTGTGCTGCAAGCGAGGTGGAGAATCTATGGCGCACCAGCTTGCTGCGCAATAACATCCCTTGCAGGCACTGCTGTAGCACGCTGAACTGCAGCAATGCTGACAGGGGATTTTACTGACCCGCAAGCTGGTACGCTGGAGATTCACAACCTGGCTTGCAGTGCAGCATCTTGCCATGTAGACAAACTCTCAGTTAGGTCGTATGAGCCTGAAAGTGGGAGTTGAGGGGAAATGTTATTCTGGTTCCCACCCAGGGAGATGCTCATCTCCAGCCTGGGGTTTAGCTGGGCTAAGAATCCCCTCCCCTTTCCATTCATACCACAGAGGCCCTCTGCTGAGCCATCTCCCCTCGGAGCCCCCACCTCTGTGAGACAAGCAGAAATGAAGGCGTCTGCACAGTCCCATGGCCAACAGCCTGAGAACTACTGGCACAGTCAGCAAGGTCCCCACTAGTGCTGGAGCCAGAGACGAGGCTCCTGGCCTGGGGATCCACGGGGACAGAGCAAGAATAGAACCAGGACGGGGGTTTGGTGCCTGAGAATCGCTCTGTGCTGCAGTTTGGTCCCTGGGCATCTCCATCTCCTGGATTGTACCTTGTGTTGTTGCCATGGTGACTGTATCACAGGGAATGTCCATCGTCTCCTCCTGAGCTCTCAGCCTGAGGCCCCGCTGTCTGCACTGCAGTACCCTGTGACACGTGAGTCTCAGTACCTGGTGGGAGGGGAGGTGGGAGAGGAAGTGACAGAGCTCCCCACACTGAAACCACTTCCCCAGGAATCTGTCCATTCTTGCCCAGATCCTTACCCCTCTCCCACTCTGCCTGGTGTGTGAAGGTTTTTGGGGTTCTTCCCTGTTGGGGAAGGGGATGGTTTGGGGCTCCCCCTCTCTGCCTCCCCTTGGCCCATCTCCACGTATCCCCTCCCCACATTCTGGCTGCATCCCCTCTGCACTCACCCAGCTGGTGGAGTGGCGTTTGGGGTGGGGGCAGAATGGGGGGAGAAGTGCCTGGCTCAGCATAGCTGACCCTAGGGGCAGACTGCAAGTATTGCATTGAAAACCTCAGGCATTTTCTGATACACCTCAGGGCACTGGCTGGGCTGGATTAAAATTCCTGGGGCAGGGGGCAGTGCTGTTCTGTGTCTGTATTGAATGCACTGTATAATCTTCTATCCCACAGCAGCTGAGAGCCAGATGGCCCCTTCACCTGTAGATCCTGTCCTCCCGTTCTGAGTGTTCATCTCTGGAGACCGGAGCAGAGTGGCCAGCATGGCCTGTTTCACGGCCTGCATCAGGAGCGTCACAGCCGATGCCACCTCTCCCTTGCTGGCACCGGCCCGGAGGGAGCTGCTGTTCAGGAGGGAGTCGAAAGGGTGAGTTGCTTCCTAGCGATGGGGCAAGACACACCTTGTGAGTGAGGAATCTGGGGGCTCCAGTGCCACATCCCGTGTGGGGTCAGTGACGTTGCTTGGGGACACTGGGGGTCAGACTGGCCTTTCCCAGCTAGGGGTGCTGCACACCAATGTACACTCACCACTAGAGCGTGCATGCACACACACATCCCCAGTGGAAAGCATAGATATTTTCTGAAGAGTATCTATCTGCACCTCTTCCTGCTGTGAGACCCCTACATGAACTAAGGGGTCACTGGGCTCTGGGGCACACCCAGGGCAGACCCTCTCACCTGTAATGGTAACGCCACACTCCACATGTGGATATGAAAATCTTTACAGTTGAATTCATGAAAGAGTAAACCCCACAGCTGCTGCTGCTCATCTCTCCCTGCAGAGAGACCCAGGGCAAAGGGTGAGTTCTGCAGGCACCGGAGGGCAGTGCAGAACTGAGGCAGGTGTCTCCTCATTGCCATTTGGCATAGACGCATGCAGAGGCCTGATCCTGCCAACCCTAACCGTAGGCATAGAGCTTTTCAGGATTGGGCCCCAGCTATGAAAGGTACAAACAAAAAGGCAAGATTGGTGATTTGGCGTCACTGGAAGGGCAGAGTTAAGCTTGTTGGTGCCTGAGCTGTGCATTTCTGACCTTTCTGATAAGTAGGTTTCCTTTCAGTTTAGTCAGGTCTGGCCCATGCTGAAGGACAATGGCTTTGGGGGTAAGGCACAGGACTGGTACTCAGGAGATCTGGGTTCAGCTCCTGGCTCTGATGTTGACTCTGGGTGCTCCTGGGCCGATCCCATAATCTCTCTGCACCTCAGTTTCCTCTTAAGCAAAGCATGGATAATCATCCTTCCTCTATTTGGTTTGCAAGCGCTTGAGGACAAGCAGTGTCTGTGACTCACTCTTTGGAAGGGCCTAGCACAATGGGGAGCTGATCTTGGCTGGTGCTTCTAGGCACTACCGTAATACAAACACCAAAGCTTTTAGTCTCGACGTTTCTGTAGTGTTGGCAGAAACACTGAGCAAAACACCCAACAAATGAATGATCAGTTCAAAGGTACCTGCAGAGAGAAGTTCCTGCACCTCTCTAGGGTCCCCCTCTGTCTCCCCAGCTGCTCACCGCACCCTGCTCCGGACTGCTCCAGCCCCAGTTCCACCACTCGGTCTCTGCACTGCTGCTGCTCTGCCTCCAGCTCCCTGGGCTGCTTCTCTGGTCCCTCTGGCTCTGGTTGCTGCAGCTCTGCTCCCAGGACAAGTCTGCTCTGCAGGCTGCTTCTGTGACTCTGCTCCCAGCACTGACCTGCTTCGTGGGCTAATTTTCTGGCCCCTCTGGCTCTGGTTGCTGCAGCTCTCCTCCCAGGACAGGTCTGCTCTCTCTGGGCTGTGCCTCTGGCTTTGGGGCTGCAGCTCTGCTCCCAGGACAGGGTCTGCTCTCTCTGGGCTGCTTTTCTGGTCCCTCTGGATCTGGCACAGCTCTGCTCCCCAGCTTACCTTGGGCCCCTGCTTTCTCCTTAGCTCGGCCCCACTCTGTCCGACCAGGCAATTCCAGCTCATGAGGAGGATGGGACCTCCCTGGCCTCCTGACTCCCTGATTAGCCTGCTCGCCCAGTCATTCAGGCTGACCTGGAGCCTTGGCCTCTCCCCATTGTTCCTGGGGACTGTCAGTCTCAGGGTCCTGATTCCCCATCAACCCTTCCCCCTTTTTAGTACTGGGAGCTAGCAACTAAAACACCCCCATTGAATGTTGGTAAGGGGGCAACAGTCCTCTTACACAAGCACAAAGACATTCCCTTTTATAGCCCAGCTGCACTGACCTGGGACATGGAACCCAGGTGTCCAGGGCCCTGAGAAGTCAATTAGAAAGGACCCAGAGGGGCTTTCCGGTGAGCTGGAGACAGTGAAACCAGCTGGAAACCCGGGGAGGTGGAGCCAGTGCAGAGGGTTTGCACAGGAAGCAGGATGCCTGGGGGGACACGGCTTTGGGATTCAGGATCCTGGGCTCCCGGGCAGGTGTCAGCCTCTTTCTGCTGCTGCAGTTGGAGGGAGGGGGATTGCAGGGTGTGATGGGATGAAATCCATGTTGATGAGTGACCCCGGTCGGAGCAGAGATCTCTCCAGTCTATCATGAGCCAACCCCTCAGGTCAGGAGTCTCTGTGGGGCTGGAGAACAGGGATGGGGACCTGAGGGGCTCTTCTTTTGCCCCATCACCTTGGATGGTGTCTGCTATCATCAGGTGCTAATGGATGCAGCATCACATTGGGCCCCATTCTTCTCTCACTGTTGATCTCAGCCAAGTCAATGGAAAGCAGAAGTGTCATGGCCTCACTCTCCCGAAAGCTCCTGAATCAAAAGGGTTGTGAAGTGATGCAAGAATAGTCACATCTGTTTTTTGCTATACTTGCCCAAGGCTAGCCCTACCCTGAGAGGGGCCAATCACCTCCAGGAGGCACTGGTGAGCAACCTCAATTCCTTCTGAGTGAAGGAAACTCCGCGTTTCCCAGGGGACACTCAGAACCTCACAAACTTTCTAGCAAACACATGGAACTTGGAGTTTGGAGGAGTCTCATAGACTTTAAGGTCAGAAGGGACCATTATGATCATCTAATCTGATGACCTGCACAACGCAGGCCACAGAATCTCACCCACCCACTCCTGTAACAAACCTCTGACCTAACTTTGAGCTATTGAAGTCCTCAAATCGTGGTTTAAAGACTTCAAGGTGCAGAGAATCCTCCAGCAAGTGACCCGTACTCCACACTGCAGAGGAAGGCGAAAACCCCCCAGGGCCTCTGCCAATCTGCTCTGGAGGAAAATTCCTTCCCGACCCCAAATATGGCTAAACCCTGAGCATGTGGGCAAGACTCAGCAGCCAGACACCCAGGAAAGAATTCTCTGTAGTAACTCGGATCCCACTCTATCCAGTGTCCCATCACAGGCCATTGGGCATATTTACCGCTAATAGTCAAAGATCAATTAATTGCTAAATTAGGCTACCCCATCCTACCATCCCCTCCATAAATTTATCAAGCTTAGTCTTGAAGCCAGATATGTCTTTTGCCTCCACTGCTCCCCTTGGAAGGCTATTCCAGAACTTCACTCCTCTGATGGTTAGAAACCTTCATCTAATTTCAAGTCTAAACTTCCTGATGGCCAGTTATTCTTGTGTCCACATTGGTACTGAGCTTAAATAATTCCTCTCCCTCCCTGATATTTATCCCACTGATTTATAGAGAGCAATCATATCTCCCCTCAACCTTCTTTTGGTCAGGCTAAACAAGCCAAGCTCTTTGTGTCTCCTTTCATAAGACAGGTTTTCCATTCCTCGGATCATCTTAGTAGCCCTTCTCTGTGCCTGTTCCAGTTTGAATTCATCCTTCTCAAACATGGGAGACCAGAACTGCACACAATATTCCAGTTGAGGCCTCACCAGTGCCTTGTATAACGGTACTAACACCTCCTGATCTCTTCTGGAAATACGTCAACTGATGCATCCCAGGACCGCATTAGCTTTCTTCATGGCCACATCACATTGGCGACTCATAGTCATCCTGTGGTCAACCAATACTCCGAGGTTTTTCTCCTCCTCTGTTACTTCCAAGTGATGCGTCTCCAGTTTAGAACAAAAATTCTTGTTATTAATCTCTAAATGCATGACCTTGCACTTTTCACAATTAAATTTCATCCTATTACTATTAGTCCAGTTTACAAGGTCATCCAGATCTTCCTGTAGGATATCCCAGTCCCCCTCTGTATTGGCAATACCTCCCAGCTTTGTGTCATCCGCAAACTTTATTAGCACACTCCCACTTCTTGTGTCAAGGTCAGTAATAAAAAGATTAAATAAGATTGGTCCCCAAACCGATCCCTGAGGATCTCCACTAGTAACTTCCTTCCAGCCTGACAGTTCACCTTTCAGTTTGACCCGTTGTAGTCTCCCCTTTAAACAGTTCCTTATCCACTTTTCAATTTTCATATTGATCCTCATCTTTTCCAGTATAGCTAATAATTCTCCATGTGGGACCGTATCAAATGCCTTACTGAAATTGAAGTGAATTAGATCCACTGCATTTCCTTTGTCTAACAAATCTGTTACCTTCTCAAAGGAGGAGATCAGGTTGGTTTGGCACGATCTACCTTTTGTAAAACCATGTTGTATTTTGTCCTAATTACCATTGACCTCAATGTCCTTAACTACTTTCTCCTTCCAGGCACCTGGAAGTCAGTCTGTGCGCACATGGCTGGAATTCTAGCTGTGGTGGTCACACATCTGAAATAGTTGTCTTGATAAAAAAGCAGTTTAGTTTTACAAGCATGGAATCCTCTCCTGTTATTACCCAACATGCAGTACACGAAAACTGGTGGCTGGGGTCTGCCTAGTGAGACCTGCAGCTCAGAAGAGTGTGTTTAACAGAAAAAACAAAGCAGCACCTAGAAACGGAGCAAACAGCCACTAAACCAATTCCTGCTCCAGGGCTGGCTACTTCACAAGGAGTAAGTACCACAGGCACTCACTCCCAACCAACAGGTGAGGGACTGAGCAGTGATCCCAGGAGTGAGTAGGAGCAGGGAGGTGATTTCACCTTTGCATATGGCATTGAGGAGGCATAAACTGGAATACTGCCTCCCATTCTGAGGTCCCATTTGGAAAGGGATGTTGAACAATTGGAAAGGGTGCAGAAAAGAGCTACAAAAATGATTGAAGAGCTGAAGAAATGCCTGACAGTGAGAGCTCAATCTGTTTAGCAAATCAAAATGAAGATCAAGAGGGGAATTTGCCAGCTCCTGAGTCTTCAAATCCAGACTGGCTGCCTTTCTGGAAGATGCTTTACTCAAGCACCTCCTTCTGGGCTGAATAGAGGGTAACTGGATGAAATTCTATTGTCTGTGTTACACAGGAGAGGAGACTTGATGATCTAATGATCCTTTTTGGCCTTAAAATCTGTGACTCTGAACAATTCCTCTTGGCACAGATACACCAGAGAATCTAGGCCGGTGAATCTAAGGTTTCACTGTCAGGACAGTATCTCAGATGGTGGAACATTCATATTGGAGGGAGCAGAAGTAATTGTAAATTACATCAACTTAGACCCTTCTGGACTCTCCTAATCCATCCCTGAATTCATCCCACTGACTTCATTCCACTCACTGGACAGAGTCCTGTCACCTCGGCTTCCCACGGCGACTCAGAGGCTATCAGGAAAGGAAGAGCGCTGAGGCTTCTGAGCTTTGCAGATCCCTTATCTCAGAAAAACAACACAGGAAGCCAACCTGATGCACATCTTGTTACATGCCATCATATCAGCCAAAAGTATTGCAGACAGGAAAGAGCTATCTTCCCACCCTGCCTTGCTCACACTTCCTGCTGCCCCACCTCACCGCCCAGCCTGGGCACCTCATAATCATTTGCTTCCCCAAGTAACTTATTCCTCATGGGTGAAATTTACCACAGTGCAGAGGGCTCAGCACCATTTGAGTCCTGGCCTCAACGGAATGTACGTAATGCCCAGACTGAGCATTGCTTACCATCAGAATGGACTGAGATTTCAGTGTCTTGGTGTCTTTAACTATTCATCCTAAGGCAGTACAAATATAATGCTTAGGTCACTTATATACACTCTCCTAAACCCAGGAATACACTTTCTGGAACATAACATATCTTAATAAAAAGCCAGACCTTCATCCAGATGGCAGTGTGGCTCCTTATCAGTGAGAAGGTGTTGGTTCTAGCTTACATCTGCAACTGTCTCCTTCAAGAAGCAGATTGTCAATGCGCCAGATCCCCAGCTGGTGTAAACCAGCATCACTCCATTGGAGTCAACAGGGCCAGATCCCCAGCTGGTGTAAATGGGCAAAGCTCCATTGGAGTCAACGGGGCTAGATCCCCAGCTGGTGTAAACCAGCATCGCTCCATTGGAGTCAACGGGGCCAGATCCCCAGCTGGTGTAAATGGGCAAAGCTCCATTGGAGTCAACACACCCATTCACACCCTCTGAGGATCTGGCCCTGTATGATGAACTTCCACACACTCAGGCATAGGATCATGCCCAGAACTAGTGCAGGGACGAGATGGGGTGATTAATGAGAATGAGGAAGCTCTTGAAAAGTGTTCTATGTCTAACCTGGGGGAGTTAAACTCAGGCTCAGCACAGAGGCTGTTTGAGCCAAAACACTGAGCTGGTGTAGGAGACCAAGCCCAGACTGAAAGGGCTAGTGAGGCTCCCAGCATAGGCTGAGCTACACGTCCCCCACACAACGTGGACCATGCACTCTAACTGTCCCCGCGCCAGAGCAGTTCTTCCCCAGCAGCACTAGTGTTGTGGATGTTCGATGCAGTGGCTGGTTGTGTCGGGAGCACTGAGTGCACCCAGCTGATGAAAGGCTGGCATTTCGGGGGGGGGCTTGTGGGGCACGGAAGCTGTGGTAATAACACAGTGTGACTGTGTTGGAGAAGTTGGAGCCATGTCATGGGAACTGGCTGTGCTTTTTATTTCCTTTCTTTTGTGGGTTTCATTGTGAACGTGTTTCAATGTAACAGCCGTGATGAAGTGAGCTGTAGCTCACGAAAGCTCATGCTCAAATAAATTGGTTAGTCTCTAAGGTGCCACAAGTACTCCTTTTCTTTTTGTGTTTCAATGTGTATCATTACAAAGCTTATAATCTACTGTGTGTTCATCCTATTTCTATGTATTATTCTTGTATCTAAAACTAGAAATATGAAGTATAATTCTGAATAATTCCAATGGGACTTCAAAGTGTGGGCCATTAATTATGGCTCGGAATCTTGATGGCTCCCATTAATTAGAATAATTGACTGTAGATGGCTCTGTTTACCTGCAAGCCTGGTGACATTGTAACTAGGTTGCATCCAGTTAAAGATGCAAACAGAACAAAGGGATCCCAGTCATGTGGAATCCCCTGCTTTTCACATAAGATGCCTGCTGGAACTAACAAGGTCTGTACTGGGGGAAGGATTGGGCCCAGACTAAGAAGGAGTCTAGTCTGTGAAAGAAGCTTATTGGAACATCTCTGTGGGTGAGATTTACCTGTATTAAGGTTCTTAAATGTATTAGGCTTAGATTTGCATGTTTTGTTTTATTTTGTTTGGTCACTTACTTTGTTCTGTCTGTTATTACTTGAAACCACTTGCATCCTACTTTTTATATTTAATAAAATCACTTGTGTTTATTAATCTGTGCCTAGATGATCCTTGACCTCCACTCCATCCTCAGTGTTTAGATTTTTTCTTTGTTTTCTTCTTACTTATACGGCTATGAACCTTTTACTATTGGTTTTAATTCCCTTTGCAAGGTCCAACTCTACTTGACTTTTAGCCTGTCTCACTTTATCCCTACATGTTCTGACCCCAATAAGGTAGCTTTCCTTGCTGATCCCTCCCATCTTCCACTCCCTGTATGCTTTCTGCTTTTTCTTAATCACCTCTCTGAGATGCTTGCTCATCCAGCTTGGTCTACAACTCCTGCCTGTGAATTTTTTCCCCTTTTTTGGGATGCAGGCTTCCGATAGCTTCTGCAGCTTTGATTTAAAGTAATCCCAGGCCTCCTCCTAGTTGCAGATTCATTTTTGTTAATCCTTCCGTTCAGTTTGAACTGAATTAGCTCATGATCACTTGAACCAAGATTGTCCCCTACAACCATTTCTTCTATGAGGTCCTCACTACTCACCAAAACCAAATCTAAAATGGCATCCCCTCTAGTCAGTTCAGCAGCTACTTGATGAAGGAATCCATCAGCTATCGCATCTAGGAAAATCTGAGCCCTATTATTATTACTAGCACTTGTCCCCCAGTCTATATCTGGGAAGTTAAAGTCTCCCATGATCACTCAGTTTCCATTAGTATTTACTTCATTAAAAATATTAAAGAGGGCTCTATCCATATCCAAATTAGATCCCGGCGGTCTATAGCACACCCCAAGCACTATCCCAGGGGAGGCTCTAGTAGTTTTCTTCCCCCATGTAATTTTTGCCCAGACTGACTCCGTCTTATCCATTCCTTTGCTTCTTATTGCTTTACATTCTACCTCATCATTGATATACAATGCTACAACTCCACCTTTACCTTACCTTTATTTCGATCTTTCCTAACAGCACATACCCTTCAATACCTGTAGTCCAGTCCTGACTACTATTCCACCATGTTTCTGTTATCCCTATAATATCTGGTTTCACTTCCTGAACCAGTAGATCTAGTTCCTCCATTTTGTTACCTAGGCTCCTCGCATTGGTGTACAAACATCTTAATTTTTGCCGTTTGGCCTCGCTCACATTCTGTACTCTATTAGGCACGGTCATTCTACAGCCAGTATAACCTATTAGACTGGTATCCACACTGCCCTTCCTCCTTATGCCCATTCTCCTACCCATGGCTGTATCCTTTCTTACTTCGTTTTCTTCCCCCTCAATGCTAAAATCCAGCATAGAGATTACCTGGACATCTCCCAACCATCTCCCCCAAATTCCTAGTTTAAAGCTGTCTTAATCAGTTGTCTCAGCCTCCATCCTCAAAGTCTATTTCCTTCCTTACTCAGATGAAGTCCATCCCAAGAGAACTGTCCTCTGTCCATGAATGCCTTCCAGTGGCCATACATCCCAAAGCCCTCCTTATAGCACCACTGCCTAATCCATCTGTTGATAGTCATAATCTTGTCACACCTTTGTTGCCCTTCTCTAGGAACAGTCAGAATCCCACTAAAGATCACCTGAGCCTCGATTTCCTTAAGCATCTTCCCCAGCCTAGCATAGTCTCTCTTAATACTCTTCTATTCTCTGGATCAGCTCTAGTTACAGGCCTGTCTATTCTTCTCAGTAAAGAGTCGATCACATAGACCTGCCTTTTCCTGGTGACAGTGCTATTCTCCAGTCTATCCCCTGTTCCCTCTGGCTGCAAGTTCTTCCCATTCCTATTCTCCCTTGTAATCCTCTTCAACCCATCCTGTATCCTCCTGGGGCTCATATTTGGTGTTGTCTCCATTGACTCTTCCCCTTTTCCTAGCCGCTCTTCTCTTCTTTCTTCGCCCTTCCACCTTCAGTGACTACCTGCTGAGCCCCTTCTTCATTTTCCAACTCTGCAAACCTGTTCTTGAGCTCTATTTCTCCTTCACTAGCCCATCTTTTCCTCTGCCTGGTTCTTTTAGTCACATGCTTCCACTGACCACTTTCCTCACTCAGCAGTCTCCTCTCAGAATTCCTCAGTCCTGCTTCCATCTGCAGGTCTGAGCTTTTCTTTTCAGATACCTCATGTCTTTGCTCCATAATCTGCTCGAACTCCTTTCTAAACTCAACCAGACTTTCCACCTGCATCTCCAAACCTCAGATCTTTTCCTCCATCAGCTCTCTCAGATGGCATTTCATGCAGACAAAAACTCTTACCAGGTACTCCCTCCAGGACCAAGTACATACCGCAGCTTCCCACATCCAGTCATCTTCATTGTGTCTTCCACTGCCTGGGTCACTCCCACTGCTGCTTCTGTGTCTGTCATCGCCTTCCTACCTAAATCCTGTTAATCTGGGAAACACAAACCACACCAAAACACCACCCCCCACAGCAAAAACAAACCCCAAACAAGCACCACAAACACAAACTACCCTTACAAACTCCCCCTGAAACTCCCCTGTTTACAGCTCTGTTTGCTGGCTCCCGTGCCGCTACAGGAGTCTGTATCTTTAAATATTCATGGTAAACAGGCCCAAAGGGGATGTTAGATGGGGTGGGATCCGAGTTACTGCAGAAAATTCTTTCCTGGGTATCTGGCTGGTGAATCTTGCCTATATGCTCAGGGTTCAGCTGATCGCCATATCTGGGGTCGGGAAGGAATTTTTCTCCAGGGCAGATTGGAAGAGGCCCTGGAAGTTTTTCGTCTTCCTCTGTAGCATGGGGCACGGGTGACTTGCTGAAGGATTCTCTGCTCCTTGAAGTCTTTAAACCACGATTTGAGGACTTCAATAGCTCAGACATAGGTGAGAGGTTTATCGCAGGAATGGGTAGGTGAGATTTTGTGGCCTGCATTGTGCAGGAGGTCAGACTAGATGATCATAATGGTCCCTTCTGACCTTAGTATCGATGAATCTATGAATTAACCCAGAGTAAGTAATTAATGCCTGGGGGAGTAAACAGCTGTGCATATCTCTGTCAGTGTTATAGAGGGTGGACAATTTATGAGTTTACCCTGTATAAGCTTTATACAGATGAAAAACAGATTTATTTGGGGTTTGGATGCCATTGGGAGCTGGGTGTCTGGGTGCTGGAGACAGGAGCACTTCTTAAGCTGTTTTCAGTTAAGTCTGCAGCTTTGGGGGTGTGGTTCAGACCCTGGGTCTGTGTTGCAGCAGGCTTGCATATCTGTCTCAACAAGGCAGGGTCATGAAGGCATACTGCGGCAAGGTGAGATACCATCTCATCAGCTGTGTGTTGGCAGTTTTCATGTTGCCCAACCACCCTAAGGGCTCATGATCGGTTATCAGAATGAAGGGTTTCCCAAAAAGATAGTATCTAAGGACCTCAATCACCCATTTGATGGTGAGGGTCTCCTTTTCTATAAATCGCATCGTGGCATTCTCTGGGGAAGAGCTTCCGGCTAATGTAGAGGACAGGGTGCTCCTCCCCATCCACCTCCTGGGACAAGACCGCCCCCAGCCACACCTCCAAAGCATCCGTCTGGACCAGGAACTCTTGTCAAAATTGGGGCTAAATAGTACAGGTTCCTGACACAGGCTCTCCTTGAAGGTTTGGAATGCCTCTTCGCATTCCACAGACCAATGTACTCGATGTGGGCTGTCCTTAGTTAAAAGAGCCGTGATGGATGTGAACTGGGAGATGAAGCGTCAATAGTATCCTGCTACGCCCAAACACTGCTGTACCTGCCATTTTGTAGTTGGCACTGGGCAGGCCTGCAGGGCTTGAACTTTCCCTACAAGGGGCAGTACGAGGCCTCACCCTAGGGTATAACCCAGGTAGGTAGTTTCCTGCCATCCAATCCAACATTTCTTCGGGTTGGCCATGAGGCCTGCTTTCTGAATGGTCTGCAGGACAGCTGCTACCCAGGCTAAGTGTTCTTCCCAGTGGGGACTATTGATAACAATGTTGTCTAGGTAAGCAGCTGCTTAGGTATGCAGAGTCAGGAGGTGATCCATCATGCTCTGAAAGGGAGCCGGGGCCCCATGGAGGCCGAAGAGCATCCAGACAAATTGATACAGCCCCGTTCGGGTGGCGAACACTGTCTTCTCTCTGGAACACAAAGGTCCAGGGAGATCTGCCAATACCCTTTTGTGAGATCAAGTGTGGTGATGTAATTCACAGTTCCCAGATGGTCAAGGAGCTCATCAATCTGGGGCATCGGATAGGCGTCAAACATCGAGACTGCATTTACCTTCTGAAAGTCGATACGGAGGTGATGGCTCCCATCAGGTTTTGGGACCAGTACAATGGGGCTGCGCCACTCAATGACTCCCAGTTCTACCATTGTTTGGACTTCCTTCTCCATGATCTCTTGCATCTGCCATGGGAGGGGGCGGGCCGCTTCCCGGACCACCTGTCCCGGGGTTGACTGGATCGTGTGCCGTACGATGGTGGTCTGGCCAGGCTGTGTGGTGCAAGTCTTCTGGAAGGCTTCCAGGAGGCACTGAGCTTCTTTCCGTTGATCAGCTGATATCGTGTCACCCAACCTGGACCCGTGGGTACCTGGACCCATGGGTACACTTTATGTCTCCGTGACCATACTGGAGTCAAATCTCTCCGTCGGTCCTTTTTGGGTTCGGGATGACTCCCTGCCATATGAGGGTGTGCCCACATCCTGAATCCAGGAGGGCCGTGACTGGCTTGGGGCCTACTTCCACTGGCGTTGTCAGCTTCGGGGAGGATGGCTTGCGGGTCTGGGATTCCCTGGTGCAGACCTGGCCAAAGCTACAATCCATCTCAGGACATTAGTGCTGTAAGTGTCCGAAATGGCCACACGTGAAGCAGGGCCCCATGTCTCAATGTGCTGGCAGAGGCACTGCTTCTAGAGGTAGGCTCCGATGATAGTCTGGGCCCACCAGGCTCAAGGCTCCCCGAGAAGCGTGCCCTGTGGATGATTGGGTGGGGAGTTACAGGTGCGGTTCTCTGAGTTGCGGGTATCTGGGTGCTGCTCAGGTCTGGGTTCGGGTGTTTGGGTTGATACTGGCTGCCAACTAGACATCGAACCGTTGATCACTACCCATTGAGCCCGACAATCTAGCCAGCTTTCTATTCACCTTATAGTCCGTCCATACAGTCCATACTTCTTTAACTTTCTGGCAAAAATACTGTATCAAAAGCTTTGCTAAGGTCAAGATATATCACATCCACTGGTTTCCCCATATCCACAGAGCCAGTTATCTCATCATAGAAGGCAATTAGGTTGGTCAGGCATGACTTGCCCTTGGTGAATCCATGTTGACTGTTCCTGGTCACTTTCCTCTCCTCCAAGTGCTTCAAAATGGATTCCTTGAGGACCTGCTCCATAATTTTGCTGGGGACTGAAGTGAGGATGACCAGTCTGTAGTTCCCCAGTTCTCTTTCTTCCCTTTTTAAAATATGGGCATTGTATTTGCCTGTTTCCAATTGTCCGGGACCTCCCCCGATCACCACAAATTTTCAAAGATAATGGCCAATGTCTCTGCAATCACATCAGCCAACTTCCTCAGCACTTTTGGAGCCATTAGATCTGGACCCATGGACTTGTGCATGTCCAGCTTTTCTAAATAGTCCTTAACCTGTTCTTTCACCACTGAGGGCTGCTCACCTCCTCCCCATACTGTGCTGCCCAGTGCAGCAGTCTGGGAGCTGACCTTGACTGTGAAGACCAAGGCCAAAAAAACCCCCAAACCCAAACCCAAAACCAAAAAAAAAAAAAACCAACCCAAAAAACCCAACAACCACATTGAGAACTTCTGCTTTTTCCACATCCTCTGTCACTAGGTTGCCTCCCCCGTTCAGTAAGGATCCCACACGTTCCCTGACCACCTTCTTGTTGCTAACATACCTGTAGAAACCCTTCTTGTTACTCTTCACATCCCTGGCTCGCTGCAACTCCAATTGTATTTTAGCCTTCCTGATTACACCCCTGCATGCTCGAGCAATATTTTTATACTCCTCCCAAGTCATCTGTCCAAATATCCACTTCTTGTAAGCTTCCTTTATGTGTTTAAGCTCACCAAAGATTTCTCTGTTAAGCTAAACTGGTTGCCTGCCCTATTTGCTATTCTTACTGCACTTCGGGATGATTTGTTCCTGCCCCCTCAATAAGGCTTTTTTAAAATACAGCCAGCTCTCATGGACTCCTTGCCCCCACATATTAGCCTCCCAGGGGATATTGCCCATCAGTTCCCTAAGGGAGTTTAAGTCAGCTTTCCTGAAGTCCAGGGTCTGTATTTTGCTACTCTCCTTTCTTCCTTTTTTCAGGATCCTGAACTCAACCATTTCATGGTCACTGCTGCCTAGGTTGCCACCCACTTCTACTTCCCCTATCAATTCTTCACTGTTTGAAAGCAGCAGGTGAAGAGGAACATGGCCCCATGTCAGTTCTTCCAGCACTTGTACCAGGAAGTTGTCCCCAACACTCTCCAAAAACTTCCTGGATTGTCTGTGCACTGCTGTATTGCTCTCCCAGCAGATGTCGGGGTGATTGAAGTCCCCCATTAGAACCAGGGCCTGTGATCTGGAAACTTGTCATAGTTGTCTGAAGAAAGCCTCGTCTATCTCATCCTTCTGATCCGGTGGTCTATAGCACACGCCCACCACGACACCACTCTTGTTGCTCTAGCCTCTAAACTTAATGCAAAGACTCTCAACAGGCTTTTCTCCAGTTTTAAACTGGAGCTCTGAGCAATCACACTGCTTTCTTACGTACAATGCAAGTCCTCCACCTTTCCTCTCATACCTGTCCTTCCTGAACTGTTTATACCCATCCATGACAGCGCTCCAGTCATGTGAACTGCCCCACCAAGTTTCTGTTATTCCAACCACATCATAGTTCCTTGAGTGTGCCAGGACTTCCTATTCTTCCTGCTTGTTTCCCAGGCTTCTTGCGTTCATGTACATGCACCTAAGAAAACTAGCTGATTGCCCCTACTTTCTCAGTATGAATCAGGAGGCTTCCCATCATGTACACTCCTCCTTGTGTTTCGTCCTGGTATCCCACTCCTCCACTTACCTCTGGGCTCAGGTCACCGTCCCCCGCTGAACCTAGTTTAAAGCCCTCCTCACTAGGTTAGCAAGCCTGCCTGCAAAGATGCTCTTCCCTTTCTTCGTTAGGTGGATCCCATCTCTTCCTAGCAATCCTTCTTCCCAGAACAACATCCCATGGTCTAAAAATCCAAAGTCCTGTCTCCGACACCACCTGCGTAACCACCTGCGTACCTCCACAATTTGACAGTCCCTACCTGGGCCTATTCCCCAGCCCCACCCCAGAGCCTGAACCCCCAGCCAAAGCCTTCAGCCCCCGACCCCAGCCCAGAACTCCTTCCTGCACCCCAAACCACTCATCCCTGGCCCCACCCCAGAGCTTTCATCTCCAGCTGGAGTTCCCACCCCTTCCTGCACCCAACCGCTTGGCCCAGCCTAGAGCTCCCTCCCGCACCCTGAACCCCTCATTTCTGGCCCCGCCCCAGAGCCGACACCCCCAGCTGGAGCCCTCACCCCCTCCAGCCCCCCAACTCCCTGCCCCAGCCTGGTGAAAATGAGCGAGTGAGTGAGGGTGGGGGAGAGCGTGCGACAGAGAGAGGGGGGGATGGAGCGAATGAGAGGCGGGGCCTTGGAGAAGGGGCGGGACAGGGGCAGCGTCTCGGGGCAGGGGCAGGGCAGGGGATAGGGATAGGGTGTTCGGTTTTGTGCTATTAGAACTTTGGCAGCCCTAACTACATACTATCAGTACCATTCTAAGGAGCCTGACGGGTTCTTTAAAATAGTTATACCAGCAAACCCTTCCTAGTGTAGACAAGGCCTTAGTTCCAATCAGTTAGATTTGCGCAAAACTTTTGAAGACAATGGGGTTGCTCCGGTGTCACTGAGGTAATTCAGATTTATACCAGTGTAAATAAGATCAGGAGAATTTCCAGTAAAAGCTGGATGTAAATGACAGGAGACTAAAGCCCAGATACTCTGTTTTTTCCATTCAGGTCTCATCCTCTGATATTACTTAGGGGCATGGGTCTGAGGAGTTTTTCTTTCTCCTAGCACTGCAAGTTTTGAGGATGAGACAGGGCTTTCCCTGTGTGCCCTTATTCATTTGGCCTCTGGTTACACAGGACTCTCCCATCCACTCCTCATTGCTCAGTGGGGGAGCACAAAGATTTCTATTAGGGATCTGGAAGACATCTTACCTCTAGTTGTCTTCTATGGGGAAAGAAGACCTTAAAACTCTTCTCTCCTTGTATTTTCAGGAGATGACTTAATGGGATGATTTAATTGGGGATTGGTCCTGCTTGAGCAGGGGGTTGGACTAGATGACCTCCTGAGGTCCCTTCCAACCCTGGTATTCTATGATTCTATCATTCTATGACTGCTTGCCCACTCCCAAGTTTGCAGCTTCTGGTCTCCTGCACTACCCATACCATATGTCTTTGTGAGGAACATCTGCTCGGCCAATACCCCTTCAAACCCTCCTGCCTGCACCCCTCTTTCTATGGGAGCATAGCTAGAAACACTCCCAGGTCCTGCTCCTGCTGCATATGGGTCCTGTGACATTCAGGGAATGTCTACACTGCATTCAGGAGATAAAAGCTAGCTTGAGTAACAATAGCAGTGTCGTCACTGCATTGGGTAGCTCTAATATGGACAGGGCAGTACAGAAAGAAAGTTTAAGGTGAATATTGGAGAATACCAGCAGACAATAGAGCTGGCTGACTTTTTTCAAAGTTTTGACAAAAATGCTGTCAAGGCTGATTCCACACTCTGGTACTTCAAGTGTGGAAGGTGGGGCCTGCTAGGATTTTAAAAATTAATACTTGCCACTCCACGCTTGTATTAAACTCCCAAAGTTACAGCTCCTCTGTGACCTTGGCTTGGTAAACACTTCCACCACCCAAATGCAAAACCCCTTTTGGAATCCAGGAAGACACACTTGGGAATTCCTTCCTGTGGGGTACCCTCAAGCCCTTTCACCTCCTCCCCCCTCTGGGAAGAGCTGAGAAAGAAAACAAAGGAAATTAGCTGTTGCTACCAGCTAATTTGACAACATATGCACAAACCTCTTAGGACACCAAAAATCCAACCCTGTTCTTTAAAACAGGTAAATATTATTAAAAACAGAAAAGAAAGAAAAATGCATCTGTAATTTAGGCATTTGCTAGATTCCAAAAATTAAGCACCCAAACTAGCTTTCTTGAGGGTTCATCTTAAAGGTTACAAGCAAACAAAAGCATCTGGGGTTAGCACAGAGGAGACCATTAGCCATAAGAAATAAACAGAAATAACCCTAATTGGGTCTTTCTAAACATTCCTGATCCACTTACACATTTGGGAGTTCCAAATAAGTAGTTCTAGGTATGATCTGATGATTTATGATCATACCTGGCTTAAAGCTTCTCATAGCATAACTGCTCCCTGTTCCCCTCTTTCCCAGAGCAATAACAACAGAGACATAAAGGGGAAGTTTTTTCCCCATTTGAATAAGTTCTAGCCTTCCCATTGGCTCTTTTGGTCAGGTGCCCACTCCCGTTTCTTCACCTGGGGGACTTTGTTAACCCTTTACAGGTAAAGCAAGCAGAGAACAGCCACCAAAAGGGACTTTTTAGCTAATTGGCTGGCTGGGTGTCCATAAAAGAGAGCTTCTCCCCCACCCCCGCCTTGCATTTATCACAAATGCATTGAAACCGTAAACTTTAACCAAAAAAAGGAGTGGGGAAAGAATCAAGAACATTTTGAATTTCAACAAAAGGGGGACGGGGGAGAATGCAGGGAGGAAAAATGTCAAAGTTTTTATAGTTTTTGAGCAACTATGTAGCTGGCTGAAATTTTTTATATTTCAAAATTTCATTGAATAAGTACAGACAATTTTTCAACAATTTTGTTGTTGCATCTTCCCCACCCCTCACAGCTTTAGTGGGAAGTGACTATCAAAATAGTAACTGTAGGGGACTTAGGCACCAGAATTTAAGAGTTCGAAATAAGACTGGGTGACTTAAGCAATCAATTAAAACAGCTTGAGAACTGAACATTGAATAAGTCATTCAGCAAAATTATTCCATGGATAATGTTGAACCATGACTATATTCAAGGGAATTGATTTCAGAGGGGTAGCGGTTTTAGTCTGTATCAGCAAAAACAACAAGGAGTCCTTGTGGCACCTTAGACACTAACAGATTTACTTCGACATAAGCTTTCGTGGGCTATAACCCACTTCATCAGGTGCATCAGATACATGAAAGCTTATGCCCAAATAAATGTGTTAGTCCCTAAGGTGACACAAGGACTCCTCGTTGTTTTTATTCAAGGGAATTGCAATCCATTTGGGGGAAATTTTCAAACAGGCAAAGTTAATTTAGGGCCAGATTCTATAACTCATTTAGGCTCCCAAGCCCCTTCTCTCTTCCCAGGGGCAAAATGGGATCCTCCCTTCCCACCAGTTTTAAACCCCTCTTTCTGTGGCCTGCCGTCAATAGACGCCTGAGTCTGTTCGAAGGCATCAGCTAAAAGAGCCATCTCATCCACAGACTTGACATCTTCGTCCCATAGACACTGGTTTACTTCAGCCTTATATATGCTTAAGAAATGCTCTTGAGCAACAAGATCAACTTGCCACCTCTTTACCCCTCACCCATTTCCCCAACAAATCTTTCATTTTGTTTACATATTCCCCATTACTCGTCCCAATATCCCTCTTAAGATTCCTAAATGTAACTCTATATGTTTCAGGGGTAATCTGAAATCTTCACAAAATAGTATCTTTAAATTTATAGTAGTCTAAAGCATCTTCAATAGGCATTCCATTGAATACACTTCGAGCTTTACCAGTTAATTTCGCAATCAGGGTAGGAACTCTCTTATTATTTCATGTATTACACACAGCCTTTCAAAGGTAGTCAGATATTCAGCAATATCATCCTGTATGCAAGACATAAGAGTTCCCATTTGTGGATTTTTGGAGTGATGAGAGTTGTTGGGGTCGGGGGGTTCTGGTTCTGCTTCTCTAGCAGGTCCAGTTGGTGTTTTCGCTCTCTCTCTACCTCTGTTCTCTTTCTTCCCACTCTGTTTCTCTTTCTTCCCTCTCTTTCTCTTTTTCTTCTATGGCCCTTCTGTGTGTAACCTCCTCTCTGGCTGCCTTCCTGGCTGCCTCTGCTTCCATAGTTTCCCTGGCTGCAGCTGCTTCTTTGAGCCTCATTTCTGCCTGCCACATTTGAAACTCGCAGTCCTTTGCCTTCTCTGCCGCTTCCAGTCTGGCCAGATCTAGTTTTTTAGCTGCCTCACTGGTAGTCATATTTCTGCTTTCTTGTGCTTATTTCCCTTTCCCGAAATAAACAAACAGAAAATAACAAAATTGTGACCTCCTCCTGACTGTTTTTAGCCAGTGCACTTAAGACTCAGTTAAAATCACAAATATCGGTGCTTAAAGTGTGAACTCTACTTGGAGTAACAAGCTGCACATACAACCCTGCTCTCTGCCCCACTGTGATGTTCCCCTCTGGTGTTATCTGGACCGGTGATCTGCTAGATCAGTCCAATTCTTTGACTCTGGGAGCCAGCCTTACCCTGCTCTGCTGTTAGAACCCCCACTCTTGGGCTGTTCACGCACAGCCTCTGGCATATAAGCTGCTCCTTGGATTGTGCAACCGAATGACACTAACCAATATCTCCGGTCCCAGACACAAACCTAGGAACCTCCGTCTTGCAGTGTCCAGTTATGCCTGCTGGACGCTGCAAGCTTATATAAATTCGTCAGTGCAACAAAGAAATTGATATGCACCAGGCTTGTTATTCCAAGGAGAGTCTCTGACACGCTTCAAACCAAACACACTGCTACAGTAGGATAAACAAAGAGATTTATTAACTACAAAGATAGATTTTAAGTGATTATAAGTCAAAGCAAAACAAGTTGGATTTGGTCAAATGAAATAGAAACAAAACACATTCTAAGCTGATCTTAACACTTTCAGTGTCCTTACATATTTAGCTGCTGCTCACCATGGGCTGGCTGGTTGCCCTTCAGCCAGGCTCTCTGCTTTGATCAGTGCTTCAGTCGCTTGGTGGTGATGTCTGTAGATGGAGGTGGAAGAGAGAGGAAGAGCATGGCAAACATCTCTCCCTTTTATCATGTTCTTTCTTCCCTCTTGGCTTTGCCCCCCTCTTTCAGACTCAGGTGAGCATTACCTCATCGCAGTCCCAAACTGACCAAAGGAAGTGGGGTGACTCACTCAAGAGTCCAACAGACCCTTTGTTGCTGCCTAGGCAAGTGTCCTTTGTTCCTTTGAGGCTGGGCTGGGTTTGTCCCATACATGCCCTGATGAGGTGTGAACTGCCCCTCTGCTCTTGGAGAGTTTTGCCTGGGCCTATTTTAAGCCATGAGGACACATTGTCATCCTCATAACTATATATATGAATTTACAGCCCATAACATTACTATAACATTACTGTAACAACCATTACTATAACATCACTATATAGCATCATGAGCCTTCCGAAGACTCCCAATATGATATACTTTGCATTGGATACCACACAGTCATATTATAAGGATGAACATGGAGGTGCAGGGTGTTCCCCCGAGGTACAGAACGTCACTCCTCCCCCATTAACTTACTGCAAGAGGGTTAGTCACTGACGAGCTCAAAGGTAGTTTGTGTTATTGTTCTCTTGGCACCCAGCCATCAAGGCCATCAGGCGGTGTGCCTCAGTTTCCTCATTCACACACAGCAAACCAGGTTTTTTTGGTTTTTCTGCTGTGATAAGCTTTAAACCTGTTTACAGGTATTAATTGAAAAGTAGCATTATCATAAGGTTTAACATCCATGTCAAAATTTTTATCCTAAAACTTAACATTAATACCAAAATGTTTATCTCAGATGTACGTTTACCAGTATCTTTATGATATCACACCCTCTTTTCAGATAGCGTAGTGTAAGGTTAGTTTGTTCATTACCCATGCTGTCCTTTGACTCTCTCCAATGTAATCAGTCACTGGCTTTTCTTTCCCTCCAGCATTCCCCTCTGTGTGGGCTCTTAATATAATCATGTTTCTGGAATTTTGGTGCCTCAGAGTCTGGCAAGATAGGTGTTCAGGGGGATCCTGCACATTGGCTGGCCCTTTGGGGAGTGGTCTCCCAATCCCAGGACTGTACATAGGTAGAAAATCCAGCTCCCCTTTTGGGGTTAGCCAGTGTTTCCTCCTCCCAGCACTGAGTCCTTCCCTGCCCCCTAGTGGGCTGTGATCGGGGCTCTCTGGGCGAGGTGTCTTTACCCTTCGATCAGATTCACCTTCTCCCAGCAGCCTTCCCGTAACTGCTCCCTGTTTCTCACCAGCCTGGGGGAAAACACCCCCTTCTCTGTCAGTTGGGTCATTTGTATTCCGGCAAACTACCCCCTGGCAATTTCCTGGTCCCAACTCCTCTGTTATCACAGGCATTGGAGCTGCATCTTGATTTAAAGAGACAAGGTTACTTTCCAAAAACTTATCAGAAATAGCATCCTGAAGAACAGGGACCTGGATTGGGGTACCCTCCGCCACCCCTTTCTCTGTCCCTGAGAAGTCAGCTGTGTGACTGCTCCCCTCCAGGAGGCTCCTTGTCAAAACCTGGGTCACAGACTGAGTGCCTGGGTGCATAGATCCTGACCCAGCCACCCTCCTAGTGTCCCGGGCATCCTGCGCCGAGTGACTAGTGAGGAGACATTCCTGTACCCCCATTATTCCTTCCCCAGTTCCCTCCTCTAGGCCCTCTCCTAAGACACATTCTACTGTGGGTCATCAGCAGGGATTGTACCTAGAATCTTCTGCACTGAAAGCATGAGCCTTGTACCCTTTTAGCTAAGGGATATGCAGCATAAGAACAGTCTGATTCCCTGTTGGCCTGTGAGGGCACTGTGATGAAGCGGGACTGTTCTTAACGTTTCCTCTGAATATTGTGGGGGTGCCTCAGTTTCCCCTAAGCAGTTCTTAAGTATCTAGGTGGTGGGATAAGGGTGTATGATCATTGCAGAGCCCTAGAGGGCAGGTGTGTGCAGGGGCTGGACACAGAGAATGGCCAACACCCTGTTTCCTGGCAACTGGTGGCCTGGGCCCTTCCCCTCTGCAAGGTGAGAGCTAAAGGGTCGGAGATAAAGAGATCAGGTGACCTCCTGGCCCGGGAAAGGGACAAAACCCAGGGGAGGAGGGGCTGGAGAGAGTTTCAGTTTGGGGCTGGCTGGGGACATGGAGTGAAGGGCAGATGTGGTTGTCTGGCTCACTGCCCCCCAAAATGGACCCAGCTGAGGGGTCCTTGTTCTCTGCACCTACAAGCTCTGTTTAGACCATGTTCCTGTCGTCTAATAAACCTTCTGTTTTACTGGCTGGCTGAGAGTCACGTATGACTGCGGAGTTGACCCTCTGGCTTCCCGAGGAGTCCCGCCTGGGCGGAGTCGCTGTGGGAAGCGCACGGAGGGGCAGAGGATGCTGAATGCTCCGAGGTCAGACCCAGGAAGATGGAAGCTGTGTGAGCTGTGTATCCTGAAGACAGGCTGCTCCCAGAAAGGAGACTTCCCCAGAGTCCTGACTGGTTTCGTAGGGAGCAGTTCCAGAGCATCGCCTGGGGACTCTGTGACAGGCACCTAGCACACTTCAGGGGTTGGGGAAGATAATAAATAATAAAGGGCCCATCCCCTTTGTGGGATCAGCTGCTGACTTCCTTGAGGTGAACTTGGCCCAAAGACTCTGTTTCCAGACACCAGAGATAAGGGGAGTAAAGAGGAAGTTGCTGTGAGCGAGTTTGTGTCAGTTCTGCTTGTGGGTTTGTTTTGGGTTAATAAGGAAGGTGCCAGGGTCAGAATCCCAGAGCTTGTCTTCTGAGCAGCCATGGCACGCCGAGGCTTCGCGTTTCCTCCAAGTAAGTAGAACCGAGTTAGTGATGACAGAGCCGTGGTGTTTGGGAGAGTGTGGCAGGGAAGCCGCTATCCGCTGAATAGCTGGGAGTAGCCAGCTGGCAACTTATTGGAGATGCCAGGGAGGGGAAGTTAGAAGGGTTCTGTCCTGAAGTACTTCGGAGGTTCCCTGGCCTATCAGGGTACATCTACACAGCCTGTGGCAGGGACCCTCCAAGCCCACCTTGACAGACTCAGGCTTTTGCTACCATGATAAAAAGAGCGGTGTAGTCAGCACTTTTAAGTTGTGGTTTGGACCAGCTGAGGCCCATTCCTTTCCCTAGACTTCAGAGCCTGACCTCCAGTCCAAGCCACCCACAACTTAGAAGCTCTGTGTACTCAGCTACTTTTAGCACAGGAGCCCGAGCCCGAGTCTGTCAAGCTGGGTTCTGAGCCCTGCTGCTGCAGTCTGCTGCGCGGTGTAGATGTACATTCTGTTACCAGCTGGGCTTCACAGGTGGACAGAGAGCAGCTGCAGCACCAACTCTTGGCTAAACAGATTAGCAAGATACATGCTCTCCTGCAAACTTATGGTGCATCTTGCCCCTCTTTAGGGCATGTGTTTGTTTCCTTGCTGAGCATTGGGCATGCTGACCCATGAGGAACAGATGGGAGAAGGTTATATCTGACAGAACCCAAATGACAAGGGCAAAGGGGGAAAGCCCTGTGTGGTGATTGTAAAAAGAAAAGGAGTACTTGTGGCACCTTAGAGACTAACCGATTTATTAGAGCATAAGCTTTCGTGAGCTACAGCTCACTTCATCAGATGCATATCGTGGAAACTGCAGCAGGCTTTATATATACACAGAGAATATGAACCAATACCTCCTCCCACCCCACTGTCCTGCTGGCAATAGCTTATCTAAAGTGATCATCAGGTGGGCCATTTCCAGCACAAATCCAGGTTTTCTCACCCTCCACCCCCCCACACAAATTCACTCTCCTGCTGGTGATAGCCCATCCAAAGTGACAACTCTTTATACAATGTGCATGACAATCAAGTTGAGCTATTTCCTGCACAAATCCAGGTTTTCTCACATCCCCCCCACCCCCATACACACACAAACTCACTCTCCTGCTGGTAATAGTTCATCCAAACTGACCACTCTTCAAGTTTAAATCCAAGTTAAACCAGAACATCTGGGGGGGGGGGTAGGAAAAAACAAGAGGAAACAGGCTACCTTGCATAATGACTTAGCCACTCCCAGTCTCTATTTAAGCCTAAATTAATAGTATCCAATTTGCAAATGAATTCCAATTCAGCAGTTTCTCGCTGGAGTCTGGATTTGAAGTTTTTTTGTTTTAAGATAGCGACCTTCATGTCTGTGATTGCGTGACCAGAGAGATTGAAGTGTTCTCCGACTGGTTTATGAATGTTATATGGTGATTGTGTGAATTTTGGTAATGATTTATGATTCCTGTGCATGCTTCAGTTTCCCTCCGGCCTTTGCATTTCTGTGCATTGAGCGTAAAGGGATATGATGTGGTATTTGACTCAACAGTCTGGCTGGAGACCAGAGTCATTAACAAACTAAGTAAAGAAAATTTACACCTGTGAATGGAGGGTCTGGAAAAGACAGCGGAAACCCCAGTGGCCAGGACATTCACTCCTTGTGATCAACAGCTGAGAGGAAGGAGATTTCCTGGAGGCTTGCAGGGCAGCAAACCAAATGCACTGTGCGGGAGAACAAAGGGGAAAGGTGACAGGTGGCTGGGTTTAGAGCTGAGCTTTCAGAGACACAGGAAACACACCTGGAACTAAAGGAACAGAGACGGTGAGAAAGTGCCAAGACGGTTTGTTCCTACAGCAGCCTGACTCATGGGAGCTCTGGCATTGGTCAGCATGGACCATGTCTTAACCTGTGCCTCTCTATGCTACAGTAAGGACTGTTGGATTCTGTAGGCCAGGTGGCTAATACATTCTTAGCTTGTTTTGAAAAGGCTGCCTGGCATTACTGAAAATACTCACTGAGAGCATTGTTCCCTGAAGGAGTAAAGAACAAACCTCCCACTGGAGTCTGGCTCTGCTGGACTTACTACTGGGAGCCATGGAAAATGATGGGGATTGCTGGCACCCAAAGGCCTAGTTTTGGAGGCCACGGGTCTGCCCCTGTGGAACTGTGTGGGTCCTTGGGGCCCAGCACACTACAGGGATCTCTCCAAAGGGACTGGTTACAGGCTGTGGCATAGACCAGACCCTGTGACTCCATGACACCCTGCCCCAGGCCATTGAGAAGCTACTCAGACTCCAGCCTCCCAGCTGCCTCCTACAGGGCATCAGAGGGTGAGACTAGAATGGAAAAATCCAGTTTCTACCTTCCATTCTCCCCACATCAATGAGGTCCAGTGCCCTGATCCTATTTCTGATCTCCTAAGTCCCAGGATAAATTCAGGATTACGCCAATAAAAGTAAATCAATGGAGTCATTCCAAATTGACACCAGTGTAACTGAGATTAGGTTCAGACTCATACAAAGGTGCTTAGACTCCTTTATTTAGTAATGTCTCCCTGTGTTATTTACTGCCATATCTTAGATTTTAAACAAATTTTGTTCATCTTCTCTCAAGTGTTTTTCCTCCTTGGACTGTTCTGGTTTCTACCACCAGCAAGCACCCAGATGACAAACAGAATTGGTAAATTCTCAGGTAAGTGAAACATAATGCCTTGTGTACATTGGTGAGGCCTCATCTGGAGTACTGTGTCCAGTTTTGGGCCCCACACTACAAGAAGGATGTGGATAAATTGGAGAGAGTCCAGCGAAGGGCAACAAAAATGATTAGGGGTCTAGAACACATGACTTATGAGGAGAGGCTGAGGGAGCTGGGATTGTTTAGTCTGCAGAAGAGAAGAATGAGGGGGGATTTGATAGCTGCTTTCAACTACCTGAAAGGGGGTTCCAAAGAGGATGGCTCTTGACTGTTCTCAATGGTAGCAGATGACAGAACGAGGAGTAATGGTCTCAAGTTGCAGAGGGGGAGGTTTAGATTGGATATTAGGAAAACCTTTTTCACTATGAGGGTGGTGAAACACTGGAATGCGTTACCTAGGGAGGTGGTAGAATCTCCTTCCTTAGAGGTTTTTAAGGTCAGGCTTGATAAAGCCCTGGCTGGGATGATTTAACTGGGAATTGGTCCTGCTTCGAGCAGGGGGTTGGACTAGATGACCTCCTGAGGTCCCTTCCAACCCTGATATTCTATGATTCTATGATTCTATGTGTAACGTTTCTGTGCCCATAATAAGTGAGTATCATATAGAGTGTCTGTCATGAAGCTGGTATTGGCTTGGCAGCTCTCAGCAGCATTCTCTGGAGTCTAATGTGGGGGTTCACTGCATCTGGGTCATTAGGCGCAGCGGAATGCCCAGAGGGGTGGGTCCACCTCAGGTTCTAAACAGGCCCTGAAGGGAAAACCCAGAATTTTGAGAACAGGGAAGATTGGGTGTCAGGGATAATTCCTCCTTCTCTGTGTTCGTTTATTCATTCACTCCCTCTTTCTCCCTCTGTCACTCCTTAGGGTATTCTAGTTTTAGTCTGCTCACACTCTGTCCCATGGTGGACAAGAACCTCTTTCTGCTTCCATGTCCCACTGAGAGGTCTTTTAATAGTGTCACTAGGCCATACTGAAAAGCCAGAGGTGGGCCCAGAAAGCAGTAGCTGGTGACTTCCTATACTGGACTGCAGTCCCTGGAAGTCTGTCAGAAAGGAGCGAGGGAGAATGAAGTAGCAGTAACTCTGGATCTGTCGTTTTGGCAGCTTCCTCTTTAAGGAGCTGTGAGTATTACAGAATTGCAAATGAAAATTGAGATCCTGATCAATTTCATGTAGAAACTAGAAGCGCTGGGAAATTCTTATTGCCAAGAAGGCCAGTGGCACATTGGGCTGTATTAGTGGGAGCAGTGCCAGCAGATTGAGCGAAGTGATTATTCCCCTCTATTCAGCACTGGTGAGGCCACACATAGAATCATAGAATATCAGGGTTGGAAGGGACCTCAGGAGGTCATCTAGTCCAACGTCCTGCTCAGAGCAGGACCTAATCCCCAACTAAATCATCCCAGCCAGGGCTTTGTCAAGCCTGACCTTAAAAATCTCTAAGGAAGGAGATTCCACCACCTCCCTAGGTAACGCATTGCAGTGCTTCACCACTCTCCTAGTGAAACAGTGTTTCCTAATATCCAACCTACACCTCCCCCACTGCAACCTGAGACCATTACTCCTCATTCTGTCATCTGGTACCACTGAGAACAGTCTAGATCCATCCTCTTTGGAACCCCCTTTCAGGTAGTTGAAAGCAAATCCCCCCTCATTCTTCTCTTCTGCAGACTAAATAATCCCAGTTCCCTCAGCCTCTCCTCATAAATCACGTGCTCCAGCCCCCTAATCATCTTTGTTGCCCTCCGCTGGACTCTTTCCAATTTTTCGACATCCTTCTTGTAGTGTGGGGTCCAAAACTGGACACAGTACTCCAGATGAGGTCTCACCAATGCCGAATGGAGGGGACCGATCATGTCCCTCGATCTGCTGGTAATGCTCCTACTTATACAGCCCAAAATGCCGTTAGCCTTCTTGGCAACAAGGGCACAATGTTGACTCGTATAAAGCTTCTCATCCACCGTAACCCCTCAGTTCTTTTCTGCAGAACTGCTGCCTAGCCGCTCAGGCCCTAGTCTGTAGGGGTGCATGGGATTCTTCCGTCCTAAGTGCAGGACTCTGCACTTGTCCTTGTTGAACCTCATCAGATTTCTTCTGGCCCAATCCTCTATTTTGTCTAGATCCCTCTGTATCCTATCCCTATCCTTCAGCATATCTACCACTCCTCCCAGTTTAGTGTCATCTGCAAACTTGCTGAGGGTGCAATCCACGCCATCCTCCAGGTCGTTAATGAAGATATTGAACAAAACCAGCCCCAGGACCGACTCTTGGGGCACTGTGCTTGATACCGGCTGCCAGCTAGACTTGGAGCCATTTATCACTACTTGTTGAGACCAAGGATCTAGCCAGCTTTCTATCCATCTTATAGTCCATTCATTCAGCCCATACTTCTTTAACTTGCTGGCAAGAATACTGTGCGATACCATATCAAAAACTTTGCTAAAGTCAAGGAATAACACTTGGAGTATTGCAAACAGTTTTGGTCCCCCCACTACAGAAGGGATGTGGACACATTGAAGAGAGTTGAGTGCAGGGCAATGAAAATGATTAGGGGGCTGGGGCACATGACTTACGAGGAGAGGCTGAGGGAACTGGGGTTAATTTAGTCTACAGAAGAGAAGAGTGTGTGGGGGGATTTGATAACAGCCTTCAACTACTTGAAGGGGGGTTCCAAAGAGGATGGAGCTCGGCTGCTCTCTGTGATGGTAGATGACAGGAAAAGGAGCAACCATCTCAAGTTGCAGTGGGGGAGGTATATGTTGGATGTTAGAAAACACTATTTCACCAGGAGGGTGGTGAAGCACTGGAATGGGTTCCCTAGGGAGGTGGTGGAATCTCCATCCTTAGAGGTTTTTAAGGCCTGGCTTGACAAGCCCTGGCTGGGATAGTTTAGTTGGTGTTGGTCCTGCTTTGAGCAGGGGATTGGTCTAGCCCAGTGCTTCTCAAGCTATCTGATGTGGGGGACCAGCAATTTTTTTTTCCAGTGTGCGCGCAGACTGGCAGCCGATGGCTTGCAGACCAGCGCCGGTCCACGGACCACCACTTTGAGTAGCACTGGTCTAGATGACCTCCTGAGGTCTCTTCCAACCCTAATATTCTATGATTCTATGATCCTACAAATGGAGCTAAATCCTGAGAGGCATTGAGGACCGGCAGCCAGGGCCGGCCCTAGACTAAATTGTGTGCATCCCCTTCCATTTGTTAAACCTTTATATACCTTATTTTTGATTGCATTTGTAGTCCATTTCATGACTTTGATGCATTATTTGTATGCATGATTTATCTCTGTCTCATAAGATTAACGGTTGATACTAGGATTGCCAGGCATCCGGTTTTCAACTGAAATGTCCAGTCGAAAATGGGCCCTGGCGGCTCCGGACAGCACCACTCACCGGGTCATTAAAAGTCAGGTCGGTGGTGCAGTGAGGCTATGGCAGGCTCCCTGCCTACCCTGGCTTTACGTAGCTCCCTGGAAGCAGCCAGCACGTCCAGCCCCTAGGCTCAGCGGTGATCAGAGAAGCTCCAAGTGCTGCCGCTGCTCCCAGGGCCAGCTCCGCAGCTCCCATTGGCTGGGAACTGTGGCCAATGGGAGCTGTGGAGACAGCGCCTGTGGGCATGGGCAGTGCACACTGCACAGAGCCACCTGGCTGCTCCTCTGCCTAGGGGGCAGAACATCCCGGCCACTTCTGGGAGCAGTGTGGAGCTAGGGCAGGAAGGGAGCCTGCCTTAGCCCTGCTGCGCCACCGACTGGGAGCTGCCTGAGGTAAGTGCCGCCCAGCCAGAGCCCCCACCCTGAACCCCCTACCCTAGGTTGGAACCGCATCCTGCACCCAAACCCCCTCCCAGACCCCACACCCCTACTTGTACTCCAACTCCCTGCCGCAGGTCAGAACCCAATTCTGCACCCTAATTCCCTCCCAGACCCTGCACCCTCACCTGCATCCCAAATCCTTGCCCCAGGTTGGAACCCCCTCCCACATCCAAACTCCATCCCAGAGCACGCACCCCCAGATAGAGCTCTCACCCCCTCCCACAACTCAACCCTCTGCCCCAGCCTAGTGAAAGTGAGGGAGGGAGGCAGAGAGCGACCAATGGAGGTAGGGAGGCTGGAATGAGTGGAGGGCAGGGCCTTGGGGAAGTGGCGGGGCTTGGGGAAGGGGGCAGGGGCCAGGGTGTTTGGTTTTGTGCAATCAGAAAGTTGCCAAGCAGGTGCTGCCCTGCTCCGTGTATAGTCACAAGGGCATGGCTGACAACATTCTAGGAGGCTGGAGGAAAATGTAGTTCTCAGAAAATCTGGAAGGTTCCATGAGATCCTATAAAGGTCCAGAACATTCTAGGAGGCTAGTGAAAAATGAATCCATATATGAAATACCTGAAACATTTTACTTCAAACATTCTGTTTTCCCTTTTGTCGCTAACAACCAAAACAGCACCCCGAGCCCGGGGCCCCCCAAACCTGGCGCCACCGGTGGTTGCCTGGGTCACCTGCCCCTAAATCCAGCCCTGCCGCCAGCTCCCATTCAGGCTAAGAATGATGGGCCTCATTCTCTTCTCACGTACATCAATGTAAATCAGGAGAAATGCACTGAAATCAATGGAGGTCATATGGTGTAAGGGACAGGAGAAGGAAGCCCAGCATTTCACAATATCTCCCCTCACTGATCGTATTAAAGGGCCTGAAGCTAGACAGTCAGATTCTCAGCTAGTGGAAATTTGAGAAGCTATAACACATTTGGCCTTAATTTTCTTTCCACTCAGGGCAGAGAGAGAGCTCTGGGAGTGAGGATAAAATGTTTATTGAGGGATATAATGTTTCTGGATCTCTCTATAAAGAGCCAAGTGGGATGTCAGCTGGGGGGTAATGGGCAGAATCCTCATGTTTTGTAAATCAGCAAAGGTCTGTTTGTAGTCAGTGGTGCTACACTGATTTACACTATTTGAAGATCTGGCCCTATATAATTAAAAGAGAAATAAAAGAAACTTATTAAATTAAAGTTTTATTTAACTTTTTAAATCGTAATTGTATTTATCTGTTTCTTATGTGTGTTTAATAAAGAATTCTCTCTCTCTCTTTCTGTGTGTGTATATACATATATATATATATATATATTTAACAGTGGTGGTTACAAAAGGAGACCATGCCAGTGATAATTTGACACAAGACCCCAAATCACACATATGTGTTTAATGTTGTAATAGTACAAAGGGGTTTTATTACTACTGTACCCCAATAGGTCCAAGGCACCTACCCTTCTCAACACAACAGACTAAGGTTCTATTCCCAATGCTGAGAAGGGTTGTAGGTTTTAATGCTTAGAGCACAAGAGACTGAGAGTCAGGAAACCTGGGTTCTATTCTTATTCTACTGCTGATTTGTGGGGTTACTTTGAGCAAGCTCCTAACCCTCTCTGTGCCTTAATTTCCCCCTCAGTGCAATGGGGACAGTAATATTGACCCATCTCCTGGTGGGACTGAGAATTTTTTAAAGTGTTTTGAGCTTAGACAGGAGGTGCTAGGGGAGGGCAAACAATTATTCTTAGAACTGAGTCCAAATCATTAAGTGTGCATCTGGATCTGACATTTTTCTGTGTTTCCATGAGTGTTTGGATACAGGATTCTGGTTCTCAACAATTATAGAGATCAGGGACAATCATGGAGTTCTGATCCAGATTGGAACGTTCCCTGAAGTCGTGTTTGGTTCCAAGGTCTTTGTTGGGTTCTAAGCTGTCTAAGTTGCGCTTGTTTATTATTTAAAATAATGTTTACTATTGATAAAAATTATTTTCATTTAGATTACAAATATAATGGGGAAAATTTCTAGCTGCATTAAGATTTTCAAGTTCCTTTTCTTTTTTACTGGGCCTTAATTTTTGGCCTGAACAAAGTTGATCCAGTCCCTTTTACTCTATCCACCTCTTGACAGTGTCTCTCTCCACCTCTAACATTTTATTGCTATTTTTCCTTGCAGGCACATGTCAGACTGAGACTCTGGGAAGAGAATTCATCACCTCCTACATGGAGGACTGTGGGAACTCAAGTCAATTTGAAGTGCAAATTACTGGTTACTTTGCCTTCACTTCAGTGTCTGTTTCCATCTCCAATTACACGGGTGATGGGGCAAGGTTTGAGAATAAGACTATGGTAAATCAGGGAGAGATGGTGCCGGTCAGGCTACCAGAGTCAGTGGGAGTTAAGGGCAGTACCAAGTTCTCCAAGGTGGTCCTAGTCAAGGCTGACAAAGATATCTCGGTAGTGTCTGTCAGCAACAAACATGTGAGCCCTGAGACCACTGTGCTGTATCCTGTCTCCAGCTTGGGAAATGAACACTACGTAGTGACTCCCTTCACGGAATCCTTCAAGAGTTATCCAGAGTTCTCTATTATAACGTACCAGGAGCCCAACTCCGTGGACGTCCATGTGAAAGGCAAGTTACATTACCTAACACAGGTCTACTCCACTGGCAACAAACTGGGAATTAAGCTCCCCAGTTTCCAAGGCATCCAATTACAAGGCATAGAAGATCTGTCTGGCACCAGGATTGTCTCAGAAAAGCCAGTGGCCGTCTTGGTTGGCCAGGTGTGTTTTTGTAATAGCACAAAATGCAAGCACGTCTTTGAGCAGCTCCTACCAGTCTGCAGCTGGGGTACAACATACATCATTCCTCCCTTACCCTGGCAGAAAGTAGATGACATAGTCTATATCACTGCTTCCCAGAGCACGACTGTGATGTATCAACGAGGGGACAAGCAAGAGAATGTTACTCTAACAGGAGGCAATGTACTCCAACTTCCTGTCAAGCCCTCAATCTCACTCTACATCTCTGGTAACGTGGGCATCCAGGTGGTGTTCTACAGCCTGGGCGCAGCTATCCCTAATTCCTCCCACGCCTTCCTGATGAATGTTCCAGATGTTGCCAGTTACTGCCTGATGTATTCTCTAAATGAGCAGGAGGGCTTCAAGAACTTTGCCTTGATGGTGGCCAATAGATCAGAGACTGGCGCCATCATCTTAGACAATCAGCCTCTAAAGGATGTGAAGTGGAACCCAGTCCCTGGCACTGAGTTCGTTTGGGGCATGCGTACGCTTGGACCTGCCATGAGATCCCATGCTGTGGAACATGCCAGCTCTCCATTCGCACTCCTGAGTGTTGGCACTGCTCCCATGGACAGCTATGGGACTCCAGGTTCCTGCAGGAAGGGTGAGTAGCCTGGGTTTTAAATCTATTTTGACCACAGTTTCTGTGCATGATGCAAAGAAAACAGTGTCACAACCGGGGAGGCAACCATGGGCCTGGTGTAAAGTCTGTTGATTTTGATGGGGCTCCATTGAGTTACACCAGCTGAGAATTTGGCCCAGCATGCCATCCTAGGCCACCACTAGCCACAGTTACTCAGGCTGTGTCCATACTACAGAAGCTACAGCAGCAGGTACGGCGCTGCAGATGTGCCTCTGAAGCACTGTCGTGTAGACACTTGGTACAGCGATGGAAGGGGTTTTTCTGTCACTGTAGTGAATCCACCCCGCCGAGAGCTGGTATCTGGGTTGACGGAAGAATTCTTTTGTCAACCTAGTGGTGTCGACACTGGGCTTTGGACGCCTTAACTACGTCTCTCAGGGGTGTGCATTTTTCACACCGCTGAGTGACATAGCTAGATCTACCGAAGTTTTAGGCGTAGTCCAGGCCTAAGATTGTACCTGTGTTGCTAGCTGCACTCTACTAGTTTCCGCCCAGCTCATGCAGTTAGGCAGCTGCTCGCCAGCTGGTCTGAATTGGTTTAAGGACCGTTGCACTTTTCCTCCTACACTTGGTTGTGATGCCCTCTGGTACCCAAGGGAATTTTGTGCCTGATTCTTACTTATGCCACTCCTGTGCTTGCACTGGGGAAGACTATAGAAGACTTCTTCTCTTGTCCTAGCTACCACCTCTGAGAGGCGGATTTACTACAGCAATGGAAGAACCCTTCCATCACCATCGTCAGTGTCTACACTACAGTGACACAGCTGCAGCTGCACCACTTTAGCGTTCCTAGTGTAGACATACCTTGATGAGAGTTAGGCCTTTTAGAAGTACAAGAGCAGGGTTAGAACAGTTCTTGGGAAGGGAAACTTCTTGAGTATTGATGTAACAACTGTCTTCTTGGTAACCCCAAGGATCAAACCCAGGACCTTTTAACTCCATGACCCACTCCTGATTGAGCTAAGAGACAAACTCCCATAGCTAGGAGCTGTAGCAGAACCAGACCTTTGGTGGAGCAGCCCCACAGGACACATAAGACACACTGATCAATGAGACACACAGACAAAGCTTAAGTGAGTATTAACCAGGTGATGTGTGGACACACACCAGGCTTTTAGGGCTGAATGTATTGCTAACTGATTATAAACTCAGTTGAAAGTTGTCAGACAGGGCTAAAGGGATCAATGGAGCTAAAGGAAGAAAACACCTTCAGGAGATCATCAACTTTGTATTCTGGAAGGAAGAAAGGATGGCCTTTGTGGTTAAAATGTTAGGCTGGGACTCAATTGATCAAGCTTCCATTCCCAGCTCCGTCATAGAGTTCGTGTGAGTGTGGTCTTAGGTGTGTCACTTTGGCCAAGATTTTCAAAATTGCCTTTGTGATTTTGGTTGCCTAACCTGACACCTTAAAGGGTGAGTGCTCAGCACTTTTGAAAGTCAGGGCCCTTTTAAGATGTCTGAAATCACGAGACACTTTTGAAAACCTTAGCCCTGCAGATGTTGACTTGATGTAATTGTCCGTGCCTCTCTTTGTGTTGCTAGATGTTACCTTTAAATGCCAGACTGAGACTCAACAGATAAGAGAGCAGTTGAAGAAGTGCAGAGATGTCTTTCAGCAGGTATGTGTAAGGGGTTTATTTGGGCTTTGAGGGTTTTCACAAAGAGTACACAGAAAACTTTGAGCCTGAGGATTCTCTGCTTATCCAAGGTTTACCACTGACTTCAGTGGGAGCAGAATCAGTCCAACACAAAGTGCTTTTGAAAACTCAACCTTCAATACTATGTGAAATATCAGCATGTCTGTGGGCTTCAGCACACTTAGCCTTAACATGTATAATCTGTGGACATTGTAGTGGGACAGCCAGCCAATCACAGGTCAAAGCAAGATCACGATGAGGAACCATTTACCTTAATTTTGGGTGGCCTTTCCATGCTTGTAGAAATAACCCATTTCCTCTGATTGTTCTGCAGGGCAACACCAGTGAATTTTGCTCCTTCATGAATTCAACCTTAGTGAATTTGGAGTCCATGTGTGCAGAGGGCAGAGCAGCATCGCTGGAGGTTAGAGGTTCTGCCCCTACGTGGGTGGACGCTCCATGGCCAAATGCCCTGCGCATTGGTATAGCCCTCTCACTTTGGGGGAAATTGTAGCTGCTCTTCAGAAAAGGGGTGTGTGTGCGCATGTGCATGATCTCTAGCTGAAGTGGCAGGGGATCTGGGTTCTGTCCCCACTGGTCCTAGGAAGATCCAAATTGCTTCCGGGGGCAACACAGAGAGAACGGAGATGTCTGCTGATTGGTTGTAATGTTCTCTGGCACCTACACTGAAGGGACCAGGGATGAGGAGCGAATGACACACGGTGTTAGACGTACCCTGGCTTCAGGTTACTGTGAAGTCCTGAGCAAGCCTCAGTAGCCTCACTCGCTCAGTAAAGGGCTCCCTCTTTGAGAATGCTGCAGTCCCTCTGAGTGGGAAGGTCACTATGAACCTGTATGTCCCTAAGAGGGTCATTGTTTCCCTGGGAGTCTGAAGAATGTGGCTCATGAACCACTGAAATCCTCCGTCCTTCTCAGGGTGTTTCCTTTCCCAATCCCAGGAAGTTGCTCGCCCCTTTGGTTCCTTGCTGAATAGCTCCTTCCTCAGTGCTGGTGGGACTGAGAGCAAGAGGGACGTGGCCTCTGCCGTGACCTTCCTCCTGCAGAGTGTGGAATTGGCTGCACTGACGGTTGCTTTGCGGTCTCCGGAGAATAAGACGAATGTGACAACAGAGTTTATGGGTGAGGAGGATGAGAGGCTCCCACATCGCCTCGTGGCAGCTGTGAGATGGGGGTTATACTCTTTTCAGTGCAGAACACCACTGCAGCCTCACTGCCCCTCCCTCAGGGTTTAAAACCCAGCCCTGGGCGGCAGCTGAATGAGCCACTGAGGGAGGTTAACCATGGAGAGAAACTAGCCCCAGGCCCCTCCCTCTCTGCCCAAGGCCCATCCCCTCCTCTTCCATCCCCCATCTTCCACTAGAGCCCAGAGAAACCTGCCTCGCACCCCGCACTACCCCAGACCCAGAGCGTCAGATGGGTACTGCAGCCAGAGAACCCCCAGCCCTAGAGTGCTGGGCAGCCGGAGCATCCCCAACTCCAGCGCCCGGCAGATGGGCAGACAGCATGACGTGGCATGGCCCCAGCCCCAGCGCCCCCAGCCCTGGGCCTTGTGAGCACCTGCCTGCCCCAGCCTGCCTGCCCCAGCCTCTCAGCCATGGAAGAGTCAGAAGGGAACTGGAAGCAGGCAGGAGGGAGCCTGGGGGCAAAGCATGGGCTGGGCCATGCCAGGCTGTTTAGGGAGGCACAGCCTTCCCCGGCCTATGCTACCCACCACCCATAAACCCAGCCCTGGCGCTTTGCAGCAATGGCAGCTGCCTGAGAGGGGTTTAAAAGCAATGCCAATCTCCTGTCGCCACAGGCAGCTGCCATTAGTTCCTCCTTTCACTCCCTGCCCCAGCAATACCCCTTCTTGCTGCTTCCCCTGCTAAAGTGCAGAGGTGAGGCAGCAGGGAGAAGTTGCCTTCTGCCTCTTGGCACAGTGGCATCTTCATGGGGGCGCAGGCATGATGGATCACAGAAGGTCAGCCAGAGGGGCTCAGGGAAACACAGAAAGATGGAGGTGAGGAGGAAGGGGGAGGGGTGGTGGGATTCAGAGATAGTGGAGCTCCAAACCTGCCTTGCCCTTGCAGCAAGAAGCATTGCCATTTCTCTCTCCAGCTATCGAGACGCTCCTCGTCCGAGCTGCAAGTTGCCGTGATGAGGTCTTCAGGCTGAGAGGTCAGGAGGAGACAATGGACGTTCACTGCAATGCTGTCACCAGAGCAGCCACAGAAGGTACCATCCTGGTGCTTCCCAGGCACTCACCCCTTTAGACACCAAACCCCGGCCCTAGTTCTCCCCTTCCTCTCGCCCCACACTGGCTTGCTTGCCTTTGTTATCCTGACACTAGTGTGGACCTTGTTGGCTGAGCCAGTGTTTCTCAGGCCGTTGAGCTGTGCAGAGCCCTTCATTCCTGGCTGTCCCTCAGCATGAAAACCAACCCATGTGGGGCAGGGAGGAGAGAGAAGCTTTGATGGGCATATGAATTGGTCCAGAGAATGGAAAGATCAGAGATCCGTTGGCCCAACACATGATGTCCTGATGATGAGCCCAGCTAGGCCCCAGGTTGACATGTGTGACTTCCTGGAATGGAACCAGGATAATATTGACCAATTTTACTCCAATTTTCAGGCCAGTATGATGTAACTGGGGCTGGTTCTTAATTCTTTAGCCCCAGGGAAAGCTCCTCACTAACCATCCCCTCTGCCTCTCCTAACCAAGAAAAACTATGGCTTCACCTCAGTGCCTTTCACCTAGGGCTGTGTACCGAGCTGGATAATGTGTAGTATGGGGGTATGATTTCTAACGAGCACTAACTAACTGTGCATTAATTGGTCTGTATAGACCCTACTAGTGTGCACTAAAGGTTCCCTAGTGTGCTTTAATGTATGTTAGTGCACTTTAGGAATCACACTCCTATCGTGCACGCCAGATGTTTCCAACACAGAAGTGCTTCTGTGGAAGAAGAGGGAGGAGGCAACATATTCGAGTGGTTAAAGCTCAAAATGCTAGCCAGGACTCCTGGGTTCTTTTCCCAGCTCTGCCCCAGACTCGCTGTGACCTTTGGCACGTGGATTGCTCTTTCTTTGTCTCAGTGTCCCTGTCTCTATGATGAGGCATCATTTCATGTTTTCAGATCCTTGGGCTGTTGCTTTTATTTCTTACTCCACCCTGGACTGCATCATTAACACGACATTACTTGATGAGGGAGATCTAATGGCTGATGAGAAATTGAGGAATTTTCACCTGAATTCCAGGGTGGTGAGTGGGGCTATCGGAGATGGGAGGCCCATGAACCTCTCCAGACCTGTGAATTTCACCCTGCGCCATAGACAGGTGAGTGTAGATCTTTTTACTTTGCTGTGTGCCCGGGACTCCAGGACTCCGGGGCACAGACGGGGGTAAGGGGGCCAAGGCTGGGACTGCAGCTGGTGGTGGGTCTGGGTCTGGAAGCAGGGCCAGAGCCGTGGCCGGGAGCTGAGGCTGGGAGCAGGAATGGAGCAGGAGCCAGGCTGCGGTGGGGGCCAGCAGCTGAGTCCATGGCGAGGTGCGGCTCCACTCCCAGCCCCGCCCCTTCCCCCAGCCTGGGCCGGGAATGGAGCTGCAAGAGGTTGGGGCTCGGAGAGGAGCCATGCTGAAGCTGGGGACGGTGCCAGACCTGGGGCTGGAAGTCAGGGATGCGACTACTGGTGGGACCAGAGCAGAGCTCAGGGTGGGGAGGGGCTGGGTGGTGCTCCCTCTCTGCCCCCCATGGGGGCTGACCCAGGACCTGTCATGTCCCTCCAAAGGGGGGTGCACCCCACAGTTTGGGGACCTCTGCCCTATAGACAGAAGAGTTCAGGGAAACGGCATGAGATGGTGCCGTCTTTGACAAAGTAATGAACTTGCTAGAGTGCATGTGGGTATATGTGGGCGGGTGTGTGAATGCCTTTTAACGGCTCAAATCAAAACTTCACAATTGTGTGTCATAGACCCCACAGTGCCCAGAGTTAAGGGAATTACCACTTTAGCTCTGGGGTCAGGGACTTGTGCTATTGGAGCGGGAGGATCTCGCTTGTATTTCCACTGCCAATGGGAAGTCCCAAATGGCTTTTACGTGCAGCACAATGAGAGTCATGAAGCCGTTGGTGACTTCAGGTTTATTATTGTCTATTAGAAACGTGTGAGAAAAGAAACAGTATTCTCCCCATGACCCAGTGAGGATGATGATGGGGTGTTTTGGTTTCCAGGCAAAGAAAGAGGAGGAAGAGACTCGCTGCGTTCACTGGAAATTCATCCCTGGGAAAGGCACCTGGGCTGAGGATGGCTGCAAAAGTCTCCAGACGAACAGCACTCACACCATCTGCAGCTGTGACCATCTCTCCAGCTTCGCACTCCTGATGGGTCACACCAGAGTGGAGGTATCTCAGTGTCAGACAAAATCAGTGGGAATTTTGCCTGAATGACCGCTGAGTAGGAACCTCAGGGTATAATCTGTGGCTATACAGGATGGGTGGGGTTTTGATCTGAGGTGCCTAGAGTAGCCCACACTGAAAATGCCAAGGTCACGGCAGGCTGCAAAAAGGAGAGCAGATTTCCCCAAAACTGCTGGTTAACACTGTAGTTAGAATCACCAACCAGTCACAATCTGTGCTCCAGATCCCCAACACTGGTTACTGAGAAGCTGAAAAAAAGAAATCACACAGCCCCCTTTATTGCATTCTAGTCTCTGGCTCCCAATCAGCAGATAGGGCCTGTAAAATGAGAAGTTACTTAAAAGCTCTATTCAGTTAACAAAATGTTCTTCTGATCTCCCATGGGGCAGCCACATTGCCAGGTCAATATTAGTTTGGCTCTTACCCAAAATACCATGCTGCCAGTCAATCCTTTAGTATCTAAAACTAAAGGTTTTTATTATAAATGAAAAGAAAAGAAAGAGAGTTGTTAAATGATCAAAGCAAACCGATACATATGACTTCAAGGTCCATATATCAGGTTCTTAGCAGCGTTGGTGAGTTTGCTGGCTTGTAAAGTCCCTCTGGAACACATCCAAAGCTTAGATGGGTCTATCAGACCTTTGTTCAAAGCTTCAGTCTGTCGAGAAGTTACTCCAGAGGTGAGAAGCAGGATTGAAGACAAAATGGAGGTGATGCAGCTGCCTTTTTCTATCCTTTTCCATGTGGCTTGTACTTCCTCTGTCCCAAAGAGAAGATCACAGCACATGGGCATGGAAAGGTACTTGGAGTCTCCTGTTCATAGGCATGTCCCTACATGTCCTGCTGACTCTTGGACATAGCCCCTGGCTTCTCTCAATGCGTTCATTCTAGAGCTCAGCGATTCTCAAACTTTAGGAACCTGAGGACCCTCATTTTGATTTAAAATTTTTCGCAGACCCCCAACCCCCTGCTCAGACCCAGGCCCCACCCCCATTCCATCTATTCCCCTAAGGCCCCACCCCACCTCTTCCTGCCCCCTGTCTACCCCTGCTCCTCCTCTTCCCTGTGTCTTTCTGCCTCCTCCCCTGAGCGCCCCTCATGTCTACTCCTTCCCCTCCCTCCCAGTGCCTCCTGCATGCTGCTGAACAGCTGTTCTCTGGCATGCAGAAGGCACTGGGAGGGAGGTGGAGGACTTGGTCAGCAGGGTCTTCGGACCCTCTGGAGTTTCCTCGCCATAAAAATGATACCAACAGGATCTTGTAAGAGGGACAAGGCAAATTGCCACGTTTATTGTAAATACAACAAAATATTCCTATATGCAATTTCTATATAGATCCAAAAAGAAAAGGAGTACTTGTGGCACCTTAGAGACTAACCAATTTATTTGAGCATGAGCTTTCACGAAAGCTCATGCTCAAATAAATTAGTTATTCCCTAAGGTGCCACAAGTACTCCTTTTCTTTTTGCGAATACAGACTAGCACGGCTGTTACTCTGAAACCTATATAGATCCAATCACACACACAGACATTCACACACAGGTTCTACATAAAGGTTGTTATAATTACCAGCCTAGATGTTGCTCTTGCCAAGTCACTGGCCAGGTGGCCTGGACACGAGAGTGGAGCCGAGTCATTGTCAGATGCGCATCCGATGCTCCTGGAGGGTGGTCGTAGAACCAGACTCAAAGAACACAGTCCCTGGACCCAATTTTTATAGGTCTCTGGTTCAATACAAGTCTATGGAAGATGCTTCATCATGCTGAATTTACAATTGAGATGACCATCAATCAGCTCAATCAGCAGGTGGTACATCCATGACGGCTCCATGATGGCTAGGTGTTATCTTCTTGCTCTTCCTTGATGCGTTTTGGGTGGATTCCGGTTCGCCCTCCAGGGGTCACCCGGTTATCTCCACTTTGCATATTCTTCGGCCCACGGATATCAAGGTTGAAATTCTTAGGATTAGGCTGGCACCATTTATTAACCAATTATTTCCCTGCTTCAGGCTCTCAATTCCATGCACTCATCATTCATTCTTTTACTTAACAACACAATCTATGACTCTTGATTCATTTAACAAGTTTTATCCCACTATCTATTTTTCCCTCTTTGGATACCAAGATTTACATAGGCATGACAAGGAGTCCCTGCGGGGGAAGAGCATCAGGGTGTTGTTTTAAAGAACAGCGTTTGTTTCCTCAAAGTTCTTATCACTTTCCAGCACAGACTCTTTGTCCTGTATCAGCCTGAAATAATTAGCGCTTTGGCCTTGCATTTGTTACAGAGTGAAATTCAACGGCACGGAACTGATGTTTATACCTTTTTACAATACCTATATACTCTTTTGTCTATCTTTATTTCTACTACTACATAATTATAATTCTATCCTACTTATATAGCTTTGAGGGCGACCCAACAGATATAGCTGATTACCCTTGATGGGCCATCAAACAAACTGGATAGTGCTGATGCCAATCTGTCTGGGGGTGTCACCCAGAAACACAGCACAGACATATCACACATTTATAACTCACGATGCAAAGATGATACATACATATAAACAAGATGTTCATACTTACAAATCGTAACTTTTCGACTAATACCTTACATGGTAAGGTAAGATTCACTGAAATTTTGTAATATTGTTACACATATAAATGGTCACCCATATTCCATAGAATCATAGAACTGGAAGGGACCTCAAGAAGTTATTTAGTCCAGTCCCCTGCACTCAAGGCAGGACTAAGTATTTTCTAGACCATCCCTGACAGCTGTTAGTCCAACCTGCTCTTAAAAATAATGATGGAGATTCCACAACCTCCCTAAGCACTTTATTCCAGTGCTTAACCACCCTGACAGTTAGGAAGTTTTTCCTAATGTCCAACCTAAACCGCCCTTGCTGCAATTTAAGCCCATTGCTTCTTGTCCTATCCTCAGAGGTTAAGAACAATTTTTCTCTCTCCTCCTAGTAACAAACTTTTATGTATTTGAAAACTGTTATTATGTCCCCTCTCAGTCTTCTCTTCTCCAGACTGGACAAACCCATTGTTTTCACTCTTCATGCATAGGTCACGTTTTCTAGACCTTTAATCATTTTTGTGGCTGTTCTCTGGACTTTCTCCGATTTATCCACATCTTTCCTGAAAGGTGGCGCCCAGAACTGGACACAATTTTCCAGTTGAGGCCTAATCAGCGCGGAATAGAGCGGAACAATTACTTCTCATGTCTTGCTTACAATACTCCTGCTAATGCATCCCAGAATGATGTTTGCTTTTTTTGCAACAGCGTTACACTGTTCACTCATATTTATTCTGTGATCCACTCAGGGCCGTCCTTAGGCATACGTAGCTGCATATGTGGCTGTGTAGGGCACCTGAAAATTTGGGGCACTGCTGGGGCTTAGTGTCCACCCTTCTGCCTCTTCCTATCCCTGTTCTGACTCTTCCTGCAGGCTCACACAGCTAGCTGCTGCAGCCTGGTGACTCTACTCTGGAGGGGATCCAGTAACTTAAAAGTGAAAGCCTCCAGTCTGCCAGACCTATTAGCACAACACTGAAACTGTTAAAGAGCCATTCAAGTGGTAATGAAGCCATTTAACAGGCATTTGCCAACCCCTAGGTATATACTGTCAGTTTCTGAATTTACTGACAAAAACAGTTGTGCATTACTGTAATATTTACTCAGAACATATTAGTCTACAGGACCTTAGTTTAAAATGTGCTTTAAAAGTATTTCATTACAAGATTGCTGAAGATCATAAAATCACATCTCTAAAGAATCCTTGCATAGATTTTAAGATCCACAATCGGAGTATTCATCTTTAGCTTTAAATGCTTGGATCATCAGACATCTAGTTTTTTAAATAAATCCTTCAAACAACCACTCTTATCTAAAATACACATTTTAATTTGAATTACTATAGTACAAAAAACTTACTTCCAAAGTCTTCCTGTCTATCCCTTTCTCCCCCACCCCTCATTGAAGAGAGGCTAGCTCTTAAAGGGACAACACCCCCTTCCTTCCAAATAGCTGGACAAACGAGTTTCCCTTTCTTTACTTCTGACTATTTGATGAACTAGTTTTAAGAGAACCATCCAGCGAAATCAGTACCTTAGTAAGATATAAAATCCTTTGTTATGCCTAAAATCTTTGGAAACATATTTTTTAAAGTTGGTGAAATTTTATAAATGTGTCTGTTGTTATGGAGATCACACAAAGTAAATTAGTTTTCCCTTTCTCTAAAAGCAATGAACATTGTTATGAACACACTAAACCTCTGTGACTGATTAATTTAAAATAATATCTTTGTTTCAGTGAGTTAAATATGTAGTCATCTGGAATGATTACTTTATGAAGGCTTAAGAGTACATTTAAAAAATAAAACGAGTGTAGAAATACTGATTAAGAAAATATAAAACAGAGAAGAGCTGCATCATGTATTCCATAATATTTAATGTTGTATTCGGCAGGACAGCTGACTTGCCCTTACTACAAAGTTTTTTCAAATAAATCTCTGACAAACTTCAGGGTATATCAAAATAGTTGAGACTGACATTTTTGATTCCTAAATTTAGTGCTTTTAATTAGGTACCTTCTGCATGTCCAGTCTTCACCTTCTGGCATGCAGTGGAAAACATGCTCCATTTTCTTTTGAACCCCCCCTCCCCATCTTCTGCAATTTCTTTCTAATGTCATTTGCTTCATTTGGATTCAGGGATTTGGCTGGAAGGGGATGAGCAGGGAGTGGAAGGGAAGAGAGGAGGGAGACAGTGGGGAGGGTCGGGGCCTGGACAGAGTGGGGGCGGGGCCTGGGGTGGAGCAGGGGTGAAGTATGGGCGGAGCCACAGGCAGAAGAGGTGGGCTGGGGAGCTACCTTGGGAAAGTACCAGATTAAATCTGGGAAAGTACCAGATTTAAGATGGATTCCAGTATCATGTGACATGGTCACATGTCCTGTGAGACCCCCTAGTCTCCATTCCTCCAGGGCTGGCCTGCAGGTACCGGAAGGTTTGCAAGTAAACAGAGCCATTTACAGGTGATTGCTTCTGAAGCACCCTTAATGGCTTCCACTTAACATGTGTACATCAGTGATACAAGTTTATATCTTATTCTCCTAACTCCAAACATAGAAATAATACATGCAAACAAATGGGATGAACACACTCAGTAGATCCTAAGCTTTGTAATGATACCTTACAAGAGACCTTTTGCGTAAAGCATATTTCAGAAACATCATAGTTACACTCATAAGCATATTTTCATAAAACATTATGGAGTGCAACGTCACGCGCACATACTGCGTAGGGAGAGGGTACGGGGGTCTCTGTGGGGAACTGTGACTCTCCATCTCCGTGAGGCGGGCCGGGTGGCTCAGTATCCTTGCTGCCTCATCCTTCTCCCCCCACCCACAGCTTGACTGTGAACCACGGATAACTAATCTCTGGGAATCATTTTCCAACCAGTTATGCACCCACCTAAAAGTGTCTCCATCTAGGTTGTATTTGCCTAGTTTGTTTATGGGAAGTCTCAGAAGCCTTAGGGCTTGTCTACACTGGCAATTTATGGCGCTGAAACTTTCTTGCTCAGGGGTGTGAAAAAACACCCCCTGGAACACAGCAAGTTTCAGCGCTATAAAGCGCCAGTGAAGCAGTGCACCAGGTAGCTACGCCTCTCGTGGAGGTGGGTTTTTTAAAGTGCTGGGAGAACTCTCTCCCAGCGCTCTGCTGCGACTACACAAGCCGCGGTAAAGCGCTGCGATGGCAGCACTTTAGCATTGCCAGTGTAGACGAGCCCTTGCTAAAGTCAAGAAATACCACATCTACCTTGTCACCACCATCCACAAGGCTTGTTACCCTCTCAAAGAAAGCTGTTAGGCTGGCTTGACACGATTTATTCTTGACAAATCCATGCTGACTGTTATTTATCACCTTTTTATCTTCTAGGTGTTTGTAAACTGATTGCTTAATTATTTGCTCCATTATCTTTCCGGATACGGAAGTTAAGCTGACCGGTCTGTAATTCCCCGGGGTGTCCTTACTTCCCTTTATTTCCCATGCAGCATCTTAGGGCTCACTGGTGAGTCTCCCTTTGCTGTGTTACAGGAGAGTTATCCACTGACCGTCGTCACCTACGTGGGACTGACCTTCTCCCTGCTGTGCCTCCTCCTCGCCATCCTCACCTTCCTCCTTTGCTGCTCCATCCGCAATGTCAGCACCTCCCTCCACCTGCAGCTCTGCCTCTGCCTCTTCCTGGCTGACCTGCTCTTCCTCACCACGGTGACCCGCACCCGCAGTCAGGTCTGTTACCCACTTTTATTCTTGGTTTAAAATTGAGCTGTGTCCAGATCCTCTGTCAGCATTTCTAACGCTCCCCTCACTCCAGCACCTTTTTATACCCTCAGCTGGATGGTAACATTTATTCCATGCTCTTTAGTCCTGAAGAAATAATTATTTACTCCCCTCCAAAAGAAATCTCTCTGGGTGAAACCAGTCCTTCCCTTTCCCTTGTGGGCTCCATCCTTCATCAGACAAAGGAACCTCGATTTCCAGAGTCACAGTCCCCTGCCTGTCCTCTCTGCCCCCACACTGATGGGCAGATGCAAGGCACCTATATCTTGAAGCAGATACAGAGAAGAGAACCGACACCGTCCAGGTCTCTCCCTATTATGAGGACCGGAAACTTGTTTATGTCCCTGCTCCCTATCCTAGGATTCCTCACAGTATCCAACAATTTCCACGATTCATTTGGGAACTACAACCCCCAGAAACCATCTTTTCTGAGTGGAGATCAGGACCGGCCTGGTCTCTGAATGATTGAAAGGGCCAGCCAGCTTGCCCTTAGACAAGCCCTCGTAGACTGAAGAATGTATTTTCTCTGGGAGAGAGCCGTAACTGGAGAGATGTGTTAATAAAGAGCCCTATATGATCCTCACAGAAGTCCCCCCACCTCCAAATTCAGTGTTTTCCTTCCCAGAAGCAGTGTCCCAGAGCTCTCTCTCGTCCTGTCCTCAGGTGGTGTGTGCTGTCATTGCTGGCTTCCTACACTACCTCTTCCTGGCCTGCTTCACCTGGATGTTCCTGGAGGGACTGCACCTCTTCCTCACAGTCCGGAACCTGAAGGTCGTGAATTACACCAGCGCCAGCCGGTTCAAGAAGAGATTTATGTACCCGTTCGGCTATGGATTCCCAGCCCTGGTGGTGGCTATTTCTGCAGCGGTGAATCCTGGAGGCTACGGAACTTCCAACCAGTAAGTGCAGTGCCCATCCCGAAGGGGAGCTGGGATCTGGCTTCCATGCAGGTGTTCGGCTCACCCCAAGTCTGACTTGAACCTAGATTTCCCTGCTCACCCTGCCTGGGAGCTGACTGTGACACTAGGCTGCCCTGAGTGCTGTAGTTGAGTTGCCCACCTGTCAGACATCTACACTCCTCGCCCCACTGATGATGTGGAAGAACAAGCCAGAAAGATCCCAGCTTGACTTCCAGCTCCCAGGCTGGGTTTGTGGCATTGGTGGGTAGGAAACAAATGCACCTTCTTACTGTGGGCAAATCCCTGAGGATCCCCTCTCTCAAGTGAGCGACTCCACTAAAACAGGGCATGGCAGGTTCTAGACACCCCAGGCTAGATCCTCAGCTGGTGTAAATCAGGGTAGCTTCACTTCCTTCAGTGCAGCTAGGCACATATACATCCGCTGCATGTCTGGCCCTCCCTCAATACTGCGCCCATCCACCAGGAAGGGTCATTTGAGGAGGTGGAAGAGGAAGTGGTGGCTGAAAGCAGGAGCTGCTGAGGTAGATGGGGAGAGCTGTTAGCCTGCAGCCCGCAGGAGAGTCGGCCATGTCACAGGCTGGCTGAGATCTATCTTGCTTTTGAGAGCCAGCTGCCCTGTGACACCCTCTCTCTGCCCACGGTGCTGAAAAAGGGTCGTAATCCCATTAAAGTCACCTTTTTCTTCCTCCCTGCCTGTAGCTGCTGGCTCAGCCTGGAGAGAGGATTTCATTGGAGCTTCCTAGGACCAGTCTGTGCCATAATCCTGGTGGGTACCTCACAGAACCACAGGGCCCCATTTTCCTCTCTCCTCTGCCACCCTGTGGAGTCCTGTGGAGCCAAGAGAGGAATATCTCCCAGAGAATTTAAGATGAAAGAGTCCAAGAAGATCCCATTTCATTCCTCCCTCTTTGGCCAGTGCAGGATTTCCCACTAACAGAATAGCCTACGTTCTATGGAGGCAGTCCGGGCGAATGGGTTGGGCACTGGGTTGTGAGTCAGGGGACCTGACTCTGCCACTGGCCTGCTGTGTTAACTTGGGAAGTAGCTTCCCCTCGCTATATACCTCTGTTTCTCCTCCCACCCTTTGTCTGTCTTGCTCATAGGCACCGAAAATAAATAGCGGATGCTCAGCACCCACTGGCAGCCAGCTCCCCACTGCCGGCGGCCGTGCGGATCAACTCCTCCCCCTCCATCCCAGCGCCTCCTGCAGACAGCTGTTCTGTGGTGTGCAGGACGCGCGGTGGGGGAGGGGGTGGAACTGGGAACCTCGGAGCATTCAGCATCCTCTGCCCCTCTGTGCGCTTCCTACAGCGAGTCCACCCAGGCGGGGTCCTGGGGAAGCCAGAGGGTCCTGCACCCCAACTTCGCAGTCAGACGTGACTCTCAGCCAGCCAGTAAAACAGAGGTTGAAGGGAATCCTCTATAGACAGGACCTAGAAGCTTTGGGCCAAATCACACAGCTCTAAATCTAGAATCAGTGGAGTCACTCCAGATTCAGATAAGAGCAGAATGTGGCCCTCTGGCTGTATGATCACATGTGATGCATTGCAGCCCTGCCTTTGCCAACTGTTCCCTGCATGGCTTGGGACCAAGATCTGGTAGCGAATGGTATATGACCCACCTTGACGAGCAGTCACTGGTCTGCAGCAGTCTGATCCCATAGGATTGTTCTGTGCCTCAGGCAGAGAGACTGGCCTTGGCTAGCATGTTTTACAAGGAATATTTCATGCTGTTTCCACAGATAAATTTAACATTTTTTATTGTAACCCTCTGGATCCTGAGAGACAAACTCTCCTCCCTTAATGAAGATGTGTCCACTCTCAAAGACACCAGGTAGGACAGCACTATATCTACTAGAACAGGGGTGGGCAAACTTTTTGGCTCGAGGGCCACATCTGGGTGGGGAAATTGCATGCAGGGCCATGAAAGTAGGGCTGGGACAGAGGTTGGGGTGCGGGAGGGAGTGCGGGGTATGGGAGGGGATTCGGCGTGCAGGAAGGGGCTCAGGGCAAGGGGTTGGGGTGGAGGAGGGGTGTGGGGTGTACGATGGGGCTCAGGGCAGGGGGTTGGGGTGCAGGATGGAGTACAGAGTGGGGGAAAGGGCTCAGGGCAGGGGTGCAGGGAGGGGTCCAGAGTGCGGGAGGGGGCTCAGGAAAGGGAGTTGAGTTTTGGGTTATAGGAAGGGTTCGGGGTGCAGGCTCCGGCCCGGCGCCACTTACTAGGAGTGGCTCCGGGGTGGCAGCGGGGCTCAGGCAGGCTCCCTGCCTGCCTGCCCTGGCCCTGCACCGCTCCCAGAAGTGGCCGGCACCAAGTCCCTGCGGCCCCTGGAGGGGAGGGGGCAGAGGGCACCGTGTGCTGCCCTCGTCTGCGGGTACTTCCCCCAAAGCTCCCATTGGCCATGGTTCCTTGTTCCTGGCCAATGGGAGCTGCAGGGGGGCAGGGGTAGAGGAGCGGTGTTGGCAGGCGAGGGCAGCGTGCGGAGCCCTCTCCTCTCCCTTTCCCCCAGGGGCTGCAGGGCTGTGGTGCCGGCTGCTTCTGGGAGTGGTGCGGGGCCCACGGCACCACAGGGCTGACAATTCGCAGGCCGGATCGAAAGCCCTGAGAAGCCAGATCTGGCTCGCGGGCCGTAGTTTGCCCACCCCTGTACTAGAAGGGTCCAGTGAGCCTCCTGTATGGGAATTCCTGTGGGATTCCCCACAGAGTGCTGCTAGAATACAGCTGAGCACATGCCACTGTAGGGTTTCCAGGTTATCTTGGTGACCTTCTGCTTGATGAGAGAGTAACAGTCTCACTGTCCAAGGAGCTGATAAACCCTAACTCACATCAGCAGTCCCTTACTCATGAATCCTAAAGTTGTCCATGGGACCATCTGCCAAAATAAGGACAATTTTGCATGAGTAAGGGTATGCTGGATCAGACCTTAAATTAGACACACCACAGCCAGGGTGGCAAAGGAAGGGTCAGGTTAGGAGAGAGGAGAGGTCTATGGCAGAAAAGGATCATCATGGGAATTACTTTTCTGCCATGTGTATCATCTTCGTCCCTGGATGGATTTTGAGATGACAGTTGCAGTCTGTTCCGAAGCCTGCTGAAGTCAGTGGAAGTATTGGTACGGAAGAGACTGCTAGATCAGTGAGGCTCTTGCAGTAAGTCCTGTGGCACATTCAGATTGTGGCATGCAAATTGTCTTTCAATTAGCTCATCATGAAATCTGTTTGTTAGGGAGGAACAAGATCAGGGCTGCCAGCTGGGAGTGCTGGGTGGAGACATGAGAGGGGAAAAAGATTTTGGAACCAGTTCAGAATGTTGAGGCTTCAGAAAGCCATGGTGTTACTGCCCGTGCGTAGTGCTGTGTAAGGAGAACTGCAAGTCTGTGCTGATAGTGAGAGCTGGGCCATGTGCTACTTAGGGAGGAAACTCATCTCTTTTCCCTGTGGCTGTGGATACTGTCGAGGTAAAGTGCCATCCATTGAGGAGGAAGGCAAGTGTGGCTTACTGTTGCTCTGTAGCAACCCCTCTGTCTTTCTGTGGACCCACATAGATGGGTTCCCGAGAGCCCAATATCCTGTTCCCTCTTGATTGTCACATTGCCAGGGCCTGATGTGAAGGGATTAAAAACAAAACATGTGAAGAGATTAAAAACAAAACCGTAATGAGAGGTTGAACCATTTGCTTTGGAAGAGCCACCTGTGGGAGGTTAAGGTGTGTGTGTGTGGGGGAGATGGTTGGGCACAATATTGTATTTTGGATTCATAGGTATAAGTTGCCATTGTGTTCATCTTGACAGTACCCCTAAGTCACAGTAAAGCGGGTGCCAGCTGTTTCGCCCCACACTGCCTGCAGCCCCCTGACTCAGTCACTCACCAGAGGATCGTTATAATGGGATCTCTCCGTCTGCCTTTATCCAGACTACTGACTTTTAAAGCTATCGCCCAGCTATTCATTCTGGGCTGCACATGGAGTCTTGGTATCTTCCAAGTCGGCTCAGCAAAAATGGTCATGGCGTATTTATTCAACATTGTCAACAGCCTGCAGGGAGCCTTCATCTTCCTGGTGCACTGTCTCCTCAATCGCCAGGTAACGCCCATGGCATGTCATCAGCCACCCAGTGACTTCACGGGACTAGCAGTGGCCTGTCTGAGGGTGTTAGTTACATGATGTAGTGACCATGTCCCTTATTCTCCAGGTGAGAGAGGAGTACAGGAGATGGATTAAAGGCACAAGAAAACCCAGCCCCACAACTCAAACGTTTAGTCCGTCTGTGTCCACTGTCGCTACCAACACCAAGGTGGTAAGAGATCCTCTATTCTGTTCCAATACCAGCATCTAAAAGTCGCATCCATCTGGGTCTGTCAGAGCTGCTGAGATGCCTTGTCCCCTGAGTGACACATGCTTGTTTTAACCCATCTGAGAACGGCACTGGGAGTCTTAGTGAAATTCAATTGCATCCAAATCAAGGGGGAATCCCAGGTCTCCTAGAACCCAGCACAGAACTCCTCTTTTCTTGCGCACCTCCACATTCCCTTTCCTTTGCTTCTTTGCAAGCTCCATGCATCACTCGCTGTGGAATGGGCTGGGATACAAATTCAGGTAATTATCCAATTGGGGAAGTTTGCAAACCAAAACCTGGGTGGAAATCTTCCCAGTGTAGATGGGCCAGGCCAACGAAGAGTTAGCACTGGATGGAATTTCCTCTGGCTCCATTACCTCTACTGGGAAAGGATCTAGAAGCTTTGTCTGGAGCGAAAAGTGGAGACTTATAGCTGGGAAAATCTCCCTGCTCCAGTCCCAGCACGAGACACCACAACCTTTGTCTGGAAGTACACATTTCTGGTTTATTTAGAGCAGCCTCTATTAAGCGCTACTTTATGGCTTACCTGTCCATGGGTTGGGGAAGGGAGCGGGCTTTGTCTATACTTGTTTAGTTATTTTCCTGCACATGATGTCACTTCAGTGGAGGCTGGCTGAATTTTTGCAGACTCTGCACTATTCCTGAATGAGGACCCAGTCCTGATCCCATTGAAGTTGACTGGAGTTTTCCCATGGGATTGGCACTCAATGTATATTTGTTTTGCTGGCAGGTGAGTTGGGGAGAGCCCTCCACTTCATCTCTGTGAAACAATCACCTCTCCAACCAACGATGTTTATTGTACAGCCGGCTTTGCTGTGCCAGCGGGGCAGTTGCCGTTCTTCATCCCAACTACATACAAAACCTGGAAGGGGAAGCGGGATTGGACAAAATCCTCTCTCTAATCCAAATCCAAAACTCCTACTGAATTCAAAGGCCACCCTAGGGTTTTAGCTGCTTGTGTCTCCCAGATTTAAAGGGCCAGATCCCAGGTCAGAGAGCAGTTATTTCTTAGGGAAAGCACAACATGTGGGGGAGTTGGGGGGTGGGAGGCGATTTGCAGAGGCCTCGCGTGCTGTGTGTGTGAGCTAGCTCTGCTGTTTCACTGTAATGCGTAAATAATAAAATAGCCTGCTTATGGAGCTTGGTTGCTTCTTTGGTTTGAGGGTTTGCTGTCAGGTTCTGCCTGTCCTGGAAACCTAGGGCCCAGTTCTAAAGCCTCTTTATGCCAGTCTGGCTTAAAGATGTAAAGGGGCTTTAAAGTGGGCAGCAATGGCCCTGTGATTAGCCCTCCTGGGCAGGAGTCCTTCCTGGCTGCTGTGGAACTGGCATAAAATCTCTCCATTAGCCCTGCTCCCAGCCCCTGGCATGGGGGTTGTGACTGGTGGGGTGGAGGTGCTGCTGAGGGCATGGCTGAGGCACACTGCTTCGTGGCTATTGTCTGCTTCCCAAGGCCCCGAAGGACCCTTGGAAATGCACGAGTTTACACCAGCTGAGGACCTGGCCTGTAACCGCGTTTGAGCTTCAGCATTGTCACTGCACCATTAAATGCTCTTGACGTTACCTGGCGATTGAGGAGACACTGCACCCAGGAAGATGAAGGCTCCCCGCAGGCTGTTGACGATGGGGACTGCTGGGCTGACTTGGAGGAGACCAAAGCTCCATGTGCAGCCCAGAAGGAAGAGCTGGGCAATAGCTTTAAAGGTCAGTAACCTGGATACAGGCAGATGGAGAGATCCCGTTACAATAACCCTATGGAGAGCAATTGGGTCAGGAGGATCTGGGCAGAGTGGCGTGGAGCTACCAGCCCCTGCTTCCTGTGTGGGACAGGGCTACTGTCAATGAGAATCATAGAATCATAGAATATCAGGGTTGGAAGGGACCCCTGAAGGTCATCTAGTCCAACCCCCTGCTCGAAGCAGGACCAATTCCCAGTTAAATCATCCCAGCCAGGACTTTGTCAAGCCTGACCTTAAAAACCTCTAAGGAAGGAGATTCTACCACCTCCCTAGGTAACGCATTCCAGTGTTTCACCACCCTCTTAGTGAAAAAGTTTTTCCTAATATCCAACCTAAACCCCCCCACTGCAACTTGAGACCATTACTCCTCGTTCTGTCATCTGCTACCATTGAGAACAGTCTAGAGTCATCCTCTTTGGAACCCCCTTTCAGGTTGTTGAAAGCAGCTATCAAATCCCCCCTCATTCTTCCCTTCTGCAGGCTAAACAATCCCAGCTCCCTCAGCCTCTCCTCATAAGTCATGTGTTCTAGATCCCTAATCATTTTTGTTGCCCTTTGCTGGACTCTCTCCAATTTATCCACATCCTTCTTGTAGTGTGGGGCCCAAAACTGGACACAGTACTCCAGATGAGGCCTCACCAATGTCGAATAGAGGGGAACGATCACGTCCCTCGATCTGCTCGCTATGACCCTACTTATACATCCCAAAATGCCATTGGCCTTCTTGGCAACAAGGGCACACTGCTGACTCATATCCAGCTTCTCGTCCACTGTCACCCCTAGGTCCTTTTCCGCAGAACTGCTGCCTAGCCATTCGGTCCCTAGTCTGTAGCGGTGCATTGGATTCTTCCGTCCTAAGTGCAGGACCCTGCACTTATCCTTACTGAACCTCATCAGATTTCTTTTGGCCCAATCCTCCAATTTGTCTAGGTCCTTCTGTATCCTATCCCTCCCCTCCAGCGTATCTACCACTCCTCCCAGTTTAGTATCATCCGCAAATTTGCTGAGAGTGCAATCCACACCATCCTCCAGATCATTTATGAAGATATTGAACAAAACCAGCCCCAGGACTGACCCTTGGGGCACTCCACTTGATACCGGCTGCCAACTAGACAAGGAGCCATTGATCACTACCCGTTGAGCCTGACAATCTAGCCAGCTTTCTACCCACCTTATAGTGCATTCATCCAGCCCATACTTCCTTAACTTGCTGACAAGAATACTGTGGGAGACTGTGTCAAAAGCTTTGCTAAAGTCAAGAAACAATACATCCACTGCTTTCCCTTCATCCACAGAACCAGTAATCTCATCATAAAAGGCGATTAGATTAGTCAGGCATGACCTTCCCTTGGTGAATCCATGCTGGCTGTTCCTGATCACTTTCCTCTCATGAAAGTGCTTCAGGATTGATTCTTTGAGGACCTGCTCCATGATTTTTCCAGGGACTGAGGTGAGGCTGACTGGCCTGTAGTTCCCAGGATCCTCCTTCTTCCCTTTTTTAAAGATTGGCACTACATTAGCCTTTTTCCAGTCATCCGGGACTTCCCCGGTTCGCCACGAGTTTTCAAAGATAACGGCCAATGGCTCTGCAATCACAGCCGCCAATTCCTTCAGCACTCTCGGATGCAACTCGTCTGGCCCCATGGACTTGTGCACGTCCAGCTTTTCTAAATAGTCCCTAACCACCTCTATCTCCACAGAGGGCTGGCCATCTCTTCCCCATTTTGTGATGCCCAGCGCAGCAGTCTGGGAGCTGACCTTGTTAGTGAAAACAGAGGCAAAAAAAGCATTGAGTACATTAGCTTTTTCCACATCCTCTGTCACTAGGTTGCCTCCCTCATTCAGTAAGGGGCCAACACTTTCCTTGGCTTTCTTCTTGTTGCCAACATACCTGAAAAAACCCTTCTTGTTACTCTTGACATCTCTCGCTAGCTGCAGCTCCAGGTGCAATTTGGCCCTCCTGATTTCATTCCTACATGCCCGAGCAATATTTTAAACTCTTCCCTGGTCATATGTCCAAACTTCCACTTCTTGTAAGCTTGTAGAACACATTGGAAATTTGTTCCCATGGATCCTAGATATGCTGTTCCCCTCCTGCAATCCCTCACACCCTCCGCATGCCAAGGACCTTCCAAACCAAGGCATTTGACCCTCCAGGGTTGCTTTGTTCCCTTCTCAACTATGGTCTCTGAGAGTGGACACATCTGCGCCAAGGGAGGAGAGTCTGTTTCTCAAGATCCACAGGGTCGGGGCAAAGAACGTCACATTTATCTGTGGAAACAGCTGAAAATATTTCTTGTGAAACGTTTCATCTGGTGCCAATGACTCGAGCTGAGGCAGAGAACGATCCCAGGGGAGAGATCTGAACACTGCAGAACCAGGGACCATTGATCCCCTCTTCTGTAATATCCTCTGTCAGCTCTCGGTCCCTCCCCGTGCACAGAGCTGATGGCACTGCCAGGGCTGAGATGGATCAATGGGATCACAGAGGCCAGATTCTGCTTAGAGTTAAAAATGAAGTGACTACAGTGGGCTCAGTTTACACCAGTGTACCTGAGAGCAGGATCTGAGTCAGAGTTTCCCGCGCCTGTCTTTAGGCTCTTCCCTGCCACTTTCAGGCTGCAACTAATCTCCCCATCCCAGGCTCTGGGAAGAAACCGCATGGACTTTTGTCATCTTCACTCCACCCAATGTAGATCCTTTCCCCCACCAAACACTTGCATGGTGCAGCCCTTCCCTTCCTCATTCCTTGGGTCAGTAACTGGACTAGACCAAACTCTTGCTGTCCTCAAGGTAAGCTCCCACTGGTTTCTGGGATTATGGCACAGACTGGACCCAGGAAGCTCCAATGAAAGGCTCTCTACAGGCTGAGCCAGCAGGTACAGGAGGAAGGAAGAAGAAGAAGTGCAGGCTGTAGCTCATGAAAGCTTATGCTCAAATAAATTGGTTAGTCTCTAAGGTGCCACAAGTCCTCCTTTTCTTTTTGCGAATACAGACTAACACGGCTGTTACTCTGAAACCTGTCATTATCCCAGCTGAGTGACATTAATATGAGTCTATTACCCCTTTTCAGCCACTGGAGCAGAGATGGGGTGTGACGGGTTGGGTCACAGAAACCCCTTTGGGAACTGCCACCTGATGTGCTGTGACTACCTCTGAGCCCATTTTCCCTGGCATCTTGGGACTTCAGCAGAGGACTACAGGGCATGTGGCACATGGCCAAGCCTTTCTCCTTCCATCCAGCAGAGGGCAGGGGTACAACTGCCCCCGCAAGCTGATTTCTGTATCAAAGAAAGCACTGTTTCATGCTGATTCCCTGAACCGCATAAGGTATAGGAAGCTGCTTTCTCATTAGTTTGGATCAGGGGTGACCCAGACAGAGCTGTTAAGCACTTTCCACGATGAATCATAACCCAGTGTGACACGGTGCAAACCCTCCCCCAGTAAAACAGCTCCAGTGCATCAGGAATAAGGAGGTCTCTCCACTTCTCAGACACAGTGGGAGCCCAGAAAGGCAGCACAATCCAAAGGCTCAGCAGGTGAGCCCCCGACAGGGAGCAAAGTGAGGGGATCCCCACACCTTTCTATGGTGCAAGGTCAAGTTCACAGCTCTGGAGAGGTGAAGGGGTCTCCCATCTCTGATGGCCCCACTCACCACCCTGGAGTTCAGCTGAACATTCCTCAGCCTCTCACCAGCTGGTAGATTCCCCTCACTGAGAAATGTCTTGTTAATGATGGAGTCTGGGGTAGAATAAGTAATACAAGCAACAGCCGTGAAACCTGTTGGAACAGGAGATGATACCTCGTTCTGGACATAGGGATGCTGAAGTTGAAGAAAGAGCCAGCCAGGTGTAGCTAACGGGAATTTCAGAGAGCATAGTTGCAGAGCCTATGGTTGGAGCTAGAGAGACTTGCTGAGCTGTTCTGTGGTGGTTTGTCTCCATGTAGCTGGAATTTGGGTCCCCTGGAGAGGTCGGGTGAGAGAAGTCTGTTCTTGTCTCTGTGGGGGGCAGAAGAACCACCAACATCTGGAAGCTGAAGCCAGACAAAATGAAACTGGAAATCAGACACCACAGCGAGAGCAATTAACCATTGGAACAAACTCCCAAGGGAAGCAGTGGATTCTCCACCCCATGCTGTCTTCAAATCCAGACCGACTGCCCTTCTGGAAGGCACCAGGCAATTTAGACAAACACAAGTTATTGGGCTCAATTCACGGGGCCAGTTCTATGCAGAAGGTCAGACCAGATGATCCAATGGTTCCTTCTGGCCTTAAACTCTATTAGACACCCAATGACCAGTGAGACTGTGGCAGAAATGGGCATCGAACTCAGGAGTCCTGCGTAATCACTGGAGCAGGCTACCTCCCCGGTCTGAGGCCAGAGAAGCATTCCATCTTGGAAACATTAAGCTGCAGGAAGCCGAGGCGAAGACATGACTTTTTTCAGTGAAGACAAGCAGAGAAGTTGGTCAGGGAGGAGCTTTCCCTGGTGCTGGAGGATTTGGGAGCAGTATCAGGACTTGTCTACACTGCAAGTTACTGTGCTGCAAGCGAGGTGGAGAATCTATGGCACACCAGCTTGCTGCGCAATAACATCCCTTGCGGCACTGCTGTAGCACGCTGAACTGCAGCAATGCTGACAGGGGATTTTACTGACCCGCAAGCTGGTACGCTGGAGATTCACAACCTGGCTTGCAGTGCAGCATCTTGTCATGTAGACAAACTCTCAGTTAGGTCGTATGAGCCTGAAAGTGGGAGTTGAGGGGAAATGTTATTCTGGTTCCCACCCAGGGAGATGCTCATCTCCAGCCTGGGGTTTAGCTGGCTAAGAATCTCCTCCCCTTTCCATTCGCTGGGCCCACTTCATACCACGGAGGCCCTCTGCTGAGCCATCTCCCCTCGGAGCCCCCACCTCTGTGAGACAAGCAGAAATGAAGGTGTCTGCACAGTCCCCTGGCCAACAGCTGAGAACCACTGGCACAGTCAGCAAGGTCCCCACTCGTGCTGGAGCCAGAGACGAGGCTCCTGGCCTGGGGATCCACGGGGACAGAGCAAGGATAGAACCAGGACGGGGGTTTGGTGCCTGGGAATCGCTCTGTGCTGCAGTTTGGTCCCTGGGCATCTCCATCTCCTGGATGGTACCTTGTGCGGTTGCCATGGTGACTGTATCACAGGGAATGTCCATCGTCTCCTCCTGAGCTCTCAGCCTGAGGCCCCGCTGTCTGCACTGCAGTTCCCTGTGAAACGTGAGTCTCAGTACCTGGTGGGAGGGAGGGGGGAGAGGAAGTGACAGAGCTTCCCACACTGAAACCACTTCCCCAGGAATCTGTCCATTCTCGCCCAGATCCTTACCCCTCTCCCACTCTGCCTGGGGTGTGAAGGTCTTCGGGGTTCTTCCCTGTTGGGGAAGGGGATGGTTGGGGCTCCCCCACTCTGCCTCCCCTTGGCCCATCTCCCTGTATCCCCTCCCCACATGCTGGCTGTACCTCCCTTGTGGGTTCTGCATCCCCTCTGCACTCACCCAGCTGGTGGAGTGGCGTTTGGGGTGGGGGCAGAATGGGGGGAGAAGTGCCTGGCTCAGCATAGCTGACCCTAGGGGCAGACTGCAAGTATTGCATTGAAAACCTCAGGCATTTTCTGATACACCTTAGGGCGCTGGCTGGGCTGGATTAAAATTCCTGGGGCAGGGGGCAGTGCTGTTCTGTGTCTGTATTGAATGCACTGTATAATCTTCTATCCCCCAGCAGCTGAGAGCCAGATGGCCCCTTCACCTGTAGATCCTGTCCTCCCGTTCTGAGTGTTCATCTCTGGAGACCGGAGCACAGTGGCCAGCATGGCCTGTTTCACGGCCTGCATCAGGAGCGTCACAGCCGATGCCACCTCTCCCTCGCTGGCACCGGCCCGGAGGGAGCTGCTGTTCAGGAGGGAGTCGAAAGGGCGAGTTGCTTGGGGACACTGGGGGTCAGACTGTTTTTTCCCAGCTAGGGGTGCTGCACACCAATGTACACTCACCACTACAGCGTGTCTGTGACTCGCTCTTTGGAAGGGCCTAGCACAATGGGGAGCTGATCTTGGCTGGTGCTTCTAGGCACTACCGTAATACAAACACCAAAGCTTTTAGTCTCGATGTTTCTGTAGTGTTGGCAGAAACACTGAGCAAAACACCCAACAAATGAATGATCAGTTCAAAGGTACCTGCAGAGAGAAGTTCCTGCACCTCTCTAGGACTCCTGCAAACTCAGGGCTGCGGTTAAAGATGGGCACTTGGAGCAATGGAAAGAGAGGCGCAGATATTAGAGCTTTTACATCAGATCACACTGGGGGAAAAATCCCCTTATCTTCCCAACCCCGAAGGCTGCCCTCGGTCTGCCTGCCAGTCCTGTGCTGCCGATAGTCTAGTCAGTGCCTGCTGCAAAAATCCTCTCCCTTCCTCCCCCTCTCACTCTGCCTTTCTCTCCCTCCATTTACACTCCCATCTCCCTTTCCCTGCTCCTGTTCCTTTGATCCCTCACATGAGCCTGGGCTTCTGCCTCCCTTCAGCTGATCAGAGTGTTTCACAGGGTGACGGAAGGAATTTAAGGCATACCCCCTGCAAACACAGGGGAGCTGGTGGCCTTGAGCCTGTGCCTCAGCGCTAGAGAGCACCCTGTCTGGGAGGGTGGGAGAAACTAATTCTTACCCCATCCTCCTACCATACCTGCAAGCCAGCTTCATAGATCTCTTGATGGGTTTCCATCTACCCCACAGACAGACCTGCTGGATACAGACACCTCTGCTCGCTGGGGGAGAACTCACCTTTACATGTGTTTTTTTCTGTACGCAGGTCCCGACCCTGGTGGAAGCGATGCGACCAGTTGGGCACTCACAGCAGTGACCCCCCAATGGTGTTGATGCATCAGGCTCCCGGCCCACAGATGGCTGGGGATCTGCTGCATTCATTAAAATCTGGGAAGGGAAATGAGAGACGTCCCACTGAGAAGCTGTTTTGAATCACTGACCATGGAGTTGTTATCAGCAGTGTTTTGATCCCAGACTTTCAGCATCACAGTGCAGGCCTCAACCATGCAAGTTAAAGGAATAGTTTCAATAGCTGGCAGCAGCAGCAGGTTGTTATCCTCCTGGTGGACAGACGCAAGATGGGGACATCGGCCAATTCCGCAAGATGGGCTCACTGCCTGGTTACTGTCCATCCCAGGACTTTGCTATCAGGCTGCCTAGAAATTGCCTAGTGGACTCTGGTATCTCTCCTCACCTCGAGGACACGAGTGGTGGGGATCATTGTTAAATGGTCTCACCTGTCCTATCTATGCAGAGTTTGAAAATATCCTTGTGATTTTGCCCAAATCCCGAGTGACATTTACAAGTGTCATTTCCAGGAGTGTTGATGCATCTCCCATGCAGTTCACAGAGGATGGCATTTTGTTGACACTTATCCCTTTTCTCATTGCAGATATTGACAAAACTGTCAGTGAGACCTTGGGCCCAATTCAGTGACAATGGAAAGGTGGGAGCAGAGCAGAGCTGGTCCCAAAATGGGGTTATTCCTACAGAATTTGTCAACAAAATCAAACAAAAAAGTTAACCAAGGGCAGCCAGGCAGCAGGGAGGGATGGGGGGGACCTCACCCTGGCAGGTGTTCTCACTCACATCCGTGAAATTCCCTTTCATGGGATCAGGTTTTTATCCATCTACACAGATGCAGTGGGAACTTCCAGTGATATTGTGGCACTTTGTGAAGGGTCTGCACATGAGGTGACCCCGGTCATTTCCAAGTGTAAGCGGGGGAATAGTCCCGCTATTGTGGGGAACTTTCCCGGCTTCTGCACTACCCCGGTGAAGTGGGCTAGCAAAAGGATCTGAGTCCTCGCTCCCACTTCCTTTACCCAGTGGCCTTCCTGCCCTTGAGGACTCCCCTTCCACTCTCCTGTCTGGCAGAGTCCTCGTAACCCCAACAAGGCTGGGCCCAGGATTCCTGGGGGGCTCGACCCCCAACCCTGCTGTGGTCACCTAGGACAGTGGCTAGGGTGTCCCCAATCCGGGGTACTCTCTCTGCACTGGGCACTCTTCTTCTGGGGTACTCTTCTCTGACCCACTGACCATTACATACAAGTTACGAGTTATTTAATCAACAATTAATTTTAAAAAGAATAAGGAAAAATGAGAAAGGTTAAAGGAAACACATCAACCTGCCCTGTGGCAGGGAACATCACATACAGGGTCTCTGGGATGTCAGGGCAGTTCACAGTCTGTTCCTTGTAAGTCCCATCCCAGGAAGTTCCCCACCTACAAGGCAGGCAAAGATACTGAGGCCTTCTTAGAAAACTTTGAAAGGGTGTGCCTTGGGTACAGCATCTCTACCGACCAATACATGGTAGAGCTGAGGCTGCAGCTCAGTGGACACTTAGCTGAGGTGGCGGCTGAAATGCCTAAAGAACACACGAAGAAGTATGAACTGTATGAATCCAAGGCGAGAGTCAGAATGGGGATAACACCCGAGCATTCTCGTCGGAGGTTCAGAGCCCTAAGGTGGAAACCAGACGTGTCATTTACCTGACATGCCTACCACATTGTGAAACATTGGGATGCCTGGATATCAGGAGCAAGTGTTGAATCTCCAGTAATTTTGCCCTTCCTAATGCAGTGTCAGCTATCCATGCTTCCTTAGTGGACCCCAATTTAATCAACCCAGAGATCCAAGTGACGATTCAACCCTTCAAGTCCAACTCTTTCAATTTGCCTACAGACAAGTTGCCTGTCCAGTACAAGGGCTGGTCAGGAACGTGGACTTTTGCAGTCTATGATGATTATCCCATCCCCATGCTGTTGGGGGAAGACTTGGCCAGTCATGTGAAGTGGGTGGGAATGGTCACCCGCAGCCAGGCTAAACAAGCCGTGAGGCCGAGCTCTGTTCCGGAAACTTCTATCAGGACCCGGTCAGAGGTGATGGACCCGGACGCCAGGCCAAGGTCTGCAACAGCAGTAGTGGATCCAGTCCCAGAGACCCAGATGGAACCAGTCCCAGAACTGGAACCAGCAGAACAACCAGCACCAGACCCATTGCCAGCACTGAATCCAGTACTTGCAACCTCAACACCAGAGGGCCCCACCGAACCTGAACTTGCAGCAGCCCATAACCCTACACAAGAGGCTCAGCCAGAGCCTGAACCCCAACAGAGTGTCCCAGAGGAAAGCGGTTCACAGTCAACGGAAACAGCCCCATCCCCTACATCGCTTCCAGAGGGATCAAGGATAGGTCCACAATCCAATGAGGAACTGATGTCTCCAGCATCAAGGGAACAGTTCCAGATCGAACAGGAAGCAGATGAAAGCCTCCAGAGAGCTTGGACAGCGGCACGGAGCAACCCACCACCTCTCAGCTCTTCTAATCGATCCAGGTTTGTTGTAGAAAGAGGACTTTTATACAAGGAAACTCTTTCTGGTGGACACCAGGAAGACTGGCATCCTCAGAGACAGTCGGTAGTTCCAACTAAATACCGGGCCAAGCTCTTGAGCTTAGCCCACGATCATCCTAGTGGCCATGCTGGGGTGAACAGGACCAAAGACCATTTGGGGGGGTCATTCCACTGGGAGGGAATGGGCAAGGATGATTCTACCTATGTCTATCTTGTGAAGTATGCCAAAGAGTGGGAAAACCCCAAGACCAGGTCAAAGCCCCTCTCCAGACACTCCCCATCATTGAAGTTCCATTTCAGTGAGTAGCTGTGGATATTCTGGGTCCTTTTCTGAAAAAGACACCCAGAGGAAAGCAGTACATACTGACTTTCATGGATTTTGCCACCCAATGGCCGGAAGCAGTAGCTCTAAGCAACACCAGGGCTAAAAGTGTGTGCCAGGAACTAGCAGACATTTTTGCCAGGGTAGGTTGGCCCTCTGACATCCTCACAGATGCGGGGACTAATTTCCTGGCAGGAACTATGGAAAACCTTTGGGAAGCTCATGGGGTAAATCACTTGGTTGCCACTCCTTACCACCATCAAACAAATGGCATGGTGGAGAAGTTTAATGGAACTTTGGGGGCCATGATATGTAAATTCGTAAATGAGCACTCCAATGATTGGGACCTAGTGTTGCAGCAGTTGCTCTTTGCCTACAGAGCTGTACCACATCCCAGTTTAGGGTTTTCACCATTTGAACTTGTATTTGGCCGTGAGGTTAAGGGGCCATTACAGTTGGTGAAGCAGCAATGGGAGGGATTTACACCTTCTCCAGGAACTAACATTCTGGACTTTGTAACCAACCTACAAAACACCCTCTGAACCTCTTTAGCCCTTGCTAAAGAAAACTTACAGGATGCTCAAAAAGAGCAAAAAGTCTGGTATGATAAACATGCCAGAGAGCGTTCCTTCAAAGTAGGGGACCAGGTCATGGTCTTAAAGGCGCTCCAGGCCCATAAAATGGAAGCATCGTGGGAAGGGCCATTCACGGTCCAGGGGCGCCTGGGAGCTGTTAATTATCTCATAGCATTCCCCACCTCCAACCAAAAGCCTAAGGTGTACCATATTAATTTTCTAAAGCCCTTTTATTCCAGAGAATTAAAGGTTTGTCAGTTTACAGCCCAGGGAGGAGATGACGCTGAGTGGCCAGAAGGTGTCTACTACGAAGGGAAAAGTGCTGGTGGTGTGGAAGAGGTTAACCTCTCCATGACCCTTCGGCGTGTGCAGCGACAGCAGATCAAGGAGCTGTGCACTAGCTATGCACCGATGTTCTCAGCCACCCCAGGACTGACTGAACGGGCATACCACTCCATTGACACAGGTAATGCTCACCCAATTAAAGTCCAACCTTCCTGGGTGTTTCCTCAAGCTAAAACTGCTATAGACCGGGAGATCTAGGATATGTTACAAATGGGTGTAATCCGTCCCTCTGGAAGTGCATGGGCATCTTCAGTGATTCTAGTTCCCAAACCAGATGGGGAGATAAATTTTTGCGTGGACTACCGTAAGCTAAATGCTGTAACTCGCCCAGACAACTATCCAATGCCTCGCACAGATGAACTATTAGAGAAACTGGGACAGGCCCAGTTCATCTCTACCTTGGATTTAACCAAGGGGTACTGGCAGGTACCGCTAGATGAATCCGCCAAGGAAAGGTCAGCCTTCACCACACATGTCAGGCTCTATGAATTTAATGTGCTCCCTTTTGGGCTGCGAAATGCACCCGCCACCTTCCAAAGACTTGTAGATGGTCTCCTAGTGGGATTAGGAGAATATGCAGTCGCCTAACTTGACGATGTGGCCATATTTTCGGACTCCTGGGCAGAACACCTGGAACATCTACAAAAAGTCTTTGAGCGCATAAGGGAGGCAGGACTAACTGTTAAGGCTAAGAAGTGTCAAATTGGCCTAAACAGAGTGACTTACCTTGGACACCAGGTGGATCAAGGAACTATCAGCCCCCTACAGGCCAAAGTGGATGCTATCCAAAAGTGGCCTGTCCCAAAGTCAAAGAAACAGGTTCAATCCTTCTTAGGCTTGGCCGGTTATTACAGACGATTTGTACCGCAATACAGCCAAATCGCCGCCCCACTGACAGACCTAACCAAAAAGAAACAGCCAAATGCCGTTCAGTGGACCGAAGAGTGTCAGAAGGCCTTTAACCAGCTTAAAGCAACACTTATGTCTGACCCTGTACTAAGGGCCCCAGACTTTGACAAACCGTTCCTGGTAACCACAGATGTGTCCGAGCGTGGTGTGGGAGCAGTTTTAATGCAAAAAGGACTGGATCAAGAATTCCACCCTGTAGTGTTTCTCAGCAAAAAACTGTCTGAGAGGGAAAGCAACTGGTCAGTCAGTGAAAAAGAATGTTACGCCATTGTCTACGCTCTGGAAAAGCTACGCCCATATGTTTGGGGACGGCGTTTCCACCTGCAAACCGACCATGCTGCGCTACAGTGGCTTCATACCGCCATGGGAAATAACAAAAAACTTCTTCGGTGGAGTTTAGCTCTCCAAGATTTTGATTTCAACATCCAACACATCTCAGGAGCTTCTAATAAGGTGGCTGATGCACTCTCCTGTGAAAGTTTCCCAGAATCAACTGGTTAAAATCATCCTTGAGATGTGGAAAATATTGTTAGACTTTATGTACTTGGTAGTATATTTAGAGGTGCATGTGTCTTATTAACTCTGTTTTTTCCTAGAGCTCCAGGAAGAAATCCCAGCCAACGTTTCACCCTAGCTGAGATTTGGGGGGGGTGTCATAAATATAAAGGGAAGGGTAAATCCCTTTAAAATCCCTCCTGGCCAGAGGAAAAATTCCTCTCACCTGTAAAGGGTTAAGAAGCTAAAGGTAACCTCGCTGGCACCTGACCAAAATGACCAATGAGGAGACAAGATACTTTCAAAAGCTGGGAGGAGGGAGAAAAACAAACGGTCTGTGTCTGTCTTTGTGATGCTTCTGCCGGGGACAGAACAGGAATGGAGTCTTAGAATTTAGTAAGTAATCTAGCTAGGTATGTGTTAGATTATGATTTCTTTTAATGGCTGAGAAAATAGCTGTGCTGAATAGAATGTCTGTGTGTCTTTTTTGTAACTTAAGGTTTTGCCTAGAGGGATTCTCTATGTTTTGAATCTAATTACCCTGTAAGGTATCTACCATCCTGATTTTACAGAGATGATTCCTTTTTACTTCTATTAAAAGTCTTCTTGTAAGAAAACTGAATGCTTTTTCATTGTTCTAAGATCACAGGGTTTGGGTCTGCGGTCACCGATGCAAATTGGTGAGGATTTTTACCAAACCTTCCCCAGGAAGAGGGGTTCAAGGGTTGGGAGGATTTGTGGGGGAAAGACGTGTCCAAACTCCGTTTTTTCAGGAACCCAGATAAAGTTTGGTGGTGGCAGTGGAAGTCCAGGGGCAAAGGATAAAATAGTTTGTACCTTGGGGAAGTTTTAACCTAAGCTGGTAAAAGTAAGCTGAGGAGGTTTTCATGCAGGTCCCCACATCTGTACCCTAGAGTTCAGAGTGGGGAAGGAACCTTGACAGCTGGAGACAGTGAAACCAGCTGGGAACCCAGGGGAGGTGGAGCCTGTGCAGAGGGTTTGCACAGGAGGCAGGATGCCTGGGGGGACATGGCTTTGGGATTCAGGATCCTGGGCTCCCGGGCAGGTGTCAGCCTCTTTCTGCTACTGCAGTTGGAGGGAGGGGGATTGCAGGATGTGATGGGATGAAATCCATGTTGATGAGTGACCCCGGTCGGAGCAGAGATCTCTCCAGTCTATCATGAGCCAACCCCTCAGGTCAGGAGTTTATGTGGGGCTGGAGAAAAGGGATGGGGACCTGAGGGGCTCTTCCTTTGCTCCATCACCTGGGATGGTGTCTGCTATCATCAGGTGCTAATAGACACAACATCACATTGGGCCCCATTCTTCTCTCACTGTTGATCTCAGCCAAGTCAGTGGAAAGCAGAAGTGTCAAGGCCTCACTCTCCCGAAAGCTCCTGAATCAAAAGGGTTGTGAAGTGATGCAAGAATAGTCACATCTGTTTTTTGCTATACTTGCCCAAGGCTAGCCCTACCCTGAGAGGGGCCAATCACCTCCAGAAGGCACTGATGAGCAACCTCAATTCCTTCTGAGTGAAGGGAACTCCGCGTTTCCCAGGGGACACTCAGAACCTCACAAACTCTCTAGCAAACACATGGAACTTGGAGTTTGGAGGAGGCTCATAGACTTTAAGGTCAGAAGGGACCATTATGGTCATCTACTCTGATGACCTGCACAACGCAGGCCACAGAATCTCACCCACTCACTCCTGTAACAAATCCCTGACCTACATTTGAGCTATTGAAGTCCTCAAATCGTGGTTTAAAGACTTCAAGGTGCAGAGAATCCTCCAGCAAGTGACCTGTACCCCACACTGCAGAGGAACGCGAAAACCCCCCAGGGCCTCTGCTATTCTGCCCTGGAGGAAAATTCCTTCCCGACCCCAAATATGGCTAAACCCTGAGCATGTGGGCAAGACTCAGCAACCAGACACCCAGGAACGAATTCTCTGTAGTAACTCGGATCCCACCCTATCCAGTGTCCCATCACAGGCCATTGGGCATATTTACTGCTAATGGTCAAAGATCAATGAATCAACAAATTAGGCTACCCCATCATACCATCCCCTTCATAAATTTATCAAGCTTAGTCTTGAAGCCAGATATGTCTTTTGCCTCCACTGCTCCCCTTGGAAGGCTATTCCAGAACTTCACTCTTCTAATGGTTAGAAACCTTCATCTAATTTCAAGTCTAAAATTCCTGATGGCCAGTTTATACCCATTTATTCTTGTGTCCACATTGGTACGGAGCTTAAATAATTCCTCTCCCTCCCTGATATTTATCCCGCTGATAGATTTATAGAGAGCAATCATATCTCCCCTCAACCTTCTTTTGGTCAGGCTAAACAAGCCAAGCTCTTTATGTCTCCTTTCATAAGACAGGTTTTCCATTCCTCGGATCATCTTAGTAGCCCTTCTCTGTACCTGTTCCAGTTTGAATTCATCCTTCTTAAACATGGGAGACCAGAACGGCACACAATATTCCAGATGAGGCCTCACCAGTGCCTTGTATAACGGTACTAACACCTCCTGATCTCTTCTGGAAATACCTCAACTGATACATCCGAGGACCGCATTAGCTTTTTCCATGGCCACATCACATTGGAGGCTCATAGTAATCCTGTGGTCAACAAATACTCCGAGGTCCTTCTCCTCCTCTGTTACTTCCAAGTGATGCTTCCCCAGTTTAGAACAAAAATTCTTGTCATTAATCTCTAAATGCATGACTTTGCACTTTTCACTATTAAATTTCATCCTATTGCTATTAGTCCGGTTTACAAGGTCATCCAGATCAAATGCCTGACTGAAATTGAGGTGAATTAGATCCACTGCGTTTCCTTTGTCTAACAAATCTGTTACCTTCTCAAAGGAGGAGATCAGGTTGGTTTGGCACGATCTACCTTTTGTAAAACCATGTTGTATTTTGTCCTAATTACCATTGACCTCAATGTCCTTAACTACTTTCTCCTTCCAGGCACCTGGAAGTCAGTCTGTGTGCACATGGCTGGAATTCAAGCTGTGGTGGTCACACATCTGAAATAGCTGTCTTGATAAAAAAGCAGTTTACTTTTACAAGCATGGAATCCTCTCCTGTTATTACCCAACATGCAGTACATGAAAACTGGTGGCTGGGGTCTGCCTAGTGAGACCCGCAGCTCAGAAGAGTGTGTTTAACAGAAAAAACAAAGCAGCACCTAGAAACGGAGCAAACAGCCACTAAACCAATTCCTGCTCCAGGGCTGGCTACTTCACAAGGAGTAAGTACCACAGGCGCTCACTCCCAACCAACAGGTGAGGGACTGAGCAGTGATCCCAGGAGTGAGTAGGAGCAGGGAGGCGATTTCACCTTTGCATATGGCATTGAGGAGGCACAAACTGGAATACTGCCTCCCATTCTGAGGTCCACATTTGGAAAAGGATGTTGAACAATTGGAAAGGGTGCAGAAAAGAGCTACAAAAATGATTGAAGAGCTGAAGAAATGCCTGACAGTGAGAGCTCAATCTGTTTAGCAAATCAAAATGAAGATCAAGAGGGGAATTTGCCAGCTCCTGAGTCTTCAAATCCAGACTGGCTGCCTTTCTGGAAGATGCTTTACTCAAGCACCCCTTACTGGGCTCAATAGAGGGTAACTGGATGAAATTCTATTGTCTGTGTTACACAGGAGAGGAGACTTGATGATCTAATGATCCTTTTTGGCCCTAAAATCTGTGACTCTGTGAACAAGTTCTCTTGGCACAGACACACCAGAGAATCTAGCCTGGGGAATCTAAGGATGTTTCACTGTCAGGACAGCATCTCAGTTGGTGGAACATTCATATTGGAGGGACCAGAAGTAATTGCAAATTACATCAATTTAGATCCTTCTGGACTCTCCTAATCCACCCCTGAATTCATCCCACTGACTTCATTCCACTCACTGGACAGAGTCCCGTCACCTCGGCTTCCCATGGGGACTCAGAGGCTATCAGGAAAGGACGAGCGCCGAGGCTTCTGAGCTTTGCAGATCCCTTATCTCAGAAAAACAACACAGGAAGCCAACCTGATGTACATCTTGTTACATGCCATCATATCAGCTAAAGTATTGCAGACAGGACAGAGCTATCTTCCCACCCTGCCTTGCTCACACTTCCTGCTGCCCCACCACACTGCCCAGCCTGGGCCCCTCATAATCATTTGCTTCCCCAAGTAACTTATTCCTCATGGGTGAAATTTACCACAGTGCAGAGGGCTCAGCACCATTTGAGTCCTGGCCTCAACAGAACGTACGTAATGCCCAGACTGAACATAGCTTACCATCAGAATGGACTGAGATTTCAGTGTCATGGGGTCTTTAACTATTCATCCTAAGGCAGTACAAATATAATGCTTAGGTCATTTATATACACTCTCCTAATCCCAGGAATACACTTACTGGAACGTAACATATGTTAATAAAAACCCAGACCTTCATCCAGATGGCAGTGTGGCTCCTTATCAGTGAGAAGGTTATCTCAGCTATGGTTATAGCTCACATCTGCAACTGTCTCCTTCAAGAAACAGATTGTCAATGCGCCAGATCCTCAACTGGTGTCAATCAGCGTTGCTCCATTGGAGTCAATGGGGCCAGATCCCCAGCTGGTTAAATGGGCAAAGCTCCTTTGGAGTCAACACACCTGTTAGAGGGCTTATTCCTTCACCCACTTACTTCCCTGGTCCTTCTCGCATGAACAGAGAGCAACAATACCCGAAGTCCAAAGGTGCAAACAATTCAATGTTTATTGGGGTGAACTTCCAGCAAGCATGATTCCAGTTTCCTTCCTTAGTATCCTCCTTCCCAGCTCTGACACCACAGAGCCTTACACCTGTGTCCCTGTTCCCATTCCTGCCCTTAGCCAAACATGATTCCAGTTTCCCCACTCCCATTCCCTGTTCCCATCTCCCCCTTTAGCAAAACATGATTCCAATTTCCTTACCCCCATTCCCTGCTCCCATCTCCCCCCCCACACCCACCCATACACTTCCTGATGGACTGCAGACTATATAGTAAAGCTTGACTTCTGCTTTGCTATACCTTAACCAATCATGTTCCTGAAATTTAACTAACCAATCCTAACATATTGTAACATGATTATGTAACCAATTATATCCCACCACCTTAATTAGTTTACACCCAGCAAAATATTAATTATACAGCAGACAGGAACAATCACAGAACCAGACAGAGATTATACAGACAAACAATAGCAAAGTGGGAACTATAATGACAAAACAATACAGAAGTGAGGATTTCACATCTCAGCTAGTGATAAGTGAGTTCTTGCCAGACAGCATGCTATCAAACTAAGTTTCCTTTTACATCTTCAAGGCACTTCCCTTTCTCTGGGGGCAGTAGGCATGATCACGACAGGATTGTGTTCCTAACAGCCCAATAGCACCTTATTTCAATGTGACTAGTTTGGAATGTGGGGAGGTGACTGGTCGCTTCCCAGCTTATGGCTGCCTCTGCTGCTTAGCCAAAGGCCTAGCCTAAGAAGAGGGCCTCAGACTGTCACAGTAAGAGAAGGCCCTTACACCAGCAGACAGTGATTTTAATTTTTATATCTCTATAACTAGCCAAGTGATAAGAATACACCTAAATTCTTAGAGTATAGGCCTTTACAGACAGACCTGAATATCTATATCCTAATACTCCACCCTTTTTTTTTTTTTTTTTTTTCCCTTTTGGGATCCTCCTGCCCAGGTATCCCTGGAAAAGCATAGGACATATGGCGACACATTTCCTGATAGGGCCAGGCATCAAGGTGGAAGGTGTCGATATTCCATTTGTCCCACTGCCCCTTGTGCAGTATAGTGCCCTGCACCTTCTCTCGTACGGGCATACCACACCTATTCCAATTAGTGTTCCAGACTTCCCATTAGAGTGGGCCCAAGAAGGCTGGGTCCGGGTTGTCTAGTACACTGTAGGGTTTGGAGGACTTATTACATTACTTATAGGTTATCTCCATATGCAACGTAATACAAGTACAGTTAACAATACAAAATCCACAGCAACACTGAGTCCTGACCAGTGCAGTATGGTCCAACATCTGAGAAACCACCAAAACACTGCCTCTCCTCCTTCAACGAGGTCACGATCTTATGTGTCCTGTTGCTGGTAGTTGCAACAAGCTGCCCCTGCAGATTTTGCTTGCTTTTGTCCATATCATAAGTCCATTGAATGTTCACAGAGAAATGGGATATTGTCAAAACCAGCTTGACCACTTGGTATGGAATCAGGCAGTAGGCCCTGACTTATTCACAGCAATAAGATTGACAGATCCATTTGTGCACCAAAGTCCAGATAGCAGCATGTAGATGTGTGTAGTTTGGTTATGGGCTGGTGTAATTGTGCCCCCAGTAATATGTACATTCCCAGCAAAACACCTTATACACAGTACACCCAATTGTCCACCCCTTGCATAGGCCATTGATCCCGCTCCTCTATAGTCATAGGAGAGGGGCACATCCAAACATCTTCTGTTGATTAACACTATTTGACACACCCCTTCATTGATTCCCAGTGAGCTCCTCCCCTTCTCATTAGTTCCATAGGGCTTGTGGGGGCCACCTTAGTTGCCATTCCATTTCCAGGTACCACGGTAGCTATTACACAGATGCTGGCCTCCTAGTGGAGCATTTTGCATTCCCATACACATCTCCCCCCAGGGTCAGCCTTTTGAAGCCATCCCCCACCCACGTCATGCGGTTTTCTGTTCATTAAAACACAGCAATGCTAGCAACAAGACAAACACCACAGACAAACACCACAAAACACAGATCCATGGTATTCTGAGTTATTCTTCTGCTGGTGCCAGCTTGCTTGTAGAGTGTCTGAAAAACAAAAGAAACAATTTCCACCCCCCTGGTGGGGACAGACTATTGCTTACTAATAATACCACTTTCTTTTAGAAATTTCCTTGCTAATTGCAGGAAAAACAGAAGAATTACCTCCAGGCTGTACTTATTTTGTTCTATAGTCAGGCTGTTCTATAGTCAAGCTAGTGAATTACCCCACTCACTGGTCATTTATGAAATTAATGAGGTGGTGTACCTCAGTTTCCCCTCTTATACAACAGACCAAGTTTGCAATAGTTTCTCTGCTGTACCAAGCTTTAAGTTTATTCTCAGGTAATAGCTGAGACACAGCTTCACATTCTAGCACTGTACACACACACACACACCCCTTAAGGTTAACCTGTCCCTTATTTTCAGGCTTGACTTGTTTTTTCACCTCCCTTTCCTGGAGGAAATGTGTTGCCATAGTCTTCTAGTAGCTTGTTTGCTGACCAGATGTATTCGTTATTTGCAGTTCCTTTGTGCCCATCAGCTAGGTAATTTGCATACACACAGAGGCTTACTGGCTTGCTTTGGATCCAAAGCTGTTAGCAGTTTAGAGAGTGTCTTAAAAGGGAAACATTCCACTTCCACTAGAGTTCTGATTAATTTCCACTTTCATCTCCTGCTCCAAAACACAGAGATCTGAAAAAGAAAGCACAACCTATTGTGGCTCCTTTTGGAGCCCTATTAGGATTTTAATGAAGTACCATGTTTTATTTGCATTTCTTTTACCCCTTCTCCAATATACTCTGCACACATCCTGGGAAAATGCAAATTCCTTCCATATAGTTTAACCTCTATAACATTATATTAGCCATATTAATTTTACACAAGGTTTAACTGCCTCCCCCATGCCCAGAGTTTTCATGCACACCCACCAAAGCAACAATCTGATCCCCCAGAGACACCCCAAGGCTGAGAGTTCCCATCATTCCTCCCCTTTTCCTTTTCTTTTTCCCATGCACACACACACAATTCTCTTTTGCCTAACATCCTTTGCACTGTGATTACTCTTTTACACAACTGTACCCCGATTACATTGCCATCTTGTACAACTAGACACAACCAGGGGCAGCCAAGTTAAGTTCCAATAGAAACCCCTTCCGTCCTTTAGTGATTTTGATTACATTACCCCAAAGTCAAATCATTTGGATCAGATTCTCTCTCCACCTGCTGCCTGCAGCAGTCCCCTATAGACCATTTCTGTGGGAAAAGGGCCCATTTTCCCTCAGAATAGCTGTAAAGGCTTCTGGGAACAGAAGCGTAGTGGTGATAGTAGCCACTCTACCTGACCCCCTTGGATAATTTAATTACCAAGCTTACATCCAATGTGACTCCACAGAGTTGCACATACAGTTACATTTATATAACTGGGTTTTATCGTTAAACAAAAACTTCCTTCTTGACATCTCACATAAGTATCCAAAGTACCCTCCATTAAAACGTCAGAAAAACAAGAGTGTGGAAAGGCAGGTTGCACTTTGAAACTTTCTTCTTTTTTTTTTTTCTTTTTTTTTATTCCCCTTCTTTCTCTCCACTCCCCCAGGACCAAGTCCCAGCTCCAGTCTCTAAAGGTAGTCTGTTAACTCTCTGTTGTGCCAAATCATCTTTCACTACCCCTAACTAATTTACAACCCTTCAGCAGCCCTTGCTGAAGCAGCACCAAACTTGAAAGATTACTGGCAGCTTCCCATAATGCTGCCCTTACTTCAAACCTCTCACAAGCGGACTGAAGTGCCTCCTTTCCCTGGAAGGCATTCAGTCCCCATGGGCAGGGACCTTCTTCTACTACCCATATACCAAGGAGGGTGGGCTCCTCAGCCACCCCCCATCCCTCTGGGTCCCCTAACACTTCCTCCATTTCCTTTTTAATCTCATTCCAGGTTGACCCCTGCACCTGGTATTGGCCCTGGTTCTTCCTTATCCATTTATCCAAAAAAAATCCTTTACCCTGGCTTGCCAGAACCCACAACTACCATCACGAGAGTTGGCGATACCCCCTCCAAGCAGCTGTGCGGACTCTTTGGGAAGGGGGACTTACAGGCTGCTACTCACCTATCCAATGCGATGCATCCGAGTCACCGGCACCAAGATGTTAGGGGGCTTATTCCTTCACTCACTTACTTCCCTGGTCCTTCTCGCATGAACAGAGAGCAACAATACCCGAAATCCAAAGGTGCAAACAATTCGATGTTTATTGGGGTGAACTTCCAGCAAGCATGATTCCAGTTTCCTTCCTTAGTATCCTCCTTCCCAGCTCTGACACCACAGAGCCTTACACCTGTGTCCCTGTTCCCATTCCTGCCCTTAGCAAACAGGATTCCAGTTTCCCCAGCCCCATTCCCTGTTCCCATCTCCCCCTTTAGCAAAACATGATTCCAATTTCCTTACCCCCATTCCCTGCTCCCATCTCCCACACCCACCCACACACTTCCTGACTGACTGCAGACTATATAGTAAAACTTGACTTCTGCTTTGCTATACCTTAACCAATCATGTTCCTGAAATTTAACTAACCAATCCTAACATATTGTAACATGATTATGTAACCAATTATATCCCACCACCTTAATTAGTTTACACCCAGCAAAATATTAATTATACAGCAGACAGGAACAATCACAGAACCAGACAGAGATTATACAGACAAACAACAGCAAAGCGGGAACTATAATGACAAGACAATACAGAAGTGAGGATTTCACATCCCAGCTATTGATAAGTGAGTTCTTGCCAGACAGGATGCTATCAAACTAAGTTTCCTTTTACATCTTCTAGGCACTTCCCTTTCTCTGGGGGCAGTAGGCATGATCACGACAGGATTGTGTTCCTAACAGCCCAATAGCACCTTATTTCAATGTGACTAGTTTGGAATGTGAGGTGGTGACCGGTCGTTTCCCAGCTTATGGCTGCCTCTGCTGCTTAGCCAAAGGCCTAGCCTAAGAAGAGGGCCTCAGACTGTCACAGTAAGAGAAGGCTCTTACACCAGCAGACAGTGATTTTGATTCTTTTATATCTCTATAACTAGCCAAGTGATAAGAATACACCTAAATTCTTAGAGTATAGGCCTTTACAGACAGACCTGAATATCTATATCCAAACAATACCCATTCACACCCTCTGAGGATCTGGCCCTGTGTCAAGGTTCCTCCCCCACTCTGAACTCTAGGGTACAGATGTGGGGACCTGCATGAAAAACCTCCTAAGCTTATCTTTACCAGCTTAGGTCAAAACTTCCCCAAGGTACAAAATATTCCACCCGTTGTCCTTGGACTGGCCGCTACCACCACCAAACTAATACTGGTTACTGGGGAAGAGCTGTTTGGACGCGTCCTTCCCCCCAAAATACTTCCCAAAACCTTGCACCCCACTTCCTGGACAAGGTTTGGTAAAAAGCCTCACCAATTTGCCTAGGTGACTACAGACCCAGACCCTTGGATCTTAAGAACAATGAACAATCCTCCCAACACTTGCACCCCCCCTTTCCTGGGAAATGTTGGATAAAAAGCCTCACCAATTTGCATAGGTGACCACAGACCCAAACCCTTGGATCTGAGAACAATGAAAAAGCATTCAGTGTTTTACAAGAAGACTTTTAATAAAAAATAGAAGTAAATAGAAATAAAGAAATCCCCCCTGTAAAATCAGGATGGTAGATATCTTACAGGGTAATTAGATTCAAAAACATAGAGAACCCCTCTAGGCAAAACCTTAAGTTACAAAAAAGATACACAGACAGAAATAGTTATTCTATTCAGCACAATTCTTTTCTCAGCCATTTAAAGAAATCATAATCTAACACATACCTAGCTAGATTACTTACTAAAAGTTCTAAGGCTCCATTCCTGGTCTATCCCTGGCAAAGACCCAGCATACAGACAGACACAGACCCTTTGTTTCTCTCCCTCCTCCCAGCTTTTGAAAGTATCTTGTCTCCTCATTGGTCATTTTGGTCAGGTGCCAGCGAGGTTACCTTTAGCTTCTTAACCCTTTACAGGTGAGAGGAGCTTTCCCCTGGCCAGGAGGGGTTTCAAAGGGGTTTACCCTTCCCTTTATATTTATGACAAGACCATGTTCCTGTCGTCTAATAAACCTCTGTTTTACTGGTGGCTGAGAGTCACGTCTGATTGCGGAGTTGACCCTCTGGCTTCCCGAGGAGTCCCGCCTGGGCGGAGTCGCTGTGGGAAGCACACAGAGGGGCAGAGGATGCTGAATACTCCGAGGTCAGACCCAGGAAGGTGGAAGTTGTGTGGGCTGTGTACCCTGAAGACAGTCTGCTCCCAGAAAGGAGACTTCCCCAGAGTCCTGACTGGTTTCGTAGGAAGCAGTTCCAGAGCATTGCCCGGGGACTCTGTGACAGGCACCTAGCACACTTCAGGGGTTGGGGAAGATAATAAATAATAAAGGGCCCATCCCCTTAGTGGGATCAGCTGCTGACTTCCGTGAGGTGAACTTGGCTCATAGACTCTGTTTCCAGAGTCCAGAGATAAGGGGAGTAAAGAGGAAGTTGCTGTGAGCGAGTTTGTGTCAGTTCTGCTTTTGGTTTTGTTTCGGGTTAATCTGGAAGGTGCCAGGGTCAGAATCCCAGAGCTTGTCTTCTGAGCAGCCATGGAACACCGAGCTTTCGCGTTTCCTCCAAGTAAGTAGAACCGAGTTAGTGATGACAGAGCCGTGGTGTATGGGAGAGTGTGGCAGGCAAGCCGCTATCCTCTGAATAGCTGGAGGCTTGCAGGGCAGCAAACCAAATGCACTGAGCGGGAGAACAAAGGGGAAAGGTGACAGGTGGCTGGATTTAGAGCTGAGCTCTCAGAGACACAGGAAACACACCTGGAACTAAAGGAACAGAGACGGCGAGAGAGTGCCAAGATGGTTTGTTCCTACAGCAGCCTGCTTCATGGGAGCCCTGGCATTGGTCAGCATGGACCATGTCTTAATCTGTGCCTCTCTATGCTACAGTAAGGACTGTCGGATTCTGCAGGCCAGGTGGCTAATACATTCTTAGCTTGTTTTGAAAAGGCTGCCTGGCATTACTGAAAATACTCACAGAGAGCATTGTTCCCTGAAGGAGTAAAGAACAAACCTCCCACTGGAGTCTGGCTCTGCTGGACTTACTACTGGGAGCCATGGAAAATGATGGGGATTGCTGGCACCCAAAGGCCTAGTTTTGGAGGCCACGGGTCTGCCCCTGTGGAACTGTGTGGGTCCTTGGGGCCCAGCACACTACAGGGATCTCTCCAAAGGGACTGGTTACAGGCTGTGGCATAGACCAGACCCTGTGACTCCATGACACCCTGCCCCAGGCCATTGAGAAGCTACTCAGACTCCAGCTTCCCAGCTGCCTCCTACAGGGCATCAGAGGATGAGACTAGAATGGAAAAATCCAGTGTCTACCTTCCATTCTCCCCACATCAATGAGGTCCAATGCCCTGATCCTATTTCTGATCTGCTAAGTCCCAGGATAAATTCAGGATAACGCCAATAAAAGTAAATCAATGGAGTCATTCCAAGTTGATACCAGTGTAACTGAGTTTAGGGTCAGACTCATACAAAGGTGCTTAGACTCCTCTATTTAGTAATGTCTCCCTGTGTTGTTTATTGCCATATCTTAGATTTTAAACAAACTTTGTTCATCTTCTCTCAAGTGTTTTTCCTCCTTGGACTGTTCTGGTTTCTACCACCAGCAAGCGCCCAGACGACAAACAGAATTGGTAAATTCTCAGGTTAGTGAAACATAATGCCTTGTGTAACCTTTCTGTGCCCATAATAAGTGAATCCCATGGAGAGTGTCTGTCATGAAGCTGGTATTGGCTTGGCAGCTCTCAGCAGCATTCTCTGGACTCTAATGTGGGGGTTCACTGCATCTGGGTCATTAGGCGCAGCAGAATGCCCAGAGGGGTGGGTCCACCTCAGGTTCTAAACAGGCCCTGAAGGGAAAACCCAGAATTTTGAGAACAGGGAAGATTGGGTGTCAGGGATAATTCCTCCTTCTCTGTGCTCGTTTATTCATTCACTCCCTCTTTCTCCCTCTGTCACTCCTTAGGGTATTCTAGTTTTAGTCTGCTCACACTCTGTCCCATGGTGGACAAGAACCTCTTTCTGCTTCCATGTCCCACTGAGAGGTCTTTTAATAGTGTCACTAGGCCACACTGAAAAGCCAGAGGTGGGCCCAGAAAGCGGTAGCTGGTGACTTCCTATACTGGACTGCAGTCCCTGGAAGTCTGTCAGAAAGGAGCGAGGGAGAATGAAGTAGCAGTAACTCTGGATCTGTCGTTTTGGCAGCTTCCTCTTTAAGGAGCTGTGAGTATTACAGAATTGCAAATGAAAATTGAGATCCTGATCAATTTCATGTAGAAACTAGAAGCGCGGGGAAATTCTTATTGCCAAGAAGGCCAGTGGCACATTGGGCTGTATTAGTGGGAGCATTGCCAGCAGATTGAGCGAAGTGATTATTCCCCTCTATTCAGCACTGGTGAGGCCACACATAGAATCATAGAATATCAGGGTTGGAAGGGACCTCAGGAGGTCATCTAGTCCAACGTCCTGCTCAGAGCAGGACCTAATCCCCAACTAACTCATCCCAGCCAGGGCTTTGTCAAGCCTGACCTTAAAAATCTCTTAGAAATGAGATTCCACCACCTCCCTACGTAACGCATTCCAGTGCTTCACCACTCTCCTAGTGAAACAGTGTTTCCTAATATCCAACCTACACCTCCCCCACTGCAACCTGAGACCATTACTCCTCATTCTGTCATCTGGTACCACTGAGAACAGTCTAGATCCATCCTCTTTGGAACCCCCTTTCAGGTAGTTGAAAGGAAATCCCCCCTCATTCTTCTCTTCTGCGGACTAAATAATCTCATACTGCCTCATACTGAGAAAGAGGGGCGATCAGCAGGTTACCTCAAGTGCCTATATACAAATGCACGAAGGCTGGGAATCAAGCAGGGAGAACTGGAAGTCCTGGCACAGTCAAGGAATTATGATGTGATTGGAATAACAGAGACTTGGTGGGATAACTCACATGACTGGAGTACTGTCATGGATGGATATAAGCTGTTCAGGAAGGACAGGAAGGGCAGAAAAGGTGCAGGAGTTGCACTGTATGTAAGACAGCAGTATGACTGCTCAGAGCTCAAGTATGAAACTGCAGAAAAACCTGAGAGTCTCTGGATTAAGTTTAGAAGTGTGAGCAACAAGGGTGATGTCGTGGTGGGAGTCTGCTATAGACCACCGGACCAGGGGGATGAGGTGGACGGCTTTCTTCCGGCAACTCGCAGAAGTTACTAGTTCGCAGGCCCTGGTTCTCATGGGAGACTTCAATCACCCTGATATCTGCTGGGAGAGCAATACAGTGGTGCACAGGCAATCCAGGAAGTTTTTGAAAAATGTAGGGGACAATTTCCTGGTGCAAGTGCTGGAGGAACCAACTAGGGGCAGAGCTCTTCTTGACCTGCTGCTCACAAACCGGGAAGAATTAGTAGGAGAAGCAAAAGTGGATGGGAACCTGGGAGGCAGTGACCATGAAATGGTCGACTTCAGGATCCTAACACAAGGAAGAAAGGAGAGCAGCAGAATACAGACCCTGGACTTCAGAAAAGCAGATTTTGACTCCCTCAGGGAACTGATGGGCAAGATCCCCTGGGAGAATAACATGAGGGGGAAAGGAGTCCAGGAGAGCTGGCTGTATTTTAAAGAATCCTTATTGTGGTTACAGGGACAAACCATCCCGATGTGTAGAAAGAATAGTAAATATGGCAGGCGACCAGCTTGGCTTAACAGTGAAATCCTTGCTGCTCTTAAATACAAAAAAAGAAGCTTACAAGAAGTGGAAGATTGGAAAAATGACCAGGGAGGAGTATAAAAACATTGCTCAGACTTGCAGGAGTGAAATCAGGAAGGCCAAATCACACCTGGAGTTGCAGCTAGCAAGAGATGTTAAGAGAAACAAGAAGTGTTTCTTCAGGTATGTTAGCAACAAGAAGAAAGTCAAGGAAAGTGTGGGCCCCTTACTGAATGAGGGAGGCAACCTAGTGACAGAGGATGTGGAGAAAGCTAATGTACTCAATGCTTTTTTTGCCTCTGTCTTCACGAACAAGGTCAGCTTCCAGACTACTGCACTGGGCAGCACAGCATGGGGAGAAGGTGACCAGCGCTCTGTGAAGAAAGAAGTGGTTCGGGACTATTTAGAAAAGCTGGATGTGCACAAGTCTATGGGGCCGGATGCGTTGCATCTGAGAGTGTTAAAGGAGTTGGCAGATGTGATTGCAGAGCCATTGGCCATTATCTTTGAAAACTCATGGCGATCAGGGGAGGTCCCAGATGACTGGAAAAAGGCTAATGTAGTGCCCATCTTTAAAAAAGGGAAGAAGGAGGATCCTGGGAACTACAGGCCAGTCAGCCTCACCTCAGTCCCTGGAAAAATCATGGAGCAGGTCCTCAAGGAATCAATTCTGAAGCACTTAGAGGAGAGGAAAGTGATCAGGAACAGTCAGCATGGATTCACCAAGGGAAAGTCATGCCCGACTAATCTAATTGCCTTCTATGACGAGATAACTGGCTCTGTGGATGAAGGGAAAGCAGTGGACGTGTTGTTCCTTGACTTTAGCAAAGCTTTTGACACGGTCTCCCACAGTATTCTTGTCAGCAAGTTAAAGAAGTATGGGCTGGATGAATGGACTATAAGGTGGATAGAAAGCTGGCTAGATTGTCGGGCTCAACGGGTAGTGATCAATGGCTCCATGTCTAGTTGGCAGCTGGTTTTAAGTGGAGTGCCCCAAGGGTCGGTCCTGGGGCCGGTTTTGATCAATATCTTCATAAATGATCTGGAGGATGGTGTGGATTGCACCCTCAGCAAGTTTGCAGATGACACTAAACTGGGAGGAGTGGTAAATACGCTGGAGGGTAGGGATAGGATACAGAGGGACCTAGACAAATTGGAGGATTGGGCCAAAAGAAATCTGATGAGGTTCAACAAGGACAATTGCAGTTAGGACGGAAGAATCAAATGCACCGCTGCAGACTAGGGACCGAATGGCTAGGCAGCAGTTCTGCAGAAAAGGACCTAGGGGTTACAGTGGATGAGAAGTTGGATATGAGTCAACAGCGTGCCCTTGTTGCCAAGAAGGACAATGGCATTTTGGTATGTATAAGTAGGGGCATTGCCAGCAGATCGAGGGACGTGATCGTTCCCCTCTATTCGACACTGGTGAGGCCTCATCTGGAGTACTGTGTCCAGTTTTGGGCCCCACACTGCAAGAAGGATGTGGAAAAATTGGAAAGAGTCCAGCGGAGGGCAACAAAAATGATTAGGGGACTGGAACACATGACTTATGAGGAGAGGCTGAGGGAACTGGGGATGTTTAGTCTTCAGAAGAGAAGAATGAGGGGGGATTTGATAGCTGCTTTCAACTACCTGAAAGGGGGTTCCAAAGAGGATGGCTCTAGACTGTTCTCAGTGGTAGCAGATGACAGAACAAGGAGTAATGGTCTCAAGTTTCAGTGGGGGAGATTTAGGTTGGATATTAGGAAAAACTTTTTCACTATGAGGGTGGTGAAGCACTGGAATGCGTTACCTAGGGAGGGGGTGGAATCTCCTTCCCTAGAAGTTTTTAAGGTCAGGCTTGACAAAGCCCTGACTGGGATGAGTTAGTTGGGGATCGGTCCTGCTTTGAGCAGGGAGTTGGACTAGATGACCTCCTGAGGTCCCCTTCCAACCCTGATATTCTATGATTCTATGAATCCCAGTTCCCTCAGCTTCTCCTCATAAATCACGTGCTCCAGCCCCCTAATCATCTTTGTTGCCCTCTGCTGGACTCTTTCCAATTTTTCGACATCCTTCTTGTAGTGTGGGGTCCAAACTGGACACAGGGGGTTCAGGGTGGGGGCTCTGGATGGGCAGCGCTTACCTCAGGCAGCTCCCCGTCGGTGGCGCAGCGGGGTTAAGGCAGGCTCCCTTCCTGCCCTGGCTCCACACTGCTCCCAGAAGTGGCCGGGATGTTCTGCCCCCTAGGCAGAGGAGCAGCCAGGTGGCTCTGTGCAGTGTGCACTGCCCATGCCCACAGGCGCTGTCTCCACGGCTCCCATTGGCCATAGTTCCCAGCCAATGGGAGCTGCGGAGCTGGCCCTGGGAGCAGCGGCAGCACTTGGAGCTTCTCTGATCACCGCTGAGCCTAGGGGCCGGACGTGCTGGCTGCTTCCGGGGAGCTATGCAAAGCCAGGGAAGGCAGGGAGCCTGCCATAGCCTCACTGCACCACTGACCTGACTTTTAATGGCGCAGTGAGTGGTGCTGTCCGGAGCCACCAGGGCCCATTTTCGACTGGGCGTTTCAGTTGAAAACCGGATGCCTGGCAACCCTAGTATCACCCGTTAATCTCATGAGACAGGGATAAATCATGCATACAAATTGTGCATCAAAGTCATGAAATGGACTACAAATGCAATCAAAAATAAGGTATATAAAGGTTTAACAAATGGAAGGGGATGCACATCATTTGGTCTAGGGCCGGCCCTGGCTGCCGGTCCTCAATGCCTCTCAGGATTTAGCTCCATTTGTAGGATCATAGAATCATAGAATATTAGGGTTGGAAGAGACCTCAGGAGGTCATCTAGACCAGTGCTACTCAAAGTGGTGGTCCGTGGACTGGAGCTGGTCTGCAAGCCATCGGCTGTAAGTCTGTGCGCACATTGGAAAAAAAATTGCTGGTCCCCCACATCAGATAGCTTGAGAAGCACTGGGCTAGACCAATCCCCTGCTCAAAGCAGGACCAACACCAACTAAACTATCCCAGCCAGGGCTTGTCAAGCCAGGCCTTAAAAACCTCTAAGGATGGAGATTCCACCACCTCCCTAGGGAACCCATTCCAGTGCTTCACCACGCTCCTCGTGAAATAGCGTTTCCTAATATCCAACGTACACCTCTCCCACTGCAACTTGAGACCATTGCTCCTTTTCCTGTCATCTGCCATCACTGAGAACAGCTGAGCTCCATCCTCTTTGGAACCCCCCTTCAAGTAGTGAAGGCTGCTACCAAAACCCCCTCACTCTTCTCTTCTGTAGACTAAATTAACCCCAGTTCCCTCAGCCTTTCCTTGTAAGTCATGGCCCGAGACCCTTAATAATTTTCATTGCCCTCCACTGGACTCTGTTCAATGTGTCCACATCCCTTCTGTAGCGGGGGTACCAAAACTGCAATACTCCAGATGTTCAGGGGGTTCAGTGGTGCTACACTGATTTACACTGTCTGAAGATCTGGCCCTATATAACTAAAAGGGAAATAAAGGAAACTGATTAAATGAAACTTTTATTGAACTTTTTAAATTGTAATTTTATTAATCTGTTTCTTATGTATGTTTAAAGAAAGGTTCTCTCTCTCTTTCTCTTTCTCTCTGTCTCTTTCTGTATATATATATTTAACGGTGGTGGTCACAACAGGAAACGGTGCCAGCGATAACTTGACACAAGACCCAAACCACACTTATGGGTTTAATGTTGTAACAGTACAAAAGGGTTTTATTATCACCTGAGCCAAATAGGCCCAAGGCACCTACCCTTCTCAACACAACAGACTACAGTTCTATAGGTTTTAACGCTTAGAGCACAAGAGACTGAGATTAGGAAACCTGGATTCTATTCTTAGTTCTACTGCTGATTTGTGGGGTTACTTTGAGCAAGCTCCTAATCCTCTCTGTGCCTTAGTTTTCCGCTCAGTGCAATGGGGACAGTAATATTGATCCATCTCCTGGTGGAACTAAGAATTATTGAATGTCTGTCTGTAACGTGTTTGGAGCTTAGACAGGAGGTGCTAGGGAAGGGGAAACAATTATTCTTAGAGCTGAGTCCAAATCATTAAGTGTGCATCTGGATCTGACATTTTTCTGTGTTTCCATGAGTGTTTGGATCCAGGATTCTAGTTCTCAACAATTATAGAGATCAGGGACAATCATGGAGTTCTGATCCAGATTGGAACGTTCCCCGAAGTCATGTTTGGTTCCAAAGTCTTTGTTGGGTTCTAAGCTGTCTAAGTTGTCCTTGTTCATTATTTAAAATAATGTGTACTATTAATAAAAAATATTTTCATTTAGATTAAAAATATAATGGGGAAAATTTCTAGCTGCATTAAGATTTTCAAGCTCCATTTCTTTTTACTGGGTCTTAATTTTTGACCTGAACAAAGTTGATCCAGTCCCTTTTACTCTATCCACCTCTTGACAGTGTCTCTCTCTACCTCCAATGTTTTATTGCTATTTTTCCTTGCAGGCACATGTCAGACTGAGACTCTGGGAAGAGAATTCATCACCTCCTACATGGAGGACTGTGGGAACTCGAGTCAATTTGAAATGCAAATTACTGGCTACTTTGCCTTCACTTCAGTGTCTGTTTCCATCCCCAATTACCTGTTTCACGGGGCAAGGTTTGAGAATAAGACTATGGTAAATCAGGGAGAGATGGTGCGGGTCAGGCTACCAGAGTCAGTGGGAGTTAAGGGCAGTGACGTGGTCTCCAAGGTGGTCCTAGTCAAGGCTGACAAAGATATCTCGGTAGTGTCTGTCAGCAACAAACATGTGAGCCCTGAGACCACTGTGCTGTATCCTGTCTCCAGCTTGGGAAATGAACACTACGTAGTGACTCCCTCCACGGAATCCTTCGATAGTTACCCAGAGTTCTCTATTATAACGTACCAGGAGCCCAACTCCGTGGAGGTCCATGTGAAAGGCAAGTTACATTACCTAACACAGGTTCACACCACTGGCAGCAAACTGAAATTTAAGCCCTTCAGTTTCCATGTCATCCAGTTACAAGGCATAGAAGATCTGTCTGGCACCAGGATTGTCTCAGAAAAGCCAGTGGCCGTCTTGGTTGGCCAGGTGTGTTTTTGTAATAGCACAAAATGCAACCACGTCTTTGAGCAGCTCCTACCAGTCTGCAGCTGGGGAACAACATACATCATTCCTCCCTTACCCTGGCAGAAAGTAGATGACATAGTCTATATCACTGCTTCCCAGAGCACGACTGTGTTGTATCAACGAGGGGACCAGCAAGAAAATGTTACTCTAACAGGAGGCAATGTACTCCAACTTCCTGTCAAGCCCTCAATCCCAGTCTACATCTCTGCTAACGTGAGCATCCAGGTGGTGTTCTACAGCCTGGGCGCAGCTATCCCTAATTCCTCCCACGCCTTCCTGATGAATGTTCCAGATGTTGCCAGTTACTGCCTGATGTATTCTATAAATGAGCAGGAGGGCTTTGAGAACTTTGCCTTGATGGTGGCCAATAGATCAGAGACTGGCGCCATCATCTTAGACAATCAGCCTCTAAAGGATGTGAAGTGGAACCCAGTCCCTGGCACTGAGTTCGTTTGGGGCATGCGTACGCTTGGACCTGCCATGAGATCCCATGCTGTGGAACATGCCAGCTCTCCATTCGCACTCCTGAGTGTTGGCACTGCTCCCATGGACAGCTATGGGACTCCAGGTTCCTGCAGGAAGGGTGAGTAGCCTGGGTTTTAAATCTATTTTGACCACAGTTTCTGTGCATGCTGCAAAGAAAACAGTGTCACAACCGGGGAGGCAACCATGGGCCTGGTGTAAAGTCTGTTGATTTTGATGGGGCTCCATTGAGTTACACCAGCTGAGAATTTGGCCCAGCATGCCATCCTAGGCCACCACTAGCCACAGTTACTCAGGCTGTGTCCATACTACAGAAGCTACAGCAGCAGGTACGGCGCTGCAGATGTGCCTCTGAAGCACTGTCGTGTAGACACTTGGTACAGCGATGGAAGGGGTTTTTCTGTCACTGTAGTGAATCCACCCCGCCGAGAGCTGGTATCTGGGTTGACGGAAGAATTCTTTTGTCAACCTAGTGGTGTCGACACTGGGCTTTGGACGCCTTAACTACGTCTCTCAGGGGTGTGCATTTTTCACACCGCTGAGTGACATAGCTAGATCTACCGAAGTTTTAGGCGTAGTCCAGGCCTAAGATTGTACCTGTGTTGCTAGCTGCACTCTACTAGTTTCCGCCCAGCTCATGCAGTTAGGCAGCTGCTCGCCAGCTGGTCTGAATTGGTTTAAGGACCGTTGCACTTTTCCTCCCACACTTGGTTGTGATGCCCTCTGGGTACCCAAGGGAATTTTGTGCCTGATTCTTACTTATACCAGTCCTGTGCTTGCACCAGGGAACAGCAATGGTGGAGGAACAGGTCGCTTTGAGCCACCGTTGTGCTCTGTGCATTCTGGGACCATGCAGGGTTGCTGTAATTTACCCTCTGCTTCCCATGGCCCCTGAGAACCAGAAAGTAGCTGTAGCATGGTATGTTCTGACCACATCCTTGATCTGCCTTGCAGATGAAGCCAAGATCATATAAAGGCCCTTATACCAGTTCCACACTCACTGTGGAGGGTCCCTCCACAGGGAACATTCTTAGAAGCCTTTTCCAGCCACTTGAACCACCTTTTCCAGGCCAGAACAACGTAAGGCTTTTAGTGTAACTGAGGCCTGCTCAACACCTAAAACTTCAGTCAGTCATAAGGCAGCCTAAGCCTCAGGGTAGGCAACACAAGGTCAACAGAAGACTTCTTCTCTTGTCCTAGCTACCACCTCTGAGAGGCGGATTTACTACAGCAATGGAAGAACCCTTCCATCACCATCGTCATGTAGACATACCTTGATGAGACCAGGCTTTTAGGGCTGAATGTATTGCTAACTGATTATAAACTCAGTTGAAAGTTGTCAGACAGGGCTAAAGGGATCAATGGAGCTAAAGGGAGAAAACACCTGCTGGGTTTCAGGAGATCATCAATTTTGTATTCTGGAAGGAAGAAAGGATGGCCTTTGTGGCTAAAATGTTAGGCTGGGACGCAATTGATCCAGCTTCCATTTCCAGCTCCGTCATAGAGTCCGTGTGAGTGTGGTCTTAGGTGTGTCACTTTGGCCAAGATTTTCAAAATCGCCTTGTGATTTTGGTTGCCTAACCTGACACCTTAAAGGGTGAGTGCTCAGCACTTTTGAAAGTCAGGGCCCTTTTAAGATGTCTGAAATCATGAGACACTTTTGAAAACTGCAGATATTGACTTGATGTAATTGTCCGTGTCTCTCTTTCTGTTGCTAGATGTTACCTTTAAATGCCAGACTGAGACTCAACAGATAAAAGAGCTGTTGAAGATGTGCAAAGATATCTTTCAGCTGGTACGTGTAAGGGGTTTATTTGGGCTTTGAGGGTTTTCACAAAGAGTACACAGAAAACTTTGAGCCTGAGGATTCTCTGCTTATCCAAGGTTTACCACTGACTTCAGTGGGAGCAGAATCAGTCCAACACAAAGTGCTTTTGAAAATTCAACCTTCAATACTATGTGAAATATCAGCACGTCTGTGGGCTTCAGCACACTTAGCCTTAACATGTCTTAATCTGTGGGCATTGTAGTGGGACAGCCAGCCAACCATAGGTCAAAGCAAGATCACGATGAGGAACCATTTACCTTAATTTTGGGTGGCCTTTCCATGCTTGTAGAAATAACCCATTTCCTCTGATGGTTCTGCAGGGCAGCACCAGTGAATTTTGCTCCTTCATGAATTCAACCTTAGTGAATTTGGAGACCATGTGTGCAGAGGACAGAGCAGCATCACTGGAGGTTAGAGGTTCTGCCCCTACGTGGGTGGGCGCTCCATGGCTAAATGCCCTGCGCATTGGTATAGCCCTCTCACTTTGGGGGAAATTGTAGCTGCTCTTCAGAAAAGGGGTGTGTGTGCGCATGTGCATGAAGTGGCAGGGGATCTGGGTTCTGTCCCCACTGGTCCTAGGAAGATCCAAATTGCTTCTGGGGGCAACACAGAGAGAACGGAGATGTCTGCTGATTGGTTGTAATGTTCTCTGGCACCTACACTGAAGGGACCAGGGGTGAGGAGCGAATGACACACGGTGTTAGACATACCCTGGCTTCAGGTTACTGTGAAGTCCTGAGCAAGCCTCAGTAGCCTCACTCGCTCAGTAAAGGGCTCCCTCTTTGAGAAAGCTGCAGTCCCTCTGAGTGGGAAGGTCACTATGAACCCGTATGTCCCTAAGAGGGTCATTGTTCCCCTGGGAGTCTGAAGAATGTGGCTCATGAACCACTGAAATCCTCCGTCCTTCTCAGGGTGTTTCCTTTCCCTAACCCAGGAAGTTGCTCTCCCCTTTGGTTCCTTGCTGAATAGCTCCATCTTCAGTACTGGTGGGAGCAAGAGCAAGTGGGAGGTGGCCTCCGCCGTGACCTTCCTCCTGCAGAGTGTGGAATTGGCTGCACTAACGGTTGCTTTGCGGTCTCCGGAGACTAAGACCCAGAACGTGACAACAGAGTTTATGGGTGAGGAGGATGAGAGGCTCCCACATCACCTCATGGCAGCTGTGAGATGGGGGTTATACTCTTTTCAGACCAGAACACCACTGCAGCCTCACTGCCCCTCCCTCAGGGTTTAAAACCCAGCCCTGGGCAGCAGGTGAATGAGCCACTGAGAGACGTTAACCATTGAGAGAAACTAGCCCCAGGCCCCTCCCTCTCTGCCCAAGGCCCATCCCCTCCTCTTCCATCCCCCATCTTCCACTAGAGCCCAGAGAAACCTGCCTCGCACCCCGCACTACCCCAGACCTGGAGCGTCCCCAACTCTAGCGCCGGGCAGATGGGCAGACAGCGTGACGTGGCATGGCCCCAGCCCCAGCGCCCCCAGCCCTGGGCCTTGTGAGCACCTGCCTGCCCCAGCCTGCCTGCCCCAGCCTCTCAGCCATGGAAGAGTCGGAAGGGAACTGGAAGCAGGCAGGAGGGAGCCTGGGGGCAAAGCATGGGCGGGGCCATGCCAGGCTGTTTAGGGAGGCACAGCCTTCCCTGGCTTATGCTACCCACCACCCATAAACCCAGCCCTGGGGCTTTCAGCAATGGCAGCTGCCTGAGAGGGGTTTAAAAGCAATGCCAATCTCCTGTCGCCACAGGCAGCTGCCATTAATTCCTCCTTTCACTCCCTACCCCAGCAATACCCCTTCTTGCTGCTTCCCCTGCTAAAGCGCAGAGGTGAGGCAGCAGGGAGAAGTTGCCTTCTGCCTCTTGGCACAGTGGCATCTTCATGGGGGCGCAGGCATGATGGATCACAGAAGGTCAGCCAGAGGGGCTCAGGGAAACACAGAGAGATGCAGATGAGGAGGAAGGGGGAGGGGTGGTGGGATTCTGAGATAGTGGAGCTCCAAACCTGCCTTACTTTTGCAGCAAGAGGCGTTGCCATTTCACTCCACAGCTATTGAGACTCTCCTCGTCCAAGCTGCAAGTCGCTGTGATGAGGTCTTCAGGCTGAGAGGTCAGGAGGAGACAATGGACATTCACTGCAATGCCGTCACCAGAGCAGCCACAGAAGGTACCATCCTGGTGCTTCCCAGGCACTCACCCCTTTAGACACCAAACCCCGGCCCTAGTTCTCCCCTTCCTCTCGCCCCACGCTGGCTTGCTTGCCTTTGTTATCCTGACACTAGTGTGGACCTTGTTGGCTGAGCCAGTGTTTCTCAGGCCGTTGAGCTGTGCAGAGCCCTTCATTCCTGGCTGTCCCTCAGCATGAAAACCAACCCATGTGGGGCAGAGAGGAGAGAGAAGCTTTGATGGGCATATGAATTGGTCCAGAGAATGGAAAGATCAGAGATCCGTTGGCCCAACACATGATGTCCTGAGGATGAGCCCAGCTGGGCCCCAGGTTGACGTGTGTGACTTCCTGGAATGGAACCAGGACTGGTTCTTAATTCTTTAGCCCCAGGGAAAGCTCCTCACTAACCAAACCCCTCTGCCTCTCCTAACCAAGAAAAACTATGGCTTCACCTCAGTGCCTTTCACCTAGGGCTGTGTACCGAGCTGGATAATGTGCAGTATGGGGATACAATTTCTAAAGAGCACTAACTAACCGTGCATTAATTGGTCCATATAGACCCTATTAGTGTGCACTAAAGGTTCCCTAGTGTGCTTTAATGTACATTCGTGCACTTTAGGAATCACACTCCCATAGTGCACGCCAGATGTTTCCAACACAGAAGTGCTTCTGTGGAAGAAGAGGGAGGAGGCAACATATTTGAGTGGTTAAAGCTCAAAATGCTAGCCAGGACTTCTGGGTTCTTTTCCCAGCTCTGCCCCAGACTCGCTGTGACCTTTGGCACCTGGCTTGCACTTTCTTTGTCTCAGTGTCCCTGTCTCTATGATGAGGCATCATTTCATGTTTTCAGATCCTTGGGCTGTTGCTTTTATTTCTTACTCCACCCTGGACTGCATCATTAACACGACATTACTTGATGAGGGAAATCTAATGGCTGATGAGAAATTGAGGAATTTTCACCTGAATTCCAGGGTGGTGAGTGGGGCTATCGGAGATGGGAGGCCCATGAACCTCTCCAAACCTGTGAATTTCACCCTGCGCCATAGACAGGTGAGTGTAGATCCTTTTACTTTGCTGTGTGCCCGGGACTCCAGCTGGTCACTTGAAAGGTGCGTGTCCTGCAGCGCATTTGAGTTCTGCTGCCTTTCTGGACTGAGAAACAGTTATCTGAGAAAGAGAGGGAGGTTCTTCAGTCCTGACGCTGGGGAGGACATTACATAGCTTTCACTCCAGGCCTGACTGGGTTACGATTAATCATGTAAAATGCTCAGGAATAACAATTGTGCCTGGCTCACCCCTTAGAGCAGGAATAAATGGAAGGCAATTCCCTATAGCAGTGGTCCCCAAAGTTTTGAGGGTCGCACCCCCCCGACCCCATTCACAGCCCTCCCCCTGAGCCAGGGCCGGGAGCGGGGCCATGGCTCGGGGGCAGGAGCAAGGGACACAGACGGGGGTAAGGGGGCCAAGGCTGGGACTGCAGCTGGTGGTGGGTCTGGGTCTGGAAGCAGGGCCAGAGCCGTGGCCGGGAGCTGAGGCTGGGAGCAGGAATGGAGCAGGAGCCAGGCTGCGGTGGGGGCCAGCAGCTGAGTCCATGGCGAGGTGCGGCTCCACTCCCAGCCCCGCCCCTTCCCCCAGCCTGGGCCGGGAATGGAGCTGCAAGAGGCTGGGGCTCGGAGAGGAGCCATGCTGAAGCTGGGGACGGTGCCAGACCTGGGGCTGGAAGTCAGGGATGCGACTACTGGTGGGACCAGAGCAGAGCTCAGGGTGGGGAGGGGCTGGGTGGTGCTCCCTCTCTGCCCCCCATGGGGGCTGACCCAGGACCTGTCATGTCCCTCCAAAGGGGGGCGCACCCCACAGTTTGGGGACCTCTGCCCTATAGACAGGGAAACGGCATGAGATGGTGCCGTCTTTGACAAAGTAATGAACTTGCTAGAGTGCATGTGGGTATATGTGGGCGGGTGTGTGAATGCCTTTTAACGGCTCAAATCAAAACTTCACAATTGTGTGTCATAGACCCCACAGTGCCCAGAGTTAAGGGAATTACCACTTTAGCTCTGGGGTCAGGGACTTGTGCTATTGGAGCGGGAGGATCTCGCTTGTATTTCCACTGCCAATGGGAAGTCCCAAATGGCTTTTACGTGCAGCACAATGAGAGTCATGAAGCCGTTGGTGACTTCAGGTTTATTATTGTCTATTAGAAACGTGTGAGAAAAGAAACAGTATTCTCCCCATGACCCAGTGAGGATGATGATGGGGTGTTTTGGTTTCCAGGCAAAGAAAGAGGAGGAAGAGGCTCTCTGCGTTCACTGGAAATTCATCCCTGGGAAAGGCACCTGGGCTGAGGATGGCTGCAAAAATCTCCAGACGAACAGCACTCACACCATCTGCAGCTGTGACCATCTCTCCAGCTTCGCACTCCTGATGGGTCCCACCAGAGTGGAGGTATCTCAGTGTCAGACTCAGATCAAAGGGCTGAACTCTGAGCTCCTACTTGGATAAAATCAGTGGGAATTTTGTCTGAATGACCGCTGAGTAGGAACCTCAGGGTATAATCTGTGGCTATACAGGATGGGTGGGGTTTTGATCTGAGGTGCCTAGAGTAGCCCACACTGAAAATGCCAAGGTCACGGCAGGCTGCAAAAAGGAGAGCAGATTTCCCCAAAACTGCTGGTTAACACTGTAGTTAGAATCACCAACCAGTCACAATCTGTGCTCCAGATCCCCAACACTGGTTATTGAGAAGCTGAAAAAAAGAAATCACACAGCCCCCTTTATTGCATTCCAGTCTCTGGCTCCCAATCAGCAGATAGGGCCTGTAAAATGAGAAGTTACTTAAAAGCTCTATTCAGTTAACAAAATGTTCTTCTGATCTCCCATGGGGCAGCCACATTGCCAGGTCAATATTAGTTTGGCTCTTACCCAAAATACCATGCTGCCAGTCAATCCTTTAGTATCTAAAACTAAAGGTTTTTGTTATAAATAAAAAGAAAAGAAAGAGAAGAGAGTTGTTAAATGATCAAAGCAATCCGATACATATGACTTCAAGGTCCATATATCAGGTTCTTAGCAGCGTTGGTGAGTTTGCTGGCTTGTAAAGTCCCTCTGGAACACATCCAAAGCTTAGATGGGTCTGTCTGACCTTTGTTCAAAGCTTCAGTTTGTCGAGAAGTTACTCCAGAGGTGAGAAGCAGGATTGAAGACAAAATAGTGGTGATGCAGCTGCCTTTTTCTATCCTTTTCCATGTGGCTTGTACTTCCTCTGTCCCAAAGAGAAGATCACAGCACATGGGCATGGAAAGGTACTTGGAGTCTCCTGTTCATAGGCATGTTCCTACATGTCCTACTGACTCTTGGGCATAGCCCCTGGCTTCTCTCAATGCGTTCATTCTAGAGCTCAGCGATTCTCAAACTTGAGGAACCTGAGGACCCCCATTTTGATTTAAAATTTTTCGCAGACCCCCAACCCCCTGCTCAGCTCAAGGCCCCACCCCCATTCCATCTATTCCCCTAAGGCCCCACCCACATCTTCCCGCCCCTGGTCCACCCCTGCTCCTCCTCTTCCCTGTGTCTTTCTGCCCCCTCCCCCGAGCGCCCCCCATGCCCACTCCTTCCCCTCCCTCCCAGTGCCTCCTGCATGCTGCTGAACAGCTGTTCTCCGGCATGCAGAAGGCACTGGGAGGGAGGTAGAGGACTTGGTCAGCAGGGTCTTCGGACCCTCTGGAGTTTCCTCGCCATAAAAATGATACCAACAGGATCTTGTAAGAGGGACAAGGCAAATTGCCACGTTTATTGTAAATACAACAAAATATTCCTATATGCAATTTCTATATAGATCCAAAAAGAAAAGGAGTACTTGTGGCACCTTAGAGACTAACCAATTTATTTGAGCATGAGCTTTCACGAAAGCTCATGCTCAAATAAATTAGTTATTCCCTAAGGTGCCACAAGTACTCCTTTTCTTTTTGCGAATACAGACTAGCACGGCTGTTACTCTGAAACCTATATAGATCCAGTCACACACACAGACATTCACACACAGGTTCTACATAAAGGTTGTTATAGTTACCAGCCTAGATGTTGCTCTTGCCAAGTCACTGGCCAGGTGGCCTGGACACGAGAGTGGAGCCGAGTCATTGTCAGATGCGCATCCGATGCTCCTGGAGGGTGGTCGTAGAACCAGACTCAAAGAACACAGTCCCTGGACCCAATTTTTATAGGTCTCTGGTTCAATACAAGTCTATGGAAGATGCTTCATCATGCTGAATTTACAATTGAGATGACCATCAATCAGCTCAATCAGCAGGTGGTACATCCATGACGGCTCCATGATGGCTAGGTGTTATCTTCTTGCTCTTCCTTGATGCGTTTTGGGTGGATTCCGGTTCGCCCTCCAGGGGTCACCCGGTTATCTCCACTTTGCATATTCTTCGGCCCACGGATATCAAGGTTGAAATTCTTAGGATTAGGCTGGCACCATTTATTAACCAATTATTTCCCTGCTTCAGGCTCTCAATTCCATGCACTCATCATTCATTCTTTTACTTAACAACACAATCTATGACTCTTGATTCATTTAACAAGTTTTATCCCACTATCTATTTTTCCCTCTTTGGATACCAAGATTTACATAGGCATGACAAGGAGTCCCTGCGGGGGAAGAGCATCAGGGTGTTGTTTTAAAGAACAGCGTTTGTTTCCTCAAAGTTCTTATCACTTTCCAGCACAGACTCTTTGTCCTGTATCAGCCTGAAATAATTAGCGCTTTGGCCTTGCATTTGTTACAGAGTGAAATTCAACGGCACGGAACTGATGTTTATACCTTTTTACAATACCTATATACTCTTTTGTCTATCTTTATTTCTACTACTACATAATTATAATTCTATCCTACTTATATAGCTTTGAGGGCGACCCAACAGATATAGCTGATTACCCTTGATGGGCCATCAAACAAACTGGATAGTGCTGATGCCAATCTGTCTGGGGGTGTCACCCAGAAACACAGCACAGACATATCACACATTTATAACTCACGATGCAAAGATGATACATACATATAAACAAGATGTTCATACTTACAAATCGTAACTTTTCGACTAATACCTTACATGGTAAGGTAAGATTCACTGAAATTTTGTAATATTGTTACACATATAAATGGTCACCCATATTCCATAGAATCATAGAACTGGAAGGGACCTCAAGAAGTTATTTAGTCCATTCCCCTGCACTCAAGGCAGGACTAAGTATTTTCTAGACCATCCCTGACAGCTGTTAGTCCAACCTGCTCTTAAAAATAATGATGGAGATTCCACAACCTCCCTAAGCACTTTATTCCAGTGCTTAACCACCCTGACAGTTAGGAAGTTTTTCCTAATGTCCAACCTAAACCGCCCTTGCTGCAATTTAAGCCCATTGCTTCTTGTCCTATCCTCAGAGGTTAAGAACAATTTTTCTCTCTCCTCCTAGTAACAAACTTTTATGTATTTGAAAACTGTTATTATGTCCCCTCTCAGTCTTCTCTTCTCCAGACTGGACAAACCCATTGTTTTCACTCTTCATGCATAGGTCACGTTTTCTAGACCTTTAATCATTTTTGTGGCTGTTCTCTGGACTTTCTCCGATTTATCCACATCTTTCCTGAAAGGTGGCGCCCAGAACTGGACACAATTTTCCAGTTGAGGCCTAATCAGCGCGGAATAGAGCGGAACAATTACTTCTCATGTCTTGCTTACAATACTCCTGCTAATGCATCCCAGAATGATGTTTGCTTTTTTTGCAACAGCGTTACACTGTTCACTCATATTTATTCTGTGATCCACTCAGGGCCGTCCTTAGGCATACGTAGCTGCATATGTGGCTGTGTAGGGCACCTGAAAATTTGGGGCACTGCTGGGGCTTAGTGTCCACCCTTCTGCCTCTTCCTATCCCTGTTCTGACTCTTCCTGCAGGCTCACACAGCTAGCTGCTGCAGCCTGGTGACTCTACTCTGGAGGGGATCCAGTAACTTAAAAGTGAAAGCCTCCAGTCTGCCAGACCTATTAGCACAACACTGAAACTGTTAAAGAGCCATTCAAGTGGTAATGAAGCCATTTAACAGGCATTTGCCAACCCCTAGGTATATACTGTCAGTTTCTGAATTTACTGACAAAAACAGTTGTGCATTACTGTAATATTTACTCAGAACATATTAGTCTACAGGACCTTAGTTTAAAATGTGCTTTAAAAGTATTTCATTACAAGATTGCTGAAGATCATAAAATCACATCTCTAAAGAATCCTTGCATAGATTTTAAGATCCACAATCGGAGTATTCATCTTTAGCTTTAAATGCTTGGATCATCAGACATCTAGTTTTTTAAATAAATCCTTCAAACAACCACTCTTATCTAAAATACACATTTTAATTTGAATTACTATAGTACAAAAAACTTACTTCCAAAGTCTTCCTGTCTATCCCTTTCTCCCCCACCCCTCATTGAAGAGAGGCTAGCTCTTAAAGGGACAACACCCCCTTCCTTCCAAATAGCTGGACAAACGAGTTTCCCTTTCTTTACTTCTGACTATTTGATGAACTAGTTTTAAGAGAACCATCCAGCGAAATCAGTACCTTAGTAAGATATAAAATCCTTTGTTATGCCTAAAATCTTTGGAAACATATTTTTTAAAGTTGGTGAAATTTTATAAATGTGTCTGTTGTTATGGAGATCACACAAAGTAAATTAGTTTTCCCTTTCTCTAAAAGCAATGAACATTGTTATGAACACACTAAACCTCTGTGACTGATTAATTTAAAATAATATCTTTGTTTCAGTGAGTTAAATATGTAGTCATCTGGAATGATTACTTTATGAAGGCTTAAGAGTACATTTAAAAAATAAAACGAGTGTAGAAATACTGATTAAGAAAATATAAAACAGAGAAGAGCTGCATCATGTATTCCATAATATTTAATGTTGTATTCGGCAGGACAGCTGACTTGCCCTTACTACAAAGTTTTTTCAAATAAATCTCTGACAAACTTCAGGGTATATCAAAATAGTTGAGACTGACATTTTTTATTCCTAAATTTAGTGCTTTTAATTAGGTACCTTCTGCATGTCCAGTCTTCACCTTCTGGCATGCAGTGGAAAACATGCTCCATTTTCTTTTGAACCCCCCCTCCCCATCTTCTGCAATTTCTTTCTAATGTCATTTGCTTCATTTGGATTCAGGGATTTGGCTGGAAGGGGATGAGCAGGGAGTGGAAGGGAAGAGAGGAGGGAGACAGTGGGGAGGGTCGGGGCCTGGACAGAGTGGGGGCGGGGCCTGGGGTGGAGCAGGGGTGAAGTATGGGCGGAGCCACAGGCAGAAGAGGTGGGCTGGGGAGCTACCTTGGGAAAGTACCAGATTAAATCTGGGAAAGTACCAGATTTAAGATGGATTCCAGTATCATGTGACATGGTCACATGTCCTGTGAGACCCCCTAGTCTCCATTCCTCCAGGGCTGGCCTGCAGGTACCGGAAGGTTTGCAAGTAAACAGAGCCATTTACAGGTGATTGCTTCTGAAGCACCCTTAATGGCTTCCACTTAACATGTGTACATCAGTGATACAAGTTTATATCTTATTCTCCTAACTCCAAACATAGAAATAATACATGCAAACAAATGGGATGAACACACTCAGTAGATCCTAAGCTTTGTAATGATACCTTACAAGAGACCTTTTGCGTAAAGCATATTTCAGAAACATCATAGTTACACTCATAAGCATATTTTCATAAAACATTATGGAGTGCAACGTCACGCGCACATTCTGCGTAGGGAGAGGGTATGGGGGTCTCTGTGGGGAACTGTGACTCTCCATCTCCGTGAGGCGGGCCAGGTGGCTCAGTATCCTTGCTGCCTCATCCTTCTCCCCCCACCCACAGCTTGACTGTGAACCACGGATAACTAATCTCTGGGAACGATTTTCCAACCAGTTATGCACCCACCTAAAAGTGTCTCCATCTAGGTTGTATTTGCCTAGTTTGTTTATGGGAAGTCTCAGAAGCCTTAGAGCTTGTCTACACTGGCAATTTATGGCACTGAAACTTTCTTGCTCAGGGGTGTGAAAAAACACCCCCTGGAACACAGCAAGTTTCAGCGCTATAAAGCGCCAGTGAAGCAGTGCACCAGGTAGCTACGCCTCTCGTGGAGGTGGGTTTTTTAAAGTGCTGGGAGAACTCTCTCCCAGCGCTCTGCTGCGACTACACAAGCCGCGGTAAAGCGCTGCGATGGCAGCACTTTAGCATTGCCAGTGTAGACGAGCCCTTGCTAAAGTCAAGAAATACCACATCTACCTTGTCACCACCATCCACAAGGCTTGTTACCCTGTCAAAGAAAGCTGTTAGGCTGGCTTGACATGATTTATTCTTGACAAATCCATGCTGACTGTTATTTATCACCTTTTTATCTTCTAGGTGTTTGTAAACTGATTGCTTAATTATTTGCTCCATTATCTTTCCGGATACGGAAGTTAAGCTGACCGGTCTGTAATTCCCCGGGGTGTCCTTACTTCCCTTTATTTCCCATGCAGCATCTTAGGGCTCACTGGTGAGTCTCCCTTTGCTGTGTTACAGGAGAGTTATCCACTGACCGTCGTCACCTACGTGGGACTGACCTTCTCCCTGCTGTGCCTCCTCCTCGCCATCCTCACCTTCCTCCTTTGCTGCTCCATCCGCAATGTCAGCACCTCCCTCCACCTGCAGCTCTGCCTCTGCCTCTTCCTGGCCGACCTGCTCTTCCTCACCACGGTGACCCGCACCCGCAGTCAGGTCTGTTACCCACTTTTATTCTTGGTTTAAAATTGAGCTGTGTCCAGATCCTCTGTCAGCATTTCTAACGCTCCCCTCACTCCAGCACCTTTTTATACCCTCAGCTGGATGGTAACATTTATTCCATGCTCTTTAGTCCTGAAGAAATAATTATTTACTCCCCTCCAAAAGAAATCTCTCTGGGTGAAACCAGTCCTTCCCTTTCCCTTGTGGGCTCCATCCTTCATCAGACAAAGGAACCTCGATTTCCAGAGTCACAGTCCCCTGCCTGTCCTCTCTGCCCCCACACTGATGGGCAGATGCAAGGCACCTATATCTTGAAGCAGATACAGAGAAGAGAACCGACACCATCCTGGTCTCTCCCTATTATGAGGACCGGAAACTTGTTTATGTCCCTGCTCCCTATCCTAGGATTCCTCACAGTATCCAACAATTTCCACGATTCATTTGGGAACTACAACCCCCAGAAACCATCTTTTCTGAGTGGAGATCAGGACCGGCCTGGTCTCTGAATGATTGAAAGGGCCAGCCAGCTTGCCCTTAGACAAGCCCTTGTAGACTGAAGAATGTATTTTCTCTGGGAGAGAGCCGTAACTGGAGACATGTGTTAATAAAAAGCCCTATATGATCCTCACAAAAGTCCCCCCACCTCCAAATTCAGTGTTTCCCTTCCCAGAAGCAGTGTCCCAGAGCTCTCTCTCGTCCTGTCCTCAGGTGGTGTGTGCTGTCATTGCTGGCTTCCTACACTACCTCTTCCTGGCCTGCTTCACCTGGATGTTCCTGGAGGGACTGCACCTCTTCCTCACCGTCCGGAACCTGAAGGTCGTGAATTACACCAGCGCCAGCCGGTTCAAGAAGAGATTTATGTACCCGTTCGGCTATGGATTCCCAGCCCTGGTGGTGGCTATTTCTGCAGCGGTGAATCCTGGAGGCTACGGAACTTCCAACCAGTAAGTGCAGTGCCCATCCCAAAGGGGAGCTGGGATCTGGCTTCCATGCAGGTGTTTGGCTCACCCCAGGTCTGACTTGAACCTAGATTTCCCTGCTCACCCTGCCTGGGAGCTGACTGTGACACTAGGCTGCCCTGAGTGCTGTAGTTGAGTTGCCCACCTGTCAGACATCTACACTCCTCGCCCCACTGATGATGTGGAAGAACAAGCCAGAAAGATCCCAGCTTGACTTCCAGCTCCCAGGCTGGGTTTGTGGCATTGGTGGGTAGGAAACAAATGCACCTTCTTACTGTGGGCAAATCCCTGAGGATCCCCTCTCTCAAGTGAGCGACTCCACTAAAACAGGGCATGGCAGGTTCTAGACACCCCAGGCTAGATCCTCAGCTGGTGTCAATCAGGGTAGCTTCACTTCCTTCAGTGCAGCTAGGCCAATGTACATCCGCTGCATGTCTGGCCCTCCCTCAATACTGCGCCCATCCACCAGGAAGGGTCATTTGAGGAGGTGGAAGAGGAAGTGGTGGCTGAAAGCTGAGGTGCTGAGGTAGATGGGGAGAGCTGTTAGCCTGCAGCCCGCAGGAGAGTCGGCCATGTCACAGGCTGGCTGAGATCTATCTTGCTTTTGAGAGCCAGCTGCCCTGTGACACCCTCTCTCTGCCCACGGTGCTGAAAAAGGGTCATAATCCCATTAAAGTCACCTTCTTCTTGCTCCCTGCCTGTAGCTGCTGGCTCAGCCTGGAGAGAGGATTTCATTGGAGCTTCCTGGGACCAGTCTGTGCCATAATCCTGGTGGGTACCTCACAGAACCACAGGGCCCCATTTTCCTCTCTCCTCTGCGACCCTGTGGAGTCCTGTGGAGCCAAGAGAGGAATATCTCCCAGAGAATTTAAGATGAAAGAGTCCAAGAAGATCCCATTTCATTCCTCCCTCTTTGGCCAGTGCAGGATTTCCCACTAACAGAATAGCCTACGTTCTATGGAGGCAGTCCGGGCGAATGGGTCGGGCACTGGGTTGTGAGTCAGGGGACCTGACTCTGCCACTGGCCTGCTGTGTTAACTTGGGAAGTAGCTTCCCCTCGCTGTACCTCTGTTTCTCCTCCCACCCTTTGTCTGTCTTGCTCATAGGCACCGAAAAAAATAGCGGATGCTCAGCACCCACTGGCAGCCAGCTCCCCACTGCCGGCGGCCGTGCCGATCAACTCCTCCCCCTCCATCCCAGCGCCTCCCGCAGTCAGCTGTTCTGTGGTGTGCAGGACGCGCGGTGGGGGAGGGGGTGGAACTGGGTGGGAAGAGGTGGGGTGGGGGTGGGAAGAGGCAGGTGTCACGGAGTCCCCGGGCGATGCTCTGGAACTGCTCCCTACGAAGCCAGTCAGGACTCTGGGGAAGTCTCCTTCCTGTGAGCAGCCTGTCTTCAGGACACACAGCCCACACAGCTTCCATCTTCCTGGGTGTGACCTCAGAGCATTCAGCATCCTCTGCCCCTCCGTGCACTTCCTACAGCGAGTCCACCCAGGCGGGGTCCTGGGGAAGCCAGAGGGTCCTGCACCCCAACTTCGCAGTCAGACGTGACTCTCAGCCAGCCAGTAAAACAGAGGTTGAAGGGAATCCTCTATAGACAGGACCTAGAAGCTTTGGGCCAAATCACACAGCTCTAAATCTGGAATCAGTGGAGTCACTCCAGATTCAGATAAGAGCAGAATGTGGCCCTCTGGCTGTATGATCACATGTGATGCATTGCAGCCCTGCCTTTGCCAACTGTTCCCTGCATGGCCTGGGACCAAGATTTGGTAGCGAATGGTATATGACCCACCTTGACGAGCAGTCACTGGTCTGCAGCAGTCTGATCCCATAGGATTGTTCTGTGCCTCAGGCAGAGAGACTGGCCTTGGCTAGCATGTTTTACAAGGAATATTTCACGCTGTTTCCACAGATAAATTTAACATTTTTTATTGTAACCCTCTGGATCCTGAGAGACAAACTCTCCTCCCTTAATGAAGATGTGTCCACTCTCAAAGACACCAGGTAGGACAGCACTATATCTACTAGAACAGGGATGGGCAAACTTTTTGGCTCGAGGGCCACATCTGGGTGGGGAAATTGCATGCAGGGCCATGAAAGTAGGGCTGGGACAGAGGTTGGGGTGCGGGAGGGAGTGTGGGGTGTGGGAGGGGATTCGGCGTGCAGGAAGGGGCTCAGGGCAAGGGGTTGGGGTGGAGGAGGGGTGTGGGGTGTACGATGGGGCTCAGGGCAGGGGGTTGGGGTGCAGGATGGAGTGCAGAGTGGGGGAAAGGGCTCAGGGCAGGGGTGCAGGGAGGGGTCCGGAGTGCGGGAGGGGGCTCAGGAAAGGGAGTTGAGATTTGGGTTATAGGAAGGGTTCGGGGTGCAGGCTCCGGCCCGGCGCCACTTACTAGGAGTGGCTCCGGGGTGGCAGCGGGGCTCAGGCAGGCTCCCTGCCTGCCTGCCCTGGCCCTGCACTGCTCCCAGAAGTGGCCGGCACCAAGTCCCTGCTGCCCCTGGAGGGGAGGGGGCAGAGGGCACCGTGCGCTGCCCTCGTCTGCGGGTACTTCCCCCAAAGCTCCCATTGGCCATGGTTCCTTGTTCCTGGCCAATGGGAGCTGCAGGGGGGCAGGGGTAGAGGAGCGGTGTCGGCAGGCGAGGGCAGCGTGCGGAGCCCTCTCCTCTCCCTTTCCCCCAGGGGCTGCAGGGCTGTGGTGCCGGCTGCTTCTGGGAGTGGTGCGGGGCCCACGGCACCACAGGGCTGACAATTCGCAGGCCGGATCGAAAGCCCTGATGAGCCAGATCTGGCTAGTGGGCCGTAGTTTGCCCACCCCTGTACTAGAAGGGTCCAGTGAGCCTCCTGTATGGGAATTCCTGTGGGATTCCCCAGAGAGTGCTGCTAGAATACAGCTGAGCAGATGCCACTGTAGGGTTTCCAGGTTATCTTGGTGACCTTCTGCTTGATGAGAGAGTAACAGTCTCACTGTCCAAGGAGCTGATAAACCCTAACTCACATCAGCAGTCCCTTACTCATGAGTTCTAAAGTTGTCCATGGGACCATCTGCCAAAATAAGGACAATTTGCATGAGTAAGAGTATGCTGGATCGGACCTTAAATTAGACACACCACAGCCAGGGTGGCAAAGGAAGGGTCAGGTTAGGAGAGAGGAGAGGTCTACGGCAGAAAAGGATCATCATGGGAATTACTTTTCTGCCATGTGTATCATCTTCGTCCCTGGATGGATTTTGAGATGACAGTTGCAGTCTGTTCCGAAGCCTGCTGAAGTCAGTGGAAGTATTGGTACAGAAGAGACTGCTAGATCAGTGAGGCTCTTGCAGTAAGTCCTGTGGCACATTCAGATTGTGGCATGCAAATTGTCTTTCAATTAGCTCATCATGAAATCTGTTTGTTAGGGAGGAACAAGATCAGGGCCGCCAGCTGGGAGTGCTGGGTGGAGACATGAGAGGGGAAAAAGATTTTGGAACCAGTTCAGAATGTTGAGGCTTCAGAAAGCCATGGTCTTACTGCCCGTGCGTAGTGCTGTGTAAGGAGAACTGCAAGTCTGTGCTGATAGTGAGAGCTGGGCCATGTGCTACTTAGGGAGGAAACTCATCTCTTTTTCCTGTGGCTGTGGATACTGTCGAGGTAAAGTGCCATCCATTGAGGAGGAAGGCAAGTGTGGCTTGCTGTTGCTCTGTAGCAACCCCTCTGTCTATCTATGGACCAAGATAGATGGGTTCCCGAGAGCCCAATATCCTGTTCCCTCTTGATTGTCACATTGCCAGGGCCTGATGTGAAGGGATTCAAAACAAAACCGTAATGAGAGGTTGAACCATTTGCTTTGGAAGAGCCACCTGTGGGAGGTTAAGGTGTGTGTGTGTGGGAGAGATGGTTGGGCACAATATTGTATTTTGGATTCATAGGCGTAAGTTGCCATTGTGTTCATCTTGACAGTACCCCTAAGTCACAGTAAAGCATGTGCCAGCTGTTTCGCCCCACACTGCCCGCAGTCCCCTGACTCAGTCACTCACCAGAGGATCGTTATAATGGGATCTCTCCGTCTGCCTTTATCCAGACTACTGACTTTTAAAGCTATCGCCCAACTATTCATTCTGGGCTGCACATGGAGTCTTGGTCTCTTCCAAGTTGGCTCAGCAAAAATGGTCATGGCGTATTTATTCAACATTGTCAACAGCCTGCAGGGAGCCTTCATCTTCCTGGTGCACTGTCTCCTCAATCGCCAGGTAACGCCCATGGCATGTCATCAGCCACCCAGTGACTTCACGGGACTAGCAGTGGCCTGTCTGAGGGTGTTAGTTACATGATGTAGTGACCATGTCCCTTATTCTGCAGGTGAGACAGGAGTACAGGAGATGGATTAAAGGCACAAGAAAACCCAGCCCCACAACTCAAACGTTTAGTCCGTCTGTGGCCACTGTCGCTACCAACACCAAGGTGGTAAGAGATCCTCTATTCTGTTCCAATATCAGCATCCAAAAGTCGCATCCATCTGGGTCTGTCAGAGCTGCTGAGATGCCTTGTCCCCTGAGTGACACATGCTTGTTTTAACCCATCTGAGAACGGCACTGGGAGTCTTAGTGAAATTCAATTGCATCCAAATCAAGGGGGAATCCCAGGTCTCCTAGAACCCAGCACAGAACTCCTCTTTTCTTGCGCACCTCCACATTCCCTTTCCTTTGCTTCTTTGCAAGCTCCATGCATCACTCACTGTGGAATGGGCTGGGATACAAATTCAGGTAATTATCCAATTGGGGAAGTTTGCAAACCAAAACCTGGGTGGAAATCTTCCCAGTGTAGATGAGCCAGGCCAACGAAGAGTTAGAACTGGATGGAATTTCCTCTGGCTCTTCTACTGGGAAAGGATCCAGAAGCTTTGTCTGGAGTGAAAAGTGGAGACTTATATCTGGGAAAATCTCCCTGCTCCAGTCCCAGCATGAGACGCCACAACCTTTGTCTGGAAGTACACATTTCTGGTTTATTTAGAGCAGCCTCTATTAAGCGCTACTTTATGGCTTACCTGTGCATGGGTTGGGGAAGGGAGCGGGCTTTGTCTACATTTGTTTAGTTATTTTCCTGCACGTGATGTCACTTCAGTGGAGGCTGGCTGAATTTTTGCAGACTCTGCACTATTCCTGAATGAGGACCCAGTCCTGATCCCATTGAAGTTGACTGGAGTTTTCCCATGGGATTGGCACTCAATGTATATTTGTTTTGCTGGCAGGTGAGTTGGGGAGAGCCCTCCACTTCATCTCCATGAAACAATCATCTCTCCAACCAACGATGTTTATCATACAGCCGGCTTTGCTGTGCCAGTGGGGCAGTTGCCGTTCTTCATCCCAACTACATACAAAACCTGGAAGGGGAAGCGGGATTGGACAAAATCCTCTCTCTAATCCAAATCCAAAACTCCTACTGAATTCAAAGGCCACCCTAGGGCTTTAGCTGCTTGTGTCTCCCAGATTTAAAGGGCCAGATCCCAGGTCAGAGAGCAGTTATTTCTTAGGGAAAGCACAACATGTGGGGGGGTTTGGGGGGTGGGAGGCGATTTGCAGAGGCCTCGCGTGCTGTGTGTGTGAGCTAGCTCTGCTGTTTCACTGTAATGCGTAAATAATAAAATAACCTGCTTATGGAGCTTGGTTGCTTCTTTGGTTTGAGGGTTTGCTGTCAGGTTCTGCCTGTCCTGGAAACCTAGGGCCCAGTTCTAAAGCCTCTTTATGCCAGTCTGGCTTAAAGGTGTAAAGGGGCTTTAAAGTGGGCAGCAATGGCCCTGTGATTAGCCCTCCTGGGCAGGAGTCCTTCCTGGCTGCTGTGGAACTGGCATAAAATCTCTCCATTAGCCCTGCTCCCAGCCCCTGGCATGGGGGTTGTGACTGGTGGGGTGGAGGTGCTGCTGAGGGCATGGCTGAGGCACACTGCTTCGTGGCTATTGTCTGCTTCCCAAGGCCCCGAAGGACCCTTGGAAATGCACGAGTTTACACCAGCTGAGGACCTGGCCTGTAACCGCGTTTCAGCTTCAGCGATGTCACTGCACCACTAAATGCTCTTGACGTTACCTGGCGATTGAGGAGACACTGCACCCAGGAAGATGAAGGCTCCCCGCAGGCTGTTGACAATGGGGACTGCTGGGCCGACTTGGAGGAGACCAAAGCTCCATGTGCAGCCCAGAAGGAAGAGCTGGGCAATAGCTTTAAAGGTCAGTAACCTGGATACAGGCAGATGGAGAGATCCCGTTACAATAACCCTATGGAGAGCAATTGGGTCAGGAGGATCTGGGCAGAGTGGCGTGGAGCTACCAGCCCCTGCTTCCTGTGTGGGACAGGGCTACTGTCAGTGAGAACACATTGGGAATTTGTTCCCATGGATCCTAGATATGCTGTTCCCCTCCTGCAATCCCTCACACCCTCCGCATGCCAAGGACCTTCCAAACCAAGGCATTTGACCCTCCAGGGTTGCTTTGTTGCCTTCTCAACTATGGTCTCTGAGAGTGGACGCATCTGCGCCGAGGGAGGAGAGTCTGTTTCTCAAGATCCACAGGGTCGGGGCAAAGAACGTCACATTTATCTGTGGAAACAGCTGAAAATATTTCTTGTGAAACGTTTCATCCGGGGCCAATGACTCGAGCTGAGGCAGAGAACGATCCCAGGGGACAGATCTGAACACTGCAGTACCAGGGACCATTGATCCCCTCTTCTGTAATATCCTCTGGCAGCTCTCGGTCCCTCCCCATGCACAGAGCTGATGGCACTGCCAGGGCTGAGATGGATCAATGGGATCACAGAGGCCAGATTCTGCTTAGAGTTAATTAATAAGTAAAAAGTGATTTTATTAAATATAAAAAGTAGGATTAAGTGATTCCAAGTAATGACAGAGAGAATAAAGTGAATTACCAAGCAAAATAAAACAAAACCACACAAGTATAAGCCTAATACAGTAGGAAACTTAATGCATGTAAATCTCACTCTCAGAGATGTTCCAGTAAGCTTCTTTGACAGACTAGACTCCTTCCTAGTCTGGGTCCAGCAATCACTCACACCCCTATAGTTACTGTCCTTTGTTCCAGTTTCTTTCAGGCATTTCTTTGGGGTGGAGAAGCTCTCTCTTGAGCCAGATGAAGACAAAATGGAGGGGTTTCCAATGGTCTTACATAGTCTCTCTTATGGGTGGAAACCCCTTGTGTTTTACTATGCAGAATCACAGCTACAAGATGGAGTTTTGGAGTCACATGGGCAAGTCACATGTCCATGCATGACTCAGTTCTTTACCGGCCAACACCATTGACTACATGTTAGTTTGAGCGTTCCCAGGAAACTCAGCTGTGGATTGGCGTCTTTCAATGTTCATCGTTAGTTAAGTACTCCTAATTACTTGAATAACCACTTCACACTATGTTGACCACATCTGTTTTATGTGCTTCCTACAGCAAACACTTTAAATACAAGCATAGAGCCAATGCTCATAACTTCATATATAAAAATGATACATGCATATGGATAGGAAGAATACATTCCGTAGAACATAACCTTTGCAAAGATATGTCACATGGCATATGTAGTGTCAAAGTTTGACTCAGACTCACAATTTATCAGACCACTCTGTTTTATTAGCAAAGCTGCTCTGCTAATACATTTAGAAGTGAGCCCCCCGAGTGGGGCTTGTGTCTCTTAATTTATACAGTTTTTTGGAGAACAAGTTACAGAGAAGTTACAGACAAAAGAAGAAAAAGATTTTAGTCACCACCCTTCGAGATCCCTGAGACCAGTCACGTATCTTCAATTACCTGCCACCCTTAACAATCTCCTTTAACAGCTTCCAGTTAACTTAACTAATTGCCCTTCACACCTTCCATTCTGATGCCTGCTTCTTAGATGTGCTGGCTCTATCTTAATTGCTTCTCCATTCAAAAGCTAGCTGTCCCTGCGTGTGCTCCCTCAGATACTTTGTAACATGTTTTGGCATGCCCTCTCATATACAATGTATCCAGCATGTCCCCTTATACAATGTTATACTTCCACAATCCCCCCTTTTGGTCAAGGCTACGCCCATGACCAATGACTTACTGGATTCCATGCATCAATCGTTCTTTTTCATTACTTTCACAAGGTGACATTTAACAACATTAGATTAGCACTCTGATGGATGGTGTGTCTTGTGCAGTTTTGGGTACAACAAGAAATCAATTGAAAACACACAAAGATTATTAGAATTCCAAATAGGATAGTCAGGATTCCTTGAAACAACCAGTTTCCCAGACTAGAGAAATTGAATAAGTTACTTATCCATTTCCACAAGGAACTTGGTTCTTCATGGGGAAGGTATGCAATTTGCTCCAGATGGCTAGCATGATTTATTACCTCATTAGTATTATCAGGTATGTATACACAGCATTCTGTTCCAATTAGAGCACAGGTCCCTCCTTTGGCTGCCAGTATTATATCTAATGCTCGATGGTTTTGGAGGGCCAGTTGTCGGACCGCTCCTGCTTCTTTGGCTAGAGCTTTTAAGCTCTCTCCTGTTTCATTGGCCATGATCTCAACCACTGCTTGTAACCTTAAAAGCCTTTTTGCATGGTGGATTACCCCCTCTACCAGGACTAAAGAAATGCCAACAGCTTCTTCCCAAGTTAGGGGGCTTATGTTATCCACATACCATTTAGCATCTGGCAAGTCCCTCCTTTTTCGCCTGAAATTACGGAGGCGATTTCGTGGGAGGGATTGAAGCACCCGGAATTGTGGGAAAAGCTGAGCAGGATAACAGATACCTGACCAATTTGCTGGTAACACAGTGTAAGCATTTTCCCCACAAACCCAATGATGTCCCATTAAAGCTGGGAAGTGTTGACTGCAACCCTTTGACATGTAAGAATTTACGAAGGAGGAATAGTATCCCCCAAAGGGCACAGGATGATTTTCACTGGGAGAAGAGGTAGCATTCACATGACATTTGTAGATGGTGCTGTTTTTCTCAGGGAGGCTGTAGGGGGAGCAAGAGATTGAATCTTTGGTTTGGTCCCAGGTTGAGAGGAAGTTTATCTTTCCATACCCGGTTCGCCATTCTCCAACCTTGTTTGAATAGTCCCATACACCATGGGACACAATGTATTGGAGACAGCTGCTCCTCCCTAGATTCAGCCCTGTCCCACTACACACCCAGCACCAGTGGCCCTTTCCTTTCACCACACTTGTAAGTTTAGGAACATATGTTTTTCCCAGCCCCCAAGTGTCATTTTCCTTCCATGTCCTTTTAAGTGGATAGGGTTCTCCAGCAAGCTCTGAGGAATTCAAAGGGATTGCCATGGTGGGGATACTAGCTTGTGAGTGAGCTGGGATGTGGCTGCAGACCCAGCAATTAGAAATATTCAGGATCTGGGCTATCTGCACCTGTTGTTGGATGAAAGAATTGTCACTGTCACTCTGGATTCCCCAGACCCTCAGGACACAGGAGCTGAGGATTAAGCTTCTCAAAGGACACATGTTGGAAGCAGGACCCTTTCTGGTTCCGACAACCCCTTTCGAGGGAACCGCAGTCACGGTTTTACGTCCACCAGGCAGCAGGTGCTAGGCTCACTGCTGCTTCTTGTTTGTTGGGTCCTGCTGCCTGCTTACCCTCTGCTTCTGGCAACCCTTACGAGAGCAGAGATTGTAAGGTATTGCAGGCTGTTCCTCTGTGTCTTCTGGGGTTGAAGCTGGTTCGGCGTGGTCTTGCAGAGGTGCTTGGTCCCCTTGAGGTGGCGCTGGCTTACACTGTGAGGCATGGATCCATGCAGCGATGCCGGATAATTTCACTGCTGTCTGGGTGGTGAGCAGTACCTGGTATGGACCCTTCCACCGGGGTTCCAAGGCGTGCTTCCGAAGGTGGTGCTGCAGGCAGACCCAAGCACCAGGCTCAAGAGTGTGACAGGCAGCAGAGGTGGGTTCCCTCGGCCAAGCTGCTCGCACCTGCGAATGGAAGGAGCTCACAGCTTGCATTAACCCTTTGCAGTACTGGAGGAGCGTGCTGTGAGTTAGGTTTAGGTCTGGGGCTGGGGTAATAGTAACCATTGTTCGCATAGGGCGTCCCATGATGATTTCAAATGGACTCAATTTGTGTCTCTGGGATGGGGGTGACCAAATTTCCATAAGGGCCAGTGGTAAAGCAGCTGGCCAGTTTAACCCTATGGAACTACAGATTTTTGCCAACTTATTTTTAAGCACACCATTTCGCCTTTCAACTGCCCCTGCACTCTGTGGATGGTAAGGGCAGTGCAATAGGTGGGTGACATGTAATACCTGGTTTAGATGTTGAACAATTTTTCCAGTAAAATGTGTTCCCCGGTCACTAGAAAAAGTGGCAGGAATTCCCTTGGTAGGGATAATGTGGTTTAACAGACATTTTGCAACGGACAATGAATCAGCTTTGCGACAGGGAAAGGCTTCAATCCAACCCGAAAACAGACATATTATAACTAAAATGAATTCATATTTCTGACACTTTGGCATTTGTACAAAATCAAGTTGCCAGTGTAGGAAAGGTGCTTGAGGCAAACCCCGGAACCCTTGTGTTACTTTTACAGATTTGCCTACATTGTGGCTTTGACAAGTAACACAAGCGGCACAGTGGCGGGTTGCAAAGGAGCTGAAATGGGGAGCCCACCACCCCGCCTTACTCATAGCAGAGACCATCCCCTCCTTGCCGACATGCGAAACACCATGTAGCAGCGTGTCTAGAGACAGGTAGAGTGAGAGGGGGGCTACAAAGGTACTGGTGGGTGATCGCCAAAGGGAATCAGAATGCAAAGAGCAACCCAAAGCACTCCAGGAGTCTCTCTCTGTTTCTGGGGCAGAATCCTGGAGCTGAGCGAGATGAGACAGGGATGGTGGCGTTACAGAGACAGAGAGGGGACCAAGAAACGCTTCTGGTGAAGGTTTTATAGTGGCGGCATGTTTTGCAGCAGCATCAGCAAGTGCATTACCTTTTGCCACCTCGGTGTCTGCCGCTGGGTGGCCAGTACACTTAACAATTGCCAAGGCAGACGGTAGTAAAACTGCATACAGGAGGGCGGCAATGTAGGGTCCATTCTTGATGGGGTACTAGTAGAGGTAAGAAAACCTCGAGCCTGCCAGAGGGTGCCAAAGTCATGCACAACCCCAAAGGCATACCGAGAATCAGTAAAAATAGTGGCAGAGAGCCCCTTGGCTAGAAAGCAGGCACGGGTTAGAGCAATCAGTTCAGCCACCTGGGCAGAGGTCACAGAGGGTAAGGGCGCAGCTTCTGTGGTCTCAGAGAGAGAGACCACAGCGTACCCTGCAAGAAGGTGGCCTTGGTCATTTCTATAACAGGACCCATCAGTGAATAATACCAGGTCAGAGTTAGGGAGAGGTACATCTGAAAGGTCGGGGCGCGGGACAGTGATAGCAGAGACAGTTGCAAGGCAGTCATGGGGTTCACCATCACTAGGTAAAGGAAGGAGGGTAGCAGGGTTTAACCGGGAGCAGCGCTTAATTGTGATATGTGAGGCTGAAAGCAGCAAAAGTTCATACCTAGTGAGGTGAGCAGAGGAGAGGTGAGCAGTGTTGTGTTGCAGAAGGAGAGTTTCCACAGAATGGGGAACCATGAGAGTGAGAGGAGAGCGGAGGACAAGGGACTCAGATAGCGCGTAGGCAAGGGGATAAACCCTGGGCTACAGGGTCCAAGGTTGCAGAAAAATAAGCCACTGGGCGATTTCTGTCACCGTGCTCCTGAGTAAGAACCCCAAGGGCACAAGCAGATTGTTCGTGACAGAAAACGTTAAAAGGCTTCTCATAGTTAGGTAACCCTAAGGCAGGGGCAGAGGCTAAATTCTGCTTAAGGGAGATGAAAGCAGCATTTGCTTCAAGTGGCCATGGCATGGGGTTAGGTACAGAGGATCGAGTGAGTTCTTGGAGGGACTTGTACCAGGGCTGGATAGAGTGCACGGGAGCCCTGGGAGAGAAGGAAGCCTAGGTATGTGACAGAGGTTTGGCAGAGCTGCAATTTTGTGCGAGAAGCCTTATGACCCTTGTTCGCTAAAGCTGTGAGAAGTGTTAGTGAATCAGTTTCTGAGGCAGACAGAGAGGGGGAGCACAGGAGTAAGTCGTCCACATATTGGATCAGTGTGGATCCTGATGGGAAAACTAGATCAGCAAGATCCCTGGCTAGGGCTTGAGAAAAATAGGATGGACTCTCTGTATACCCCTGGGGAAGGGTAGTCCATGTATATTGCTGACCCTTGTAGGAGAAGGCAAAGAGATACTGGGATTCAGAGTGAACTGGGACAGAGAAGAAAGCGGAGCACAAATCTACAACAGTGAAGTGGGTTGCATTTGGAGGAATAGACGCTAGTATTGTAGCAGGGTTAGGAACCACTGGAAAAGGAGGTATGACAATACGGTTAATAGCTCGAAGGTCTTGAACAAATCACCACAATTTGCCATCAGCCTTTTGAACTGGGAGGATAGGGGTGTTACAGGGGCTGGAACAAGGGACAATAATTCCTTGTTCTTTTAATGCAGATATAACTGGAGCAATCCCAGCCTCTGCCTCAGGATTCAAAGGATACTGAGACAGGAGAGGCAGAGGTTTGGAATTGTCTACAGTAATCCGAACTGGGTCAGTATTTAATCGGCCCACTTCAGATGGGTGAGATGGCCATAGGGAGGAAGGAACCTGAGAGATTAGGTGCTCTAGGGACAGAGTTAAGGGACAGCAAGGGACCGGAGTGGAGAGGGAAGTTTCAGACAGCAGGGAGGCTACAGAATCACATAAGGAAGACAGAGGGATTTGCGGATAGACACCATCTGGGGAGCAGTAAATAGAACAGCCAAGTTTGCATAGCAAGTCCCGTCCCAGAAGGTTTGCAGGGGTGGAATCAGAGAGGAGGAATGCATGCTCCTCAGAGAGGGGACCGACCTGAACAGACAAAGGTTTTGAGAGGGGAAAAGAGGTAGGGATCCCTGTAATGCCAACAGCAGACACAGATCTTCCAGATCGGGGAACCTCAGGCAAGTCAATGGTGCGGATTGTAGAAAGAGAAGCTCCAGTATCAACAAGGAAAGGGAGAGAGAGATCATTTACAGTCAGGACACTGTAGGGGACAGAGGTAATAAGGGAGCTAAAACTTTGTGAGGTTCCCCAGCATCCCGTCATTGTTGGGGTGAAAAATAGGGTTGGGGATCAGCTGGAGGAACCAGCGGGGGGTTCACTTGATTTCCCATACAATTATTAGGTCATCTCGGACACTCTTTTTTCCAGTGTCCAGGCTGTTTACAGTAGTTACAAACCCCAGTTAATCCAGCTCCCTGCCCCCTTCCGCAACCCCGTCCCTGTCGCCGGTGTGGTCTGCTTAATCCTGAATAATGCTGTATCTGCAGAGCCATTAACTTTTGGGAGGACTGTTCCTCTTTTCCTTTTAAAGTGCGGTGGCAATGCTCTGCTACTGTCAGCAATTTGTCCATGGTTTCAGTCTCCCAACCCACACTTATTCGTTTTAACATGCTGCCTGTGGCAGGGAGAAGACCATCAACCAATGCATGTGCCAAGGCCCCCTGCCCATTTACATCGGGCTCTTGTATTCCTGAATGTTGTAGGAAAATATCAGTTAGCTGGGACCTATAGTTGCCTGGGCTTTCTCCTTGCCCTTGCTTACAGCAAGGTATTGCTGTCCAGTTTGTTTTAGGAGACCACACTTTGGGAATGGCTTGATGCAGGCGCTTCCAAAGAGCCATACACCGGTCTCTGTATGCCGAATCTGGGCCAGTTCTTTTTATGGTTGAGTGGCGTGCCTCAGCTGGCCAGTCTGCGGCAGCCAACCATTTTTCATAATAACTGGCAGGAGCTAACAATTTACACAGTTGGAGGAGATCTGTCTCAGAGGGTTCATAGGTTTCACAGATTAACAGAAACGCCTCAGCAAATTTGACAGTTTTCCTGTGGTTTGGGAAAACTTTTAACTATAGATAAAAGTTCCGTATGAGTCCAGGGCTTATAATCCCATATGGACTCACTTTCTCCCATCTTAAGGACTCATAAGGTTGCCACAACAGTTTGATCAGAGTCTCTCATTAACCTCCCATCAGGTTCTCTTTTCCAAGAAGAGATGTCAAGAGAATCTTTGCAGTCTGCTTTGGATTTCTTCTTCATAATATTTTGCAGAGCTGCGAGGCCAATGAGGGTATCTTCTTCACTTTCATTATCTGTAGTCACTGAAGATTTTTCCTTTTCTGATTTCTTATTTGCGCAGGAGTATGGTGGGGGTCGGGTTTGATCTGGATCATTGTACAGGACTGGGCAAAGGGGAGCGCTCAGACTAGTGGTGGGAGAGACTGCATCCAATTGAACTGTTAGTTTTTTGATAGAATTTTTAAGAGAGGTGAGTTTTGACTCAGTCCATCTACAATTTGCCTCTTCCCACCACTGCATGAAGCAGTCTACTTCTCGTCTCTCCAATTTGGTTTTTGGGAGGACGAGTTTGCTTTTTAAAGCATCCACTCGATCCTTGTCCCAAGAACCTAACAGTGGCCACTGTAATTTGGGGTTCTCTAGAGCTAATTTGTACCATTTTTCAAGAAACCTACAAGAGTCCAGACCCCTCCTAAAATACATAAAATAAGCTGGAGTTCCCTTAGGGAACTGTTCTACCTTAGACTTCTGATTACCCATCCAGGAGGACTTCACACAGCGCTCACACAAAAAGGAAATTCGGGCTCAGCAGAGCAGTACCTGGTGCAACACACAGAAAGGAGCCCACAGGCTACTGCCTCAACTGCCCTTGCTTTCACACCAGGGGTTATACCCAAGGCGTGGTGCGGCTACAGCTGTGCAGATTCCACTTATTCAGACCGTGGGGACGGGGACCCCTTGGTCAGCCAGTCTCCGGACAGAGATGGCTCCCAGATTCACACACACACCACGGGGAAGACGGACAGACACAAAGACAAGATAGTCCTCAAACCGGTTAAAGCACAAAAATAATAATTACCTGAGACGTCTGATTCCAGAAGCTGGATCCAAAGACCCCTACCCGAACAGAGTGGGAACCAACAAGTTCAATGGCGTAGACTGCGCTGCTGCTGTGTACCTTTCTGTTTTGTGGAGGATCGCTTGGACTAAGCGTCCAGGCGCCGGCTGCCACGATCGTCCTGCAAGGCAGTCAGGGATCACACAGCCCCAGTGAAGCTGCTTGCCATCTTGGTGGGACCTCCAAATTGTCAAAGTTTGACTCAGACTCACAATTTATCAGACCACTCTGTTTTATTAGAAAAGCTGCTCTGCTAATACATTTAGAAGTGAGCCCCCTGAGTGAGGCTTGTGTCTCTTAATTTATACAGCTTGCTGGAGAACAAGTTACAGAGAAGTTACGGACAAAAGAAGAAAAAGATTTTAGTCATCACCCTTTGAGATCCCTGAGACCAGTCACGTATCTTCAATTACCTGCCACCCTTAACAATCTCCTTTAACAGCTTCCAGTTAACTTAACTAATTGCCCTTCACACCTTCCATTCTGATGCCTGCTTCTTAGATGTGCTGGCTCTATCTTAATTGCTTCTCCATTCAAAAGCTAACTGTCCCTACGTGTGCTCCCTCAGATACTTTGTAACATGTTTTGGCATGCCCTCTCATATACAATGTATCCAGCATGTCCCCTTATACAACGTTATACTTATACAATGTTATACTTCCACACTTCTTACCGCCCTGGGAAATAACAAAAAACTTATTCGGTGGAGTTTAGCTCTCCAAGATTTTGATTTCGACATCCAACACATCTCAGGAGCCTCTAACAAAGTGGCTGATGCACTCTCCTGTGAAAGTTTCCCAGAATCAACTGATTAAAATCATCCTTGAGATGTGGAAAATATTGTTAGTCTTTATGTACTTGGTAGTATATTTAGAGGTGCATGTGTCTTATTAACTTTGTTTTTTCCTAGAGCTCCAGGAAAAAATCCCAGCCAGCATTTTACCCTAGCTGAGATTTGGGGTGTGTGTCATAAATATAAAGCAAAGGGTAAACCCCTTTAAAATCCCTCCTGGCCAGAGGAAAGAATCCTCTCACCTGTAAAGGGTTACGAAGCTAAAGGTAACCTCGCTGGCACCTGACCAAAATGACCAATGAGGAGACAAGATACTTTCAAAAGCTGGGAGGAGGGAGAAAAACAAAGGGTCTGTGTCTGTCTGTGTGATGCTTTTGCCGGGGACAGAATAGGAATGGAGTCTTAGAATTTAGTAAGTAATCCAGCTAGGTATGTGTTAGATTATGATTTCTTTAAATGGCTGAGAAAATAGCTGTGCTGAATAGAATAAATATTCCTGTCTGCGCGTCTTTTTTGTAACTTAAGGTTTTGCCTAGAGGGATTCTCTATGTTTTGAATCTAATTACCCTGTAAGGTATCTACCATCCTGATTTTACAGAGATGATTCCTTTTTACTTCTATTAAAAGTCTTCTTGTAAGAAAACTGAATGCTTTTTCATTGTTCTAAGCTCCAAGGGTTTGGGTCTGTGGTCACCGATGCAAATTGGTGAGGATTTTTACCAAATCTTCCCCAGGAACTGGGGTGCAAGGGTTGGGAGGATTTTGGAGGGAAAGACGTGTCCAAACTCCATTTTTTTGGGAACCCAGATAAAAGTTTGGTGGTGGCAGTGGAAGTCCAGGGGCAAAGGGTAAAATAGTTTGTACCTTGGGGAAGTTTTAACCTAAGCTGGTAAAAGTAAGCTTAGGAGGTTTTCATGCAGGTCCCCACATCTGTACCCTAGAGTTCAGAGTGAGGAAGGAACCTTGACAGCTGGAGACAATGAAACCAGCTGGGAACCCAGGGGAGGTGGAGCCTGTGCAGAGGGTTTGCACAGGAGGCAGGATGCCTGGGGGGACATGGCTTTGGGATTCAGGATCCTGGGCTCCTGGGCAGGTGTCAGTCTCTTTCTGCTACTGCAGTTGGAGGGAGGGGGATTGCAGGGTGTGATGGGATGAAATCCATGTTGATGAGTGACCCTGGTCGGAGCAGAGATCTCTCCAGTCTATCATGAGCCAACCCCTCAGGTCAGGAGTTTCTGTGGGGCTGGAGAAAAGGGATGGGGACCTGAGGGGCTCTTCCTTTGCTCCATCACCTTGGATGGTGTCTGCTATCATCAGTTGCTAATGGACACAGCATCACATTGGGTCCCATTCTTCTCTCACTGTTGATCTCAGCCAAGTCAATGGAAAGCAGAAGTGTCACTCTCCCGAAAGCTCCTGAATCAAAAGGGTTGTGAAGTGATGCAAGAATAGTCACATCTGTTTTTTGCTATACTTGCTCAAGACTAGCCCTACCCTGAGATGGGCCAATCACCTCCAGGAGGCACTGGTGAGCAACCTCAATTCCTTCTGTGTGAGGGGAACTCCGCGTTTCCCAGGGGACACTCAGAACCTCACAAACTCTCTAGCAAACACATGGAACTTGGAGTTTGGAGGAGGCTCATAGACTTTAAGGTCAGAAAGGACCATTATGATCATCTAATCTGATGACCAGCACAACGCAGGCCACAGAATCTCACCCACTCACTCCTGTAACAAATCCCTGACCTACGTTTGAGCTATTGAAGTCCTCAAATCGTGGTTTAAAGACTTCAAGGTGCAGAGAATCCTCCAGCAAGTGACCTGTACCCCACACTGCAGAGGAAGGCGAAAATGCCCCAGGGCCTCTGCCATTCTGCCCTGGAGGAAAATTTCTTCCCAACCCCAAATATGGCGAAACCCTGAGCATGTGGGCAAGACTGAGCAGCCAGACACCCAGGAACGAATTCTCTGTAGTAACTCGGATCCCACCCTATCCAGTATCCCATCACAGGCCATTGGGCATATTTACTGCTAATGGTCAAAGATCAATGAATCAACAAATTAGGCTACCCCATCATACCATCCCCTCCATAAATTTATCAAGCTTAGTCTTGAAGCCAGATTTGCCTCCACTGCTCCCCTTGGAAGGCTATTCCAGAACTTCACTCCTCTGATGGTTAGAAACCTTCGTCTAATTTCAAGTCTAAACTTCCTGATGGCCAGTTTATACCCATTTATTCTTGTGTCCACATTGGTACTGAGCTTAAATAATTCCTCTCCCTCCCTGATATTTATCCCACTGATAGATTTATAGAGAGCAATCATATCTCCCCTCAACCTTCTTTTGGTCAGGCTAAACAAGTCAAGCTCTTTGTGTCTCCTTTCATAAGACAGGTTTTCCATTTCTCGGATCATCTTAGTAGCCCTTCTCTGTACCTGTTCCAGTTTGAATTCATCCTTCTTAAACATGGGAGACCAGAACTGCACACAGTATTCCAGGTGAGGCCTCACCAGTGCCTTGTATAACGGTACTAACACCTCCTGATCTCTACTGGAGATACCTCAACCCAGGACTGCATTAGCTTTTTTCCTGGCCACATCACATTGGCGGCTCATAGTCATCCTGTGGTCAACCAATACTCCAAGGTTTTTTTCCTCCTCTGTTACTTCCAAGTGATGCTTCCCCAGTTTAGAACAAAAATTCTTGTTATTAATCTCTAAATGCATGACCTTGCACTTTTCACTATTAAATTTCATCATATTACTCCAGTTTACAAGGTCATCCAGATGTTCCTGTAGGATATCCCAGTCCCTCTCTGTATTGGCAATACCTCCCAGCTTCGTGTCATGTGCAAACTTTATTAGCACATTCCCACTTCTTGTGTCAAGGTCAGTAATAAAAAGATTAAATAAGATTGGTCCCCAAACCGATCGCTGAGGAACTCCACTGGTAACTTCCTTCCATCTTGATAGTTCACCTTTCAGTTTGACCCGTTGTAGTCTCCCCTTTAACCAGTTCCTTATCCACTTTTCAATTTTCATATTGATCCCCATCTTTTCCAGTTTAGCTAATAATTCTCCATGTGGAACTGTATCAAATGCCTTACTGAAACTGAGGTGAATTAGATCCACTGCATTTCCTTTGTCTAACAAATCTGTTACCTTCTCAAAGGAGGAGATCAGGTTGGTTTGGCACAATCTACCTTTTGTAAAACCATGTTGTATTTTGTCCTAATTACCATTGACCTCAATGTCCTTAACTACTTTCTCCTTCCAGGCACCTGGAAGTCAGTCTGTGTGCACATGGCTGGAAGTCTATCTGTGGTGGTCACACATCTGAAATAATTGTCTTGATAAAAAAAAGCAGTTTAGTTTTACAAGCATGGAATCCTCTCCTGTTATTACCCAACATGCAGTACATGAAAACTGGTGGCTGGGGTCTGCCTAGTGAGACCCGCAGCTCAGAAGAGTGTGTTTAACAGAAAAAACAAAGCAGCACCTAGAAACGGAGCAAACAGCCACTAAACCAATTCCTGCTCCAGGGCTGGCTACTTCACAAGGAGTAAGTACCACAGGCACTCACTCCCAACCAACAGGTGAGGGACTGAGCAGTGATCCCAGGAGTGAGTAGGAGCAGGGAGGTGATTTCACCTTTGCATATGGCATTAAGGAGGCATAAACTGGAATACTGCCTCCCATTCTGAGGTCCACATTTGGAAAAGGATGTTGAACAATTGGAAAGGGTGCAGAAAAGAGCTACAAAAATGATTCAAGAGCTGAAGAAATGCCTGACAGTGAGAGCTCAATCTGTTTAGCATATCAAAATGAAGATCAAGAGGGGAATTTGCCAGCTCCTGAGTCTTCAAATCCAGACTGGCTGCCGTTCTGGAAGATGCTTTACTCAAGCACCCCTTACTGGGCTCAATAGAGGGTAACTGGATGAAATTCTATTGTCTGTGTTACACAGGAGAGGAGACTTGATGATCTAATGATCCTTTTTGGCCTTAAAATCTGTGACTCTGAACAATTCCTCTTGGCGCAGGCACACCAGAGAATCTAGCCCTGTGAATCTAAGGATGTTTCACTGTCAGGACAGCATCTCAGTTGGTGGAACATTCATATTGGAGGGACCAGAAGTAATTGCAAATTACATCAACTTAGACCCTTCTGGACTCTCCTAATCCACCCCTGAATTCATCCCACTGACTTCATTCCACTCACTGGACAGAGTCCTGTCACCTCGGCTTCCCATGGCGACTCAGAGGCTATCAGGAAAGGACGAGCGCTGAGGCTTCTGAGCTTTGCAGATCCCTTATCTCAGAAAAACAAACACAGGAAGCCAACCTGATGTACATCTTATTACATGCCATCATATCAGCCAAAAGTATTGCAGACAGGAAAGAGCTATCTTCCCACCCTGCCTTGCTCACACTTCCTGCTGCCCCACCACACCGCCCAGCCTGGGCCCCTCATAATCATTTGCTTCCCCAAGTAACTTATTCCTCATGGGTGAAATTTACCACAGAGCAGAGGGCTCAGCACCATTAGAGTCCTGGCCTCAACGGAACGTACGTAATGCCCAGACTGAACATTGAAATCTCAGTCCATTCTGATGGTAAGCAGTGTCTTGGGGTCTTTAACTATTCATCCTAAGGCAGTACAAATATAATGCTTAGGTCACTTATATACACTCTCCTAAACCCAGGAATACACTTACTGGAACGTAACATATCTTAATAAAAACCCAGACCTTCATCCAGATGGCAGTGTGGCTCCTTATCAGTGAGATGGTTATCTCAGCTATGATTATAGCTCACATCTGCAACTATCTCCTTCAAGAAACAGATTGTCAATGCTCTAGATCCCCAACTGGTGTCAGTCAGCATCGCTCCATTGAAGTCAATGTGGCCAGATCCCCAGCTGGTTAAATGGGCAAAGCTCCTTTGGAGTCAACACACCTGTTAGGGGGCTTATTCCTTCACCCACTTACTTCCCTGGTCCTTCTCGCAGGAACAGAGCAACAATACCCAAAGTCCAAAGGTGCAAACAATTCGATGGTTATTGGGGTGAACTTCCAGCAAGCATGATTCCAGTTTCCTTCCTTAGTATCCTCCTTCCCAGCTCTGACACCACAGAGCCTTACACCTGTGTCCCTGTTCCGATTCCTGCCCTTAGCCAAACAGGATTCCAGTTTCCCCACTCCCATTCCCTGTGCCCATCTCCCCCTTTAGCAAAACATGATTCCAATTTCCTTACCCCCATTCCTCCCCACCCCCAACCACTTCCTGACTGACTGCAGACTATATAGTAAAACTTGAGTTCTGCTTTGCTATACCTTAACTAATCATGTTCCTGAAATTTAACTAACCAATCCTAACATATTGTAACATGATTATGTAACCAATTATATCCCACCACCTTAATTAGTTTACAGCCAGCAAAATTAATTATGCAGCAGACAGGAACAATCACAGAACCAGACAGAGATTATACAGACAAACAATAGCAAAGTGGGAACTATAATGACAAAACAATACAGAAGTGAGGATTTCACATCTCAGCTAGTGATAAGTGAGTTCTTGCCAGACAGGATGCTATCAAACTAAGTTTCCTTTTACATCTTCTAGGCACTTCCCTTTCTCTGGAGGCGGTAGGCATTATCAGGACAGGATTGTGTTCCTAACAGCCCAATAGCACCTTATTTCAATGTGACTAGTTTGGAATGTGAGGAGGTGACCGGTCGCTTCCCAGCTTATGGCTGCCTCTGCTGCTTAGCCAAAGGCCTTAGCCTAAGAACAGGGCCTCAGACTGTCACAGTAAGAGAAGGCCCTTACACCGGCAAACAGTGATTTTGATTCTTTTATACCTCTATAATTAGCCAAGTGATAAGAATACATCTAAATTCTTAGAGTATAGGCCTTTACAGACAGACCTGAATATCTATATCCTAACACCCATTCACACCAGCTGAGGATCTGGCCTTGTATGATGAACTTCCACACACTTGGGCGTAGGGTCATGCCCAGAACTAGGGCAGGGACGAGATGGGGTAATTAACGAGAATGAAGAAGCTCTTCAGAAGTGTTCTATGTCTAACCTGGGGGAGTTAAACTCAGGCTCAGCACAGAGGCTGTTTGAGCCAAAACACTGAGCTGATGCAGGAGACCAAGCCCAGACTGCAAGGGCTAGTGAGGCTCCCAGCATAGGCTGAGCTTCACGTCCCCCACACAACACAGACCACACACTGCAACTGGAACGCTGTCCCCTCGCCAGAGCAGTTCTTCCCCAGCAGCACTAGTGTTGTGGATGTTCGATGCAGTGGCTGGTTGTGTCGGGAGCACTGAGTGCACCCAGCTGATGAAAGGCTGGCGTTTCGGGGGGCTTGTGGGGCACGGAAGCTGTGGTAATGACACAGTATGACTGTGCTGGAGAAGTTGGAGCCATGCCATGGGAACTGGCTGTGCTTTTTATTTCCTTTCTTTTGTGGGTTTCATTGTGAACGTGTTTCAATGTGTATCATTACAAAGCTTATAATCTACTGTGTGTTCATCCTATTTCTATGTATGTATTATTCTTGTATCTAAAACTAGAAATATGAAATATAATTCTGAATAATTCCAATAGGACTTCAAAGTGTGGGCCATTCATAATGGCTCGGAATCTTGATGGCTCCCATTAATTAGAATAATTGACTGTAGATGGCTCTGCTTACCTTGAAGCCTGGTGACATTGTAACTAGGTTGCATCCAGTTAATGATGCAAACAGAACAAAGGGGTCCCAGTCATGTGGAATCCCCTGCTTTTCACATAAGATGCCTGCTGGAACTAACAAGGTCTGTACCAGGGGAAGGATTGGGCCCAGACTAAGAAGGAGTCTAGTCTGTGAAAGGTTTCAGAGTAGCAGCCGTGTCAGTCTGTATTCGCAAAAAGAAAAGGAGTACTTGTGGCACCTTAGAGACTAAATAAATTGGTTAGTCTCTAAGATGCCACAAGTACTTCTTTTCTTTTAGTCTGTGAAAGAAGCTTATTGGAACATCTGAGGGTGAGATTTACCTATATTAAGGTTCTTAAATGTATTAGGCTTAGATTTGCATGTTTTGTTTTATTTTGCTTGGCCACTTACTTTGTTCGGTCTGTTATTACTTGAAACCACTTGCATCCTACTTTTTATACTTAATAAAATCACTTGTGTTTATTAATCTGTGCCTAGAAGATCCTTGACCTCCACTACATCCTCAGTGTTTAGCGGTTCCACTTCTTTCTTTTTGTTTTCTTCTTATTTATATGGCTATAGAACCTTTTACTATTGGTTTTAATTCCCTTTGCAAGGTCCAACTCTACTTGACTTTTAGCCTGTCTCCTTTTATCCCTACATGTTCTGACTCCAATAAGGTAGCTTTCCTTGCTGATCCCTCCCATCTTCCACTCCCTGTATGCTTTCTGCTTTTTCTTAATCACCTCTCTGAGATGCTTGCTCATCCCGCTTGGTCTACAAATCCTGCCTGTGAATTTTTTCCCCTTTCTTGGGATGCAGGCTTCCAATAGCTTCTGCAGCTTTGATTTAAAGTAATCCCAGGCCTCCTCTGCCTTTAGATCCACAAGTTCTTCAGTCCAATCCACTTCCCTAACTAATTTCCTTCATTGTTGAAAGTCATCTCTTTTGAAATCAAAAACCCTAGTTGCAGATTTTTGTTAATCCTTCCGTTCAGTTTGAACTGAATTAGCTCATGATCACTTGAACCAAGATTGTCCCCTACAACCATTTCTTCTATGAGGTCCTCGCTACTCACCAAAACCAAATCTAAAATGGCATCCCCTCTAGTCAGTTCAGCAGCTACTTGATGAAGGAATCCATCAGCTATCGCATCTAGGAAAATCTGAGCCCTATTATTATTACTAGCACTTGTCCCACAGTCTATATCTGGAAAGTTAAAGTCTCCTATGATCACTCAGTTTCCATTAGTATTTACTTTGTTAAAAAGTATCCTGCCCTTCCTCCTTATGTCCATTCTCCTACCCACGGCTGTATCCTTTCTTACTTCGTTTTCTTCCCTCTCAATGCTAAAATCCGGCGTGGAGATTACCTGGACATCTCCCCCAAATTCCTAGTTGAAAGCTCTCTTAATCAGTTGTTTCAGCCTCCATCCTCAAAGTCTATTTCTTTCCCTACTCAGATGAAGTCCATCCCAAGAGAACTGTCCTCTGTCCATGAATGCATCCCAGTGGGCATACATCCCAAAGCCCTCCTTATAGCACCACTGCCTAATCCATCTGTTGATAGTCATAATCTTGTCACACCTTTGTTGCCCTTCTCTAGGAACAGGCAGAATCGCACTAAAAATCACCTGAGCCTCGATTTCCTTAAGCATCTTCCCTAGCCTAGCATAGTCTCCCTTAATACTCTTCTATTCTCTGGATCAGCTCTAGTTACAGGCCTGTCTATTCTTCTCAGTAAAGAGTCGATCACATAGACCTGCCTTTTCCTGGTGACGGTGCTATTCTCCAGTCTATCGCCTGTTCCCTCTGGCTGCAAGTTCTTCCCATTCCTATTCTCCCTTGTAATCCTCTTCAACCCATCCTGTATCCTCCTGGGGTTCATATTTGGTGTCGTCTCCGTTGACTCTTCCTTTTCCTAGCCGCTCTTCTCTTCTTTCTTCGCCCTTCCACCTTCAGTGACTACCTGCTGAGCCACTTCATTTTCCAACTCTGCAAACCTGTTCTTGAGCTCTATTTCTCCTTCATTAGCCCATCTTTTCCTCTGCCTGGTTCTTTTAGTCACATGCTTCCACTGACCACTTTCCTCACCCAGCAGTCTCCCCTCAGAATTCCTCAGTCCTGCTTCCATCTGCAAGTCTGAGCTTTTCCCTTCAGATACCTCATGTCTTTGCTCCATAATCTGCTCGAACCCCTTTCTAAACTCAACCAGAGTTTCCACCTGCATCTCCAAACCTCAGATCTTTTCCTCCATCAGCTCTCTCAGATGGCATTTCATGCAGACAAAACTCTTACCAGGTACCCCCTCCAGGACCATGTACATACCGCAGCTTCCACATCCAGTCATCTTCATTGTGTCTTCCACTGCCTGGGTCACTCCCACTGCTGCCTCTGTATCTGTCATTGCCTTCCCACCTAAATCCTATTCATCTGGGAAACACAAACCACACCAAAACACCACCGCCCACAGCAAAAACAAACCCCAAACAAGCACCACAAACACAAACTACCCTTACAAACTCCCCCTAAAACTCCCCCGTTTACAGCTCTGTTTGCTGGCTCCCGTGCCGCTACAGGAGTCTGTATCTTTAAATATTCATGGTAAACAGGCCCAATGGCCTGTGAGGGGATGTTAGATGGGGTGGGATCCGAGTTACTGCAGAAAATTCTTTCCTGGGTATCTGGCTGGTGAATCTTGCCCATATGCTCAGGGTTCAGCTGATCGCCATATCTGGGGTCGGGAAGGAATTTTCCTCTAGGGCAGATTGGAAGAGGCCATGGAGGTTTTTCGCCTTCCTCTGTAGCATGGGGCACGGGTGACTTGCTGAAGGATTCTCTGCTCCTTGAAATCTTTAAACCATGATTTGAACAAAACACATTCTAAGCTGATCTTAACACTTTCAGTGTCCTTACATATTTAGATGCTTCTCACCACAGGCTGGCTGGTTGCCCTTCAGCCAGGCTCTCCGCTTTGATCAGTGCTTCAGTCGCTTGGTGGTGATGTCTGTAGATGGAGGTGGAAGAGAGAGGAAGAGCATGGCAAACATCTCTCCCTTTTATCATGTTCTTTCTTCCCTCTTGGCTTTGCCCCCCTCTTTCAGACTCAGGTGAGCATTACCTCATTGCAGTCCCAAAGTGACCAAAGAAGTGGGGTGACTCACTCAAGAGTCCAACAGACCCTTTGTTGCTGCCTAGGCAAGTGTCCTTTGTTCCTTTGAGGCTGGGCTGGGTTTGTCCCATACACGCCCTGTTGAGGTGTGAACTGCCCCTCTGCTCTTGGAGAGTTTTGCCTGGGCCTATTTTAAGCCATGAGGACACATTGTCATCCTCATAACTATATATATGAATTTACAGCCCATAACATTACTATACCATTACTGTAACAACCATTACTATAACATCACTATAACAACAATGCTCAGTGCATCATGAGCCTTCTGAAGACTCCCGATATGACAAACTTTGCATTGGATACCACACAGTCATATTATAAGGATGAACATGGGGGTGCAGGCTGTTCACCCGAGGTACAGAACGTCACTCCTCCCCCATTAACTTACTGCAAGAGGGTTAGTCACTGACTAGCTCAAAGGTAGTTTGTGTTATAGTTCTCTTGGCACCCAGCCATCAAGGCCATCAGGCGGTGTACCTCAGTTTCCTCATTCACACACAGCAAACCAGGTTTTTTATGGTTTCTCTGCTGTGATAAGCTTTAAACCTGTTTACAGGTATTAATTGAAAAATAGCATTATCATAAGGTTTAACATCCATGTCAAAATTCTTACCCCAAAACTTAACATTAATACCAAAATTTTTATCTCAGATGTACGTTTACCAGTATCTTTATGATATCATGCCCTCTTTTCAGAAAGTGTACTGTAAGTCTAGTTTGTTCATTACCCATGCTGTCCTTTGACTCTCTCCCATGTAATCAGTCACTGGCTTTTCTTTCCCTCCAGCATTCCCCTCTGTGTGGGCTCTTAATTTAATCATGTTTCTGGAATTTTGGTGCCTCAGAGTCTGGCAAGATAGGTGTTCAGGGGGATCCTGCACATTGGCTGGCCCTTTGGGGAGTGGTCTCCCAACCCCAGGACTGCACCTAGGTAGAAAATCCAGCTCACTTTTTGGGGTTACCCGGTGTTTCCTCCTCCCAGCACTGAGTCCTTCCCTGCCCCCTAGTGGGCTGTGATCGGGGCTCTCTGGGCGAGGTGTCTTTACCCTTCGATCAGATTCACCTTCTCCCAGCAGCCTTCCTGTAACTGCTCCCTGTTTCTTACCAGCCTGGGGGAAAACACCCCCTTCTCTGTCAGTTGGGTCATTTGTATTCCGGCAAACTACCCCCTGGCAATTTCCTGGTCCCAACTCCTCTGTTATCACAGGCATTGGAGCTGCATCTTGATTTAAAGAGACAAGGTTACTTTCCAAAAACTTATCAGAAATAGCATCCTGAAGAACAGGGACCTGGATTGGGGTACCCTTCGCCACCCCTTTCTCTGTCCCTGAGAAGTCAGCTGTGTGACTGCTCCCCTCCAGGAGGCTCCTTGTCAAAACCTGGGTCACAGACTGAGTGCCTGGGTGCATAGATCCTGACCCAGCCACCCTCCTAGTGTCCCGTGCATCCTGCACTGAGTGACTAGTGAGAAGACATTCCTGTACCCCCATTATTCCTTCCCCAGTTCCCTCCTCTGGGCCCTCTCCTAAGACATATTCTACTATGGGTCATCAGCAGGGATTGTACCTAGAACCTTCTGCACTGAAAGCATGAGCCTTGTACCCTTTTAGCTAAGGGATATGCAGCGTAAGGACTGTCTGATTCCCTGTTGGCCTGTGAGGGCACTGTGATGAAGCGGGACTGTTCTTAATGTTTCCTCTGAATATTGTGGGGGTGCCTCAGTTTCCCCTATGCAGTTCTTAAGTATCTAGGTGGTGGGATAAGGGTGTATGATCGTTGCAGAGCCCTGGAGGGCAGGTGTGTGCAGGGGTCTGGACACAGAGAATGGCCAACACCCTGTTTCCTGGCAACTGGTGGCCTGGGCCCTTCCCCCCTCCAAGGTGAGCGCTAAAGGGTTGGAGACAAAGAGATCAGGTGACCTCCTGGCCCGGGAAAGGGACAATGCCAGAGGAGGAGGGGCTGGAGAGAGTTTCAGTTTGGGGCTGGCTGGGGACATGGAGTGAAGGGCAGACGGGGTTGTCTGGCTCACTGCCCCCCAAAATGGACCCAGCTGAGGGGTCCTGTTCTCTGCACCTACAAGCTCTGTTTAGACCATGTTCCAGTCGTCTAATAAACCTTCTGTTTTACTGGCTGGCTGAGAGTCACGTCTGACTGCGGAGTTGACCCTCTGGCTTCCCCAGGAGCCCCGCCCGGGTGGACTCGCTGTGGGAAGCGCACGGAGGGGCAGAGGTCAGACCCAGGAAGGTGGAAGTTGTGTGAGCTGTGTGTCCTGAAGACAGTCTGCTCACAGAAAGGAGACTTCCCCAGACACCAGAGATAAGGGGAGTAAAGAGGAAGTTGCTGTGAGCGAGTTTGTGTCAGTTCTGCTTGTGGGTTTGTTTCGGGTTAATAAGGAAGGTGCCAGGGTCAGAATCCCAGAGCTTGTCTTCTGAGCAGCCATGGCACGCCGAGGCTTCGCGTTTCCTCCAAGTAAGTAGAACCGAGTTAGTGATGACAGAGCCGTGGTGTTTGGGAGAGTGTGGCAGGGAAGCCGCTATCCGCTGAATAGCTGGGAGTAGCCAGCTGGCAACTTATTGGAGATGCCAGGGAGGGGAAGTTAGAAGGGTTCTGTCCTGAAGTACTTCGGAGGTTTCCTGGCCTATCAGGGTACATCTACACAGCCTGTGGCAGGGACCCTCCAAGCCCACCTTGACAGACTCAGGCTTTTGCTACCATGATAAAAAGAGCGGTGTCGTCAGCACTTTTAAGTTGTGGTTTGGACCAGCTGAGGCCCATTCCTTTCCCTAGACTTCAGAGCCTGACCTCCAGTCCAAGCCACCCACAACTTAGAAGCTCTGTGTACTCAGCTACTTTTAGCACAGGAGCCCGAGCCCGACTCTGTCGAGCTGGGTTCTGAGCCCTGCTGCTGCAGTCTGCTGCGCGGTGTAGATGTACATTCTGTTACCAGCTGGGCTTCACAGGTGGACAGAGAGCAGCTGCAGCACCAACTCTTGGCTAAACAGATTAGCAAGATACATGCTCTCCTGCAAACTTATGGTGCATCTTGCCCCTCTCTAGGGCGTGTGTTTGTTTCCTTGCTGAGCATTGGGCATGCTGACCCATGAGGAACAGATGGGAGAAGGTTATATCTGACAGAACCCAAATGACAAGGGCAAAGGGGGAAAGCCCGGTGTGGTGATTGTGTGAATTTTGGTAATGATTTATGATTCCTGTGCATGCTTCAGTTTCCCTCCGGCCTTTGCATTTCTGTGCATTGAGCGTAAAGGGATATGATGTGGTATTTGACTCAACAGTCTGGCTGGAGACCAGAGTCATTAACAAACTAAGTAAAGAAAATTTACACCTGTGAATGGAGGGTCTGGAAAAGTCAGCGGAAACCCCAGTGGCCAGGACATTCACTCCTTGTGACCCACAGCTGAGAGGAAGGAGATTTCCTGGAGGCTTGCAGGGCAGCAAACCAAATGCACTGAGTGGGAGAACAAAGGGGAAAGATCACAGTGGGCTGGATTTAGAGCTGAGCTTTCAGAGACACAGAAAACACACCTGGAACTAAAGGAACAGAGACGGTGAGAGAGCGCCAAGATGGTTTGTTCCTACAGCAGCCTGGCTCATGGGAGCCCTGGCATTGGTCAGCATGGCCCATGTCTTAACCTGTGCCTCTCTATGCTAAAGTCAGGACTGTTGGATTCTGTAGGCCAGGTGGCTAATACATTCTTAGCTTGTTTTGAAAAGGCTGCCTGACATTACTGAAAATACTCACTGAGAGCATTGTTCCCTGAAGGAGTAAAGAACAAACCTCGCACTGGAGTCTGGCTCTGCTGGACTTACTACTGGGAGCCATGGAAAATGATGGGGATTGCTGGCACCCAAAGGCCTAGCTTTGGAGGCCACGGGTCTGCCCCTGTGGAACTGTGTAGGTCCTTGGGGCCCAGCACACTACAGGGATCTCTCCAAAGGGACTGGTTACAGGCTGTGTCATAGACCAGACCCTGTGACTCCCTGACACCCTGCCTCAGGCCATTGAGAAGCTACTCAGACTCCAGCTTCCCAGCTGCCTCCTACAGGGCATCAGAGGATGAGACTAGAATGGAAAAATCCAGTGTCTACCTTCCATTCTCCCCACATCAATGAGGTCCAATGCCCTGATCCTATTTCTGATCTCCTAAGTCCCAGGATAAATCCAGGATAATGCCAATAAAAGTAAATCAATGGAGTCATTCCAAATTGACACCAGTATAACTGAGATTAGGGTCAGACTCATACAAAGGTGCTTAGACTCCTTTAATTAGTAATGTCTCCCTGTGTTGTTTATTGCCATATCTTAGATTTTAAACAAATTTTGTTCATCTTCTCTCAAGTGTTTTTCCTTCTTGGACTGTTCTGGTTTCTACCACCAGCAAGCGCCCAGACGACAAACAGAATTGGTAAATTCTCAGGTTAGTGAAACATAATGCCTTGTGTAACGTTTCTGGGCCCATAATAAGTGAGTATCATATAGAGTGTCTGCCATGAAGCTGGTATTGGCTTGGCAGCTCTCAGCAGCATTCTCTGGACTCTGATGTGGGGGTTCACTGCATCTGGGTCATTAGGCGCAGCGGAATGCCCAGAGGGGTGGGTCCACCTCAGGTTCTAAACAGACCCTGAAGGGAAAACCCAGAATTTTGAGAACAGGGAAGATTGGGTGTCAGGGATAATTCCTCCTTCTCTGTGTTCGTTTATTCATTCACTCCCTCTTTCTCCCTCTGTCACTCCTTAGGGTATTCTAGTTTTAGTCTGCTCACACTCTGTCCCATGGTGGACAAGAACCTCTTTCTGCTTCCATGTCCCACTGAGAGGTCTTTTAATAGTGTCACTAGGCCATACTGAAAAGGCAGAGGTGGGCCCAGAAAGCGGTAGCTGGTGACTTCCTATACTGGACTGCAGTCCCTGGAAGTCTGTCAGAAAGGAGCGAGGGAGAATGAAGTAGCAGTAACTCTGGATCTGTCGTTTTGGCAGCTTCCTCTTTAAGGAGCTGTGAGTATTACAGAATTGCAAATGAAAATTGAGATCCTGATCAATTTCATGTAGAAACTAGAAGCGCGGGGAAATTCTTATTGCCAAGAAGGCCAGTGGCACATTGAGCTGTATTAGTGGGAGCATTGTCAGCAGATTGAGCGAAGTGATTATTCCCCTCTATTCAGCACTGGTGAGGCCACACATAGAATATCAGGGTTGGAAGGGACCTCAAGAGGTCATCTAGTCCAACCCCCTGCTCAAAGCAGGACCAATCCCCAACTAAATCATCCTAGCCAGGGCTTTGTCAAGCCTGACCTTAAAAATCTCTTAGGAAGGAGATTCCACCACCTCCCTCGGCAACGCATTCCAGTGTTTCACCACCCTCCTAGTGAAAAAGTTTTTCCTAATATCCAACCTAAACCTCCCCCACTGCAACTTGAGACCGTTACTCCTTGTTCTGTCATCAGCTACCACTGAGAACACTCTAGATCCATCCTCTTTGGAACCCCCTTTCAGGTAGTTGAAAGCAGCTATCAAATCCCCCCTCATTCTTCTCTTCTGAAGACTAAACAGTCCCAGTTCCCTCAGCATCTCCTCATAAGTCATGTGTTCCAGTCCCCTAATCATTTTTGTTGCCCTCCGCTGGACGTTTTCCAATTTTTCCACATCCTTCTTGTAGTGTGGGGCCCAAAACTGGACATAGTACTCCAGATGAAGCCTCACCAATGTCGAATAGAGGGGAACCATCACCAGCCCCCTAATCATCTTTGTTGCCCTCCGCTGGACTCTTCCCAATTTTTCGACATCCTTCTTGTAGTGTGGGGTCCAAACTGGACACAGTACTCCCGATGAGGTCTCACCAATGCCGAATAGAGGGGAACGATCACGTTCCTTGATCTGCTGGCAATGTTCCTACTTATACAGCCCAAAATGCCATTTGCCTTCTTGGCAACAAGGGCACACTGTTGATTCCTAGAAAGCTTCTCATCCACCGTAACGCCTCAGTCCTTTTCTGCAGAACTGCTGCCTAGCCGCTTGGTCCCTAGTCTGTAGCGGTGCATGGGATTCTTCCGTCCTAAGTGCAGGACTCTGCACTTGTCCTTGTTGAACCTCATCAGATTTCTTTTGGCCCAATCCTCTAATTTGTCTAGGTCCCTCTGTATCCTATCCCTGTCCTCCAGCGTATCTACCACTCCTCACAGTTTAGTGTCATCTGCAAACTTGCTGAGGGTACAATCCACACCATCCTCCAGATCATTAATGAAGATATTGAACAAAACCAGCCCCAGGACTGACCCTTGGGGCACTCCACTTGATACCGGCTGCCAACTAGACATGGAGCCATTCATCACTACCTGTTGAGCTCGAGGATTGAGCCAGCTTTCTATCCCCCTTATAGTCCATTCATCCAGCCCATACTTCTTTAACTTGCTGGAAAGAATACTGTGTGAGACCGTGTCAAAAACTTTGCTAAAGTCAAGGAATAACATCTGGAGTATTGCAATTTTGGTCCCCCCACTACAGAAGGGATGTGGACACATTGAAGAGAGTCCAGTGGAGTGCAATGAAAATAATTAAGGGGCTGGGGCACATGACTTACGAGGAGAGGCTGAGGGAACTGGGGTTAATTTAGTCTGCAGAAGAGAAGAGTGAGGGGGGATTTGATAGCAGCCTTCAACTACTTGAAGGGGGGGTTCCAAAGAGGATGGAGCTCGGCTGTTCTCAGTGATGGCAGATGACAGGAAAAGGAGCAATGGTCTCAAGTTGCAGTGGGGGAGGTGTACATTGGATTTTAGGAAACACTATTTCACCAGGAGGGTGGTGAAGCACTGGAATGGGTTCCCTAGGGAGGTGGTGGAATCTCCATCCTTAGAGGTTTTTAAGGCCTGGCTTGACAAGCCCTGGCTGGGATAGTTTAGTTGGTGTTGGTCCTGCTTTGAGCAGGGGATTGGTCTAGCCCAATGCTTCTCAAGCAATCTGATGTGGGGGACAGGCAATTTTTTTTTCCAATGTGCGTGCAGACCGGCAGCCGATGGCTTGCAGATCAGCGCGGGTCCACAGACCACCACTTTGAGTAGCACTGGTCTAGATGACCAACTGAGGTCTCTTCCAACCCTAATATTCTATGATTCTATGATTCTACAAATGGAGCTAAATCCTGAGAGGCATTGAGGACCGGCAGCCAGGGCCGGCCCTAGACCAAATGGGGTGCACACCCTTCCATTTGTTAAACCTTTATATACCTTATTTTTTATTGCATTTGTAGTCCATTTCATGACTTTGATGCACGATTTGTATGCATGATTTATCCCTGTCTCATGAGATTAACAGTTGATACTAGGGTTGCCAGGCATCCGGTTTTCAACTGAAACGCCCAGTCGAAAATGGGCCCTGGCGGCTCCGGACAGCACCACTCACTGCGCCATTAAAAGTCAGGTCGGTGGTGCAGTGAGGCTATGGCAGGCTCCCTGCCTGCCCTGGCTTTGCGTAGCTCTCCGGAAGCAGCCAGCACGTCCGGCCCCTAGGCTCAGCGGTGATCAGAGAAGCTCCAAGTGCTGCCGCTGCTCCCAGGGCCAGCTCCGCAGCTCCCATTGGCTGGGAACTGTGGCCAATGGGAGCTGTGGAGACAGCGCCTGTGGGCATGGGCAGTGCACACTACACAGAGCCACCTGGCTGCTCCTCTGCCTAGGGGGCAGAACATGCCGGCCACTTCTGGGAGAAGTGTGGAGCCAGGGCAGGAAGGGAGCCTGCCTTAGCCCTGCTGCATCACCAACTAGGAGCTGCCTGAGGTAATTGCCGCCCAGCCAGAGCCCCCACCCTGAACCCCCTACCCTAGGTTGGAACCTCATCCTGCACCCAAACTCACTCCCAGACCCCACACCCCTACCTGCACTCCAACCGCCTGCCGCAGGTCAGAACCCAATTCTGCACCCTAATTCCCTCCCAGACCCTGCACCCTCACCTGCATCCCAAATCCTTGCCCCAGGTTGGAACCCCCTCCCGTACCCAAACTCCATCCCAGAGCCTGCACCCCCAGATGGAGCCCTCACCCCCTCCCACAACTCAACCCTCTGCCCCAGCCTAGTGAAATTGAGGGAGGGAGGCAGAGAGCGACCAATGGAGGGAGGGAGGCTGGAGTGAGTGGGGGGCAGGGCCTTGGAGAAGTGGCGGGGCCTTGGGGAAGAGGGCAGGGGCCAGGGTGTTTGGTTTTATGAAAAATGAATCCACATACGGAATACATGAAACATTTTACTTCAAACATTCTGTTTTCCCTTTTGTTGCTAACAACAAAAACAGCACCCCGAGCCCAGGGCCCCCCAAACCTGGCACCACTGATGGTTGCCTGGGTCACCTGCCCCTAAATCCAGCCCTGCCGCCAGCTCCCATTCAGGCTAAGAATGATGGGCCTCATTCTCTTCTCATGTACATCAATGTAAATCAGGAGAAATGCACTGAAATCAATGGCGGTCATATGGTGTAAGGGACAGGGGAAGGAGGCTCAGCATTTCACAATATCTTCCCTCACTGATCGTATTAAAGGGGCTGAAGCTAGACAGCCAGATTCTCAGCTAGTGGAAATTTGAGAAGCTATATTACGTTTGGCCTTAATTTTCTTTCAACTCAGGACAGAGAGAGAGCTCTGGGAGTGAGGATAAAATGTTTATTGGGAGATACAATGTTTCTGGATCTCTCTATAAAGAGCCAAGTTGGATGTCAGCTGGGGGGTGATGGGCAGAATCCTCATCTGTTGTAAATCAGCAAAGGTCTGTTGTAGTCAGTGGTGCTACACTGATTTACACTGTCTGAAGATCTGGCCCTATATAACTAAAAGGGAAGTAAAGGAAACTGATTAAATGAAACTTTTATTGAACTTTTTAAATTGTAATTTTATTAATCTGTTTCTTATGTGTGTTTAATGAAGGGTTCTCTCTCTCTCTCTCTTTCTGTATATATATATTTAACGGTGGTGGTCACAACAGGAGACGGTGCCAGCGATAACTTGACACACGACCCAAACCACACTTATGGGTTTAATGTTGTAACAGTACAAAAGGGTTTTATTATCACCTGAGCCAAATAGGCCCAAGGCACCTACCCTTCTCAACACAACAGACTATGGTTCTATAGTTTTTAACGCTTAGAGCACAAGAGACTGAGAGTAGGAAACCTGGATTCTATTCTTAGTTCTACTGCTGATTTGTGGGGTTACTTTGAGCAAGCTCCTAATCCTCTCTGTGCCTTAGTTTTCCGCTCAGTGCAATGGGGACAGTAATATTGACCCATCTCCTGGTGGGACTGAGAATTATTGAATGTCTGTCTGTAAAGTGTTTGGAGCTTAGACAGGAGGTGCTAGGGAAGGGGAAACAATTATTCTTAGAGCTGAGTCCAAATCATTAAGTGTGCATTTGGATCTGACATTTTTCTGTGTTTCCATGAGTGTTTGGATCCAGGATTCTGGTTCTCAACAATTATAGAGATCAGGGACAATCATGGAGTTCTGATCCAGATTGGAACGTTCCCCGAAGTCATGTTTGGTTCCCAAGTCTTTGTTGGGTTCTAAGCTGTCTAAGTTGTCCTTGTTCATTATTTAAAATAATGTGTACTATTAATAAAAATTATTTTAATTTAGATTAAAAATATAATGGGAAAAATTTCTAGCTGCATTAAGATTTTCAGGCTCCGTTTCTTTTTACTGGGTCTTAATTTTTGACCTGAACAAAGTTGATCCAGTCCCTTTTACTCTATCCACCTCTTGACAGTATCTCTCTCTACCTCCAATGTTTTATTGCTATTTTTCCTTGCAGGCACATGTCAGACTGAGACTCTGGGAAGAGAATTCATCACCTCCTACATGGAGGACTGTGGGAACTCGAGTCAATTTGAAGTGCAAATTACTGGCTACTTTGCCTTCACTTCAGTGTCTGTTTCCATCCCCAATTGCAAGGGTGACAGGGCAAGGTTTGAGAATAAGACTATGGTAAATCAGGGAGAGATGGTGCGGGTCAGGCTACCAGAGTCAGTGGGAATTAACGGCAGTGACGTGGTCTCCAAGGTGGTCCTAGTCAAGGCTGACAAAGATATCTCGGTAGTGTCTGTCAGCAACAAGCATGTGAGCCCTGAGATCACTGTGCTGTATCCTGTCTCCAGCTTGGGAAATGAACACTACGTAGTGACTCCCTCTACGGAATCCTTCGATAGTTACCCAGAGTTCTCTATTATAACGTACCAGGAGCCCAACTCCGTGGAGGTCCATGTGAAAGGCAAGTTACATTACCTAACACAGGTCCACACCACTGGCAGCAAACTGAAATTTAAGCCCTTCAGTTTCCATGTCATCCAGTTACAAGGCATAGAAGATCTGTCTGGCACCAGGATTGTCTCAGAAAAGCCAGTGGCCGTCTTGGTTGGCCAGGTGTGTTTTTGTAATAGCACAAAATGCAACCATGTCTTTGAGCAGCTCCTACCAGTCTGCAGCTGGGGAACAACATACATCATTCCTCCCTTACCCTGGCAGAAAGTAGATGACATAGTCTATATCACTGCTTCCCAGAGCACGACTGTGTTGTATCAACGAGGGGACCTGCAAGAGAATGTTACTCTAACAGGAGGCAATGTACTCCAACTTCCTGTCAAGCCCTCAATCCCAGTCTACATCTCTGCTAACGTGGGCATCCAGGTGGTGTTCTACAGCCTGGGCGCAGCTATCCCTAATTCCTCCCACGCCTTCCTGATGAATGTTCCAGATGTTGCCAGTTACTGCCTGATGTATTCTATAAATGAGCAGGAGGGCTTTGAGAACTTTGCCTTGATGGTGGCCAATAGATCAGAGACTGGTGCCATCATCTTAGACAATCAGCCTCTAAAGGATGTGAAGTGGAACCCAGTCCCTGGCACTGAGTTCGTTTGGGGCATGCGTATGCTTGGACCTGCCATGAGATCCCATGCTGTGGAACATGCCAGCTCTCCATTCGCACTCCTGAGTGTTGGCACTGCTGCCATGGACAGCTATGGGACTCCAGGTTCCTGCAGGAAGAGTGAGTAGCCTGGGTTTCAAATCTATTTTGACCACAGTTTCTGTGCATGCTGCAAAGAAAACAGTGTCACAACCGGGGAGGCAACCATGGGCCTGGTGTAAAGTCTGTTGATTTTGATGGGGCTCCATTGAGTTACACCAGCTGAGAATTTGGCCCAGCATGCCATCCTAGGCCACCACTAGCCACAGTTACTCAGGCTGTGTCCATACTACAGAAGCTACAGCAGCAGGTACGGCGCTGCAGATGTGCCTCTGAAGCACTGTCGTGTAGACACTTGGTACAGCGATGGAAGGGGTTTTTCTGTCACTGTAGTGAATCCACCCCGCCGAGAGCTGGTATCTGGGTTGACGGAAGAATTCTTTTGTCAACCTAGTGGTGTCGACACTGGGCTTTGGACGCCTTAACTACGTCTCTCAGGGGTGTGCATTTTTCACACCGCTGAGTGACATAGCTAGATCTACCGAAGTTTTAGGCGTAGTCCAGGCCTAAGATTGTACCTGTGTTGCTAGCTGCACTCTACTAGTTTCCGCCCAGCTCATGCAGTCAGGCAGCTGCTCGCCAGCTGGTCTGAATTGGTTTAAGGACCATTGCACTTTTCCTCCCACACTTGGTTGTGATGCCCTCTGGGTACCCAAGGGAATTTTGTGCCTGATTCTTACTTATGCCAGTCCTGTGCTTGCACCAGGGAACAGCAATGGTGGAGGAACAGGTCTCTTTGAGCCACCGTTGTGCTCTGTGCATTCTGGGACCATGCAGGGTTGCTGTAATTTACCCTCTGCTTCCCATGGCCCCTGAGAACCAGAAAGTAGCTGTAGCATGGTATGTTCTGACCACATCCTTGATCTGCCTTGCAGATGAAGCCAAGATCATATAAAGGCCCTTATACCAGTTCCACACTCGCTGTGGAGGGTCCCTCCACAGGGAACATTCTTAGGATCCTTTTCCAGCCACTTGAACCGCCTTTTCCAGGCCAGAGCAATGTAAGGCTTTTAGTGTAACTGAGGCCTGCTCAACACCTAAAACTTCAGTCAGTCATAAGGCAGCCTAAGCCTCAGGGTAGGCAACACAAGGTCAACAGAAGACTTCTTCTCTTGTCCTAGCTACCACCTCTGAGAGGCGGATTTACTACAGCAATGGAAGAACCCTTCCATCACCATCGTCAGTGTCTACACTACAGTGACACAGCTGCAGCTGCACCACTTTAGCGTTCCTACTGTAGACATACCTTGATGAGAGTCAGGCCTTTTAGAAGTACAAGAGCAGGGTTAGAACAGTTCTTGGGAAGGGAAACTTCTTGAGTATTGATGTAACAACTGTCTTCTTGGTAACCCCAAGGATCAAACCCAGGACCTTTTAACTCCATGACCCACTCCTGATTGAGCTAAGAGACAAACTCCCATAGCTAGGAGCTGTAGCAGAACCAGACCTTTGGTGGAGCAGCCCCACAGGACACATAAGACACACTGATCAATGAGACACACAGACAAAGCTTAAGTGAGTATTAACCAGGTGATGTGTGGACACACGCCAGGCTTTTAGGGCTGAATGTATTGCTAACTGATTATAAACTCAGTTGAAAGTTGTCAGACAGGGCTAAAGGGATCAATGGAGCTAAAGGGAGAAAACACCTGCTGGGTTTCAGGAGATCATCAACTTTGTATTCTGGAAGGAAGAAAGGATGGCCTTTGTGGTTAAAATGCTAGGCTTGGACTCAGTTGATCAAGCTTCCATTTCCAGCTCCGTCATAGAGTTTGTGTGAGTGTGGTCTTAGGTGTGTCACTTTGGCCAAGATTTTCAAAATCGCCTTGTGATTTTGCTTGCCTAACCTGACACCTTAAAGGGTGAGTGCTCAGCACTTTTGAAAGTCAGGGCCCTTTTAAGTTGTCTGAAATCATGAGACACTTTTGAAAACCTTAGCCCTGCAGATGTTGACTTGATGTAATTGTCCGTGCCTCTCTTTGTGTTGCTAGATGTTACCTTTAAATGCCAGACTGAGACTCAACAGATAAGAGAGCAGTTGAAGAAGTGCAGAGATGTCTTTCAGCAGGTATGTGTAAGGGGTTTATTTGGGCTTTGAGGGTTTTCACAAAGAGTACACAGAAAACTTTGAGCCTGAGGATTCTCTGCTTATCCAAGGTTTACCACTGACTTCAGTGGGAGCAGAATCAGTCCAACACAAAGTGCTTTTGAAAACTCAACCTTCAATACTATGTGAAATATCAGCATGTCTGTGGGCTTCAGCACACTTAGCCTTAACGTGTATAATCTGTGGACATTGTAGTGGGACAGCCAGCCAACCACAGGTCAAAGCAAGATCACGATGAGGAACCATTTACCTTAATTTTGGGTGGCCTTTCCATGCTTGTAGAAATAACCCATTTCCTCTGATTGTTCTGCAGGGCAACACCAGTGAATTTTGCTCCTTCATGAATTCAACCTTAGTGAATTTGGAGACCATGTGTGCAGAGGGCAGAGCAGCATCGCTGGAGGTTAGAGGTTCTGCCCCTACGTGGGTGGACGCTCCATGGCCAAATGCCCTGCGCATTGCTATAGCCCTCTCACTTTGGGGGAAATTGTAGCTGCTCTTCAGAAAAGGGGTGTGTGTGCGCATGTGCATGATCTCTAGCTGAAGTGGCAGGGGATCTGGGTTCTGTCCCCACTGGTCCTAGGAGGATCCAAATTGCTTCCGGGGGCAACACAGAGAGAACCGAGATGTCTGTTGATTGGTTGTAATGTTCTCTGGCACCTACACTGAAGGGACCAGGGATGAGGAGCGAATGACACACGGTGTTAGACATACCCTGGCTTCAGGTTACTGTGAAGTCCTGAGCAAGCCTCAGTAGCCTCACTCGCTCAGTAAAGGGCTCCCTCTTTGAGAATGCTGCAGTCCCTCTGAGTGGGAAGGTCACTATGAACCCGTATGTCCCTAAGAGGGTCATTGTTCCCCTGGGAGTCTGAAGAATGTGTCTCATGAACCACTGAAATCCTCCGTCCTTCTCAGGGTGTTTCCTTTCCCAATCCCAGGAAGTTGCTCGCCCCTTTGGTTCCTTGCTGAATAGCTCCATCCTCAGTGCTGGTGGGACTGAGAGCAAGAGGGAGGTGGCCTCCGCCGTGACCTTCCTCCTGCAGAGTGTGGAATTGGCTGCACTGACGGTTGCTTTGCGGTCTCCGGAGTCTAAGACCCAGAACGTGACAACAGAGTTTATGGGTGAGGAGGATGAGAGGCTCCCACATCGCCTCGTGGCAGCTGTGAGATGGGGGTTATACACTTTTCAGTGCAGAACACCACTGCAGCCTCACTGCCCCTCTCTCAGGGTTTAAAACCCAGCCCTGGGCGGCAGGTGAATGAGCCACTGAGAGAGGTTAACCATTGAGAGAAACTAGCCCCAGACCCCTCCCTCTCTGCCCAAGGCCCATCCCCTCCTCTTCCATCCCCCATCTTCCACTAGAGCCCAGAGAAACCTGCCTTGCACCCCGCACTACCCCAGACCCGGAGCGTCAGATGGGTAGTGCAGCCAGAGAACCCCCAGCCGTAGAGTGCTGGGCAGCCGGAGCATCCCCAACTCCAGCGCCGGGCAGATGGGCAGACAGCATGACGTGGCATGGCCCCAGCCCCAGCGCCCCCAGCCCTGGGCCTTGTGAGCACCTGCCTGCCCCAGCCTGCCTGCCCCAGCCTCTCAGCCATGGAAGAGTCGGAAGGGAACTGGAAGTAGGCAGGAGGGAGCCTGGGGGCAAAGCATGGGCTGGGCCATGCCAGGATGTTTGGGGAGGCACAGCCTTCCCCAGCCTATGCTACCCGCCACCCATAAACCCAGCCCTGGGGCTTTGCAGCAATGGCAGCTGCCTGAGAGGGGTTTAAAAGCAATGCCAATCTCCTGTCGCCACAGGCAGCTGCCATTAGTTCCTCCTTTCACTCCCTGCCCCAGCAATACCCCTTCTTGCTGCTTCCCCTGCTAAAGCGCAGAGGTGAGGCAGCAGGGAGAAGTTGCCTTCTGCCTCTTGGCACAGTGGCATCTTCATGGGGGCGCAGGCATGATGGATCACAGAAGGTCAGCCAGAGGGGCTCAGGGAAACGCAGAGAGATGGAGGTGAGGAGGAAGGGGGAGGGGTGGTGGGATTCAGAAATAGTGGAGCTCCAAACCTGCCTTGCCCTTGCAGCAAGAAGCATTGCCATTTCCCTCCCCAGCTATCAAGACGCTCCTCGTCCGAGCTGCAAGTTGCCGTGATGAGGTCTTCAGGCTGAGAGGTCAGAAGGAGACAATGGACATTTACTGCAATGCCGTCACCAGAGCAGACACAAAAGGTACCATCCTGGTGCTTCCCAGGCACTCACCCCTTTAGATACCAAACCCCGGCCCTAGTTCTCCCCTTCCTCTCGCCCCATGCTGGCTTGCTTGCCTTTGTTATCCTGACACTAGTGTGGACCTTGTTGGCTGAGCCAGTGTTTCTCAGGCTGTTGAGCTCTGCAGAGCCCTTCATTCCTGGCTGTCCCTCAGCATGAAAATCAACCCATGTGGGGCAGGGAGGAGAGAGAAGCTTTGATGGGCATATGAATTGGTCCAGAGAATGGAAAGATCAGAGATCCGTTGGCCCAACACATGATGTCCTGATGATGAGCCCAGCTTGGCCCCAGGTTGACATGTGTGACTTCCTGGAATGGAACCAGGATAATATTGACCAATTTTACTCCAATTTTCAGGCCAGTATGATGTAACTGGGGCTGGTTCTTAATTCTTTAGCCCCAGGGAAAGCTCCTCACTAACCATCCCCTCTGCCTCTCCTAACCAAGAAAAACTATGGCTTCACCTCAGTGCCTTTCACCTAGGGCTGTGTACCGAGCTGGATAATGTGTAGTATGGGGGTATGATTTCTAACGAGCACTAACTAACTGTGCATTAATTGGTCTGTATAGACCCTACTAGTGTGCACTAAAGGTTCCCTAGTGTGCTTTAATGTATGTTAGTGCACTTTAGGAATCACACTCCCATCGTGCACGCCAGATGTTTCCAACACAGAAGTGCTTCTGTGGAAGAAGAGGGAGGAGGCAACATATTCGAGTGGTTAAAGCTCAAAATGCTAGCCAGGACTCCTGGGTTCTTTTCCCAGCTCTGCCCCAGACTCGCTGTGACCTTTGGCACGTGGATTGCTCTTTCTTTGTCTCAGTGTCCCTGTCTCTATGATGAGGCATCATTTCATGTTTTCAGATCCTTGGGCTGTTGCTTTTATTTCTTACTCCACCCTGGACTGCATCATTAACACGACATTACTTGATGAGGGAGATCTAATGGCTGATGAGAAATTGAGGAATTTTCACCTGAATTCCAGGGTGGTGAGTGGGGCTATCGGAGATGGGAGGCCCATGAACCTCTCCAGACCTGTGAATTTCACCCTGCGCCATAGACAGGTGAGTGTAGATCCTTTTACTTTGCTGTGTGCCCGGGACTCCAGGACTCCGGGGCACAGACGGGGGTGAGGGGGCCAAGGCTGGGACTGCAGCTGGTGGTGGGTCTGGGTCTGGAAGCAGGGCCAGAGCCGTGGCCGGGAGCTGAGGCTGGGAGCAGGAATGGAGCAGGAGCCAGGCTGCGGTGGGGGCCAGCAGCTGAGTCCATGGCGAGGTGCGGCTCCACTCCCAGCCCCGCCCCTTCCCCCAGCCTGGGCCGGGAATGGAGCTGCAAGAGGCTGGGGCTCGGAGAGGAGCCATGCTGAAGCTGGGGACGGTGCCAGACCTGGGGCTGGAAGTCAGGGATGCGACTACTGGTGGGACCAGAGCAGAGCTCAGGGTGGGGAGGGGCTGGGTGGTGCTCCCTCTCTGCCCCCCATGGGGGCTGACCCAGGACCTGTCATGTCCCTCCAAAGGGGGGTGCACCCCACAGTTTGGGGACCTCTGCCCTATAGACAGAAGAGTTCAGGGAAACGGCATGAGATGGTGCCGTCTTTGACAAAGTAATGAACTTGCGAGAGTGCATGTGGGTATATGTGGGCGGGTGTGTGAATGCCTTTTAACGGCTCAAATCAAAACTTCACAATTGTGTGTCATAGACCCCACAGTGCCCAGAGTTAAGGGAATTACCACTTTAGCTCTGGGGTCAGGGACTTGTGCTATTGGAGCGGGAGGATCTCGCTTGTATTTCCACTGCCAATGGGAAGTCCCAAATGGCTTTTACGTGCAGCACAATGAGAGTCATGAAGCCGTTGGTGACTTCAGGTTTATTATTGTCTATTAGAAACGTGTGAGAAAAGAAACAGTATTCTCCCCATGACCCAGTGAGGATGATGATGGGGTGTTTTGGTTTCCAGGCAAAGAAAGAAGAGGAAGAGACTCGCTGCGTTCACTGGAAATTCATCCTTGGGAAAGGCACCTGGGCTGAGGATGGCTGCAAAAGTCTCCAGACGAACAGCACTCACACCATCTGCAGCTGTGACCATCTCTCCAGCTTCGCACTCCTGATGGGTCCCACCAGAGTGGAGGTCAGTGTCAGACTCAGTGTCAGACTCAGATCAAAGGGCTGAACTCTGAGCTCCTACTTGGACAAAATCAGTGGGAATTTTGCCTGAATGACCGCTGAGTAGGAACCTCAGGGTATAATCTGTGGCCATACAGGATGCGTGGGGTTTTGATCTGAGGTGCCTAGAGTAGCCCACACTGAAAATGCCAAGGTCACGGCAGGCTGCAAAAAGGAGAGCAGATTTCCCCAAAACTGCTGGTTAACACTGTAGTTTGAATCACCAACCAGTCACAATCTGTGCTCCAGATCCCCAACACTGGTTATTGAGAAGCTGAAAAAAAAAATCACACAGCCCCCTTTATTGCATTCCATGCTGCCAGTCAATCTTTTAGTATCTAAAACTAAAGGTTTTTGTTATAAATGAAAAGAAAAGAAAGAGAAGAGAGTTGTTAAATGATCAAAGCAATCCGATACATATGACTTCAAGGTCCATATATCAGGTTCTTAGCAGCGATGGTGAGTTTGCTGGCTTGTAAAGTCCCTCTGGAACACATCCAAAGCTTAGATGGGTCTATCAGACCTTTGTTCAAAGCTTCAGTTTGTCGAGAAGTTACTCCAGAGGTGAGAAGCAGGATTGAAGACAAAATGGAGCTGATGCAGCTGCCTTTTTCTTTCCTTTTCCATGTGGCTTGTACTTCTTCTGTCTGAAACACAAGCTCACAGCACATGGGCATGGAAAGGTACTTGGAGTCCCCTGTTCATAGGCATGTCCCTACATATCCTGCTGACTCTTGGGCATAGCCCCTGGCTTCTCTCAATGCGTTCATTCTAGAGCTCAGCGATTCTCAAACTTTAGGAACCTGTGGACCCCCATTTTGATTTAAAAATTTTTGCAGACCTTAAACCCCCTGCTCAGCCCCAGGCCCCACCCCCATTCCATCTATTCTCCTAAGGCCCCACCCCACATCTTCCTTCCCCTGGTCCACCCCTGCTCCTCCTCTTCCCTGTGTCTGCCCCCTCCCCTGAGCGTCCCCCATGCCCACTCCTTCCCCTCCCTCCCAGTGCCTCCTGAACGCTGCTGAACAGCAGTTCTCCGGCATGCAGAAGGCACTGGGAGGGAGGTGGAGGACTTGGTCAGCAGGGTCTTCGGACCCCCTGGTGTGGCCTCGCGGACCCCCGTTTGAGAAACGCTGGTATGTTACACCAATAAAAATGATACCAACAGGATCTTGTGAGAGGGACAAGGCAAATTGCCACGTTTATTGTAAATACAACAAAATATTCCTATATGCAATTTCTATATAGATCCAATCACACACACAGACATTCACACACAGGTTCTACATAAAGGCTGTTATAGTTACCCGCCTAGATGTTGCTCATGCCAAGCCACTGGCCAGGTGGCCTGGACACGAGAGTGGAGCCGAGTCGTTGTCAGATGTGCATCCGATGCTCCTGGAGGGTGGTCGTAGAACCAGACTCAAAGAACACATGAAGTATGGGCGGGGCCACAGGGAGAAGAGGTGGGCTGGGGAGCTACCCTGGGAAAGTACCAGATTAAATCTGGGAAAGTACCAGATTTAAGATGGATTCCAGTATCATGTGACATACTCTCCATTCTTCCAGCGCTGGCCCGCACGTACCCAGAAAGTTTGCAAATAAACAGATTTCAGAGTAACAGCCGTGTTAGTCTGTATTCGCAAAAAGAAAAGGAGGACTTGTGGCACCTGAGAGACTAACCAATTTATTTGAGCATAAGCTTTTGTGAGCTACAGCTCACTTCAACGGATGCATCCTATGAAGTGAGCTGTAGCTCACGAAAGCTCATGCTCAAATAAATTGGTTAGTCTCTAAGGTGCCACAAGTCCTCCTTTTCTTTTTGCGAATACAGACTAACACGGCTGCTACTCTGAAATGTGTACATCAGTGATACAAGTTTATATCTGATTCTCCTAACTCCAAACATAGAAATAATACATGCAAACAAATGTGATGAACACACTCAGTAGATCCTAAGCTTTGTAATGATACCTTACAAGAGACCTTTTGCGTAAAGCATATTTCAGAAACATCATAGTTACACTCATAAGCATATTTTCATAAAACATTATGGAGTGCAACGTCACGCGCACATTCTGCGTAGGGAGAGGGTACGGGGGTCTCTGTGGGGACCTGTGACTCTCCACCTCCGTGAGGCGGGCCGGGTGGCTCAGTATCCTTGCTGCCTCGTCCTTCTCCCCCCACCCACAGCTTGACTGTGAACCACGGATAGCTAATCTCTGGGAACGATTTTCCAACCAGTTATGCACCCACCTAAAAGTGTCTCCATCTAGGTTGTATTTGCCTAGTTTGTTTATGGGAAGTCTCAGAAGCCTTAGGGCTTGTCTACACTGGCAGTTTACAGCGCTGAAACTTTCTTGCTCAGGGGTGTGAAAAAACACCCCCTGGAACACAGCAAGTTTCAGCACTATAAAGCGCCAGTGAAGCAGTGCACCAGGTAGCTATGCCTCTCGTGGAGGTGGGTTTTTTAAAGTGCTGGGAGAACTCTCTCCCAGCGCTCTGCTGCGACTACACAAGCCGCGGTAAAGCGCTGCGATGGCAGCACTTTAGCATTGCCAGTGTAGACGAGCCCTTGCTAAAGTCAAGAAATACCACATCTACCTTGTCACCACCATCCACAAGGCTTGTTACCCTGTCAAAGAAAGCTATTAGGCTGGCTTGACATGATTTATTCTTGACAAATCCATGCTGACTGTTATTTATCACCTTTTTATCTTCTAGGTGTTTGTAAACTGATTGCTTAATTATTTGCTCCATTATCGTTCCGGATATGGAAGTTAAGCTGACCGGTCTGTAATTCCCCGGGGTGTCCTTACTTCCCTTTATTTCCCATGTAGCATCACAGGGCTCACTGGTGAGTCTCCCTTTGCTGTGTTACAGGAGAGTTATCCACTGACCGTCGTCACCTACGTGGGACTGACCTTCTCCCTGCTGTGCCTCCTCCTCGCCATCCTCACCTTCCTCCTTTGCCGCTCCATCCGCAATGTCAGCACCTCCCTCCACCTGCAGCTCTGCCTCTGCCTCTTCCTGGCCGACCTGCTCTTCCTCACCACGGTGACCCGCACCCGCAGTCAGGTCTGTTACCCACTTTTATTCTTGGTTTAAATTTGAGCTGTGTCCAGATCCTCTGTCAGCATTTCTAAAGCTCCCCTCACTCCAGCACCTTTTTATACCCTCAGCTGGGTGGTAACATTTATTCCATGCTCTTTAGTCCCACAGAAATAATTATTTACTGCCCTCCAAAAGAAATCTCTCTGGGTGAAACCAGTCCTTCCCTTTCCCTTGTGGGCTCCATCCTTCATCAGACAAAGGAACCTCAATTTCCAGAGTCACAGTCCCCTGCCTGTCCTCTCTGCCCCCACACTGATGGGCAGATGCAAGGCACCTATATCTTGAAGCAGATACAGAGAAGAGAACCGACACCCTCCAGGTCTCTCCCTATTATGAGGACCGGGAACTTGTTTATGTCCCTGCTCCCTATCCTAGGATTCCTCACAGTATCCAACAATTTCCACGATTCATTTGGGAACTACAACCCCCAGAAACCATCTTTTCTGAGTGGAGATCAGGACCAACCTGGACTCTGAATGATTGAAAGGGCCAGCCAGCTTGCCCTTAGACAAGCTCCTGTAGACTGAAGAATTTATTGTCCCTGGGAGAGAGCCGTAACTGGAGACATGTGTTAATAAAAAGCCCTATATGATCCTCACAGAAGTCCCCCCACCTCCAAATTCAGTGTTTCCCTTCCCAGAAGCAGTGTCCCAGAGCTCTCTCTCGTCCTGTCCTCAGGTGGTGTGTGCTGTCATTGCTGGCTTCTTACACTACCTCTTCCTGGCCGGCTTCACCTGGATGTTCCTGGAGGGGCTGCACCTCTTCCTCACCGTCCGGAACCTGAAGGTCGTGAATTACACCAGCGCCAGCCGGTTCAAGAAGAGATTTATGTACCCGTTCGGCTACGGATTCCCAGCCCTGGTGGTGGCTATTTCTGCAGCGGTGAATCCTGGAGGCTATGGAACTTCCAAATAGTAAGTGCAGTGCCCATCCCGAAGGGGAGCAGGGATGTGGCTTCCATGTGGTTGTCTGGCTCACCCCAGGTCTGACTTGAACCGAGATTTTCCTGCCTGGGAGCTGACTGTGACACTGAGCTGCCCTGAGCGCTGTAGTTGAGTTGCCCACCTGTCAGACATCTACACTCCTCGCCCCACTGATGATGCGGAAGAACAAGCCAGAAAGATCCCAGCTTGACTCCCAGCTCCCAGGCTGGATTTGTGGCATTGGTGGGTAGGAAACAAATGCACCTTCTTACTGTGGGCAAATCCCTGAGGATCCCCTCTCTCAAGTGAGCGACTCCACTAAAACAGGGCATGGCAGATTCTAGACACCCCAGGCTAGATCTTCAGCTGGTGTAAATCAGGGTAGCTTCACTTCCTTCAGTGCAGCTAGGCACATATACATCCGCTGCATGTCTGGCCCTCCCTCAATACTGCGCCCATCCACCAGAAAGGGTCATTTGAGGAGGTGGAAGAGGAAGTGGAGGCTGAAAGCAGGAGATGCTGAGGTAGATGGGGAGGGCTGTTAGCCTGCAGCCCGCAGGAGAGTCGGCCATGTCACAGGCTGGCTGAGATCCATCTTGCTTTTGAGAGCCAGCTGCCCTGTGACACCCTCTCTCTGCCCGCGGTGCTGAAAAAGGGTCGTAATCCCATTAAAGTCGCCTTCTTCTTGCTCCCTGCCTGTAGCTGCTGGCTCAGCCTGGAGAGAGGATTTCATTGGAGCTTCCTGGGACCAGTCTGTGCCATAATCCTGGTGGGTACCTCACAGAACCACAGGGCCCCGTTCTCCTCTCTCCTCTGCAACCCTGTGGAGTCCTGTGGAGCCAAGAGAGGAATATCTCCCAGAGAATTTAAGATGAAAGAGTCCAAGAAGATCCCATTTCATTCCTCCCTCTTTGGCCAGTGCAGGATTTCCCACTAACAGAATAGCCTACGTTCTATGGAGGCAGTCCGGGCGAATGGGTCGGGCACTGGGTTGTGAGTCAGGGGACCTGACTCTGCCACTGGCCTGCTGTGTTAACTTGGGAAGTAGCTTCCCCTTGCTGTACCTCTGTTTCTCCTCCTACCCTTTGTCTGTCTTGCTCATAGGCACCGAAAAAAATAGCGGATGCTCAGCACCCACTGGCAGCCAGCTCCCCACTGCCAGCGGCCATGCCGATCAACTCCTCCCCCTCCATCCCAGCGCCTCCCGCAGTCAGCTGTTCTGTGGTGTGCAGGACGCGCGGTGGGGGAGGGGGCGGAACTGGGTGGGAAGAGGTGGGGTGGGGGTGGGAAGAGGCAGGTCTCACAGAGTCCCCGGGCGATGCTCTGGAACTGCTCCCTACGAAGCCAGTCAGGACTCTGGGGAAGTCTCTTTTCTGTGAGCAGCCTGTCTTCAGGACACACAGCCCACACAGCTTCCATCTTCCTGGGTGTGACCTCAGAGCATTCAGCATCCTCTGCCCCTCCGTGCGCTTCCTACAGTGAGTCCACCCAGGCAGGGCTCCTGGAGAAGCCAGAGGGTCAACTCCGCAGTCAGACGTGACTCTCAGCCAGCCAGTAAAACAGAAGGTTTATTAGACAACTGGAACATGGTCTGAGACAGAGCTTGTAGATACAGAGAACAGGACCCCTCAGCTGGGTCCATTTTGGGGGGCAGTGAGCCAGACAACCATGTCTGCACTTCACTCCATGGCCCCAGCCAGCCCTAAACTGAAACTCTCTCCAGCCCCTCCTCCCCTGGGTTTTGTCCTGATCTCTTTGTCTCCAACCCTTTAGCTCTCACCTTCCAGGGGGGAAGGGCCCAGGCCACCAGTTGCCAGGAAACAGGCTGTTGGCCATTCTCTGTGTCCAGACCCCTGCACACACCTGCCCTTTAGGGCTCTGCAACGATCATATACCCTTATCCCACCACCGAGATACTTAAGAACTGCATAGGGGAAACTGAGGCACCCCCACAATATTCAGAGGAACCATTAAGAACAGTCCCACTTCGTCACATCTCTCCCCCTTTCAAGACCGAACTGAGTGGGGTCACTTTAGCTGGTGACCTGGGGAAGTTCTAACCCACCAATGTTCCCATAGATGCCCCAGCACCACTTGGAGAAGGAGTGGGGTGGGGGCGGGGCTTGGGGTGGGGTGGGGGGTTGAGTGGCCCAGAGGAAGCCGGTCTCTGTGGTCTTGCTTAGTTATTTTGCAAACAAATGCTCCAGGACAGGGGCTGTTCCTTTCTAGGTGTGAGTACAGAACCCAGTGCCGTCTCAGTTGGAGCCTCTAGGTGCTACCACAATATGATTAATTATAATATGTCATTACTCATGCAATGCTGCCATGGAAGCAAGTGGGACCTCTGCCGGAATGAGGATAGTTTTGTCCCGTGCCTTGTCCAGCCTGGCTGGTAAATAACCCAAGTGATGGGGGAAGGGAAGGTGGCTGCTGCATGGGGAGTTTGGGGAAGGAAGGGAACATGTGTTGTAAGAGATAAAGGTAGCAAATGTCCTTGCAGATTCCTCCCCATCTCAGGCAGCGGGTTAAGAATTAATTTCAGTCTCAGAATTGAAGGGAATCCTCTATAGACAGGATCTAGAAGCTTTGGGCCAAATCACACAGCTCTAAATCCGGAATAACTGTAGACCCCACTGGAATCAGTGGAGTCACTCCAGATTCAGATAAGAGCAGAATGTGGCCCTCTGGCTGTATGATCACATGTGATGCATTGCAGCCCTGCCTTTGCCAACTGTTCCCTGCATGGCCTGGGACCAAGATCTGGTAGCGAATGGTATATGACCCACCTTGACGAGCAGTCACTGGTCTGCAGCAGTCTGATCCCATAGGATTGTTCTGTGCCTCAGGCAGAGAGACTGGCCTTGGCTAGCATGTTTTACAAGGAATATTTCATGCTGTTTCCACAGATAAATTTAACATTTTTTATTGCAACCCTCTGGATCCTGAGAGACAAACTCTCCTCCCTTAATGAAGATGTGTCCACTCTCAAAGACACCAGGTAGGACAGCACTATATCTACTAGAATAGGGGTGGGCAAATTTTTGGCTCGAGGGCCACATCCGCGTGGGGAAATTGCATGCAGGGCCATGAAAGTAGGGCTGGAACAGGGGCTTGGGGTGCGGGAGGGAGTGTAGGGTGTGGGAGGGGCTAAGGGCAAGGGGTTGGGGGGGGAGGAGGGAGTGGCAGAGTGTGGGAAAGAGCTCATGGCAGGGGTGTAGGGAGGGGTCCAGAGTGGGGGAGGGGGCTCAGGGAAGGGAGTCAAAATGTGGGTTACAGGAGGGGTTCGGTGTGCAGGCTCTGGCCCGGCGCCACTTACCTGGAGTGGCTCCAGGGTGGCAGTGGGGCTCAGGCAGGCTCCCTGCCTGCCCGCCCTGGCCCTGCACCGCTCCCGGAAGTGACCGGCGCCACATTCCTGCGGCCCCTGGGAGATGGGGGGCGAGGGCTCCGTGCGCTGCCCTCGTCTGCGGGTTCTTCCCCCGAAACTCCCATTGGCCGTGTTTCCTTGTTCCTGGCCAATGGGAGCTGTGGGGGGAGGGGGTGGGGGGAAGGGGTAGAGGAGCGGTGTTGGCAGGCGAGGGCAGTGTGCGGAGCCCTCTCCTCTCCCCATGTCCATGCCTAGTGCTGTGTAAGGAGAATTGCAAGTCTGTGCTGATAGTGAGAGCTGGGCCATGTGCTACTTAGGGAGGAAACTCATCTCTTTTCCCTGTGGCTGTGGATACTGTCGAGGTAAAGTGCCATCCATTGAGGAGGAAGGCAAGTGTGGCTTGCTGTTGCTCTGTAGCAATCCCTCTGTCTATCTGTGGACCAACATAGATGGGTTCCCGAGAGCCCAATATCCTGTTCCCTCTTGATTGTCACATTGCCAGGGCCTGATGTGAAGGGATTAAAAACAAAACCGTAAGGAGAGGTTGAACTATTTGCTTTGGAAGAGCCACCTGTGGGAGGTAAAGGTGTGTGTGTGTGGGAGAGATGGTTGGGCACAATATTGTATTTTGGATTCATAGGCGTAAGTTGCCATTGTGTTCATCTTGACAGTACCCCTAAGTCACAGTAAAGCGGGTGCCAGCTGTTTCGCCCCACACTGCCCGCAGCCCCCTGACTCAGTCACTCACCAGAGGATCGTTATAATGGGATCTCTCCGTCTGCCTTTATCCAGACTACTGACTTTTAAAGCTATCGCCCAGCTATTCATTCTGGGCTGCACATGGAGTCTTGGTATCTTCCAAGTTGGCTCAGCAAAAATGGTCATGGCGTATTTATTCAACATTGTCAACAGCCTGCAGGGAGCCTTCATCTTCCTGGTGCACTGTCTCCTCAATCGCCAGGTAACGCCCATGGCATGTCATCAGCCACCCAGTGACTTCACGGGACTAGCAGTGGCCTGTCTGAGGGTGTTAGTTACATGATGTAGTGACCATGTCCCTTATTCTCCAGGTGAGAGAGGAATACAGGAGGTGGATTAAAGGCACAAGAAAACCCAGCCCCACAACTCAAACGTTTAGTCCGTCTGTGTCCACTGTCACAACCGGCACCAAGATGGTAAGAGATCCTCTATTCTGTTCCAATATCAGCATCCAAAAGTCGCATCCATCTGGGTCTGTCAGAGCTGCTGAGATGCCTTGTCCCCTGAGTGACACGTGCTTGTTTTAACCCATCTGAGAACGGCACTGGGAGTCTTAGTGAAATTCAATTGCATCCAAATCAAGGGGGAATCCCAGGTCTCCTAGAACCCAGCACAGAACTCCTCTTTTCTTGCGCACCTCCACATTCCCTTTCCTTTGCTTCTTTGCAAGCTCCATGCATCACTCGCTGTGGAATGGGCTGGGATACAAATTCAGGTAATTATCCAATTGGGGAAGTTTGCAAACCAAAACCTGGGTGGAAATCTTCCCAGTGTAGATGAGCCAGGCCAACGAAGAGTTAGCACTGGATGGAATTTCCTCTGGCTCTTCTACTGGGAAAGGATCCAGAAGCTTTGTCTGGAGTGAAAAGTGGAGACTTATATCTGGGAAAATCTCCCTGATCCAGTCCCAGCATGAGACGCCACAACCTTTGTCTGGAAGTACACATTTCTGGTTTATTTAGAGCAGCCCCTATTAAGCGCTACTTTATGGCTTACCTGTGCATGGGTTGGGGAAGGGAGTGGGCTTTGTCTTCACTTGTTTAGTTATTTTCCTGCACGTGATGTCACTTCAGTGGAGGCTGGCTGAATTCTGCAGACTCTGCGCTATTCCTGAATGAGGACCCAGTCCTGATCCCATTGAAGTTGACTGGAGTTTTCCCATGGGATTGGCACTCAATGTATATTTGTTTTGCTGGCAGGTGAGTTGGGGAGAGCCCTCCACTTCATCTCCATGAAACAATCATCTCTCCAACCAACAATGTTTATCGTACAGCCGGCTTTGCTGTGCCAGCGGGGCAGTTGCCGGTTCTTCATCCCAACTACATACAAAACCTGGAAGGGGAAGCGGGATTGGACAAAATCCTCTCTCTAATCCAAATCCAAAACTCCTACTGAATTCAAAGGCCACCCTAGGGTTTTAGCTGGGTGTGTCTCCCACATTTAAAGGGCCAGATCCCAGGTCAGAGAGCAGTTATTTCTTAGGGAAAGCATGTGGGGGAGTTGGGGGGTGGGAGGCGATTTGCAGAGGCCTCGCGTGCTGTGTGTGTGAGCTAGCTCTGCTGTTTCACTGTAATGCGTAAATAATAAAATAACCTGCTTATGGAGCTTGGTTGCTTCTTTGGTTTGAGGGTTTGCTGTCAGGTTCTGCCTGTCCTGGAAACCTAAGGCCCAGTTCTAAAGCCTCTTTATGCCACTCTGGCTTAAAGGTGTAAAGGGGCTTTAAAGTGGGCAGCAATGGCCCTGTGATTAGCCCTCCTGGGCAGGAGTCCTTCCTGGCTGCTGTGGAGCTGGCATAAAATCTCTCCATTAGCCCTGCTCCCAGCCCCTGGCATGGGGGTTGTGACTGGTGGGGTGGAGGTGCTGCTGAGGGCATGGCTGAGGCACACTGCTTCGTGGCTATTGTCTGCTTCCCAAGGCCCCAAAGGACCCTTGGAAATGCACGAGTTTACACCAGCTGAGGACCTGGCCTGTAACCACGTTTCAGCTTCAGCGATGTCACTGCACCATTAAATGCTCTTCTGCCTTTTTTTTTTTTTTTAAGGACATTTGTTTCAAACCGTGCTGTCCCCGCAGCACTAGGAAATTCGCTGATGTCATCGTTCTGTTAGAAACTTCTCCAAACTGAGAGCAGTGACGGTGTCAGCCCACTTCTGTTCGCCGTGTTTATTTATGTGATGTGGGCACGTACAGTCCCATTGTGCTTGGTGCTGTACATACTCATAGTCAGAGACAATCCCTGTCCCAAAGAGCTCACAATTGTGTGCTATTTTACGGGTTGAATGACTGAATGACATAATCCCCCCCACCCCCCCCACGCAATGTCCGTCACGAAGTCCGGTAATTTTGTCAAGTGTCCGTCACGCAACGTGGTGGTGCCTACTCCTGCCCTGTGCTTCAGGGGGACACAGGGTCATAGAATCATAGAATATCAGGGTTGGAAGGGACCCCAGAGGGTCATCTAGTCCAACCCCCTGCTCGAAGCAGGACCAATTCCCAGTTAAATCATCCCAGCCAGGGCTTTGTCAAGCCTGACCTTAAAAACCTCTAAGGAAGGAGATTCTACCACCTCCCTAGGTAACGCATTCCAGTGTTTCACCACCCTCTTAGTGAAAAAGTTTTTCCTAATATCCAATCTAAATCTCCCCCACTGCAACTTGAGACCATTACTCCTTGTTCTGTCATCTGCTACCACTGAGAACAGTCTAGAGCCATCCTCTTTGGAACCCCCTTTCAGGTAGTTGAAAGCAGCTATCAAATCCCCCCTCATTCTTCTCTTCTGCAGACTAAACAATCCCAGCTCCCTCAGCCTCTCCTCATAAGTCATGTGTTCCAGACCCCTAATCATTTTTGTTGCCCTTCGCTGGACTCTCTCCAATTTATCCACATCCTTCTTGTAGTGTGGGGCCCAAAACTGGACACAGTACTCCAGATTAGGCCTCACCAATGTCGAATAGAGGGGAACGATCACGTCCCTCGATCTGCTCGCTATGCCCCTACTTATACATCCCAAAATGCCATTGGCCTTCTTGGCAACAAGGGCACACTGCTGACTCATATCCAGCTTCTCGTCCACTGTCACCCCTAGGTCCTTTTCCGCAGGGTCCAGGGTGGCCTGCAGGGCTAGTGGGGGGCCTGGCGGCAGCAGCAGCAAGTAACCTGGCTCCAGCCCGCTCCGCTCCACCCCGCCGGGTTCGCGGGGTTGCTCATGGGTGGGGGTGGGGGGAAAGGGTGGGGGTGGGGGTGGGAAGAGGTGGTGTGGAGCAGGGTGTGCTGGGGCCGGGTTGCTCACTGCTGCTGGTGCCAGACACCCGCTGACCCCCCCAGGCCACCCTGGACCCTGCGTCTCCCTGAAGCACAGGGCTCCCCAAAGCATGGGGCCTGGGGCGTTTGCCCCGATCCATACTATGGATGGGACGGCTCTGCTTGGGCACCACCAAAAATTATACAAACCTGCCGCCCATGTAGATCGGACATCTGAGATTTCGTGCTGGACGTTCGGAAGCCCTTGATCCATCTCCTGTACGCCTCTCTCACCTGGAGCGTGAGGGACACGGTCACTGCACTATGTAACTAACTCTGAGGAGATCAGGCATGGCCACTGCGAGGCTGATGAAGGTGCTGGGTGGGGGTGATGACAGGCACAGGCGTTACCTGTCAATTGAGGAGAGAGTGCACCCAGGAAGATGAAGGCTCCCTGCAGGCTGTTGACGGTGGTGAATAAATACGCCATGACCGTGGCTGCTGGGCCGACTTGGAGGAGACCAAAGCTCCATGTGCAGTCCAGAATGAAGAGCTGGGTGATGGCTTTAAAGGTCAGTAACCTGGATAAAGACAGATGGAGAGATCCCGTTACAATAACCCTCTGAAGAGCAACTGGGTCAGGAGGATCTGGGCAGAGTGGGGTGGAGCTACTGGTCCCTGCTTTCTTGTGTGGGACATGTTTACTGTAAATGAGAACACACTGGGAATTCGTTCCCATGGATCTTAGATATGCTGTTCCTCTCCTGCAATCTCTCACACCCTCCGCATGCCAAGGACCTTCCAAACCAAGGCATTTGACCCTCCAGGGTTGCTTTGTTGCCTTCTCAACTATGGTCTCTGAGAGTGGACACATCTGCGCCGAGGGAGGAGAGTCTGTTTCTCAAGATCCACAGGGTCGGGGCAAAGAACGTCACATTTATCTGTGGAAACAGCTGAAAATATTTTCTGTAAAACGTTTCATCCAGGGCCAATGACTCGAGCTGAGGCAGAGAACGATCCCAGGGGACAGATCTGAACACTGCAGAACCAGGGACCATTGATCCCCTCTTCTGTAATATCCTCTGGCAGCTCTCGGTCCCTCCCCATGCACGGAGCTGATGGCACTGCCAGGGCTGAGATGGATCAATGGGATCACAGAGGCCAGATTCTGCTTAGAGTTAAAAATGAAGTGACTCCAGCCTCCAGTGGGCTCAGTTTACACCAGTGTATCTGAGAGCAGGATCTGAGTCAGAGTTTCCAGCGCCTGTCTTTAGGCTCTTCCCTGCCACTTTCAGGCTGCAACTAATCTCCCCATCCCGGGCTCTGGGAAGAAACCGCATGGACTTTGTCATCTTCACTCCACCCAATGTAGATCCTTTCCCCCACCAAACACTGCATGGTGCAGCCCTTCCCTTCCTCATTCCTTGGGTCAGTAACTGGACTAGACCAAACTCTTGCTGTCCTCAAGGTAAGCTCCCACTGGTTTCTGTGGCAGCTGTGCCCGAGTAAAGGCTCTGGCCTGGGGATACAGCCATACATAGAGTTTTATGGGCCATGTTCTCCTCCTGGCTCCTCTGAAATCAGTGGGGTCGCAGAGGAGAGAGGAGAATGGGGCCCTGTGGTTCTGTGAGGTACCCACCAGGATTATGGCACAGGCTGGATCCAGGAAGCTCCAACGAAAGGCTCTCTACAGGCTGAGCCAGCAGCTACAGGCAGGGAGGAAGAAGAAGTGCATTATCCCAGCTCAGTGACATTAATATGAGTATATTACCCCTTTTCAGCCACTGGAGTAGAGATGGGGTGTGACGGGTTGGGTCACAGAAACCCCTTTGGGAACTGCCATCTGATGTGCTGTGACTACCTCTGAGCATGTTTTCCCTGGCATCTTGGGACTTCAGTACCTTGCCGGGTGGTGCCAGACACACTAGCCTGCTACAAACACAGACCCAGGTCCAAACCACGTCCCCCAAAAGCTGCAGGCTTTACTGAAAACAGCTTAAGAAGTGCTCCTGTCTCCAACACCCAGATACCCAGTTCCCAATGGGATCCAAACCCCAAATAAATCTGTTTTACTCCATACAAAGCTTATCCTGGGTAAACTCATAAATTGTTCGCCCTCTGTAACACTGATAGAGAGAGATGCACAGCTGTTTGCCCTCCCAAGTATTAATACATACTCTGGGTTAATTAATAAGTAAAAAGTGATTATATTAAATATAAAAAGTAGGATTAAGTGGTTCCAAGTAATGACAGACAGAACAAAGTGAATTATCAAGCAAAACAAAATAAAAACACACAAGTATAAGCCTAATACAGTAGGAAACTAAATGCAGGTAAATCTCACCCTCAGAGATGTTCCAATAAGCTTCTTTGACAGACTACAGAGTAACAGCCGTGTTAGTCTGTATTCGCAAAAAGAAAAAGAGTACTTGTGGCACCTTAGAGACTAACCAATTTATTTGAGCATGAGCTTTCGTGAGCTACAGCTCACTTCATCGGATGCATACCGTGGAAACTGCAGAAGACATTATATACATACAGAGACCATGAAACAATACCTCCTCCCACCCCACTGTCCTGCTGGTAATAGCTTATCTAAAGTGATCATCAAGTTGGGCCATTTCCAGCACAAATCCAGGTTTTCTCACCCTCCGCCCCCCCCCCACACAAACTCACTCTCCTGCTGGCAATAGCCCATCCAAAGTGACCACTCTCTTCACAATGTGTATGATAATCAAGGTGGGCCATTTCCTGCACAAATCCAGGTTCTCTCACTCCCTCACCCCGCTCCAAAAACCACACACACAAACTCACTCTCCTGCTGGTAATAGCTTATCCAAAGTGACCACTCTCCCTACAATGTGCATGATAATCAAGGTGGGCCATTTCCAGCACAAATCCAGGTTTTCTCACCCCCCCCCACCCCCATACACACACAAACGCACTCTCCTGTTGGTAATAGCTTATCTAAAGTGATCATCAAGTTGGGCCATTTCCAGCACAAATCCAGGTTTTCTCACCCTCCCCCCCACCCCCAAACTCACTCTCCTGCTGGTAATAGCCCATCCAAAGTGACCACTCTCTTCACAATGTGTATGATAATCAAGGTGGGCCATTTCCAGCACAAATCCAGGTTCTCTCACCCACTCCCCCCCGGGGACACACACACACACACACAAACTCACTCTCCTGCTGGAAATAGCTCATCCAAACTGACCACTCTCAAAGTTTAAATCCAAGTTTAACCAGAACGACGGCGGGGGGGGGGGGGTAGGAAAAAACAAAGGGAAATAGGCTACCTTTCATAATGACTTAGCCACTCCCAGTCTCTATTTAAGCCTAAATTAATAGTATCCAATTTGCAAATGAATTCCAATTCAGCAGTTTCTCGCTGGAGTCTGGATTTGAAGTTTTTTTGTTGTAAGATAGCGACCTTCATGTCTGTGATTGCGTGACCAGAGAGATTGAAGTGTTCTCTGACGGTTTATGAATGTTATAATTCTTGACATCTGATTTGTGTCCGTTTATTCTTTTACGTAGAGACTGTCCAGTTTGACCAATGTAAATGGCAGAGGGGCATTGCTGGCACATGATGGCATATATCACATTGGTGGATGTGCAGGTGAACGAGCCTCTGATAGTGTGGCTGATGTTATTAGGCCCTGTGATGGTGTCCCCTGAATAGATATGTGGGCACAGTTGGCAACGGGCTTTGTTGCAAGGATAGGTTCCTGGGTTAGTGGTTCTGTTGTGTGGTATGTGGTTGTTGGTGAGTATTTGCTTCAGGTTGCGGGGCTGTCTGTAGGCAAGGACTGGCTTGGGAGTTCAGCTGAACATTCCTTAGCTTCTCACCAGCTGGTAGATTCCCCGCACTGAGAAATGTCTTGTTAATGATGGAGTCCAGGGTGGAATAAGTAATACAAGCAACAGCCGTGAAACCTGTTGGAACAGGAGATGATACCTCGTTCTGGACATAGGGATGCTGAAGTTGAAGAAAGAGCCAGCCAGGTGCCGCTAACAGGGGAATTTCAGAGAGCATAGCTGCAGAGGCTATGGTTGGAGCTAGAGAGACTTGGTGAGCTGTTTGGTGGTGGTTTGTCTCCATGTAGCTGGAATTTGGGGCCCCTGAAGAGGTCAGGTGAGAGAAGTCTGTTCCTCTGTCTGTGTGGGGCAGAAGAAGAACCACCATCTGGAAGCTGAAGCCAGACAAAATGAAACTGGAAATCAGACACCACAGCGAGAGCAATTAACCATTGGAACAAACTCCCAAGGGAAGCAGTGGATTCTCCACCCCATGCTGTCTTCAAATCCAGACCGACTGCCCTTCTGGAAGGCACCAGGCAATTTAGACAAACACAAGTTATTGGGCTCAATTCACGGGGCCAGTTCTATGCAGAAGGTCAGACCAGATGATCCAATGGTTCCTTCTGGCCTTAAACTCTATGAGACACCCACTTCATACCACAGAGGCCCTCTGCTGAGCCATCTCCCCTCGGAGCCCCCACCTCTGTGAGACAAACAGAAATGAAGGTGTCTGCACAGTCCCATGGCCGACAGCCTGAGAACCACTGGCACAGTCAGCAAGGTCCCCACTAGTGCTGGAGCCAGAGACGAGGCTCCTGGCCTGGGGATCCACAGGGACAGAGCAAGGATAGAACCAGGACTGGGGTTTGGTGCCTGGGAATCGCTCTGTGCTGCAGTTTGGTCTCTGGGCATCTCCATCCCCTGGATGGTACCTTGTGCGGTTGCCATGGTGACTGTATCACAGGGAATGTCCATCGTCTCCTCCTGAGCTCTCAGCCTGAGGCCCCGCTGTCTGCACTGCAGTTCCCTGTGACACGTGAGTCTCAGTACCTGGTGGGAGGGGAGGTGGGAGAGGAAGTGACAGAGCTTCCCACTGTGAAACCACTTCCCCAGGAATCTGTTCATCTGGCCCAGATCCTTACCCCTCTCCCACTCTGCCTGGGGTGTGAAGGTCTTCGGGGTTCTTCCCTGTTGGGGAAGGGGATGGTTTGGGGCTCCCCCTCTCTGCCTGTCCTTGGCCCATCTCCCCGTATCCCCTCCCCACATGCTGGCTGTACCTCCCTGGGGGTTCTGCATCTCCTCTGCACTCACCCAGCTGGTGGAGTGGCGTTTGGGGTGGGGGCAGAATGGGGGGAGAAGTGCCTGGCTCAGCATAGCTGACCCTAGGGGCAGACTGCAAGTACTGCATTGAAAACCTCTGGCATTTTCTGATACACCTCAGGGCACTGGCTGGGCTGGATTAAAATTCCTGGGGCAGGGGGCAGTGCTGTTCTGTGTCTGTATTGAATGCACTGTATAATCTTCTATCCCCCAGCAGCTGAGAGCCAGATGGCCCCTTCACCTGTAGATCCTGTCCTCCCGTTCTGAGTCTTCATCTCTGGAGACCGGAGCGCAGTGGACAACATGGCCTGTTTCACGGCCTGCATCAGGAGCGTCACAGCCGATGCCACCTCTTCCTCGCTGGCACCAGGCCGGAGGGAGCTGCTGTTCAGGAGGGAGTCGAAAGGGTGAGTTGCTTCCTAGCAATAGGGAAAGACACACCTTGTGAGTGAAGAATCTGGGGGCTCCAGTGCCACATCCCGTGTGGGGACAGTGACGTCACTTGGGAACATTGGGGGTCAGACTGGCCTTTCCCAGCTTGGGGTGCTACACACCAATGGACACTCACCACTAGAAAAAAGAACAGGAGGACTTGTGGCACCTTAGAGACCAACAAATTTATTTGAGCATGAGCTTTCGTGAGCTACAGCTCACACATCCCCAGTGGAAGGCATAGATATTTTCTGGAGTATCAATCTACACATCCTCCTGCTGTGAGACCCCTACATGAGCTCAGGGGGCACGGGGCTGTGGGGTGCACCCAGGGCAGACCCTCTCACCTCCAGTGATAACGCAACACTCCCATCTCTGCACGTGGATGTCAAAATCCTTACAGTTGAATTTATGAAGGAGTAAACCCCGCAGCTGCAGAGAAGCCTCTCACCTGCAGGGATAATGCCGCACTCCCATCTCCGCGTCACTGGAGGGGCAGAGTTAAGGTCCTGCGCATGCAGAGGGAGTGAGGGATTGCAGGAGGGTAACAGCATATCTAGGATCCATGGGAATGCATTCCCAGTATGTTGTCATTCACAGTAACCCTGTCCCACACAGGAAAGCAGGGGCCGATAGCTCCACCCTACTCTGCCCAGATCCTGCTGACCCAGTTGCTCTCCAGAGGGTTATTTTAACGGGATCTCTCCATCTGCCTTTATCCAGGTTACTGACCTTTAAAGCCATTGCCCAGCTCTTTGTTCTGGGCTGAACATGGAGCTTTGGTCTCCTCCAAGTCGGCCCAGCAGTCATCATCGTCAACAGGGAGCCTTCATCTTCCTGGGTGCAGTGTCTCCTCAATCGCCAGGTAACGCCCATGCCTGTCATCACCCCTGCAGCACCTTCACCGGCCTCACGGTAGCCATGCTTGATCTCCTCAGAGTTAGTTACATAGTGCAGTGACCGTGTCCCTCACGCTCCAGGTGAGAGAGGCGTACAGGAGATGGATCAAGGGATTCCGAACGTCCAGCACGAAATCTCAGATGTCTGATCTACCTGGGCGGCAGGTTTGTATAATTTTTGGTGGTGCCCAAGCAGAGCCGTCCCATCCATAGGACGGATTGGGGCAACCACCTCAGGCCCTGCGCTTTGGGGGCCCCCGCACTTCAGGGGAAGCGGGGTCTAGGGTGGCCTGGGGGCGTGTCTGGCACTGGCAGTAGCAAGCAACCCAGCCCCAGCATGCCCTGCTCCACCCCACCTCTTTCCACCCCGCCCCCACTCCACCCCTTCCCCCAAACTCCCACCCATGAGCAATGCTGCAAGCCAGGGGGGTAGAGTGGAGCAGGCTGGGACCAGGTCACTCGCTCCTGCTGGCACTAGGCCCCTCGCTAACCCCCCAGGCAGCCCTGGACCCCATGTCCCTCGAAGCACAGGACAGGGGTAGGCACCACCATGTTGTGTGACGGATACTTGACAAAATTACTGGTCATTGTGGGGGTGGGTATTATGTCATTCAGTCATTCAACCCTTAAAATAGCACACACTTTCCCACACTGAAAAAACACAGTAACCTAATAATAATAATTAATCATAATAAATTCAACTCATAGAATTCATGAGCACACCTCCTTTTTGCAAGTTCATAGCCACTTTTTCTGCAGCTCTTCCAAAGTGAGCAAGACACCGTGCTGCCTGATACCCTTCCACACACCTTAATCTACAGGGACTGTTAGGCAACACCTCTTTAGAACAACAAAGCTGATTTTCACCAGCTGAATATCTGAAGGGTGCTGAGGAGATAGAGAGATGGGAAAAGTCCGTCTTAACCAAAAAACCATCCTAAGGAAGCAGAACTGAATTTAGTTCCTGATTCTACTACAGGCTCCCTATTTGACTTTAGCCAAGTCACCTGATCCCCTCTTCCCCTGCTGTCTAACAGGGGTAATAATCCTTCTCTTCTCCCACCTTGTGTCCATCTCGTCTACTTGGCTTGTGAGCTCCTTGGGACAGGGATTGTCTCTGACTGTGTGTGTGTACAGCACCAAGCACAGTGGGACTGTAGGTGCCCAGATCACATAAATAAACACGGCGAACAGAAGTGGGCTGACACCGTCACTGCTCTCAGTTTGGAGAAGTTTCTAACAGAACGATGACATCAGCGAATTTCCTAGTGCTGCGGGGACAGCACGGTTTGAAACAAATGTCCTTAAAAAAAAAAAAAAGGCAGAAGAGCATTTAATGGTGCAGTGACAATGCTGAAGCTGAAACGCGGTTACAGGCCAGGTCCTCAGCTGGTGTAAACTCGTGCATTTCCAAGGGTCCTTCGGGGCCTTGGGAAGCAGACAATAGCCACGAAGCAGTGTGCCTCAGCCATGCCCTCAGCAGCACCTCCACCCCACCAGTCACAACCCCCATGCCAGGGGCTGGGAGCAGGGCTAATGGAGAGATTTTATGCCAGCTCCACAGCAGCCAGGAAGGATTCCTGCCCAGGAGGGCTAATCACAGGGCCATTGCTGCCCACTTTAAAGCCCCTTTACACCTTTAAGCCAGAGTGGCATAAAGAGGCTTTAGAACTGGGCCCTAGGTTTCCAGGACAGGCAGAACCTGACAGCAAACCCTCAAACCAAAGAAGCAACCAAGGTCCATAAGCAGGTTATTTTATTATTTACGCATTACAGTGAAACAGCAGAGCTAGCTCACACACACAGCACGCGAGGCCTCTGCAAATCATCCACCCCCACCGCATGGTGTTCTTTCCCTAAGAAATAACTGCTCTCTGACCTGGGATCTGGCCCTTTAAATGTGGGAGACACACCCAGCTAAAACCCTAGGGTGGCCTTTGAATTCAGTAGGAGTTTTGGATTTGGATCAGAGAGAAGATTTTGTCCAATCCCCTTCCCCTTCCAGGTAGTTGTGATGAAGAACGGCAACTGTCCCGCTGGCGCAGCAAAGCCGGCTGTACGATAAACATTGTTGGTTGGAGAGATGATTGTTTCATGGAGATGGAGTGGAGGGCTGTCCCCAACTCACCTGCCAGCAAAACAAATATACATTGAGTGCCAATCCCATGGGAAAACTGCAGTGAACCCCTGCCCTGAGCTCTTTCCCACACTCTGCACTCCCTCCTGCTCCCCAACCTCCTGCCCTGAGCCCCATTCTACACCCCACAGCCCTCCTCCACCCCAACCTCTTGCCCTGAGCCCCTTCCTGCACAATGCACCCCCTCCCACACCCCGCACTCCCTCCCGCACCCCAACCCCCTGTTCCAGCCCTACTTTCATGGCCCTGCATGCAATTTCCCCACGCGGATGTGGCCCTCGAGTCAAAAAGTTTGCCCACCCCTATTCTAGTATATATAGTGCTGTCCTACCTGGTGTCTTTGAGAGTGGACACATCTTCATTAAGGGAGGAGAGTTTGTCTCTCAGGATCCAGAGGGTTACAATAAAAAATGTTAAATTTATCTGTGGAAACAGCATGAAATATTCCTTGTAAAACATGCTAGCCAAGGCCAGTCTCTCTGCCTGAGGCACAGAACAATCCTATGGGATCAGACTGCTGCAGACCAGTGACTGCTCGTCAAGGTGGGTCATATACCATTCGCTACCAGATCTTGGTCCCAGGCCATGCAGGGAACAGTTGGCAAAGGCAGGGCTGCAATGCATCACATGTGATCATACAGCCAGAGGGCCACATTCTGCTCTTATCTGAATCTGGAGTGACTCCACTGATTCCAGTGGGGTCTACAGTTATTCCGGATTTAGAGCTGTGTGATTTGGCCCAAAGCTTCTAGATCCTATCTATAGAGGATTCCCTTCAATTCTGAGACTGAAATTAATTCTTAACCTGATGCCTGAGATGGGGAGGAATCTGCAAGGACATTTGCAACCTTTATCTCTTACAACATGTTCCCTTCCTTCCCCAAACTCCCCACACTGCAGCCACCTTCCCTTCTCCCATCACTTGGGTTATTTACCAGCCAGGCTGGACAAGGCACGGGACAAAACTATCCTCATTCCGGCAGAGGTCCCACTTGCTTCCATGGCAGCATTGCATGAGTAATGACATATTATAATTAATCATATTGTGGTAGCACCTAGAGGCTCCAACTGAGACGGCACTGGGTTCTGTACTCACACCTAGAAAGGGACAGCCCCTGTCCTGGAGCATTTGTTTGCAAAATAACTAGGCAAGACCACAGAGACCGGCTTACTCTGGGCCACTCAACCCCCCACCCCACCCCAGACCTCTCCCTCACCCAACCTCTTCTCCCAAGCCACCTCTTCTAACCTCCGAATGGCCCCAAGTCCCGCCCCCACCCCACCCCTTCTCCAAGCCCCTGCCTCTTCCCACCCCCACCCCACCTCTTCCCACCCAGTTCTGCCCCCTCCCCCACCACGCGTCCTGCACACCACAGAACAGCTGACTGCGGGTTGCACTGGGATGGAGGGGGAGGAGTTTATCGGCACGGCCGCCGGCAGTGGGGAGCTGGCTGCCAGTGGGTGCTGAGCATCCACTATTTTTTTTCGGTGCCTATGAGTCAAACAGACAAAGGGTAGGAGGAGAAACAGAGGTACAGCGAGGGGAAGCTACTTCCCAAGTTAACACAGCAGGCCAGTGGCAGAGTCAGGTCCCCTGACTCACAACCCAGTGCCCGACCCATTCGCCCGGACTGCCTCCATAGAACGTAGGCTATTCTGTTAGTGGGAAATCCTGCACTGGCCAAAGAGGGAGGAATGAAATGGGGTCTTCTTGGACTCTTTCATCTTAAATTCTCTGGGAGATATTCCTCTCTTGGCTCCACAGGACTCCACAGGGTCGCAGAGGAGAGAGGAAAATGGGGCCCTGTGGTTCTGTGAGGTACCCACCGGGATTATGGCACAGACTGGTCCCAGGAAGCTCCAATGAAATCCTCTCTCCAGGCTGAGCCAGCAGCTACAGCCATGGAGGAAGAAGAAGGTGACTTTAATGGGATTACGACCCTTTTTCAGCACTGCAGGCAGAGAGAGGGTGTCACAGGGCAGCTGGCTCTCAAAAGCAAGATGGATCTCAGCCAGCATGTGACATGGCCGACTCTCCTGCGGGCTGCAGGCTAACAGCTCTCCCCATCTACCTCAGCAGCTCCTGATTTCAGCCACCACTTCCTCTTCCACCTCCTCAAATGACCCTTTCTGGTGGATGGGCGCAGTATTGAGGGAGGGCCAGACATGCACTGGATGTACATTGGCCTAGCTGCACTGAAGGAGGTGAAGCTACCCTAATTTACACCAGCTGAGGATCTAGCCTGGGGTGTCTAGAACCTGCCATGCCCTGTTTTAGTGGATTTGCTCACTTTAGAGAGGGGATCTTCAGGGATTTGCCAACAGTAAGAAGGCGCATTTGTTTCCTACCCACCAATGCCACAAATCCAGCCTGGGACGTGGAAGTCAAGCTGGGATCTTTCTGGCTTGTTCTTCCGCATCATCAGTGGGGCGAGGAGTGTAGATGTCTGACAGGTGGGCAACTCAACTACAGTGCTCAGGGCAGCCTAGTGTCACAGTCAGCTCCCAGGCAGAGAAATCTAGGTTCAAGTCAGACCTGGGGTGAGCCGAACACCTGCATGGAAGCCAGATCCCAGCTCCCCTTCGGGATGGGCACTGCACTTACTGGTTGGAAATTCCGTAGCCTCCAGGATTCACCGCTGCAGAAATAGCCACCACCAGGGCTGGGAATCCATAGCCGAACGGGTACATAAATCTCTTCTTGAACCGGCTGGCGCTGGTGTAATTCACGACCTTCAGGTTCCGGACGGTGAGGAAGAGGTGCAGTCCCTCCAGGAACATCCAGGTGAAGCCGGCCAGGAAGAGGTAGTGTAGGAAGCCAGCAATGACAGCATACACCACCTGAGGACAGGACGAGAGAGAGATCTGGGACACTGCTTCTGGGAAGGGAAACACTGAATTTGGAGGTGGGGGGACTTTTGTGAGGATCATATAGGGCTTTTTATTAACACATGTCTCCAGTTACGGCTCTCTCCCAGGGACAATACATTCTTCAGTCTACAGGAGCTTGTCTAAGGGCAAGCTGGCTGGCCCTTTCAATCATTCAGAGTCCAGGCCGGTCCTGATCTCCACTCAGAAAAGATGGTTTCTGGGGGTTGTAGTTCCCAAATGAATCGTGGAAATTGTTGGATACTGTGAGGAATCCTAGGATAGGGAGCAGGGACATAAACAAGTTCCCGGTCCTCATAATAGGGAGAGACCTGGAGGGTGTCGGTTCTCTTCTCTGTATCTGCTTCAAGATATAGGTGCCTTGCATCTGCCCATCAGTGTGGGGGCAGAGAGGACAGGCAGGGGACTGTGACTCTGGAAATCGAGGTTCCTTTGTCTGATGAAGGATGGAGCCCACAAGGGAAAGGGAAGGACTGGTTTCACCCAGAGAGATTTCTTTTGGAGGGCAGTAAATAATTATTTCTGCGGGACTAAAGAGCATGGAATAAATGTTACCATCCAGCTGAGGGTATAAAAAGGTGCTGGAGTGAGGGGAGCTTTAGAAATGCTGACAGAGGATCTGGACACAGCTCAAATTTAAACCAAGAATAAAAGTGGGTAACAGACCCGACTGCGGGTGCGGGTCACCGCGGTGAGGAAGAGCAGGTCGGCCAGGAAGAGGCAGAGGCAGAGCTGCAGGTGGAAGGAGGTGCTGACATTGCGGATGGAGCGGCAAAGGAGGAAGGTGAGGATGGCGAGGAGGAGGCACAGCAGGGAGAAGGTCAGTCCCACGTAGGTGACGACGGTCAGTGGATAACTCTCCTGTAACACAGCAAAGGGAGACTCACCAGTGAGCCCTGAGATGCTACATGGGAAATAAAGGGAAGTAAGGACACCCCAGGGAATTACAGACCGGTCAGCTTAACTTCCGTATCCGGAACGATAATGGAGCAAATAATTAAGCAATCAGTTTACAAACACCTAGAAAATAATAAGGTGATAAATAACAGTCAGCATGGATTTGTCAAGAACCAATCGTGTCAAACAAACCTGATAGCTTTCTCTGACAGGGTAACAAGCTTTGTGGATGGCGGGTGGGTGGTGGGGAACGGTAGATGTGGAATATCTTGACTTTAGTAAGGCTTTTGATACTGTCTCACATGACCGGTCAGCCTCACTTCAGTCCCTTGTAAAATCATGGAGCAGGTCCTCAAGGAATCCATTTTGAAGCACTTGGAGGAGAGGAAAGTGATCAGGAACAGTCAGCATGGATTCACCAAAGGCAAGTCATGCCTGACTAATCTAATTGCCTTCTGTGATGAGATAACTGGCTCTGTGGATGAAGGGAAAGCAGTGGACATGTTATTCCTTGACTTTAGCAAAGCTTTTGACACGGTCTCCCACAGTATTCTTGCCAGCAAGTTAAAGAAGTATGGGCTGGATGAATGGACTATAAGGTGGACAGAAAGCTGGCTAGATCGTCGGGCTCAATGGGTAGTGATCAATGGCTCGATGTCCAGTTGGCAGCTGGTATCAAGCGGAGTGCCCCAGGGGTCAGTCCTGGGGCCAGTTTTGTTCAACATCTTTATTAATGATCTGATGATAGGATGAATTGCACCCTCAGCAAGTTTGCGGATGACACTAAACTGGGGGCAGGTAGATATGCTGGAAGTTAGGGATAGGGTACAGAGTGACTGAGACAAATTGGAGGATTGGGCCAAAATAAATCTGATGAGGTTCAATAAGGACAAGTGCAGAGTCCTGCACTTAGGACGGAAGAATCCCATGCACCACTACAGGATGGGGACCGACTGGCTAAGCAGCAGTTCTGCAGAAAAGGACCTGGGGATTACAGCGGATGAGAAGCTGGATATGAGTCAGCAGTGTGCCCTTGGTGCCAAGAAGGCCAACGGCATATTGGGCTGTTTTAGTAGGAGCATTACCAGCAGATTGAGGGAAGTGATTATTCCCCTCTATTCGGCAATGGTGAGGCCACACCAGGAGTATTGCGTCCAGATTTGGACCACCCACTACAGAAGGGATGTGGACAAATTGAAGAGAGTCCAGCGGAGGGCAATGAAAATGATTAGGGGGCTGGGGAACATGACTTATGAGGAGAGACTGAGGGAACTGGAGTTATTTAGTTTGCAAAAGAGAAGCGTGAGGGAGGATTTGATAGCAGCCTTCAACTATCTGAAAGGGGGTTCCAAAGAGGATGGAGCTCAGCTGTTCTCAGCTGTGGCAGATGACAGAACAAGGAGTAATGGTCTCAAGTTGCAGTGGGGGAGGTCTAGGTTGGATATTAGGAAACATTATTTCACTAGAAGTGTGGTAAAGCACTGGAATGAGTTACCTAGGGAGGTGGTGGAATCTCCATCCTTAGAGGTTTTTAATGCCTGGCTTGACAAACCCCTGGCTCGGATGATTTATTTGGTGTTGGTTCTGCTTTGAGCAGGGGATTGGACTAGATGACTTCCTGACATCTCTTCCAACCATAATATTCTATGATTCTATGACCTTTTCATAAACAAACTAGGGAAATACAACCTAGATGGAACTACTATAAGGTGGGTGCATAACCGTTAGAAAATCGTTCCCAGAGAGCAGTTATCATTGGCTCACAGTCATGCCGGAAGGGCATAACAAGTGGGGTCCCGCAGGGATCAGTTCTGGGTCTGGTTCTGTTCAATATCTTCACCAGTGATTTAGATAATGGCATAGAGAGTACACTTATAAAGTTTGTGGATGACACCAAGCTGGGAGGGGTTGCAAGTGCTTTGGAGGATAGGATTAAAATTCAAAATGATCTGGACAAATTAGAGAAATGGTTTGAAGTAAATAGGATGAAATTCAATAAGGACAAATGCAAACTACTCCACTTAGGAAGGAACAATCAGTTGCACACATACAAAATGGGAAATGACTGTCTAGGAAGGAGTACTGCGGAATGGGATCTGGGGCGTCATCTTGGATCCAGGGCCGTCCTTAGGATTTATGGGGCCATACGCAGTATTATTAAACTGCTGCCCCTATGCCTGATGGCAGGAAAGGATACCGAGACGCCCGGCTCGCCTCACGGCGGTGGAGACTCACAGTCCCTCGCAGAGATCCCTGGACCCTCTGCCTCACGCAGAATGCACGGAAACTCATTTGTCCAGCTATCTGGAAGGAAAGGGGTGTTGTCCCTTTAAGAGCTATACATAATGACAGGTTTCAGAGTAACAGCCATGTTAGTCTGTATTCGAAAAAAGAAAAGGAGTACTTGTGGCACCTTAGAGACTAACCAATTTATTTGAGCATGAGCGTTCGTGAGCTACAGCTCACTTCATCGGATGGCGATGAAAGCTCATGCTCAAATAAATTGGTTAGTCTCTAAGATGCCACAAGTACTCCTTTTCTCTTTAAGAGCTAGCCTCTCTTCAATGTGGGGGGAGGGGGAGGGAGAAAGGCATGGACAGGAAGACTTTGGAAGTAAGTTTTTTGTACTATAGTAATTAAAATTAAAATGTGTATTTTAGATAAGAGTGGTGGTTTGAAGGATTTATTTAAAAAACTAGATGTCTGATGATCCAAGCATTTAAAGCTAAAGATGAATACTCAGATTGTGGATCTAAAAATCTATGCAGGGATTCTTTAGAGATGTGATTTTATAATCTTCAGCAATCTTGTAATGAAATATTTTTAAAGCAAATTTTAAACTAAGGTCCTGTAGACTAACATGTTCTGAGTAAATATTACAGTAATGCACAACTGTTTTTGTCAGTAAATTCAGAAACTGACAGTATATACCTAGGGGTTGGCAAATGCCTGTTAAATGGCTTCATTACCACTTGAATGGCTCTTTAACAGTTTCAATGTTTCAGAGTAACAGCCGTGTTAGTCTGTATTCACAAAAAGAAAAGGAGTACTTGTGGCACCTTAGAGACTAACCAATTCATTTGAGCATGAGCTTTCGTGAGCTACAGCTCACTTCATCAGATGCATACCGTGGAAGCTGCAGAGAATATGAAACAATACCTCCTCCCACCCCACTGTCCTGCTGGTAATAGCTTATCTAAAGTGATCATCAAGTTGGGCCATTTCCAGCACAAATCCAGGTTTTCTCGCCCTCCACCCCCCCACACAAATTCACTCTCCTGCTGGTGATAGCCCATCCAAAGTGACAACTCTCCACACAATGTGCATGACAATCAAGTTGGGCCATTTCCTGCACAAATCCAGGTTCTCTCACCCCCCCCCACCCCCCTCCCAAAAACCACACACACAAACTCACTAGCCCGCTGGCAATAGCTCATCCAAAGTGACCACTCTCCCCACAATGCGCATGATAATCAAGGTGGGCCACCCCCAGCACAAATCCAGGCCTTCTCACCCCCCCCACCTCCATACACACACAAACTCACTTTCCTGCTGGCAATAGCTCATCCAAACTGACCACTCTCAAAGTTTAAATCCAAGTTAAACCAGAACATCCGGGGGGGGGGGGGGGGGTAGGAAAAAACAAGGGGAAATAGGCTACCTTGCATAATGACTTAGCCACTCCCAGTCTCTATTTAAGCCTAAATTAATAGTATCCAATTTGCAAATGAATTCCAATTCAGCAGTTTCTCGCTGGAGTCTGGATTTGAAGTTTTTTTGTTTTAAGATAGCGACCTTCATGTCTGTGATTGTGTGACCAGAGAGATTGAAGTGTTCTCCGACTGGTTTATGAATGTTATAATTCTTGACATCTGATTTGTGTCCATTTATTCTTTTACGTAGAGACTGTCCAGTTTGACCAATGTAAATGGCAGAGGGGCATTGCTGGCACATGATGGCATATATCACATTGGTGGATGTGCAGGTGAACGAGCCTCTGATAGTGTGGCTGATGTTATTAGGCCCTGTGATGGTGTCCCCTGAATAGATATGTGGGCACAGTTGGCAACGGGCTTTGTTGCAAGGATAGGTTCCTGGGTTAGTGGTTCTGTTGTGTGGTATGTGGTTGTTGGTGAGTATTTGCTTCAGGTTGCGGGGCTGTCTGTAGGCAAGGACTGGCCTGTCTCCCAAGATTTGTGAGAGTGTTGGGTCATCCTTTAGGATAGGTTGTAGATCCTTAATAATGCGTTGGAGGGGTTTTAGTTGGGGGCTGAAGGTGACGGCTAGTGGCGTTCTGTTATTTTCTTTGTTAGGCCTGTCCTGTAGTAGGTAACTTCTGGGAACTCTTGTTGTTCTAATAGGTCTGGCAGACTGGATGCTTTTTCATTTTAAGTTACTAGATCCCTTCTGGAGTAAGAGTCACCAGGCTGCAGCAGCTGCAGGAAGGGTCAGAACAGGGATAGGAAGAGGCAGAAGGGTGGACACTAAGACCCACGGGTGCCCCAAATTTTCAGATGCCCTACACAGTCTTGTATGCTGCATATGCCTTAGGACAGCCCTGAGTGGATCACAAGCTAAATATGAGTGAACAGTGTAACGCTGTTGCAAAAAAAGCAAACATCATTCTGGGATGCATTATCAAGGAGTATTGTAAGCAAGACACGAGAAGTAATTCTTCCGCTCTAGTACACGCTGATTAGGCCTCAACTGGAGTACTGTGTCCAGTTCTGGGCACCAAATTTCAGGAAAGATGTGGATAAATTGGAGAAAATCCAGAGAAGAGCAACAAAACTGATTAAAGCTCTAGAAAACATGACCTATGAGGGAAGGTTGAAAAAATTGGGTTTGTTTGGTCTGGAGAAGAGAAGACTGAGAGGGGACATGATAACAGTTTTCAAATACATAAAAGGTTGTTACAAGGAGGAGGGATAAAAATTGTTTTTCTTCACATCTGTAGAAAGGGCGGTTTAGGTTGGACATTAGGAAAAAATTCCTAACTGTCAGGGTGGTTAAGCACTGGAATAAATTGCCTAGGGAGGTTGTGGAATCTCCATCATTGGGGATTTTTAAGAGCAGGTCGGACAAACACCTGTCAGGGATGGTCTAGATAATACTTATTCCTGCCATGAGTGCAGGGGACTGGACTAGATAACTTCAAGGTCCCTTCCAGTTCTATGATTCTATGGACTATGGGTGACCATTTATAATATGGTTACCAATGTTACAAAATTTCAATGAATCTTACCAGATATGCCATGTAAGGTATCAGTCGAAAAGTTATGATTTGTAAGTATGATAATCTTGTTAAAATGTATGTATTTTCTTTGCATCGTGAGTTATAAATGTGTGATATGTCTGTGCTGTGTTTCTGGGTGACACCCCCGGACAGATTGGCATCAGCACTATCCAGTCTGTTTGGTGGCCCATTGAGGGTAATCACCTATACCAGTGTTTCTCAAACTGGGATCTGCAAGGGCATTCCAAGGGGTCCACAGGCCCCGCTGATCAAGTCCTCCACCTCCCTCCCAGTGCCTTCTGCATGCTGGGGAACAGCTGTTCAGCGGCATGCAGGAAGCGCTGAGAGGGAGGGGGAGGGGCGGGGATGGGGTACGCTCAGGGGAGGGGGCAGAAAGACACAGGGAAGAGGAGGAGCAGGGGTGGACCGGGGGTGGGAAGAGGTGGGGTGGGGCCTTAGGGGAATAGATGGAATGGGGGTGGGGCCTGGGGCTGAGCAGGGGGTTGGAGGTCTGCGAAAAATTTTAAATTAAAATGGGGGTCCTCAGGTTCCTAAAGTTTGAGAATCGCTGAGCTCTAGAATGAACACATTGAGAGAAGCCAGGGGCTATGCCCAAGAGTCAGCAGGACATGTAGGGACATGCCTATGAACAGGGGACTCCAAGTACCTTTCCATGCCCATGTGCTGTGATCTTCTCTTTGGGACAGAGGAAGTACAAGCCACATGGAAAAGGATAGAAAAAGGCAGCTGCATCACCTCCATTTTGTCTTCAATCCTGCTTCTCACCTCTGGAGTGACTTCTCGACAAACTGAAGCTTTGAACAGAGGTCTGATAGACCCATCTAAGCTTTGGGTGTGTTCCAGAGGGACTTTACAAGCCAGCAAACTCACCAACGCTGCTAAGAACCTGATTTTGGATCTTGAAGTCATATGTATTGGATTGCTTTGATCCTTTAACAACTCTCTTCACTTTCTTTTCCTTTCATTTATAATAAAACCTTTAGTTTTAGAAACTAAAGGATTGGCTGGTAGCTTGGTATTTTGGGTAAGAGCCAAACTAATATTGACCTGGCAATGTGGCAGTCCCTTTGGGGATCAGACGAACATTTTGTTAAGTGAATAGCATTTTAAGCAACTTCTCGCTTTACTGGACCTATCTGCTGATTGGGAGCCAGAGACGGGAATTCAATAAAGGGGGCTGTGTGATTTCTTTTTTTCAGCTTCTCGGTAACCAGTGTTGGGGATCCAGAGCACAGATTGTGACTGGTTGGTGATTCTAACTACACTGTTATCCACCAGATCACAACCCCAGCCCAGCCCACTTGACCCTGACCGATCCTGTGTGGCCACAGATTATACCCTGAGGTTTCTACTCAGTGGTCATTCAGGCAAAATTCCCATTGATTTTGTCCAAGTCAGGAACTCAGAGTCCAGCCCTTTGATCTGAGTCTGACAGTGAGATACCTCCATTCCGGTGGGACCCATCAGGAGTGCGAAGCTAGAGAGATGGTCACAGCTGCAGATGGTTCATCTGGAGACTTTTGCAGCCACCCTCAGCCCAGGTGCCTTTCCCAGCGATGAATTTCCAGTGAACGCAGCGAGTCTCTTCCTCCTCTTTCTTTGCCTGGAAACCAAAACACCATCGTCCTCCTCACTGGATCAAGGGGAGAATACGGTTTCTTTTGTCACACATCTCTAAATAGACAGTAATAAACCTGAAGTCACCAATGGCTTCATGGCTCTCATTGTGCTGCACGTAACAGCCATTTGGGACTTCCAATTGGCAGTGGAAATACAAGCGAGATCCTCCAGCTCCAATAGCACAAACCTCTTGTGATGCTGTCAGGGTTCCCTCCCCACTCTGAAATCTAGGGTACAGATGTGGGGACCCGCATGAAAGACCCCCTAAGCTTATTCTTACCAGCTTAGGTTAAAACTTCCCCAAGGCACAAATTCTTTGCCCTTGGAGGGTACGCCGCCACCACCAAGTGATTTAACAAAGAATCAGGGAAAAGACCACTTGGAGAATATCCCCCCAAGCCCTTACACCTCTTTTCCTGGAGAGGCTTGAGGATAATATCCTAACCAATTGGTTACAAAGTGATCACAGAGCCAAACCCCTGGGTCTTAGGACAATAGAGAAATCAGTCAGGTTCTTAAAAGAAGGATTTTATTTAAAAAAAAGGTAAAAATCACCTCTGTAAAATCAGGATGGAAAATAACTTTACAGGGTAACAAAAGATTCAAAAACACAGCAGAACTTCCTCTAGGCTTCGTTTCAAAGTTACAAAAAACAGGAATAAACCTCCCTCCAGCAAAGGAAAAATTCACAAGCAGAACAAAAGATAATCTTAGACGCCTTGCCTGGCTTTTACTTACAATTTTTGTAATATGAGAGACTTTTAGGATGGTTTATAGGAGGAGTTTTCTGACCTGAAGCTTCTCTGCTTCCCAAGAGAACACACATAAAACCAAAGCCTTCCCGCCCCACCCCAAGATTTGAGAGTATCTTCTTTCCCCACTGGTTCTTTTGGTCAGATGCCAACCAGGTTATTTGAGCTTCTTAACCCCTTACAGGTAAGGAGGAATTCTAGGCTGCCCTTATCTGTATGGTTATGACAGATGCAGCAAGGAGTGGGGAGTACTGACCTGGGAATGTTGCAGGGGAGTTTTACTGGGAATGTCTGCATTGGGGATGGGAGACTTTCCTTGAGGGAAGATACCTGAGCATGTAACATGAGAGCCCGGGATGGGGGTTGGGGCCAGGTGACACCTTCTGCCCAGGAAACTGGACAAAGGCTGGAGGAGGGGGGTGTGAGATGGCTGGAGGGGGTTTCAGTTTGGGGCTGACTGGGGAAACAGAGGGAGCCCCGGGACTGGGGTCTAAGCTCCCTGCCCCACAGAAGGACTTGACTGAGGGGTCCGTGTTGTACCTACCAGCTCTGTTTGGGACTGTGTTCCTGTTGTGCAATAAACCTTCTGTTTTACTGGCCGGCTGAGAGTCACAGTGAATTGCAGGAAGTGGGGGTACAGGGCCCTGACTCCCCCACACTCCGTGACACCCCTGACCCCAGAGCTGAAATGGTAATTCCCTTAACTCTGAGTACTGTTGGGTCTATAGCACACAATTGTACAGTTCCGATTTGAGCCATTAAAAGGCATTCTTACACCCACCCACAAATATCCACATGCACTCTAGCAAGTTCATTACTTTATCAAAGAAGGCACCATCTCATGCTGCTTCCCTGAACTCTGCTATCTATAGGGCAGAGGTCCCCAAACAGTGGGGTGCACCCCCCTAAGGAGACATAGAGGAACCTTCAGAGGGACATGACAAGTCTCGGGTCAGGCCCCATGTGGGGCAGAGAGGGAACACCATCCAGCACTTCCCCACCCTGACCTCTGCTCTGGTCCCACCCCATCTTCCATCCAACTTCCCCAACTTCCAGCCCCATGCCTGGCACCGTCCCCAACCTCAGCATGTCTCCACTCCCAGTCCCAGCCCCTTGCGGCTCCATTCCCGGCCTTCCATTTATTCCTGCTCTGAGGGGTGAGCCAGGCACAGTTGTTATTCCTGAGCATTTTACATGATTAATCATAATCAGGCCTGGTGTGAACCCTATGTAATGTTCTCCATCAAAACAGCCCCAGCGTCAGGACTGAAGAAGCTTCCTCTCTTTCTCAGATAACTGTTTCTCAGTCCAGAAAGGCAGCAGAACTCAAATGCCCTGCAGGAGATGCATCTTTCAAGAGACCAGCTGGAGTCCCGGGCACACAGCAAAGTAAAAGGATCTACACTCGTCTATGGCGCAGGGTGAAATTCACAGGTCTGGAGAGGTTCATGGGCCTCCCATCTCCGATAGCCCCACTCACCACCCTGGAATTCAGGTGAAAATTCCTCAATTTCTCATCAGCCATTAGATCTCCCTCATCGAGAAATGTCATGTTAATGATGGAGCCCAGGGTGGAGTAAGAAATAAAAGCAACAGCCCAAGGATCAGAAAGAATGAAATGGTGACTCATCATAGAGACAGGGACACTGAGACAAAGAAAGAGCAAGCCAGGTGCCAAAGGTCACAGCGAGTCTGGGGCAGAGCTGGGAAAAGAACCCAGGAGTCCTGGCTAGCATTTTGAGCTTTAACCACTCGAATATGTTGCCTCCTCCCTCTTCTTCCACAGAAGCACTTCTGTGTTGGAAACATCTGGTGTGCACGATGGGAGTGTGATTCCTAAAGTGCACTAACGTACATTAAAGCACACTAGGGAATCTTTAGTGCACACTAGTAGGGTCTATATGGACCAATTAATGCACAGTTAGTTAGTGCTCTTTAAAAATCGTATCCCCATACTGCACATTATCCAGCTCGGTACACAGCCCTAGGTGAAAGGCACTGAGGTGAAGCCATAGTTTTTCTTGGTTAGGAGAGACAGAGGGGATGGTTAGTGAGGAGCTTTCCCTGGGGCTAAAGAATTAAGAACCAGTCCCAGTTACATCATACTGGCCTGAAAATTGGAGTAAAATTGGTCAATATTATCCTGGTTCCATTCCAGGAAGTCACACAGGTCAACCTGGGGCCTAGCTGGGCTCATCATCAGGACATCATGTGTTGGGCCAACGGATCTCTGATCTTTCCATTCTCTGGACCAATTCATATGCCCATCAAAGCTTCTCTCTCCTCCCTGCCCCACATGGGTTGGTTTTCATGCTGTGGGACAGCCAGGAATGAAGGGCTCTGCAGAGCTCAACGGCCTGAGAAACACTGGCTCAGCCAACAAGGTCCACGCTAGTGTCAGGATAACAAAGGCAAGCAAGCCAGCATGGGGCGAGAGGAAGGGGAGAACTAGGGCCGGGGTTTGGTGTCTAAAGGGGTGAGTGCCTGGGAAGCACCAGGATGGTACCTTTTGTGTCTGCTCTGGTGACGGCATTGCAGTAAATGTCCATTGTCTCCTCCTGACCTCTCAGCCTGAAGACCTCATCACAGCGACCTGCAGCTCGGACGAGGAGCGTCTCGATAGCTGGGGAGGGAAATGGCAATGCCTCTTGCTGCAAGGGCAAGGCAGGTTTGGAGCTCCACTATCTCTGAATCCCACCACCCCTCCCGCTTCCTCCTCACCTCCATCTTTCTGTGTTTCCCTGAGCCCCTCTGGCTGACCTTCTGTGATCCATCATGCCTGCGCCCCCATGAAGATGCCACTGTGCCAAGAGGCAGAAGGCAACTTCTCCCTGCTGCCTCACCTCTGCGCTTTAGCAGGGGAAGCAGCAAGAAGGGGTTTTGCTGGGGCAGGGAGTGAAAAGAGGAACTAATGGCAGCTGCCTGTGGCAACAGGAGATTGGCATTGCTTCTAAACCCCTCTCAGGCAGCTGCCATTGCTGCAAAGCCCCAGGGCTGGGCTTATGGGTGGTGGGTAGCATAGGCCGGGGAAGGCTGTGCCTCCCCAAACAGCCTGGCATGGCCCAGCCCATGCTTTGCCCCCAGGCTCCCTCCTGCCTGCTTCCAGTTCCCTTCCGACTCTTCCATGGCTGAGAGGCTGGGGCAGGCAGGCTGGGGCCGGTGCTCACAAGGCCCAGGGCTGGGGGCACTGGGGCCGGGGCCATGCTGCTCCCACTGTGCTGCCCGCCTGGTGCTCCGGGGCTGGTGTAGCGTGGGGTGCAGGCGGGATGGGTTGCTCTCGGCTCCATTGGAAGAGAGGGGGTGGAAGGGACCTATGGCAGAAAGGGAGGGGCTGGGGGCTAGCCTCTCTCAATGGCTCGTTCTCCTACCACCCATGGCTGGGTTATAAACCCTGAGAGAGGGGCAGTGAGGCTGCAGTGGTGTTCTGCACTGAAAAGTGTATAACCCCCTATCTCACAGCTGCCACAAGGTGATGTGGGAGCCTCTCATCCTCCTCACCCATAAACTCTGTTGTCATGTTCTGGGTCTTCTTCTCTGGAGACCACAAAGCAGCCATCAGTGCAGCCAATTCCACACTCTGCAGGAGGAAGGTCACGGCGGAGGCCACCTCCCTCTTGCTCTCGTTCCCACTAGCACTGAGGATGGAGCTATTCAGGAAGGAACCAAAGGGGCGAGCAACTTCCTGGGTTAGGGAAAGGAAACACCCTGAGAAGGACGGAGGATTTCAGTGGTTCATGAGACACTTTCTTCAGACTCCCAGGGGAACAATGACCCTCTTAGGGACATACGGGTTCATAGTGACCTTCCCACTCAGAGGGACTGCAGCTTTCTCAAAGAGGGAGCCCTTTACTGAGCGAGTGAGGCTACTGAGGCTTGCTCAGGACTTCACAGTAATCTGAAGCCAGGGTACGTCTAACACCGTGTGTCATTCGCACCTCATCCCTGGTCCCTTCAGTGTAGGTGCCAGAGAACATTACAACCAATCAGCAGACATCTCGGTTCTCTCTGTGTTGCCCCCAGAAGCAATTTGGATCTTCCTAGGACCAGTGGGGACAGAACCCAGATCCCCTGCCACTTCAGCTAGAGATCATGCTCATGCGCACACACACCCCTTTTCTGAAGAGCAGCTACAATTTCCCCCAAAGTGAGAGGGCTATACCAATGCGCAGGGCATTTGGCCATGGAGCGCCCACCCACGTAGGGGCAGAACCTCTAACCTCCAGCGATGCTGCTCTGCCCTCTGCACACATGGTCTCCAAATTCACTAAGGTTGAATTCATGAAGGAGCAAAATTCACTGGTGATGCCCTGCAGAACCATCAGAGGAAATGGGTTATTTCTACAAGCATGGAAAGGCCACCCAAAATTAAGGTAACTGGTTCCTCATCATGATCTTGCTTTGACCTATGGTTGGCTGTCCGTCCCACTACAATGCCCACAGATTAAGACATGTTAAGGCTAAGTGTGCTGAAGCCCACAGACATGCTGATATTTCACATAGTATTGAAGGTTGAGTTTTCAAAAGCACTTTGTGTTGGACTGATTCTGCTCCCACTGAAGTCAGTGGTAAACCTTGGATAAGCAGAGAATCCTCAGGCTCAAAGTTTTCTGTGTACTCTTTGTGAAAACCCTGAAAGCCCAAATAAACCCCTCACAAGTACCTGCTGAAAGACATCTTTGCACATCTTCAACTGCTCTTTTACCTGCTGAGTTTCAGTCTGGCATTTAAAGGTAACATCTAGCAACAGAAAGAGAGGCACGGACAATTACATCAAGTCAACATCTGCAGGGCTAAGGTTTTCAAAAGTGTCTCGTGATTTCAGACATCTTAAAAGGGCCCTGACTTTCAAAAGTGCTGAGCACTCACCCTCTGAAAATCAGGCCCCTTTACGGTCTCAAGTTAGGCAACCAAAATCACAAGGCAATTTTGAAAATCTTGGCCTAAGTGATACACCTAAGACCACACTCACACGGACTCTATGACAGAGCTGGGAATGGAAGCTTGATCACTTGAGTCCTAGCCTAGCATTTTAGCCACAAGGGCCATCCTTTCTTCCTTCCAGAATGCAAAGTTGATGATCTCCTGAAACCCAGCAGGTGTTTTCTCCCTTTAACTCCATTGATCCCTTAAGCCCCGTCTGACAACTTTCAACTGAGTTTATAATCAGTTAGCAATACATTCAGCCCTAAAAGCCTGGTGTGTGTCCACACATCACCTGGTTAATACTCACTTACGCTTTGTCTGTGTGTCTCAGAGATCAGTGTGTCTTATGTGTCCTCTGGGGCTGCTCCACCAAGAGTCTGGTTCTGCTACAGCTCCTAGCTATGGGAGTTTGTCTCTTAGCTCAATCAGGAGTGGGTCATGGATTTACAAGGTCCTGGGTTTGATCCTTGGGGTTACCAAGAAGACAGTTGTTATATCAATACTCAAGAAGTTTCCCTTCCCAAGAACTGTTCTAACCCTGCTCTTGTACTTCTAAAAGGCCTGACTCTCATCAAGGTATGTCTACAGTAGGAACGCTAAAGTGGTGCAGCTGCAGCTGTGTCACTGTAGTGTAGACACTGACGATGGTGATGGAAGGGTTCTTCCATTGCTGTAGTAAATCCGCCTCTCAGAGGTGGTAGCTAGGACAAGAGAAGAAGTCTTCTGTTGACCTTGTGTTGCCTACCCTGAGGCTTAGGCTGCCTTATGATTGACTGAAGTTTTAGGTGTTGAGCAGGCCTCAGTTACACTAAAAGCCTTACGTTGCTCTGGCCTGGAAAAGGCGGTTCAAGTGGCTGGAAAAGGATCCTAAGAATGTTCCCTGTGGAGGGACCCTCCACAGCGAGTGTGGAACTGGTATAAGGGCCTTTATATGATCTTGGCTTCATCTGCAAGGCAGATCAAGGATGTGGTCAGAACATACCATGCTACAGCTACTTTCTGGTTCTCAGGGGCCATGGGAAGCAGAGGGTAAATTACAGCAACCCTGCATGGTCCCAGAATGCACAGAGCACAACGGTGGCTCAAAGCGACCTGTTCCTCCACCATTGCTGTTCCCTGGTGCAAGCACAGGACTGGTATAAGTAAGAATCAGGCACAAAATTCCCTTGGGTACCCAGAGGGCATCACAACCAAGTGTGGGAGGAAAAGTGCAACGGTCCTTAAACCAATTCAGACCAGCTGGCGAGCAGCTGCCTAACTGCATGAGCTGGGCGGAAACTAGTAGAGTGCAGCTAGCAACACAGGTACAATCTTAGGCCTGGACTACGCCTAAAACTTCGGTAGATCTAGCTATGTCACTCAGCGGTGTGAAAAATGCACACCCCTGAGAGACGTAGTTAAGGCGTCCAAAGCCCAGTGTCGACACCACTAGGTTGACAAAAGAATTCTTCCGTCAACCCAGATACCAGCTCTCGGCGGGGTGGATTCACTACAGTGACAGAAAAACCCCTTCCATCGCTGTACCAAGTGTCTACACGACAGTGCTTCAGAGGCACATCTGCAGCGCCGTACCTGCTGCTGTAGCTTCTGTAGTATGGACACAGCCTGAGTAACTGTGGCTAGTGGTGGCCTAGGATGGCATGCTGGGCCAAATTCTCAGCTGGTGTAACTCAATGGAGCCCCATCAAAATCAACAGACTTTACACCAGGCCCATGGTTGCCTCCCCGGTTGTGACACTGTTTTCTTTGCAGCATGCACAGAAAACATGGTCAAAATAGATTTAAAACCCAGGCTACTCACCCTTCCTGCAGGAACCTGGAGTCCCATAGCTGTCCATGGCAGCAGTGCCAACACTCAGGAGTGCGAATGGAGAGCTGGCATGTTCCACAGCATGGGATCTCATGGCAGGTCCAAGCGTACGCATGCCCCAAACGAACTCAGTGCCAGGGACTGGGTTCCACTTCACATCCTTTAGAGGCTGATTGTCTAAGATGATGGCGCCAGTCTCTGATCTATTGGCCACCATCAAGGCAAAGTTCTTGAAGCCCTCCTGCTCATTTAGAGAATACATCAGGCAGTAACTGGCAACATCTGGAACATTCATCAGGAAGGCGTGGGAGGAATTAGGGATAGCTGCGCCCAGGCTGTAGAACACCACCTGGATGCTCACGTTAGCAGAGATGTAGACTGGGATTGAGGGCTTGACAGGAAGTTGGAGTACATTGCCTCCTGTTAGAGTAACATTCTCTTGCAGGTCCCCTCGTTGATACAACACAGTCGTGCTCTGGGAAGCAGTGATATAGACTATGTCATCTACTTTCTGCCAGGGTAAGGGAGGAATGATGTATGTTGTACCCCAGCTGCAGACTGGTAGGAGCTGCTCAAAGACGTGGTTGCATTTTGTGCTATTACAAAAACACACCTGGCCAACCAAGATGGCCACTGGCTTTTCTGAGACAATCCTGGTGCCAGACAGATCTTCTATGCCTTGTAACTGGATGCCTTGGAAACTGAGGAGCTTAATTAAATAAAACTTTCATTTAATAAGTTTCCGTTATTTCTCTTTTAATTATATAGGGCCAGATCTTCAGCTAGTGTAAAATCAGTGTAGCACCACTGATGACAACAGACCTTAGCTGATTTACAACAGATGAGGATTCTGCTCATTACCCTCGAGCTGACATCCCACTTGGCTCTTTATAGAGAGATCCAGAAACATTGTATCTCCCAATAAACATTTTATCCTCACTCCCAGAGCTCTCTCTCTGTCTCTGAGGGGAGATATTGTGAAATGCTGAGCCTCCTTCCCCTGTCCCTTACACCATATGACCGCCATTGATTTCAGTGCATTTCTCCTGATTTACATTGATGTACGTGAGAAGAGAATGAGGCCCATCATTCTTAGCCTGAATGGGAGCTGGCGGCAGGGCTGGATTTAGGGGCAGGTGACCCAGGCAACCACCGGTGGCGCCAGGTTTGGGGGGCCCTGGGCTCGGGGTGCTGTTTTTGTTGTTAGCGACAAAAGGGAAAACAGACTGTTTCAAGTAAAATGTTTCAGGTATTCCATACGTGGATTCATTTTTCACTAGCCTCCTAGAATGTTCTGGACCTTTATAGGATCTCATGGAACCTTCCAGATTTTCTGAGAACTACATTTTCCTCCAGCCTCCTAGAATGTTGTCAGCCATGCCCTCGCGACTATACACGGAGCAGGGCAACACCAAGGGTTGGCAACTTTCTGATTGCACAAAACCAAACACCCTGGCCCCCGCCCCCTTCCCCAAGGCCCCGTCCCTTCTCCAAGGCCCTGCCCCCCCCCACTCCAGCCTCCCTCCCTCGGTTGCTTGCTCTCCCCCACCCTCACTCACTATCACTGGGCTGGGGCAGGGGATTGGGGTTTGGGAGGGGGTGAGGGCTCCAGCTGGGTGTGTGGGCTCCAGGGTGGGGCTGGAAATCAGAGGTTCGTGGTGCAGGAGGGGGCTCTGGACTGGGTCAGGGGGTTGGGGTGGAGGAGGGGCTGAGGGCTCTGGCTGGGGGTGTGGGCTCTGGGGTGGGGCTGGGGATGAGGGGTTTGGGATGCAGGAGGGAGCTCTGGGCTGGGGCCAAATGGTTTGGAGTGGAGGAGGATGCTCAGGGCTAAGGCAGGGCATTGGAGGGGATGCTGGATGCTGGCTCCGGGGCGGGGGGGGGTTGGGTGCGGGAGGGGGTTCCAACCTGGCGTAGGGGGTTCGGGGTGGGGGCTCTGGCCGGGCAGTGCTTACCTCAAGCAGCTCCCAGTCGGTGGCTCAGTGGGGCTAAGGCAGGCTCCCTGCCTGCCCTTGCTCCGTGCTGCTCCCAGAAGTGGCCGGCATGTTTAGCCCCTAGGCGGAGGCGCAGCCAGGTGGCTCTGCACGGTGTGTGCTGCCCACGACGACAGCCAGCACCCCCACAGCTCCCATCGGCCACAGTTCTCGGCCAATGAGAGCTGCGGCGTTGGCACTGGGAGTGGCGGCAGCACTTGGAGCTTCGCTGATTGCCGCTGCGCCTATGGGACGGACATTCCGGCTCCTTCCGGGGAGCTGCATAGAGCCAGGACAGGCAGGGAGCATGCCTTAGCCTCACTGCGCCGCCTACCAGACTTTTAAAGGCCCGGTGAGTGGTGCTGTCCGGAGCTGCCAGGGTCCCTTTTCAACTGGGCGTTCCGGTTGAAAACCAGACGCCTGGCAACCCTAGTATCACCAGCTAGTCAAATGAGACAGGGATAAATCATGCATACAAATCATGCATCAATTAATGACATGGGCTACAAATGTAATAAAAATAAGGCATTTAAAAGTTTAACAAATGGAGGGGGTTGAACACCATTTGGTCTAGGGCCAGACCTGGCTGCAGGTCCTCAATGCCTCTCAGGATATAGCTCCATTTGTAGGATTTCCCAGCGCTTCTAGTTTCTACATGAAATTGATCGTGATCTCAGTTTTCATTTGCAATTCTGTAATGCTAATAGCTTCTTAAAGGGGAAGCTGTGAAAAGGACAGACCCAGAGTTACTGCTACTTCATTCTCCCTCACTCCTTTCTGACAGACTTCCAGGGACTGCAGTCCAGTATAGGAAGTCTCCAGCTACCACTTTCTGGGCCAACTTCTGGCCTTTCAGTGTGGCCTAGTGACACTATTAAAAGACCTCTCAGTGGGACATGGCAGCAGAAAAAGGTTCTTGTTCACTATGGGACAGAGTGTGAGCAGACTAAAACTAGAATACCCTAAGGAGTGACAGAGGGAGAAAGAGGGAGTGAATGAATAAACGAGCACAGAGAAGGAGGAATTATCCCTGACACCCAATCTTCCCTGTTCTCAAAATTCTGGGTTTTCCCTTCAGGGTCTGTTTAGAAGCTGAGGTGGACCCACCCCTCTGGGCATTCCGCTGCGCCTAATGACCCAGATGCAGTGAACCCCCACATCAGAGTCCAGAGAATGCTGCTGAGAGCTGCCAAGCCAATACCAGTTTCATGGCAGACGCTCTACATGGGACTCACTTATTATGGGCACAGAAACGTTTCACAAGGCATTATGTTTCACTAACCTGAGAATTTACCAATTCTGTTTGTCGTCTGGGCGCTTGCTGGTGGTAGAAACCAGAACAGGCCAAGGAGAAAAAACATTTGAGAGAAGATGAACAAAATTTGTTTAAAATCTAAGATATGGCAATAAACAACACAGGGAGACATTACTAAATAAAGGAGTCTAAGCACCTTTGTATGAGTCTGACCCTAATCTCAGTTACACTGATGTCTATTTGGAATGACTCCATTGATTTACTTTTATTGGCGTTATCCTGGATTTATCCTGGGACTTAGGAGATCAGAAATAGGATCAGGGCATTGGACCTCATTGATGTGGGGAGAATGGAAGGTAGACACTGGATTTTTCCATTCTAGTCTCATCTTCTGATGCTCTGTAGGAGGCAGCTGGGAGGAGTCTGAGTAGCTTCTCAATGGCCTGAGGCAGGGTGTCAGGGAGTCACAGGGTCTGGTCTATGACACAGCCTGTAACCAGTCCCTTTGGAGAGATCCCTTTAGTGTGCTGGGACCCAAGGACCCACACAGTTCCACAGGGGCAGACCTGTGGCCTCCAAAACTAGGCCTTTGGGTGCCAGCAATCCCCATCATTTTCCATGGCTCCCTGTAGAAGGTCCAGCAGAGCCAGACTCCAGTGTGAGGTTTGTTCTTTACTCCTTCAGGGAACAATGCTCTCAGTGAGTATTTTCAGTAATGTCAGGCAGCCTTTCCAAAACAAGCTAAGAATGTATTAGCCACCTGGCCTACAGAATCCAACAGTCCTGACTTTAGCATAGAGAGGCACAGGTTAAGACATGGGCCATGCTGACCAATGCCAGGGCTCCCATGAGCCAGGCTGCTATAGGAACAAACCATCCTGGCGCTCTCTCACCGTCTCTGTTCCTTTAGTTCCAGGTGTGTTTCCTGTGTCTCTGAAAGTTCAGCTCTAAACCCAGCCACCTGTCACCTTTCGCCTTTGTTCTCCCGCTCAGTGCATTTGGTTTGCTGCCCTGCAAGCCTCCAGGAAATCTCCTTCCTCTCAGCTGTTGGTCACAAGGAGTGAATGTCCTGGCCATTGGGGTTTCCGCTATCTTTTCCAGACCCTCCATTCACAGGTGTAAATTTTCTTTACTTAGTTTGTTAATGACTCTGGTCTCCAGCCAGACTGTTGAGTCAAATACCACATCATATCCCTTTACGCTCAATGCACAGAAATGCAAAGGCCGGAGGGAAACTGAAGCATGCACAGGAATCATAAATCATTACCAAAATTCACACAATCACCACACAGGGCTTTCCCCCTTTGGGTTCTGTCAGATATAACCTTCTCCCATCTGTTCCTCATGGGTCAGCATGCCCAATGCTCAGCAAGGAAACAAACACACGCCCTAGAGAGGGGCAAGATGCACCGTAAGCTTGCAGGAGAGCATGTATCTTGCTAATCTGTTTAGCCAAGAGTTGGTGCTGCAGCTGCTCTCTGTCCTCCTGTGAAGCCCAGCTGGTAACAGAATGTACATCTACACCGCGCAGCAGACTGCAGCAGCAGGGCTCAGAACCCAGCTCGACAGAGTCGGGCTCGGGCTCCTGTGCTAAAAGTAGCTGTGTACACAGAGCTTCTAAGTTGTGGCTTGGAGTGGAGGTCAGGCTCTGAAGTCTGGGGTGGGGATGGGCCTCAGCTGGTCCAAACCACAACTTAAAAGTGCTGACGACACCGCTCTTTTTATCATGGTAGCACAAACCCGAGTCTGTCAAGGCAGGCTTGAAGGGTCCCCGCCACATGTTATAATTACTAGTTTAGAGTTTGGATTAATTTAGTGGCTAGCTAGGTTGATTGTGCGTAGGGAGGAGCTAGGTTTTGTTGGTTACAATAAGATACTTTGGAGAAGTTTTGGCAGGATGAACTGAAAGTTTTGTGGTAAGGCATTTTGTTCATACAGTGATTTTTTTTACTGGGACTAATGAATTTTGTATTGTTATGCTGTAATTAATTGTTGGTTGATGAGTGCTTGTTTTTTAATTTATTTTTTATTTTGTTTTTTATTAAGTTTTTTAGGGAGTTATTTTATGCTGTTTTTATTACAACTATTTTCTTTTTATTGACAGGTGCTTCTTTTATGTTTAGAGTTGTTCATTTGCTTTTTTGATATTTTAATAGGGGTGTGTTGCAATTTTTTGGAGCTTTTAGGTTTGTTTGGGGTTTTTTTTAGAAGATTTGGTTTGGTGATGGCTTTTATATTTATTTTTTTAATATATATATATATATATATATATATATATATATATATATATATATAATTTCATCTATGTATGAAACAGGATTGATTTACACAGAGCATTTGAACAGAAAAATTACATTGCAATGCAGGAGAAAACAATTACTGCATTTTTCTACTTACTTTAAAATGCTAAACTTACAGCAAAGTGGGGACCCTAAAGCTCTGTTGCTGCTTTGAAATCAGCTTTCGACACAGATTTTGGCGGCTGCATTTTTACTAATGGCCCATTAGGCCATTTTTTTTTTTACTTTTAGGAAGGGTGGCTGGCAGGATATGGTTAAATTATCTACTACTATATTGAATGCAGGCTACATTATTAATCTTTATTTTTTATTTTAAATTATACAAACTATAAACAAAAGATGTCATTACTACATTGGGTTTGATTTTTTGAGAACCATTTTTGAATGCGTTATATTTGACATCACTGGTTTATAGCGATAAACTGAGAGGCAATTTGAGCTTCTGGCTGTCATTTAAAAACCATTATTTGTTTTTGTTTAATAGTACATACAACACATGCTTAGCAAGCAAACACAGGACGATATTAACACAACTTGCAGTAGGTGAAACATGACAGACAATACGCTTTTAGAAGTTGGGACGAACCTGTAACATACCTTAGTTCGTTTGCTGTTCGTTTTATGTTAGGTTTCAGAGTAACAGCCGTGTTAGTCTGTATTCGCAAAAAGAAAAGGAGGACTTGTGGCACCTTAGAGACTAACCAATTTATTTGAGCATAAGCTTTCGTGAGCTACAGCTCACTTCAACGGATGCATCCGATGAAGTGAGCTGTAGCTCACGAAAGCTCATGCTCAAATAAATTGGTTAGTCTCTAAGGTGCCACAAGTCCTCCTTTTCTTTTTGCGTTTTATGTTAGTTGCATTTAGTATTTTAACTTTGAGTTTAGTTTTAATTAAAGCAGCTTAATACATATGTGGGAGTCTTTTTTTAGGCTCCGTTCTTTTTTTGGCTGCCAGGCAAATTTATAATAACGTTTAGTCATTTACATTGAGATGGTATTAGGGCAGCTATATTTTTACTGGTTTTTTATGGTACTGCTTTTTATAGTAATTAGGGAAGGTGTTGGAATGGCTTTTTTATATATATATTTAATTTTATACAACACACAAGTGCATGTAGCTAGGCTTGCATGCTGGAAGTTGATTAAGACTTGCTAATTATTAATTGAATTTTTTAAAGCAATTAATGTTTGATATAGATTTATATATATATATATATTGGTAATTTTATTGTGTGCTTTCACATTTTTCGGTTTATTTTTTATTTTTATGAACAGATAAACGTTGTGTTTTATGCATATTTTGCTTCTAACTGTGCTTTTATTATTTAAGGATTCTTTGTTGTTAATAGACTGGCATTTTTTGAATTTTGCTTTTTGCAGGGTTGGTTTTTGTCAATACAGGTAAAATGCTTATTAATTTTTTTTTACTCAATGCAGAATTTCGTTTGTAACCTAATATATAACAACGCCAGCAACAAGACAAACAACACACAAAACACAAAACAATTTTTGTTGCGACAGTAAATTCATGGCATTTTGGGTTGCTTTTTCGCTGGTGTCAGCATTTTTTGATTTTTTGAAAGACAAAAGGAACGTGGTTTTACCCCTTTTGGGGTAGTAGATTATTGCTTAAAATTTTCTTTTTATAAATATTTGTGCTGATTGCCGGCAAAACAGAGGAATTACCCTTATACTTTTTTGTTTTTTTGTTCTATAGGCAGGCCAGGTTTTAATGGCTTTTACTTTTAAAGGGTTTTGGGTAAATTATTTTACTGTTTAGTTATTAAATGTATGAGGTGGTGTACTTCAGGGGTTTCTTTATACAGCAGACTAAGTTTGTAATTTTTTTTTGCTGTGCTAAGCTTTAAGTTTATTTACAGGTAATAGCTGAGAAGCATGACTATATGACTTTAAAGGTTTTTTTAAAAAATCATACATAATATGCATTGTTACCGGGGTACTTATTAACATTAAATTTATCCTAATGTTTTATATTAATAATAAATGTATTTAAAGTATTTTGTTATACTGTACCTTTTATTTAGACTATTTGTTTTTGAGGCCAGTGTATTAAATGTGGTTTTTTAAAAATTTTTGCATAGGCTTTTTAATTTAATTATATTTTGGGGGGTTTGGTGAATTAAAAGGTGGGGTGGAATGCATATAAGCAGATTTTTTTTTACTTGTTTTTAGATTTTAGCATTGCATACACAAAAAGGTATGTTTTTATTTAGTTAATGTTTTTTTTTTATCTTTAGGTTTTCTTTTTCTTTTTTTCCCCTTTTTTCCGGAGGGTTATAATTTGAGTTTTTTGGTTTTAGGTAGTTTGTTTGCTAATTAGGTATGTTTTTTATTTGCAGGTTTTTTTGTGCTGCCATTGATGGGCAGGGTTGGTTTTTTTGTGGGGTTTTTTTTAAATTACTTAGGTAATTTGCATTAGCACAGATGCTGTTTGGCTTGCTTTTGGATTTAAAGCCATTAGCAGAACTTAGAGACTTTGGTTTAAAAGGGACACACTCAACTTCCACTAGAGTTCTGATTACTTTTTATTTTTAACTTTTGTTTTTAAAACACACAGCCATGTGAAAAAGAAAACACAGCCTATGGTGGCTCCCTTTGGGGCCTTAATAGTATTTAAATTAAGTAGCATGTTTTGTTTGCATTTTTAAAACTTTTTTTACAATATACCCTGCACATTTTGTTCTGGGCAAAATGAACATTTTTTATAATTTAACTTTTATGACATTATATTAGCCATATTAATTTTTACTTAAGGTATAACTGGGTTTTGGGGTTTTTTTGTGCTTACCAAGTTTTTATGTACTTTTATTAAAGTGACAGTTTGATTACACAGAGCCACCTTAAGGCTCAGTGTTTTTAATGTTGCTTTTTTTGTTTTGTGCACCTTACCCCTGCTGTTCCTCCAGAAGGGCACTGTTTTTAAAATTTTTTTATTATAGCTTTTATTTGATATTTTGTTGCCAAAACACAAATTTAGATTTTTATTTTATTTTGGGAGTTTGACTGCCTTACTGCAGCCACGACTTTGGTCTTTAAAAAGATATTGACCTTTATAAAGCACTGAGGTACCTTAAGGGTTAAATGCTAAATACCAAAACCAAACCACACTAGTTATTTGCGTTTGGCAAAAAGTATTGGTTAGCTTTGCAATTCTGAATGAAAGATTCAAATGGATTTTAGTGGTATTATTTAAAAATGAAAGCAAACCAATTTATTTTAAACTTACAAAACAAGAGTTTTACAAACTAGGAGTATTGATTTAGGTCTTGAAAACCTTACATATTTACACAATATATTTACACACACACACATTTACACACACACGTGTATATATACATACTTTTAAAAAACATTTTTAATATTGCTGTAATAATTTTTACACAGCTGTACATAGATGACTTTTTTTTTTCATTGGGACCAATGAATTTTGCACTGTTATGCTGTAATTAAGTGTTGTTTGATGGGTGCTTGTTTTTTTAATTTTTTATTGTTTTTTATTATTTCTTAGGGAGTTATTTTATGCTGGTTTTGATCACAGCTATTTTGTCTTTATTGACAGGTGCCCGTTTTATTTTTAGAGTCATTAATTTTCCCTCCTCTGACATTTTAATAGGGGCGTGTTGCAATCTCCTGGCGCCCTTACGTTTGTCCTTGGTTCTTTCCTCGAACATTTGGTCTGGTGATGGCCTTTACACTTATTTTTTAACAGACACTTTCCTCATTTACACACAAAACAAGATTGATTTACACAGAGTATTTGAACAGAAACATCAAATTGCAATGCAGGAGAAAACAATTATTGCATTCTTTTACTTATTTTAAAATGCTAAACCTACAACAAAGTGGTGACCCTAAAGGTCTGTCACTGCCTTGAAATCAGCTTCAGATCCAGATTTTGGCTGATGCATCTTTACCAATGACCCATTAGGCCATTCCTTTCTGCTTTCAGAAATGTGGGCTGGCAGGATATGGTCAAATTATACACCAATACATTTAATGCAGGCTACATTATTATTCTTTATTTTTTATTTTAAATTATGAAAAATACAAACATAAAATTTTACTACTACAGCTGTGTAATTGTAACCTGATAGGCCAGGGAACCTCCGAAGTACCTGAGGACAGAACCCTTGTAACTTCCTGTCCCTGGCATCTCCAATAAGTTGCCAGCTGGCTACTCCCAGCTATTCAGAAGATAGCGGCTTGCCTGCCACACTCTCCCATACATCACGGCTCTGTCATCACTAACTCGGTTCTACTTACTTGGAGGAAACGCGAAGCCTCGGCGTGCCATGGCTGCTCAGAAGGCAAACTCTGGGATTCTGACCTTGCAGCTTCCTTCTTAACCAGAAACAAGACCCAGAGCAAAACTGACACAAACTCGCCCACAGCATCTTCCTTATCTTCTCCTTATCTCTGATGTCTGGATACAGAGTCTTTGGGCCGAGTTCACCTCAGTGAAGTCAGTAACTGATCCCACTAAGGGGATGGGCCCTTTATTATTTATTATCTTCCCTCACCCCTGCAGTGTACTAGGTGCCCTCACAGGGCAACAGGGAATCAGACAGGCCTTATGCTGCAATTTACACTCTCATGGGAGATCTGGCACACCAGGTGAGAGTTGTATACAATTGGTGCTGAAATAAGACGACTGTCCAGGTAGGTAGTCCACCTCCCCGAGAGGTGAAAGTTAGGTGGAAGGCAGAATTCTTTCATCAACCTTACGCTGTTGACACGGACACTTAGCTCGGCTTAACTGCGTCGCTCAGGGATGTGGATTTTTCCAACCCCTGAGTGAAGTTGCTGGGTCGATTTAATTTTCTAGTATAGACCAGCTGACGTGCAGTTCCAAAACGTAAAAGCTCATTTGTGCTTCCCATGCATCACAGCTGCTTACAGACGGCTTCGATTCCTGTGAGCCCCAAGCAAGTATTTTCTAATGAACAGTTTATATGTTGAATTTCATCACTTTTCCCACCCTCACTTGCTCGGGTGCCAACCACAATGTTTGTCCAGGATTTGAAATTATTGGTGCCTTTCAACTTGAAACATAACTAACCAGCTTAGGCCCAAGGTCTTGGCTGTGCCCAGGAACCTCTTAGGGCTTGGCTGGTTCTACACCAGCCCTGATGGAGTCTGGTGCAGCCTGGGGGCTGCCAACTGGTAATGCCTGCCCCGCCAGCTATTCTGGAGCTGGAGGGGAAGCTGCAGGAGCTAGCTACGTTGGCCCTACACCCATGGAGGACTCCCTACCCCGGGGACATGAGGTCAGTGTTCGTACAAACGGAGTGAAGTGGGTCAGAGGATCAGGCGTATTGTAAATATCACTCTTGATTGTGCCGTTCTCTGTTCACTTTCACTGGCTCTTCCTGGTGTACAGAAACCTGATGGATGGAGGCCAGCTGTGCACAAACGGCATTGGTTGGTTGGGGCCTGGGTGCACAAAACTTAATTGATGGGGTGGGGAGGGAGGCGAGTGCACACAAACCTGATTTTGAGAACCAGGTGCATATAACTCCTTCTCTGGCCAGAGCTACCGTTCTGCCGGAGCGTCTCGTGCCGCAGAGAAGAGCTCCATGCAGCTGCTGGATAAAATATTCTCTGCCGGCAGCTGCACTTCTCCCCCCAGTTTTCTCCCCCACTGGGATCTGCAGTTAAACATGAACAACACGTTGAAAATGAAACCCACAAAAGGAAGGAAATAAAAAGCACAGCCAGTTCCCATGGCATGGCTCCAGCACAGTCACACTGTGTCATTACCACAGCTTCCGTGCCCCACAAGCCCCCCCCGAAATGCCAGCCTTTCATCAGCTGGGTGCACTCAGTGCTCCCGACACAACCAGCCACTGCATCGAACATCCACAACACTAGTGCTGCTGGGGAAGAACTGCTCTGGCACGGGAACAGTTAGAGTGCTTGGTCCACGTTGTGTGGGGGACGTGTAGCTCAGCCTATGCTGGGAGCCTCACTATCCCTTTCAGTCTGGGCTTGGCCTCCTGCATCAGCTCAGTGTTTTGGCTCAAACAGCCTCTGTGCTGAGCCTGAGTTTAACTCCCCCAGGTTAGACATAGAACACTTCTGAAGAGCTTCCTCATTCTCGTTAATCACCCCATCTCGTCCCTGCACTAGTTCTGGGCATGATCCTACGCCCGAGTGTGTGGAAGTTCATCATACAGGGCCAGATCCTCAGAGGGTGTGAATGGGTGTGTTGACTCCAATGGCGCTTTGCCCATTTACACCAGCTGGGGATCTGGCCCCGTTGACTCCAATGGAGTGATGCTGGTTTACACCAGCTGGGGATCTGGCCCCGCTGACTCCAATGGAGCGATACTGGTTTATACCAGCTGGGGATCTGGCCCCGCTGACTCCAATGGAGCGATACTGGTTTATACCAGCTGGGGATCTGGCGCATTGACTATCTGCTTCTTGAAGGAGACAGTTGCAGATGTGAGCTAGAACCAACACCTTCTCACTGATAAGGAGCCACACTGCCATCTGGATGAAGGTCTGGCTTTTTATTAAGATATGTTACGTTCCAGTAAGTGTATTCCTGGGATTAGGAGAGTGTATATAAGTGACCTAAACATTATATTTGTACTGCCTTAGGATGAATAGTTAAAGACCCCAAGACACTGAAATCTCAGTCCATTCTGATGGTAAGCAATGCTCAGTCTGGGCATTACGTACGTTCCGTTGAGGCCAGGACTCAAATGGTGCTGAGCCCTCTGCACTGTGGTAAATTTCACCCATGAGGAATAAGTTACTTGGGGAAGCAAATGATTATGAGGTGCCCAGGTTGGGCGGTGTGGTGGGGCAGCAGGAAGTGTGAGCAAGGCAGGGTGGGAAGATAGCTCTGTCCTGTCTGCAATACTTTTGGCTGATATGATGGCATGTAACAAGATGTGCATCAGGTTGGCTTCCTGTGTTATTTTTATGAGATAAGGGATCTGCAAAGCTCAGAATCCTCAGCGCTCGTCCTTTCCTGATAGCCTCTGAGTCCCCCTGTCCAGTGAGTGGAATGAAGTCAGTGGGATGAATTCACGGGTGGATTAGGAGAGTCCAGAGGGGTCTAAGTTGATGTAACTTGCAATTACTTCTGGTCCCTCCAATATGAATGTTCCACCAACTGAGATGCTGTCCTGACAGTGAAACATCCTTAGATTCCCCGGGCTAGATTCTCTGGTGTGTCTGTGCCAAGAGGAATTGTTCGCAGAGTCACAGATTTTAAGGCCAAAAAGGATCATTAGATCATCAAGTCTCCTCTCCTGTGTAACACAGATCATAGAATTTCATCCAGTTACCCTCTATTGAGCCCACTAAGGGGTGCGTGAGTAAAGCATCTTCCAGAACGGCAGCCAGTCTGGATTTGAAGACTCAGGAGCTGGTGAATTCCCCTCTTGATCTTCATTTTGCTATGCTAAACAGATTGAGCTCTTCAAGTCTCTCACTGTCAGGCATTTTTTCAGCTCTTGAATAGTTTTTGTACCTCTTTTCTGCACCCTTTCATAGAATCATAGAATATCAGGGTTGGAAGGGACCTCAGGAGGTCATCTAGTCCAACCCCCTGCTCAAAGCAGGACCAATCCCTAGGTAGTTGAAAGCAGCTATCAAATCCCCCCTCATTCTTCTCTTCTGCAGACTAAATAAGCCTACTTCCCTCACACTAAATAATCACAGTTCCTCATAAATCATGTGCTCCAGACCCCTAATCATTTTTGTTGCCCTTCGCTGGATTCTTTCCAATTTGTCTACATCCCTCCTGCAGTAGGGGGACAAATACTGGATGCAATACTCCAGGTGTGGCCTTACTAGTGCCGAATACAGGGAAATGATCACGTCCCTCAATCTGCAGGCAATGCTCCTACTTATACAGCCCAAAATGCCATTTGCCTCCTTGGCAACAAGGGCACACTGTTGACTCATATCCAGCTTCTCGTCCACTGTAACCCCTGGGTCCACTCGTTCCCTAGTCTGTAGCAGTGCATGGGATTCTTCTGTCCTAAGTGCAGGACTCTGCACTTGTCCTTGTTGAACCTATTCAGATTTCTTTTGGCCCAATCCTCTAATTTGTCTAGGTCCCTCTGTATCCTATCCCTGCCCTCCAGTGTATCTACCACTCCTCCCGGTTTAGTGTCATCTCCAAACTTGCTGAGAGTGCAATCCATGCCATCCTCCAGATCATTAATGAAGATATTGAACAAAACCAGCCCCAGGACCAACCCTTGGGGCACTCCACTTGATACCGGCTGCCAACTAGACATGGAGCCATTGATCACTACCTGTTGAGCCCAACGATCTAGCCAGCTTTCTATCCACCTTATCGTCCATTCATCCAGCCCATGCTTCTTTAACTTGCTGGCAAGAATACTGTGGGAGACCGTGTCAAAAGCTTTGCTAAAGTCAAGGAATAACATGTCCACTGCTTTCCCCTCATCCACAGAGCCAGTTATCTCATCATAGAAGGTAATTAGGTTATTCTGGCATGACTTGCCCTTGGTGAATCCATGCTAACTATTCCCGATCACTTTCCTCTCCTTGAAGTGCTTCAAAATTGATTCCTTGAGGACCTGCTCCATGATTTTTCCAGGGACTGAGGTGAGGCTGACTGGCCTGTAGTTCCCAGGATCCTCCTTCTTCCCTTTTTTAAAATGGGCACTACATTAGCCTTTTTCCAGTCATCCGGGACCTCCCCCAATCGCCATGAGTTTTCAAAGATAATGGCCAATGACTCTGCAATCACATCCGCCAACTCCTTTAGCACTCTCAGATGCAGCACATCCGGCCCCATGGACTTCTGCTCGTGCAGCTTTTCTAAATAGTCCCGAACCATTTCCTTCTCCACAGAGGGCTGGTCACCTCCCCATGCTGTGCTGCCCAGGGCAGTAGTCTGGAAGTTGACCTTGTTCGTGAAGACAGAGGCAAAAAAAGCATTGAGTACATTAGCTTTTTCCACATCCTCTGTCACTAGATTGCCTCCCCCATTCAGTAAGGGGCCCACACTTTCCCTGACATTCTTCTTGTTGCTAACATACCTGTAGAAACCCTTCTTGGTACTCTTAACATCCCTTGTTAGCTGCAACTCCAGGTGTGATTTGGCCTTCCTGATTTCACTCCTGCATGCCTGAGCAATATTTTTATACTCCTCCCTGGTCATTTGTCCAATCTTCCACTTCTTGTAAGCTTCTTTTTTGTGTTTAAGATCAGCAAGGATTTCACTGTTAAGCCAAGCTGGTCACCTGCCATATTTACTATTCTTTCTACACATCGGGGTGGTTTGTTCCTGCAACCTCAATAAGGCTTCTTTAAAATACAGCCAGCTCTCCTGGACTCCTTTCCCCCTCATGTTATTCTCCCAGGGGATCCTGCCCATCAGTTCCCTGAGGGAGTCAAAGTCTGCTTTTCCTTGCAATGCTTGGCTGTCTTCTACCAGGCTCTAAGGGCACCTCTTTAGCTAGCATTTTCCATCAATATATGAAATTGGTGCTTAGACTTCAAATAGGTACAAGCTCCCTGAGGTCAAGCATGAGTAACTCCATGGCAGTCAGCGAGGTTACGCAGAGTGAGCACAGAATCAGGCCCAGAGAGTCTGGGAAGTGCTTCGGGATCCTAATGACTACAGATGTAATGTGGAGAAGTAGTGCAGCTCAGTTGTGTGTCATATGCCCAGTACTGCTAAGAGAGGGTCTCCTGTACCCTGAGAGATCAGGGTTTTGAAGCAGGAAGATCTGAATTCTGAGCCTGCTGCCTCGAGTTCCACAGAAAGCAGGCTGCCATGCAGAGACATCCCAGATTCCTGTGTGGCTAGGGGCTTGTTACAACATTATAATGGGTTCCTCCGGAGTGAGACATTCCACACACCAACAGGGTCTGACGGGGGTGGCCTGGCCTGCCGCTCTGGTGTCTTGTCCCTCCATCCCCATTGGACTAGAGTTTAGGCTCAATTTTTGGAAGGAAAATAGCAGCACTGCCTGTGGAATTCCTCCCGACCAGTGCAGAGTCCCTGGGATGAGAGGAGAGATGCTTCAGCCAACAGATTCACTCTCATCATGGTTTCAGAGTAACAGCCGTCTTAGTCTGTATTCGCAAAAAGAAAAGGAGTACTTGTGGCACCTTAGAGACTAACCAATTTATTTGAGCATGAGCTTTCGTGAGCTACAGCTCACTTCATCGGATGCATACCGTGGAAACTGCAGAAGACATTATATGCACACAGAGACCATGAAACAATACCCCCTCCCACCCCACTGTCCTGCTGGTAATAGCTTATTTAAAGTGATCATCAAGTTGGGCCATTTCCAGCACAAATCCAGGTTTTCTCACCCTCCGCCCCCCCCCCCCCAAACTCACTCTCCTGCTGGTAATAGCCCATCCAAAGTGACCACACTCTTCACAATGTGTATGATAATCAAGGTGGGTCATTTCCAGCACAAATCCAGGTTCTCTCACTCCCTCACTCCCCTCCAAAAACCACACACACAAACTCACTCTCCTGCTGGTAATAGCTTATCTAAAGTGATCATCAAGTTGGGCCATTTCAAGCACAAATCCAGGTTTTCTCACCCTCCGCCCCCCTCCCCCAAACTCACTCTCCTGCTGGTAATAGCCCATCCAAAGTGACCACTCTCTTCACAATATGAAAAGGAGGACTTGTGGCACCTTAGAGACTAACCGATTTATTTGAGCATGAGCTTTCGCCCCACCCCCATACACACACAAACTCACTCTCCTGCTGGTAATAGCTCATCCAAAGTGACCACTCTCCCTACAATGTGCATGGTAATCAAGGTGGGTCATTTCCAGCACAGATCCAGGCTTTCTCACCCCCCCGGGAACACACACACACACACATAAACTCACTCTCCTGCTCATGCTCAAATAAATTGGTTAGTCTCTAAGGTGCCACAAGTACTCTCATCATGGAAGCTAAATATTTATCCCTCGCCTTTCTCATCAGTAGATCCCAGTATCACTGTCCCCCGTATACAGATGGGAACCTGAGACTCAGAGAGGGGAAGTGACTTGCCCCAGGATCAGCCAGCAAGCCACACTAGGTCTAGAACTGAGCTCTCCTGAGAAGTAGGCCAGTGCTCTGCCCACTAGTCTACACTGCCACCAATTCCACTGTGGCACAGTTCTCTATGTAATCTCAGGTGATGGGGGATATGAGTCAACAGTGGTACCACTGAGAACAGTCTAGATCCATCCTCTTTGGAACCCTAGACACCATAGATTTAGTGACATTGGTGCAAAAACTGAGGCAGAGCAGCCCACAGAGAGGCGGCGGAGCCAGGCCAATCATTTACCTGCTGGCCCAGGTGAGATCTTCCTTTTCCTCTTCCTCTGCTGGGTTCCCCTCTCAGCCCAGTTTTCAGAGGTATTCTGCAGCTCTGTCACTGGCAGTGTCTCTGTCCTGAGCTATCTTGGCGTTGGAGTCAGCCAGCTGGAGATGAGAGCCATTTCTTGAGGAACAGACGAATATTATTTATTTGTATTACAGTAGCATCTAGGAGTCTTGGTCAGATACCAGAACCCAAGATATCATCCCCTTTCTTAAGAACTCTACTCAGAACAGAACTCCCTGAGACACCCTCCTCACTGTTACAGTCTCTGGGCTGGAGAGGTGATTCTGCATCTCTAGGGGCTAGATACCTTTGAAAATCTGGCCCCAAGTGCCTTTTGAAACTGGGATTTATGCTCCTAAATTACTTAGGATATGTCTACACTGTGATAAAAAATCCACTGCACTGAGCCACAGAACTGGGGTCAATCGACTCGGGCTTCTGGGACTTGTGCTGTGGGGCTAAAAATCGCAGTATAGAATTTTGGGCTTCGGCTGGAGCCCCGGCTCTGAAACATGGTGAGGGGCAGGGTCTCAAAGCCTGGGCTCCCACCTGAGCCCAAATGTCTACACTACAATTTTTAGCCCCTGCAGGCTGCCCTTGTAGATTGGCTTCCCGTTTGGAGCAGAAATCGGTGACATGGAGTCAGGTGTTTTCTTAGTGCCATTTGTTTATTTGTAAGATGTTCACCATTCTGTTTCCCTGAACAGCAATGTTCACAGACTGCACACGCGAGAACCCCTCTTGCCGGGCCCAGGGTAAGGACATGCCCAGCTCCGAAAAGATCCTCCCACTTAAAGATTGTCTGCGCTCCTTGGGTCACTGGGTGGGTGGCTATTGTTTGTCAGCTGCACCAGGAATCCTGATTGGATGAAGGCTCCCAGCTGCTAGAGGAGAAGTGACAGGGTCACAGATCTCTGTGTTCTGAAGAGAGGAAGAGTGGCTGGGTACATGTGTTTCCTTTTCCAGGAAAGATGCTCAGAACCTCAGCTGGTATAAAAGCCGTTTGAGCCATTGGGGTAGGAAGAGGCTCAGAGTGATGCCTTCAGGCAGCATTTACCAAAAGTGCGAAGAGTCCGACCAAGGGACGCTCAAGGAACAGGAGACAGAAATGGCTTTTGGGAGAGCAGGTAACCCCAGGCTGCATTAGTGGGAGAGTGCGCAATCATTTCCTGCTAATCAGCTCACTCCTTGATAACACGCCCTGATCCTGCAGACTCCACACCCCAGTGAAGCCAAGAGGAGGGCGGCGTCAGCGAGGTTTGCAGGATTGGGCCCTACTTATGGAGCGGCATAGTGCTCAGCAGCGAAGTCAGACTCGAAGGCAGGTCTGTACTCTGGGAGGGTGGCGTTTCATACATCACAGCAGGAGGTGCTGGGCAGAGCCAGGCTGAGAATTCCAGGCTTGTCTCAGCAGCATTTCATCAGATGTTTATGTTTGGTGCTTGCATACTCTGGCAATGAGGGGTTTAAAAGCGGGGGAGCAAGAGAGAGAGAGAGTGTATGGGGATGGAGGGGTGCTGTATGATAGATAGATAGATAGATAGATGTGGATGAACTGGTGTGTATGGAGATTGTGAGATAGATAGGGATGGATGTGTGTGTATGGGGATGGATAGATAGGTGGGGGGTATATGGAGATGGATGGAGGGGGGTGTATGGGGATGGATGGAGGAGGGTGTATGGGGATGGATGGATGGATGGACGGATGGAGGAGTATGGGGATGGGTGGATGGGGTTGTATAGGGATGGCTAGCATTTATGGGATTGAATGGATAAATGGATAAATAGATCCATTTTGCATCCATATTGCACTCAGGACTAGTGTCCACAATGTACGAGTTGCTGGGCGCTGGAGCCCGTCGTACACAATTGCAGGTTATACCATCAGGAGCCTTGGCCCTGATCCCTGTCCCAGCCCAGGGGTGGACGTGTTACGAGAGGCATTTCAGAGCCAGAGTTCTGCTGATCAGGCGGGATGTCCCTGCGTTGTGCAATAGGAACATGCCTCGTGCAATTCTGCGCTTACAGCAGATTTGTGCTTCTTTTCTTCCTCTTTTTTTACTTTCATTCCTGGGAAGTGAAGGGGGATACGTGCGTGTGTGTGTGGGAGGGGGCGCTGATTTGAGATGTAGGCGTTGGAGACACAGCTGCTTCCTTCCCCTCCCCAGCCCCGCTGCTGACAGCAGCACAGTGGGCTGGGGCAGTGGAGGAAGGGGGGGTTGGCTGGTGAGTACATGGTACTGTGCATGGAGCAACGCTCTGAACCAAGGGCTTGTCCCTGCCTGGAGGAGGCTACAGTGGCTGGGACAAAGCAGCACAGAGCGGGGGGCAGCCTCTCTGCCTGGCAGGCTTCATGGCACATGAGTCTGCAGCAAGATGGGGAGGAATCTTAGAGGACAGTGTATGGGGGAGCATAGGGCACTTGGGGGGAGGCCAGGGCTGGCCATAGGGAGGTGGTACAAGCAACCATCAGGAGGGGAGCACGGACTGAACAGGGGGTGAGGGGGAGATGTAGGCAGGGGTTGCAGCCGCGGAGCTGTATCCTGATAGTGGAAGGCAGTCAAAGCAGAGAGGAAAGGGTGGGAGGTGACACCCCAGGGAATCATCCCAGCATCTCACATGGATCTCATGGCCTGGCTCCCCCAAAGGATCCTTCGGAAAACAGAGGGGACTTCCAGGAAATGGGGTTCTCTTACTTCTGGGGCTTAGGCTCAATGGAAATCCAGGTGGGCAAATGATAGATAGATAGGGTGGATATAAGGAGCAATGGTCTCAAGTTGCAGTGGGGGAGGTCTAGGTTGGATATTAGGAAAAACTCTTTCACTAGGAGGGTGGTGAAGCACTGGAATGGGTTACCTAGGGATTTGGTGGAATCTCCATCCTTAGAAGTTTTTAAGGCCCAGCTTGACAAAGCCCTGGCTGGGATGATTTAGTTGGGGATTGGTCCTGCTTTGAGCAGGGGGTTGGACTAGATGACCTCCTGATGTCTCTTTCAACCCTAATATTCTATGATTCTATAGGGATAGATAGATAGAGGGTGTGAATTCCCCTGCATGCTCTGTGCTGCACAGAGATTCCTGACCCCAGTGGCACGTCCATCTCTATTTATGAATTACAATAATAGTGAATTCTGAATTCCCCTAGTGCCTTCCCCGCGAGGCTTCGAGCACACCTGCCCCCGCAGCACTGGTTCGCCAGAGGGCAGGGACCAATGCTCTAACCCCCGCTGTCTCTGCTCCTGCCTTCCAGGGAATTCCTTGCTGCAGTGCGGTAGCGGCCTGAATGGGGAGGAAAGGTCTGTATTACCCCTTTACGCTGTGAACGCCGTGTCGTTTGTATTATGGGTCATCCTCCTCGCCATGGTGATTGGAAAGTGTAAGTATCCCGGAGTGCGTTTAGGACTATCACACAGGAATGGACCAGTGGAAAAGACCAGGGGTGAAATCCCGACTCCATCAAGTCAATGGCCAAACTCTCATTGGCTTCAGCAAGGCCAGGATTTCAGGCCAAGAGTCCCTCCCAGCCAGGTCCCCTTGTGTCTGGCAATGGCCAGTGTCAAGACACTGCAGGAGAAGGGATATAGGCCCCCACAATGTGTTTCATTGTGCCATAGTGCTGCTAATTGTAAGACAAGGCTCATTAAGTCAGGCCGCCTGCCCTCCAATTCACAGCAATGGGGCACCTTCCCAGAGCCCACACTGTGAGCAGGAACACGCTGGTGTTTGATTCTTGAATGTATTCACAGGTACAAGTAAGTACAATGTATGTTGGGATGCCCTCTAGCAGCTGCTCCACGCAGGATAACAGCCTAACTACTCCTGCCAGTTAAGAGAGTAGCTCCTGTAGCTCAAAAGGTCTTTGCTGTGGCAGGGATTCACATCCTGCTGAGGAGCCTTGGTGGGTGTCATTACACAGAGCAGCCTCAGCGTTGTGAACTCTAGGTGGTGTTTGAATTGAAGCCCCAGCTCCAGGAGTCTTGTGATTGGGTGAGAATCTGAGCTTTCATTTAAAAATACTGAGACAGATTCTAGTTGCAGAGAAAAGCTTGGGAAAGTGATGTAATGGCTCAGAAACCAGGAGCCAAAGAAAAGAAAAGTCTATTATTTTTCACAAATCTCTTGATTTTTAAGCCAATCTTGTGATTGGAGTTGGCCAGACTGCGCCAGGGCAGAGGTCATTCAGAGGGGACTCTGGGTGAAATCCTTGAAGCCAGTGAGGCACCTAAGGCTCCTACTGCAATCCACAAAACTCCCACTGAGCACTGTAGGCACCTAAACTCACTCGACACCTCTAGGCATGCGCACTCCTGCCTCCCTCGAGGCATCTGGATGCTTGTCTCCCACCTAAGCCCCTATACAAATCCTTTCTGCTCCTCTGCCAGGGAGGAGGGATTTGAACCTGGGTCGCCCACATCCCAAGTGAGTGTTCTGACCATTGGGCTATAAATTATAAAGTGGGCAGCAGCACCTCCTCCCCTGCATTTTGTGTAGAACGAGGTAGGCACCTAACTCATTCCCAAAAGACACTACTTAGGTGCCTAAGCCAGGAGAGGACTTCCTGTCTGTGGATCACTAGTGAAGCTAGATACTTCCCATTCCTGCAGCCTGGACTAGCATGCCTAGCTCTGAGAAAAGGGCGGGGATGGCTCATCAGTATCTCCCATTGGCTACTGTCACGGTTCCTCCCCAACTCTGAACTCTAGGGTACAGATGTGGGGACCTGCATGAAAAACCTCCTAAGCTTCTCTTTACCAGCTTAGGTCAAAACTTCCCCAAGGTACAAAATATTACATCCGTTATCCTTGGACTGGCCGCTACCACCACCAAACTAATACTGGTTACTGGGGAAGAGCTGTTTGGACGCGTCCTTCCCCCCAAAATACTTCCCAAAACCTTGCACCCCACTTCCTGGACAAGGTTTGGTAAAAAGCCTCACCAATTTGCCTAGGTGACTACAGACCCAGACCCTTGGATCTTAAGAACAATGAACAATCCTCCCAACACTTGCACCCCCCCTTTCCTGGGAAATGTTGGATAAAAAGCCTCACCAATTTGCATAGGTGACCACAGACCCAAACCCTTGGATCTGAGAACAATGAAAAAGCATTCAGTGTTTTACAAGAAGACTTTTAATAAAAAATAGAAGTAAATAGAAATAAAGAAATCCCCCCTGTAAAATCAGGATGGTAGATATCTTACAGGGTAATTAGATTCAAAAACATAGAGAACCCCTCTAGGCAAAACCTTAAGTTACAAAAAAGATACACAGACAGAAATAGTTATTCTATTCAGCACAATTCTTTTCTCAGCCATTTAAAGAAATCATAATCTAACACATACCTAGCTAGATTACTTACTAAAAGTTCTAAGACTCCATTCCTGTTCTGTCCCTGGCCAAGACGACTACAGACAGACACAGACCCTTTGTTTCTCTCCCTCCTCCCAGCTTTTGAAAGTATCTTGTCTCCTCATTGGTCATTTTGGTCAGGTGCCAGCGAGGTTACCTTTAGCTTCTTAACCCTTTACAGGTGAGAGGAGCTTTCCCCTGGCCAGGAGGGATTTCAAAGGGGTTTACCCTTCCCTTTAGATTTATGACAGCTACTTACACAGCTCCCCGCCTAGCGTGCTGGGTTTTGGGGATTGCACTCAGATGCATTGCTCTCCCCAGTCATTGTATCGGAACCTGGGCATGTAACTTGGCTTTGTGGGTGTTCCTGGGATTTTCTAGGCACTGTGGTGCTCAGCATTGCAATGCCAAAATCCCTTTGGGGATATCACCCTCAGAGATTATCTCCCCAGGGGGAAGTTGGAAAGTAGAAATGCAGCATGTCGCTCTACGCTGTGAACCCAAATCGAAAACTCAGCCCCCCCAACCCCCCAAATCATATAAACAACAGCTGGGGTCTGTCCTTGTGTCTAGACTCGGAGATGTCCAAGGAGCTGGAGCAGTTGCGGACTGGTCAATCCATGCTGAGAGGCAACGGTAACAATTCAGTTTACTTATGAGTGTCCGTGTATTTGTATTACTGATGTTGCCCCTTTGGCAGAAGCAAAATCGGAGGTGCTGTCGGGTTTGTTCCTGTTAGGGGGAGCAATCGCTGCTCCCAAGCAGGTCTGTTCTCGCTGTGATCTTGTTTTGTTACAACATCTTGTTCCCTTGAACACAACAGGAACAAACAGCTGCAGGCTGTTCCCTGTCTCGGAAATCCCCCGTCTGCCCCTTCAGCTCTGTGCCCAAGAAACTCCATCTCTGCTTCCTGACAGGGTCCCGCTCACAGCTTCTTCAGCCTCCCTCATACACAGGCTGCTCCGAGCACCTGGGGCTACAACCAGGGTGCCCCTCGACGCACACGGCTCTTTCCTGCCATGCAGCCTGGTGCCTTGGGTGGTCACTTTCATTGTCTGCAGCTGTTTCACTACATAAATGAGGTTGATTGCTCCTCCTGTTGGGTCTAAAAGTGGATACTTGGAACTCATTGGCTATAACAAGGACTGTGATTGTCTATGGATCCCAGACTCGCCTGTTAGGTGTATTATGGCAGCACCCAGGAGCCCCAGTTATGAACCAGGACTCCATTGTGTGAGGTGCTGTACAAACATAGTACACAAAGCCAGTTCCTGCCCCAAAGAGCTTCCAACCTAAGTGTAAGACATGGGATGATAGGTGGAGACAGACAGACAGGGAGGGGGACACAGGGAAACAAGAAATACCAAACCTCTCTTCTTTTCTGTTCTGCTCCGATTAACTAACTAATGGTTTGATCTGAAACCCACCGAACCAATAGAAAGGCTCCCATTGTCTTCAGTGGTGTTTGGCTCAGGGTCTATCTAATTAGTTAGAATCATAGAATGATAGAATCATAGAATATCAGGGTTGGAAGGGACCTCAGGAGGTCATCTAGTCCAACCTGCTGCTCAAAGCAGGACCAATCCCCAATTAAATCATCCCAGCCAGGGCTTTGTCAAGCCTGACCTTAAAAACTTCTAAGGAAGGAGATTCTACCACCTCCCTAGGTAATGCATTCCAGTGTTTCACCACCCTCCTAGTGAAAAAGTTTTTCCTAATATCCAACCTAAACCTCCCCCACTGCAACTTGAGACCTTTACTCCTTGTCCTGTCCTCTTCTACCACTGAGAATAGTCTAGAACCATCCTCTCTGGAACCACCTCTCAGGTAGTTGAAAGCAGCTATCAAATCCCCCCTCATTCTTCTCTTCTGCAGACTAAACAATCCCAGTTCCCTCAGCCTCTCCTCATAAGTCATGTGTTCCAGACCCCTAATAATTTTTGTTGCCCTTCGCTGGACTCTCTCCAATTTATCCACATCCTTCTTGTAGTGTGGGGCCCAAAACTGGACACAGTACTCCAGATGACGCCTCACCAATGTCGAGTAGAGGGGGACGATCACGTCCCTCGATCTGCTCGCTATGCCCCTACTTATACATCCCAAAATGCCATTGGCCTTCTTAGCAACAAGGGCACACTGCTGACTCATATCCAGCTTCTCGTCTACTGTCACCCCTAGGTCCTTTTCCGCAGAACTGCTGCCTAGCCATTCGGTCCCTAGTCTGTAGCTGTGCATTGGGTTCTTCCGTCCTAAGTGCAGGACCCTGCACTTATCCTTATTGAACCTCATCAGATTTCTTTTGGCCCAATCCTCCAATTTGTCTAGGTCCTTCTGTATCCTATCCCTCCCCTCCAGCGTATCTACCACTCCTCCCAGTTTAGTATCATCCGCAAATTTGCTGAGAGTGCAATCCACACCATCCTCCAGATCATTTATGAAGATATTGAACAAAACCGGCCCCAGGACCGACCCCTGGGGCACTCCACTTGACACCAGCTGCCAACTAGACAAGGAGCCATTGATCACTACCCGTTGAGCCCGACAATCTAGCCAACTTTCTACCCACCTTATAGTGCATTCATCCAGCCCATACTTCTTTAACTTGCTGACAAGAATACTGTGGGAGAGTGTGTCAAAAGCTTTGCTAAAGTCAAGAAACAATACATCCACTGCTTTCCCTTCATCCACAGAACCAGTAATCTCATCATAGAAGGCGATTAGATTAGTCAGGCATGACCTTCCCTTGGTGAATCCATGCTGACTGTTCCTGATCACTTTCCTCTCATGTAAGTGCTTCAGGATTGATTCTTTGAGGACCTGCTCCATGATCCAGCTAGGTTCCTGTCTGCATTAGGGAAGTTTGCACCATCGTTGCTCATAGATGTTACAGCCAGAAGGGACTGTTATGGGCCTCTAGTCTGACCTCCTGCACAGCAGAGGCCACAGAATCCCACCCAGCGATTCCTATATCCAGCCCATATCTGGTAGTCGAGCTGGAGTGGAACTTTTAGGAAGAGAAAGACAATCTTTTTATAATTCCAGGTGATGGAGAACCTGCCCCTTGTCTACAGACCATGTCCTGATAGGTAAATGCTGATGCAAACCACTAATGTAGACACACACTGGGATAATGCAAAGTAGGACTCACATCAATGGGTCTAATCCTGGTAACCTGGGCAAGCCTTGTGCCATGTGTCTGCACTAGGGATTTGCACCAGTCCACGGTGACACTAGTACAAATTTCCCTAGTCTGGATGGGCCCTAACTAAACTCACTAATGCTGTCCCCAGGCAGGGCTGGTAGCTGGAGGTGGGGTCTGAGTGAATGAGCACAAGTCAGGGAGCCCCGAGTTCTAATCTTGCTTCACTACCTGGCCTGGGGCAAGTCGCTCTCCATCTCGGAGCCTGAGTCATGGACCGTCATGGCCAGGGGACGAAAGGAAATCCACCCGCGCCGCCTCTTCCCAGGAAGGAAACCAGCCCCGGGAGACCCCAGTACCTGACAGACCCGCTCTGCTAGGGAACACGGCCCTGCCCCACGAGATGAAGAGAGGGGTAGTTCCCAGCTCACCGGCCTCTGTCTCTTCCAGGCTCCAAGACAGCGAAGCAACTGGAGACACTTCATTTCAACCAGTCCGCCATGCACAGCACTGGTACGTACTGAAGCCCTCACAGACCCACAGCCCAGCATCACCTCTACGAACCTCCTGCACCCCAGTCATGTCACTCCTCCTCCTCCCAAACTCCCCCCAACAGCCCCGATTCCCTGGCCACCTCCTTGTTCCCGCTGAGCCCTGGGTCCCCTCCCAGGAACGTGATCAGCCCTGTTTATCTCTCAGAGGTGGAGCTGGCCACGGAGCTGAAGAGGCTGCAGTCGGACCAGGCCACGCTGAGAGTGGAAGGTGAGTGCCCATGGCGGGGCGGGGGGCAGGGAGCAGGGCTCAGGCAGAGGAGGGTGTGGAGAACAGCAGAAAGAAGAGAGCGGGGTGGAGAATCTCAGCGCCAGGTTCCCATGGCGATTTGGGATCCATTCCACCCTACCCCACCAGGCCAGCCCACGCAAGCAGCATTTGGGATCAAGTCACCGAGGCCGGAAACCAGGGCCCTGCCCTACTCTGGGTGACCCACCGGAGGGGCGGGGACACAGCCAGTGCCCACAGAGCCTCTGCACTCAGGGCTCCTCTTGTACCAGGCTCAGTGTGTGTGACTAGCTGGGGTGAACTGGGGAAGCCAGTTCACTCTTCAGTTCCAGGGATTCTCACCCCAGGTGCATTCCCGGTCACTGCAGGAGTCTCTGGCCTTTAACGATTCCCATGGGCTGGGCTGCTACAGAGGGGGGATCTGGCTGTTTCTTTCTCCCTAGGTTCACTTGGGACCGCTAGGAGAGGGGATATGTGTTTTGGAAGCAGGGGAGGGCCGAGGGGAGGGAGATGGGGATGGTGACTCATTAGTGGCTGAGGGGAGGCAGGTAGATTAAAGGGCTGGGCAGAAGATGACCCAGGTGTAATAAACTGGGGAGCCAGAGGTAGGGAATTGTGGGGCAGGGCAGTGTGCCTGGGTATGAGGCAAGGTCAGGGCTCCTGCTGAGGTTTGGGGGCGGGGACCTGGTTTTAGATGAATGATTTTGACCCTTGTGAAAGGTTCAGGTTCAGCTGGTGATTCCGGCCAGTCCCTAATGACTGTATCAGACTGACCGTGTAACAAGCTCTGTGACTCCTGCTGCTGGGATAGGGGCCCCACTTCAGTGTCACAGCCAGGCCCCAAATCCCAGTGTTTACGACCTGCACACAGGTGTGCCAGGCCCAGCTGCACACACTCGCTGCTCTAGTTGACCTCTGGCAGCTTCTGAAGTACAGAATATGGTGAGCGCCGCTCGAGGCTAACAGTCTGTTTAAAGGGATACAACCCTATTCCTACATGTGACAGTGTGTTGTGTTTGCAGTGTCGGAGGGTCTGGCCAAAGCGAAAAGTGACAGAGATAACATCAGGGCTGAAGCCTACAAGATTCTGGATGCTGTCCAGAAAAGGAACGGTGAGACACACGCCAGCCTCGACTTGCTGAGACTGTCAGCTCTTCACGGCAGGGACCGTCTTTCTGTTCTGTGTTTGTACCATGCCTGACAGAATGGGGCCTGATCTATGACTGCGGCATCTAAGCACTGCCATAATACATGTAATAAATAATGTACGGCACCCAGCAAATGGGGGCCTGGGCCATGGCACCTCGTGCAGTTAGGATTCCTGCTCGTTTTCCACACAAGCAGTGATAATGTTCAGGGGGCTAACTGGGATTTCCCCTAGGTTGTCAAGGAGTCAGTTTTGTCTAATAGTTAGAGCAGGGGACTGGAATGCAGGACACCTGGGTTCTATTCCCATCTCTGAGAGGTATATGAAGTCTAGTGGTTAGAGCAGAGGGCTGGCCACTGGGACTCCTGGCTTCTATTCCCAGCTCCTTGAGGCCAATGTTGTCCAGTGCAGTGGCTTTCAACCTGTGGTACGCAGACCCCTGGGGGTCTGCAGACTATGTCTAAGATTTCCAAAGGGGTCTGCACCACCATTAGAAATGTTTTAAAGGGCCGTAAACGAAAAAAGGTTGAAAACCACTGGGCTAGTGGTTAGAGCAGGTGAGGCTGGAAATCAGGTCTCCTGAGTTCTCTTCCTAGCTTGGGAATGGTCTTGAGCAAGTTACTGCACCTCTGTCTGTCTCAGTTTCCCACCCTCTGTAAATTAAGGGTGACGCTTCCCCACCTTGGCTAGGTGTGTTGAGGTCATTGGCTAAAGGGTACTGGGCAGATGCTACTATTGTCCGTTGCAGTCCAGCGCTGAGAGTGACCTCTGCCTGTCTTGCATTGCAGACTCTGCCTGCAGCATTTGTCCAGCCGGCTGGCTGCTGAATTCAGGGACCTGCTACTACTTCTCCACAGTGCGTAAACACTGGTCCTATGCCAAGCAGGCCTGCAAAGACCAAGGTGCCGAGCTGATTATTATTGATAACCCACAAAAGCAGGTAAGTCAGGCTCACTGAGTCAAGCCACACAGCTCGGACAGGGTGTGGAGATGGTCTCCCAGCAATTGGGAGGCTCTTGGCATGAGAGAGATGCCTGGGGACAGGATAGTAGCTGACGTTTCTCTGCTCAGTGCCTAGGAAACACATTATGCACTGGTGTAAAGATGTGCACAAGAAGGGCAACAAAAATGATCAGGGGGCTGGAACAGCTTCCAGATGAGGAGAAATTAAAAAGAGTGGGACTGTTCAGCTTGGAAAAGAGACGGCTAAGGCTCTTTTGTGACAGAGGCTATAAAACCAGGACGGGTGCGGAGACAGTGAATAAAGAAGTGTTATTGACCCTTCACAGAACACAAGAATTAGGCGTCACCTGATGAAATTGATAGGCAGCAGGTTTAAACCAAACCTAAGGAGGTATTTCTTCACACAGCACACAGTCAGTCTGAGGAACTCACTGCCAGGGGATGTTGTGGAGGCCAAAAGTATAACTAGGGTCAAAAAAGAATGAGATGAGTTCCTGGAGGACAGGTCCATCAATGGCTATTAGCCAAGATGGTCAGGGATGTAACCCCATGCTCTGGGTGTCCCTAAGCCTCTGACTGCTAGAAGCTGGGAGTGGATAACACAGGATGGATTACTCAATAATTGCCCTGTTCTGTTCATGCCCTCTGAAGCACCTGTCCCTGGCCACTGTCGCAAGACAGGACACTGGGCTAGATGGGCCATTGGCTTGACCCAGTATGGCCACTCTTAGGTAGCCATTTGCAGTGCACAAGAAATTGTCTTGGTCCTACAAAACCCAGGGACCATGCTACATATACTTGAGCACCATCTATTGGCACAGGATCGAGTAGCAAACCACTTCCCAGAACACAGACTTCAGGCACTCCCCCAACTCCCAAGAGTCACTGCACAATTCATCCCAAGCGCCAGTCAGGCTGCTGGGGACCCTCAGGCAAGTCAGCCTGACAGCTCCAGGGAAGCTCCCTGGGAAGGGAACCTTTGCGGGAATCAGAGAGAGACCCCTGATTGTAAGGAGTGATGGGGAAAGGGTTTGGAGACACAGCGTCTGGTGGATGACTGGGATCCATGAGATCGTGGTCACTTGGGAGCTCCCTGATGTTTCCTGCCTAGCCTCCATGTCCACATGGTGCTTCCACATCCATCCAGAGCCGCAGCTCCCTCAGCAGGTCCTTTGGGAGGGGAGCCAGCCTGGTCTAGTGGTGCAGGACAAGCCTGGGAGCCAGGACAGCTGGGTCCTACTCGCTGCTCTGCCACTGACCTTCTGTGTGACCTGGCACAAATCACCATGCCTTAGTTTCCCCTCTCACCCTTGGTTTTGTCTGTTGGATTGTAAGCTCTTTGGGGCAGGGAGCGTCTTTCACTAGGTGTCTGTGAAGCACCTGGCCCAAGGGGGCCTCGATCTCAGTCGCTGCCTAACCCAATGGGCCACATCTCGGCACAAGGAGAACAACAGAGAGACAGAGAGGAGTACGGGCTGTGTGAGGTGGGATTGGGGTGGTGCCTTAGATTTGGGCCATATTTTATTGCAATCAATCATTTTCTTTTTTCAGGAGTTTTTGACAAAGAACACTAATGGCAAGCAGTACTGGATTGGCCTGCACGACGTTAGCAATGAAGGGACATTTATATGGGTCGACGACAGTTCTGTGTCATACAGGTCAGCCCAATCCCGCTCACTGGTACATGAGGGCAGGGTGGGGGGTTGGCTCTGGTACAACTGGCCAATCAGTACGTTTCAAACACATTGAGTCATTGGCTGAGTGGGTGGAGCTGCCCTTTCTTGATTCATCTTCCATCTGCTCTGCTCTTTAAACTGTCCAGGGTTTCCCCACAGGGAACCAGAGCTAGTGCGGTAGAGAACAAAGTGGTGGATGATGCTCAGCTTTAAATTGTCACCTTCAGCTGAGCAGTAGCAGTTTTCAGGGTCTTACGGGGCAGTTTCCCCTTTGAGAAGAAATCGGTGGAATCTGGCTCCTTCTTAGTGTAACTTGTTTATTTACACTAGACCTGGGGCAGAGGTATCACCAACAGCACCCAGGTCAGTCCCCTCTTGCATAAACCTCAGCCCAAATAGCCCAGTGTTCCCAGGAAGTGACTCTATCCTGAGAATTAACTCCACGTAGAGAGTCAGGCTGGAAGCGAGGACTGACCAAAGAGAACGTGGATCACAGCACTAACCATGCAGGGTGTCCTCCAAGCCTGGTCAGTGCTCAGCTACTCAGGAAAAGCACTTGTAAGACTGTGGGTAACTCTCACTGTAACAGTATGGCCCTGATCCACCACTGTATTACCCCAGGTTTACACCAGTGTAAATTCCATTGAAGTTAATAGCTAGACCAGTTTAAAACTGGAGTAACAGAGGTCAGTCAGGCCCTATATCATTACACTTGGCTCTTATCCAGTGCTCTGTAACAGTCAGCCTCAAACCACTTTCCAGAGGGTGAGGCCGGATCACCCTCTCTGGGGGCTTAAGTGGGATTTCAGGGAGTGCATTTCACCAGGGCTTCCCTCGAATGCCTAGCTGAGTTTGCTACTCTCTTTGATCCCCAGCAACTGGGATCGAGGGGAGCCCAACAATTTTGGCAGTGGTGAGGACTGTGTGATGATGCTCAAAGATGGGAAGTGGAACGACGCTGCGTGTACGATGAATGGGGATGGCTGGATCTGTGAAAAGAAGTGGACTTGTTAAACAGTGGCCAGGAGGAACACAACACAGCCAGTGCATCTTAATAACCACAGAGCCACCCCGTTGCCCTCTGCCCCTTCCATGCAAGGTCTGCCAGCTCTTTACAAACTTCAGTGCATTAAACCTCACAGACCTCACCCCTTCCACTCTTGGGAGCAAGATACTATCAGTCCAACTTTATAGCTGGCGAAACTGAAGCACAAGGACTTACCCAGGTCACAGCAGTGAATCAGTGGAAGAGACTGGATTAGTACCCAGGAGTCCTGACTCCCAGTCCCCTGCTCTTATTACACCACAGTATTTCACATGGCTGGAAACAGGAGTCCTGACCACTACTGCTCTAACCACTAAACCATCCTCCCCGCCAAGAGGCCAGGGATAGAACCCAGGAATCCTGACTCTCAACCCCCCTGACTCTAATCCCTAGACCCCATTCAACTCCCAGAGCTGGGAAAAGATCCTAAGTGCCCTGAATTCCAGCCCCTGCTCTAACTATTAGACAAAACAGACTCTTTCACAATGTGGCAATTTATTGGGTGGAAAACCCAGCTAGCCCCCTGAACTATATTAATCCATTATCAGCATTTATGGGGAAAGGGGGCAGAATCCTTACTGCACAAGAAGTCAAATTTTAGAACCTGCCAGTCAATCCCATCAACATGGTATAGATCTGGTCATTTCTCTATAGTAAAGGATGTGACCAACTTCCTGGTTTAATGCAAATTTTCCTCCCCTGCTAACTAGGGCTAAAATTTACACAGCTCCAGCCGCCGCTACTGCCCCGGGGCCCTTTAAATCCCCGCCTGAGCCCTGCTGCCGAAGCCCTGGGGTAGCAGCGGCGGGACTCCGGAGGGGATTTAAAGGGCCGGGGCGGTAGCGGTGGCTAGAACCCCAAGCCCTTTAAATCCCCGCCTGAACCCTGCTGCCGAGCCCTGGGGTAGGGGTGGGGGGGCTCTGGCGGGGATTTAAAGAGCCCCGGAGCTCCAGTCACCGCTACTGCCCCAGCCCTTTAAATCCCCGCCGGAGCCCTGCTGCCGAAGCCCTGAGGTAGCGGCGGTGGGGCTCCGGCGGGCATTTAAAGGGCCGGGGCAGTAGTGGTGGCTGGAGCCCCGGGGCCCTTTAAATCCCCAATGGAGCCCAGCCACCGCTACCCCAGGGCTCGGGCAGCTGGGCTCAGGTGGGGATTTAAAGGGCTTGGGGCTCTGACAGCTGCTACCACAGCGAAGCCCCAGGCCCTTTAAAGCTCTGCCAGAGTGCAGAGCCCTGGGGTAGCGGTGACAGCCGGGAGCCCCCAGGGCTCCTCAGTGATTTAAAAGGCCCAGGGCTCAGCTGCGGTAGCTGGAGCCCTGGGCCCTTTAAATCGCTCCCGAGCCTCCCAGCCGCCTCTGCAGCTGGTAGCTCAGGTGTGATTTAAAGGGTCCCGGGCTCCCAGCCGCCACTACCGCAGCTGGAGCCCTGGCCTGGGGAGTTAAGGCCCTGCCTCTTCCAGTTGAGGCCACGCCCCTGCTCCACACTCTGGCGTACCGGTAAGTCCTCTAACTTACTTTCACCCCGGGGGCGCCCCAGGGATGTGGGGAGCTCAGGGACTAGTGGGTAGGGTTGCCAGGTCTCCAGTTTTTGACTAGAACGTCCGGTCGAAAAGGGAAACTAGCAGCGTCCAGTCAGCACAGCTGACCGGACACTAAAAGTCCAGTTACGTGCAGTAACCTGCCTCTGCCACCGGGGAGCGGGAAGAGCAGCAGCTGTTGCTGGAGAAGCGGCTCCGCTCAGCAGCTGCTGCTCTTCCCGCCCCTCCAGGCCTGACAGACAGAACTGATTGGCTCCTGGATTGGTCACCAAAGTAGATACCAGTGCCGTCCGGGGAGGGCGGGGGATAACCTGTCTGCCTCCCACCCCGATTTCCCCAGCCCCTCACTCCAGGGGCCGACCTCCCTCACTCTGCTGTGCCCTGATTTCCCCTCCCCAGCCCCTCGCTCCAGGGACCCCCCACCCCACTGTGCCCCCCAAAAGTTATGGTTTGCTGAATATGATTATCCTATCTTTTTATATCTAACGTTATGAATATTGATTGTATACCTGCATTTCAAATGTGTTTGCTCCCGGGGTCACACCCACAAGACAGCTTACTTCTAGTCTGGCCAGCACATTGTCAAGGGATTATACAAGTTGAATGGCCCATCAAAGAACACTTAACTCACACTGGACCATAGAAAAGGCTTATCCCTACCTGATGGACTTTCCAGCTAGAGTATGGGTCATGGCCTCTGTTATGACTCATCGAAGCAGGCGTGGGCATGTGACTAGATCATGGGATACTAAACTCCATCTTGTGCCTGTACTGTTCCACAAACTGTGCTGAGGGCTTTGCTTGGAACAGTGGGTTTCCCTCCACACAGCAGAAGCTATAACAGGCCCAAGAAACGTCTCCATTTTGCCTCGTCCCTGCTGTAATCTCTGGGCTATGGAAGCATTCTAACCAAAGGCCTGAGGACCTTCCAGGTCATTTGGAAGCAACCAGAGATTTAACAAGCCAGCAGTTTAGTGCATCCCTGCTTCAAGCCTGAACCAAGAACTTTGCAATTATTGTATGTATTTGATTCCTTTAACCAATTTTAACTCTCACCTCTTGCTTTCTATAAATAAACCTTTAGATATGAGATACTAAAGGATTGACAACAGCGTCATTATTGGGTAAGATCTGAGTTATATATTGACCTGGGTATGTGGCTGCTCCTTTCACGGAGCGACTATCACCGAGTGTTTTTCTTACATCATCGGAGCAAGTGTTTATCTTTTGACCGGATTTTAAAACTGTATTCTAACGACTTAGTGCAAAACGACCGGATGGTGATGAATTTTGTAAAAAATACATTTAAATTCTTGGGCATGCCTAGCCTTGCTCAAAATGTGTTTCAACAAGCCCAGACATGTGTATCTTGCAATGCTTTTTATAGCCAGGTTATCCAATATTCTCAGGCATTACAGACAATGTTTTGTTTGGCATTATCCAACACATTTTTTATAAAGTAACTTTTCCCACAGTTGCTAGTCCCCGCGAGAATTGCAGAAAAGGGGTGTTTCCACCTCGTATCCACTTTAAAATCCGTAGGGCAGGGTTTTAAACTCTTCTCCTAGGACCCTCTTGTTGTAAATGACTTTCTGTGTTTTCTTAAGGGTTTTGGTCTCTATTTAACACTGATTTTTGTTCCTTACGATAGAGGGCTGCTGCACCTCTCTCTTTTTTGAGGTGTTTTCTCGCAGGCCCGTGCAATAGTCCAGGACTAGATCTTTCAAACTGTCAAAGTTGATCTATTGACAGTTTGCCAAGTTCAGGGTAATACCTTTGACTTTCATACAGGCCTTTCCTCCCGACAGCTTATACCCGTATGTTTTCGGGCCTGCCGACACAAACTCGGTGATCTAGCGGGATCTCACTCGTGAGGGAATTTAGAAAGAGTTTAGCGATTTGGCATTTAGCGGGGTTAAACCTGATCTCGTGGTGGCACAAACGCACGCCTTCTTTCTGGTAGAAATCGTTCAAGTACTTATTTTGTTTTTCTTCGTCTGTGCACCAGCTGGGATACCCTGAAGCCTCTTGTTTCTGGTGGAGGTGTCATTTGATGAAGTCTTTTCAGAGTACATCAGATTTTTCATTAAAAAGCCAGATTTCATATATTTTTGCCACCGCGTACCCCTTCGCTATGGCCGCGTTCAATTCCACCGTGCACCAAGTCCCCAGGATGGCCCTCTCCTCGTCAGTATGGATGCACATCTCCCGCTGCTCGGTTTCCACACAGGTTCGGCATAGCGGGAACATAAGCTTGCCACCCACTCTGACAGGTAACAATGGGAAAAAGAAGCCTTGTGTGGGGTACACTTTAACTTTTGCAATTCCAAAATAATTTGCAAGGGGTCCAAATTTGTCATAAACTATATCGGAGTGTTCGAGAGGGTATTTGGTTTTCTTTACAAAAGGGTAGAAGCTGGTAAAATCATAATAGTGGATTTCTTCCCCGGAGTTAAGTTTGTAATATAGGCGCATAGCGTTTGTCCTTCCCCCAAAAAGAGCATCCCTAGGCACGAGAGGCTTGGGCAACTGGGCTCAGTTTAAAAAACCTGCAAGCTCCCTGTCTGTTTCTTTCATCACTTCCCACTCTTGCTCTCAAAGAGTCCTCACTACAAAACCAAGTTGTTTCAGATAGTCGGTCTTGAGCTGCGTCTTGTAATAAAGAAACCCAAAAGTTGTCCCCGTCATAGGGTTTTGTGCTTTTTCACAATGACAGGTGGCACAGGCGTGGAAAAGAACACCCGTTAAACTCTAAGGCTGTGTGTACCCTGTCAACACTGGCATAACCGTCTAAAGAGTAGGAGCCTACCTGTAGTTCCCCACCCTGTAAAGCATGCCGTATTTGTATAGTTTCTTTGTGAGAGGTATACAACAGCCACTGAACAGATGGGGTCGAATATCTTTTTCCTGCCTGTGATCATTGTCTGGAGGGAGAAGAGCTACCGTGTTAGGCTCCAAAAACATAAACCTGTACATAGCCATGCAGACAGATGCCAGTGTTATGTACCAGAATGGATCTATACACAGTTTTATCTCGGTGAATTTACCAGGTTCTCTCTCTACTAGTTCTCCCTTCTCCATGATTTTCAAAATCTCTTTTCTGTAGAGGATACAAGGCTGTCTCAAAATTTTGACATCCTGCTGACAGTAATATGCGAGCTCTTTCTGCAAGTCAAACGTCTCCTACCTGTGGGCCTGCTACCAGTCGAGAAACTCTGCTTTTTCCCTGGGCATCATGCTTTCTACACCATAGTGCTCCACACCGGGCATAGGCCCCATGTCATTTTGATTTTCTAAAGTGTTCAAAAAATGTGGAAAATACCCTTTGCACCCTTCAAACCCCATCACCTGCAGGAGCTTACCAAGCTTCATGGGCAAGAAGTTTAAAGAGTCTATAAAACGAATGCCCAGGACCTTACCTTCCACACACATTACTTTACTGCCCTGAGTGATCAGTTCTAGGCACATCTTTTCCTTCATTAACTGTCTAATGATGAAGTATGCATCGTAACCTTTGGAATTGTGCACCTGGAACGTGTAGACCCGGAACTCTTTGCCAATAAAGGTCTGAACAAACACAGAAAGACACTCATCACCCTTAAATTCCCAGGACTTTTCCGGCTTGAGGGACATAGCAAAAATGTAATTGGGAGTGTGCAACCCAGTCTCCTGTGTGTATTCAGAATCATAACAAATACACTTTTCTGAGGATTCGGGCTTTCTAAGGCTGTCCATAAAACCGAGGTGACCGTCTACATCACCAGCGATCAAAGCCTGACCCCGCTTATAGCGCCTCCCTTTACACCTGTGCCGCTTGTCCACGGAAGACTGACCCTTATCGCACAACGTTTTAGACAGGCATTCAACTTGTTCTGTCGACGCCCAGTCGATGTGTCTGTCTAAACGCTCTCTGGACTGACAATACAGTCTACAGCGAGGAGACCTCAGCTGCACGTCCACGCTGTCTGAGCATGTTATGCTCAAGCAGAGGCAGCAGCTGGACCTGCAAGAGTGGCCGTGACTGTGCACCGTGGGGCAAAACTCACCATAATTTTTTGCTCCAAACAACTTTTTCACAACCAGAACCCCCTAGTAATGCTCATCGTGCAACAGGATGAAATAAGTCTTGGGGTAAACTGCCCCCCCCGTTTTAAAAAAGCCCCTTTCGCCGCATACAGCACCACCTGTATGTTGACTCCTAAATGCTGTTCAGACATTGCTACGTCACTGAGCATAATCTTTCTTTGATCTGACCAGCCCAGTTTCTCATGCAACTTTCTCGCCCCCGCTAACGATTCCGCGTCCGTAGGTTTATGGTCGGACATGACAGCCAAGAGTCCACGCGCAAAACACAGATGGGTACCCGTGTAAGTCAGGTCTACTAAACATTGTCTCTTTTTTATGGATGATTTGACTACTGAGGATAGAATTTAAAACTCTATGAGCGGTCCCCACCCCTGTTTTTTTACAACTGTCACAACGAGGTGCAATGTCCCATTGACATGCAACTCTATTGCTCTGTGGCAGCTTTGAGGTCTGATTGAAGAAATCTTCAGCAGACAGCTCATCCCTAGTTCTTCAGACCAAAAACAACGGTTTAGTTAAATTACAGCTCTCTAAATGTAACTGAACATAATCATCAGGGCCTACCCTACCATTAACGTCATTGAGAACTAACTGTATCCCCCTGTGTATGGCTTCAACAACCTGCTGAGTTGAATTTATTCGCTCAAGATTGACAAAATGAAATTCCTCACAATACACCGACCCCCCAAATCTAGGTAATTCACGTTGCCAACTTCTCACTCTCTCCATACACACCTCTGCATTTTCAGGGTTACTTGGGGGTTCCTCTACGGGACCATCAGCGGCATCTTCTACATCAGATGCTATTTGAGAGTCAGACTCCGAGGCGCCTCCGTGAGGGTCATCGGGAGAAGATGGGGACCCATCATTCTAGAGAGCCCTCTGGGGAATTTTCTAAACCAGACTCTGTGTGAGAGTCTGATTCCACCTCCCCATTTTCAGACATGCCAGTTTGAGAGCCTCCAGTCGAGGGCATCTCTTTTTGTCCCCCCTCCCCATTACCTCTTTAGCTCTTTTTAAAATTTTTACAGCGATCCTGGCCTGGAACTTTTTGGCAGCCATTTGTTTGTCCACCAAGCGCTATCCCCCCTTTTGTTTACACCTGAGCTGATGTGTATCCTTGCGGGTGCCCCTTTCCACGACTAGTCACGCCTGCGCAGAGCCAAAAATTGAAATATTTTTCAAAAAGTCACCCACCAAAGCTTTTGCTTTGTTGATGTGCTTTCCAGCCCTCCGTTCTTTTAGACCCCCTGAAGATACACCATTCACCGGTATTCTGAACGAGGCATCATATTTTCCCCAAACCTTTTTTAGAATACCGTTCTTTTAGAACCCCCGAGGATACAACATCCCTCAGTCTTCTGAACGAAGCATCGTAGGTGGGCGTTTTCACTCACGGTTTTCTCAGGGCTTGGTGTGGAGGTGGCCGCTGAGGAACTGGCGTTGTGTTTGCGTGGTTGGTTTTCACCAGAGTTTTTTGTTTTGTCCTTGGCTTTGACGTAATTGAGGTTTGGACTGCCCTGGTGCTTCATCTGCACTCTTGTGCCGTTTTGAGTTGTTAAAGGTCTCAAAGCAGATTTCTGGTTCTTTGGCTGGTCTGGTGGAGGTGTCCCTGTAGCTTTGACTACAGCATTGTCAGGAGAACTGCACATTCCCGATTGGGGGGGAAGGAACATATTACAAAACTTAACTTTACCATCTTTCTCACCCACACCGAAGTATTTACTTAAAATACAAAACCTCATAACCTCACAAACACAATATATTTACTGGGCTTCATCCATCCATCTGGGGAATTTTTCTTTTCAGCTGTCTCTTTTCTTTTTCTTTTAAGCTTGTTTACCCTCTGGTCTGAGGGTCTCTCATGTTTTGATCGTACTGTGGAGCAGACAATATTATTATGATGATGATTATTATTATAATTATTATAAATCACATGAAACTGTCTTGTAAACTTAAAAATAAAATATTCATTAGGGTGTTTTTCTATTTAAAAAGTCAGAGCTTTCAAACAAAATAATCCATTTCAGGCTGTACAACAAACAGGAGTTTTGAGTTTATTTCTACCACTTTAAAACAAAAAACAACAAACCCGCAAACATTTTTTTTAAATACACCTCATTTTGCAAAATAAAAACCAAACTGCTTTTAAAATCAACTTTTAAAATCCAGTTTAAAACACATTTTGCACAGTAAAAAAACACCCTGTTAGTTTGAAACACACCATTACCATCAGTTTGCAGCCATATACTTTAAAAAAAACCCACCTATGTTTTTTTACACACAGAGAGAGAGAGAGAGAGAGAGAGAGAGAGAGAGTTTAAAACACAAAAAGAAAAGGAGTACTTGTGGCACCTTAGAGACTAACCAATTTATTTGAGCATAAGCTTTCGTGAGCTACAGCTCACTTCATCGGATGTATACTGTGGAAAATACAGAAGATGTTTTTATACACACAAACCATGAAAAAATGAGTGTTTATCACTACAAAAGGTTTTCTCTCCCCACACCCTACTGTCCTGCTGGTAATAGCTTATCTAAAGTGATCACTCTCCTTACAATGTGTATGATAATCAAGGTGGGCCATTTCCAGCACAAATCCAGGTTTTCTCAACCCCCCACCCAAAGAAAAACAAACCCACTCTCCTGTTGGTAATAGCTTATCTAAAGTGATCACGTACATTGTAAGGAAACCTGGATTTGTGCTGGAAATGGCCCACCTTGATTATTAATGTGTGTGGTGGGGTTTTTTGGTTGGTTGTTTTGGTTTTTTTTGGTAAATATAGTATTTTAAACTTTTAATGGCTTTGAATTGCTAGAAAGAGTGACCCATAGCATTCAAAACCACTCCTGGGTCATATTTAAACTGTCCAGTAGAGTTCTGCCAGTTCCTGGGTCATTTTCACTGTCCAGTAGTGCTCTACCAACTCCAGGGATTATATTTAAACTGCCCAATAGCATCTGCGAATTCCTGAGGTTTTATTTCATTTCATATTAATCCGAACTCACCCACCCACCTCCCTTACTATGGGTGCACACCCATCAAATTTATCCCTATAGCAACAAGGGTAAGGAATCACAGTTACCTTCATTATTCAGTGGGGGTGTGGTTAAAACCATTCAGTTCAACAGGATGAGGCAACTCTGTTGTACTCAAACACATGTCTGAACCATCCCTGTTTTGTTTTCGTGTTGTAAGCAGAGGCAGGATGAGCTCTACCCTGACATCTGGTGGTGAGTTGTGGAAAAGGACTTCAGGAGCTGATCTCGTTTGCACAGGCACACCCACCCCGCCTAGCATGAGCCCACAGGAGCCCAAACGGTTACTTTGGCTGCTGTGGGATCCCCAGTGTCTCTGTTATTGGGGCAGGAAGAATAAAGTGTCATTATCCTGATTATGTGAACCAAGGACAGTGGAACTGTACTTGGCCTTTTATGACGGAGGGACTCACCATCAACTAAGTAGCACTCGCTAGGCAAGGGACAAGGATTGCAAAAGCCAGTGAATTGAGAGAGTTTGAGGATGGAGGTTTGTGCCTAGTGGTGTGAGCCCCCTTCTGAGGGCCCCAAACACCAATTGTACCTTCTCTCCATTATGTAATATCAGAGAGAATTTTGATTCTATTAGGAGTTTGGTTACAGACTGCAGAGCTGAATTCACTTTGGGTTCATGGTGCCCCAGCTCTGAGGCCCACTACTACTTAACACAGTATTCAGTGATTTCAACTTGACGTAGGGAAGCTTCAGTGCCCCACTGGTGGGGGCTTGACCTGGTTTTGCATTGTGTTTCTGGAATGGAACTCCTAGATACTGAACCTAGACCCTGTTGTTGCCAACTCTGATGGGCAGAAGGGTTACACTGTAAATACATTTTTAGGATTTGTTCCCCTCCCACTTCACAGCTTGTTGCTGTAAATGGGTCTCTTTTACACAAAGACACAAGAGCTAGGTTCTCACAAACCATTTTTTTTCAATTTAAAAGTCATACAGCTTCTTGAAAACAAACCCAGATGCTCCATAAAAACTTTTAGCTCACTTAAGGGCCAGAGACCTTCTAACAGAAACACAGATAATCACAAAGCCCTTTTCATTCAATTTTTTAAAATGTACAGCGACCAAGTTTTATATTGCATGTTTGTCCCCTCATCATTCTCTCAATTAATCCTTTTAGATTTCTTACAAATAGTCTTTTTCTTAAGCAGGGTTCTGTCAGTTTTTGTGTGGACCAGACGGTCAATGTAACGCTGTAAGCAGGCATCTTCTGGTTTGGACATTTTCTTTAAAACACAGTCAGGGTCTCCACTGAATTGCACAGCATTTCTCAAGGTCACCGCTTGCGCTAAATGTTCTTGGGTTAGGCACAGACGTTGCATAACATAACCTATGGCAATAATAGTGTTCAATAAGCTTTCCAAACACAGCTCAGCACACAGGCCCCAGAGCTTGCAGTTTCTATCCATTGAAGTCCAAGTCACACAGGCATGGTGCCATTGGGCTGGGGCATTTATGACACAGCCCTCACCATTTTCAAAAAGCTTTTCCCTAAGACAGTGATGAAGAACAGCATAAACAGCAACGCGTACAATAGTCCGCATAACATTTTTACGCTCGTGACGTGGCACTGGCTCAGCGAGTTCCATGCCAAGTCTCCTCCTAAACTCCTCATAGCCGTCCTCCTCAGAGTCATTTTCAACAATTTCTAGCGGCGTTGAAGAAAAACAAGGCGAGCCTGGTTCACCTTCGCTGCTTGATGCAACGCTGTCCAGTGTTAGGATATAGATATTCAGGTCTGTCTATAAAGGCCTATACTCTAAGAATTTAGGTGTATTCTTATCACTTGGCCAGTTATAGAGGTATAAAAGAAAGAATCAAAACCACTGTCTGCCAGTGTAAGGGCCTTCTCTTACTGTGACAGTCTGAGGCCCTGTTCTTAGGCTAAGGCCTTTGGCTAAGCAACAGAGGCAGCCATAAGCTGGGAAGCGACCAGTCACATCCTCACATTCCAAACTAGTCATATTGAAATAAGGTGCTATTGAGCTGTTAGGCACTATCAGGACAGGATTGTATTCCTATCACCTCCAGAGAAAGGGAAGTGCCTAGAAAATGTAAAAGGAAACTTAGTTTGATAGCATCCTGTCTGGCAAGAACTCACTTATCAATAGCTGGGATGTGGAATCCTCACTTCTGTATTGTCTTGTCATTATAGTTCCCACTTTGCTGTTGTTTGTCTGTATCATCTCTGTCTGGTTCTGTGATTGTTTCTGTCTGCTGTATAATTAATTTTGCTGGGTGTAAACTAATTAAGGTGGTGGGATATAATTGGGTACATAATCGTGTTACAATATGTTAGGATTGGTTAGTTAAATTTCAGGAAAATGATTGGTTAAGGTATAGCAAAGCAGAACTCAAGTTTTCCTATATAGTCTGCAGGCAATCAGGAAGTAGGGGGGTGGGGGTGGGCATGCGGGTGAGGGAGATGGGAACAGGGAATGGGGGTAAGGAAATTGCAATCATGTTTGCTAAAGAGGGAAATGGGAACAGGGAATGGGGGTAAGGAAATTGGAATAATGTTTTGCTCAGGGCAGGAATGAGAACAGGGACACAGGTGTAAGGCTCTGTGGTGTCAGAGCTGGGAAGGAGGACACTAAGGAAGGAAACTGGAATCATGCTTGCTGGAAGTTCACCCCAATAAACATCGAATTGTTTGCACCTTTGGACTTCGGGCATTGTTGCTCTCTGTTCATGCGAGAAGGACCAGGGAAGTAAGTGGGTGAAGGAATAAGCCCCCTAACATCCAGGGCCTCCGGGTCCTCTAGAAAGGCATCGTCAAGCTGTCGAGAGATTTTCAGACAAGAAACAAGCGTAAGTTCCCACTACTTGTTTTTAGATTTACACAACCCCTGGTTCCTAACCCCATTACACCCAATCATCGACTGTCGCTTCTTAATCATTCATTTAGCGGAGCTACGTCTTTTCCATTCACCTTGTCTGCCAGTGCCTTCCCCGAGCCATGAACTCCTTCCTCCTCCAGGGTGGTGGATGACGAGAGGCCACCATGCTCATGGGGGTGTCTCATGAGCAGTTGGGCTTCAGGGTCGGATTCTGGCATATCCATCAATGGCTGGGCCAAAGGAATCCCCTTGGCTTCTCTCTCATCCTCTTCAGAACTGTCGCTGCTGTAGCGCTTTCTCCACACAACTCCAAAGGTCCTCGGGGCTAAAACAAAGTCTGAAGGTCTCACATGGGAGGTAAAAGAGTCCACGTTTCCTCTCAGCCTTTCCACAATTTCTAAAACATGTCTTCTTGGTAAGAGATGGCCTCCTCTTCCCAGCGCTGGGACTTATGAGGTGATGGTGCTGCATTCTGATTGGCAGAGGTCGTTGGAAGGAATCCTTAGAGGGGTCACACGACCCTATTCTGGGCGGTTGACCCCGTCCCAGAACCCACCCTATTTTGGTCGAATCTCCTTTCGGAGCTGTCCTCTGTGGCCAAAACCCATCATGATTGGTAGAGGGTGGTGGGAGGAGTTCTTAGAGGGGTCACACGAGCCACTTCCTGATGGGTCACCCCGCCCGAGAATTCCCCCCAATTGGACAAATCTCCTCTCGGGGTGGTCCCCAGCGGCTGAAACCCCTCCTGATTGGTAGAGGGCAGTGGGAGGAGTTTTTAGAGGGGTCACACAAACTCCGGAACTCCCCCTGATTGGTCAAATCTTCTCTCGAGGTGTTCCTGTTGGGGCAAAATCCATCCTGATCAGCAGAGGACAGTGGGAGGAGTTCTTACAGGGGTCACATGACACACCTTGCTTCCGGACATGTGTCCGCCTTGACCCCGGAAGTAATACTCCCATGAGGTGGGACTTCCGGTGACCTGTGTGCAGGGCTTACAGGGTCAAGGGGTGGGGTTAACGTTTGATTGATGGTAGGGCCCTTATACTACTCGCACCCGCGACCCAAAATTGGAACAAGACAGACTATAATACTGGAGAGAAAGAAAGGAATGTTTTAAATGTTTTAAATCCTTGTACTGTGCTGTAAATTCTTTCCCCCAAATTAATTAAAAACATTAATTTGTATTTTTTATTTTTCTATTTTTTTTGTTGTTTTATAAAACAATACAGCAACTATAATACTGGCCAGTATTATACTTTTATAAATAGAATACAACAACCATAATACTGGCCCGTATTAGCCATTCTCCTACTGCTCAGATGCTGTAAGGGAGAGAAGGATCAGGCCCTGTAAAGTAGGCTGGGTTGATTTTTTATGATTCGAAGTGTTTTTATTACACATCAGGACATCTAGTCATTCTGATTTAATTGGGGATTGGTCCTGCTTTTGAGCAGGGGGTTGGACTAGATGACCTCCTGAGGTCCCTTCCAACCCTGATATTCTATGATTCTATGCAGCCTCTGGACAAGCTCAGTGATAAGCATGTACATTACACTGCTTGCTCAGGGGTCATTACTGTAGAAACAGCCAAGTACTGGCCCAGATCCTCAAATACACCTGAGCTTTAGACTCTGGGTTGTTCTAAATTACGCTGTCTTGTAACAGCAATTGCTGTACGGGAGATTGCTGTAGCACCGGGGTCGGCAACGTTTGGCATGCAGCCCCCCAGGGTAAGCCCCCTGGTGGGCCGGGCCAGTTTGTTTATCTGCCGCGTCCGCAGGTTTGGCCGATCGCGGATCCCACTGGCCACAGTTCCCCACTGCAGGCCAATGGGGGCTGCAGGAAGCCGTGGCCAGCACATCCCTCGCCCCGCGCTGCTTCCCACAGCCCCCATTGGCCTACAGCGGGGAACCACGGCCAATGGGAGCCATGATGGGCTGAACCTGCGGACGCGGCGGGTAAACAAACTGGCCTGGCCCGCCAGGGGCTTACCCCGGGGGGCTGCGTGCCAAACGTTGCCAAACCCTGCGGTAGCACAGCGCACACTGTGTGTGCCTGTAGTGGGCTGGTCACCGGCTCCTGCTCTGAAGGGCTTGAAATCGGCCCTGGGAGAGGGCTCAGCGTGCCAGAGGGCTGCTGCTGCTAGGAGAGCAGCGAGCCTCGGCTGACTGGGGAAAGAGCCACAGAGGCGGCCATGCCCCAACAGCTGGCCTGTATGAAAAGGCTGGGAGCCAGGCGCTCAGAAAGGCTCTGTCCAGGCTTGTAGGGCGTAGGGCCTGGCTGTCTGCAGAAAGGGGAGTGGGAGTGAAGCCGGGCTGGGGAAAGGCCAGAGGAGCTCCAGGCTGGCAACTCCCCAGGCTGCAGGGCCTGGTCCTAGGCCCACAGAGGTAGTGGGTGGTAGAGGAAGGCAGCTGGTCCAAACCCCCCTGGCCTATGATGAGTGGCTTTTACACTGCAGCCTGCCCCAGGAAGTGGGGGCTTGATGGTGACTGGCAGTAGCGCAGACTGAGGCAAGGTGGGGATTGGAGGGTTGTGGATTCCCCGGAGAGGGGAGACCCAGAGGCAGGGTGTGGGGGGTATTGCCAAGGGGCAGCACCCCAGATAAAAAGGCACCAGGGTCCGGGAGGGCCAGGGGGCCAGGGGACAGTGAGACACCGGCCGGCAGAGGGTGCTCCGTGCTGGAAAGAGCTAATTCCCGGACGACCAGCAGGAGGCGCCGCAGGGGTGAGTCGTAGTGCTGCTCCCGTGCCATCTTCTGTTTCCAGCTCACACCCCATATACTTGGGTGGGAAGCTAGGAGTTGGTGACCTACAGCCAGCTATGCTGGCTCTACGCTATATCCGCTAGTTCTCTGTGTGTTAGGGATTTGCACATGCTGGGGAATTCCTAGCTGCCTCTTAGGGCAGCTTTGTGGCTACTTTGCCCTGCTCCACGGCAACATAGGGCAGCAAAAAGGTGACTTTACAACTAACCCCACCCCTATTTATGCACCTACATGTGATTGTTAGGAGTCTAAGTTTAGGTACCCAGGTTTGGAAAATTCAGTCACCTGGCATAAAGTTGTCTGACAAATATGCCTTTAAACATCATTCCCCTTGTTTTTCAAATATCTATTTTAAACACCACAATGTTGACAGAGATTTAGGTGCCCTAATCAGCACCTCTGCAGGTGGCTATAATGGGTATTTAGGCATAACTGCAGATTTTAGTGCTTAACTTTAGTCACCCAAAGCCTTTGTATTTGTATTGCCCAATCCTATGAGTTGCTGAGTGTTCTCAAACTCCCACTGATGTTGTTGGGAGATAAGGATGCTCTGCCCTTCAAAGAAGGCAGATATAACTCATCCTCCCAAGTTAGCTACTGTGATCCTCCACCTCCATATAAAAAGGTCACTGAATGGTCAGGTTTCTAGTCTCCATCACCACCTCATTCTCCAGTTTACTGTCCCCCTGGGTTCAGGGCCTGTGAGGATTCCTCAGGCAGCAGTTAGCAGAGGAGGGCGAAAGGCAGAGGGAGTCTGGGATGTTATTGCTTACAGCTCTCAATGGGGAGACAATGTTCCTCTAACAGTTGGATATTGGAAGGAAATCAATAGAGACCCCTGTTGAATTGACACATTCAAAAGCGACAATATTAAGTAGTATGGGTTCCCCTAATCTTGTAGTGTTTCCTGTTCTGGTGATTGCTTTCTATATCATATCTAGCAGCTTATTCCCTGTCCATGTCATCATATTATTGTTCCCTAGTATTCTCCTCTCTGTTTATGTGTAGTAAGGGGCACTGTACAAAAGACTGATGACTCTTCACATTTCTTTTTCAGGTGCTGGCCATGTATCTCACAAATAAGGTCAGATGTAAATAACCCAGCCCCAGACTTTGTATTCACTGTGCACACATTTCCTACGAAACTGTTTGAAGTATCTGCTTCAATTGCTCAGAGGCCTGATTTCTTCTTTCAGAGAAATTGGGGCTTCCTGCCTGTCCACTGTAACCATGATGTGCGGGCTTCTTCCCTTGCCCGTTCTCCATGGAGATGGAAGAAGACCTCAGTGCCTCTCTGGGGTCTCTAACCACTCTTTCGGGATCCCCACAAAGCTAGATCTAATCTCTGTAGTTAGTGATCTGGGGACTGGTTCTTAATCATATTCTCTTCTTTGTTTTTCTGGGAATTCAGTGTTGCTGATGAATTCTGGCTTGTAAGCGGCACGGACTGTGTTTTGGTGAGTTAGCCTCCCTCCTGTCTAGCCTATTTCTGGGTCAGAAGGCTATCTGTGAACTGCGTCTGTTTACTTACAGACTTAGGATAGGTGCCTGTAATAGTGTGTGTGGGAAGGCATCTCTGCTTTTCTAAGCCAAGTCCCTGTTTGTATACTGCAAGACTTTATCAGAGAAGACCCATAGGATTCCCTAACTTCCCCCACTGCACTACAAGGGAATGACTGTCATTGGGTATCTCTGATAGGGTATGTCCTGCTGTGCTGACTGGTCTTGTGACTTCTCTGTATCAGGGACCAGCTCATTTTGTTAATAATTCACATTGGACTAGAGCTGGGTGAAGGCTGAAGGGTCAGTTCACTGTAGGGCTCACCAGTTAAACTCCACAGTTCAGAGAATCCTAGAAATGTAGGACTGGAAGGGTCCTAGAAAGATCATCCCAGTCCAGCACTATACTTAGACCCTCCCTTACAGCTCTTTGTCTAATGGGTTCTTAGAAACCTCCAATGATGGTGTCATAAATATAAAGGGAAGGCTAACCACCTTTAAATCCCTGCTGGCTAGAGGAAAAAACCCTTTCACCTGTAAAGGGTTAAGAAGCTAAAGATAACCTTGCTGGCACCTGACCAAAATGACCAGTGAGGAGACAAGATACTTTCAAAGCTGGAGGGTGGGGCAGAAAACAAAGGGCTCTCTCGGTCTCTGTGTGGCCTTTGCCTGGACCAGACCAAGAATGCAGGTCAGAACTCCTGTAAAAAGTCAGTAAGCAATCTAGCTAGATGTGCATTAGATTCTGTTTTGTTTAAATGGCTGATAAAATAAGTTGTGCTGAATGGAATGTGTATTCCTGTTTTTGTGTCTTTTTGTAACTTAAGGTTTTGCCTAGAGGGATTCTCTGTGTTTTGAATCTGATTACCCTGTAAGGTATTTACCATCCTGATTTTACAGAGGTGATTCTTTTATTTTTTTCTTCAATTAAAATTCTTCTTTTAAGAACCTGATTGGTTTTTCCTTGTTCTTAAGATCCAAGGGTTTGGGTCTGTGTTCACCTATGCAAATTGGTGAGGATTTTTATCAAGCCTTCCCCAGAAAAGGGGCTGTAGGGTTTGGGAGGATTTTGGGGGGAAAGACGTTTCCAAGCAGGCTCTTTCCCTGTTGTATATTTGTTAGACACTTGGTGGTTGAAGCAATAAGGTCCAGGGGCAAAAGGTAAAATAGTTTGTACCTTGGGGAAGTTTTAACCTAAGCTGGTGAAAATAAGCTTAGGGGGTTTTTCATGCAGGGCCCCACATCTGTACCCTAGAGTTCAGAGTGGGGAAGGAACCTTGACAGATGGGGATTCCACAACCTCCCTTTGAAGCCAGTTCCAGAGATGAACTATCTTTATAGTTAGAAAGTTTTTCCTAATATCTAACCTAAATCTCCCTTGCTGCAGATTAAGCTGATTCCTACTTCCAGTGCACATGGAGAACAGTTGATCAGGGTCCTCTTTAGAACAGTCCTTAGCCAAACCTCAAATATGTTAAGATAAAGAGGCATCTGGAGGAGGGAAAGCAGGTGACGGGGTATGTGTGCAGCTTTCTTGGCTTGCCCAGGGCTCTGAGTCACCTTGTTACCCATCCGGCGAGAGGAAGATTTTCTCAGGGAGCTGATATCTAGTCAAGCATAACATCACCAGTCTGTTAGCCATCCTACCAATCTCCACAGGGCTCTGCCAGCCCTTGCTCTGCCGTGCACGGTAACAGTAGTTGCACCGCAGCCCCCAAGCCCCTCTGAAAGTGTCCCCCAGTAGCATCAGGTTACAGTCACAGGACACTCACAGAAATTACCAGGTTAGCTGTCCCCAAGGGAACAGAATCCAAACAGCGTGATTGGTACAGCTCAGGATCAGATCTTTGATAACCTCGCAGCACTGAGATATATGCAGAGTGGAATAATCCTAAAGTTATTATCAAAGGTTAAGAGTTAAGAGGGACTGAGTCAGGATAATGGAAACAGAACTGGTTACATACAAAATGAAAATCATAACATGCTTCTTAGTCTAAATTTAACATTAACAGGCTAAAATCAACTATTACAGCAGTTTTTCCACCTAAAGTAATCTCCCAGCATCATTAACCACCGTGCCTTGGATCCAACTTTCATGAGGAAGGAAAAAGGCTTTTTGCATGCTGTGACCCCAAAGTAACAGGCACATCTGGTAGGCTCATTGATTAGGGTTACTCTTCTGGGGAGGGAGGGATTCTGTAATTCTATTAATGTGCTGCTTATGTCACTTGTGTGTTCATAGGGAGCTCTACTCCTTCCTTCTGCAAGTGCCCTCCCAATGGAGCCACCCTGCAGGACCTCGGTTCCCCAGGGCTGGGTCCCTCCAGCCTAGAACTAGATAAACACGCACGCACGTACGCTCACACTAGCAGAGCAAGTCTGAGCAGACCAGGTCCATCAGCCCTCTCCAGCTGATCCTCTCATATGGCCCTGTACTCAATGGGCTGGGTTAAGCAGCACTTTCAGCTGCTCCCCTCTTATGTGCCCCAAGTTTAACACATCCCTATCCCACTTCCACGTTACAGTTGTACTGGTAGTAACCCACTTCATGAGCAAACCCCACAGTATTTTTGGGCGCTACCGGGATCTTTAGCTTAGGTAAAAGAAGGGTTGCTGCAGAGTAAATGGGGGAAGCGGAAAACACCAAAGAGTAAAATTCAGAGAGGGAGAGAGAAGCAACCAGCTGAACCATAAAAGTTATTTATTGAATAATAGTGATAACTACACAAGGAGGGCTAAACAAACATAATGGTTACATTTGAAAGGTTAATACCTGAGGAAGAAAAGAAAACGGAGGGGCGAGGGGGGGGGGAATCTCACCCACTCCATGAGGCTTGAACTGGGCGGGGTTCCTGGTAATGGTGGTAGCTCAGGGTCCTGAGTGCTGGAGACAGGCAGAGCCCCCAGCACAATCAGTCAGGAGATGGAATCCCAGGGGAACTGATGCAGAGTTTGGGTCTATACATCAGAACCCTTACTTGGGCATAGGTAGGGGGTTTTGTAGAGAAAATACAATAGTTCAAGGGAGAACACTAGATTTGTTTATGGGTAAACTGATGACTCAAGGGTTTTCTTCTTTGCCTTTGTTTCTGTCTTTCGTGAACAGCACATACCCTTCAATCCCTGTACTCCAGTCATGCCTGTTCCACCAGGTTTCTGTTATCCCTAGAGCGTCTGGTTTCACTTCCTGTATCAGTCGCTCTAGCTCCTCGGTTTTGTTACCCAGCCTCCTTGCATTGGTGTACAGGCATCTTAATGGCTGCTGCTTGGCTTCACCCACATTCCTCGCCCAATTGGGTACAGTCATTCTGCTTCCAGTATCGCCTTCCTGAATGGTATCGGCACTGTCCTTCCTCTAAATGTCCATTCTCCTACCCACTGCTGGTCCTTTCTCCATTGCTGTGTCTGTCCTTCTTGATTTTTTCCTTCCGGTCAATATTAGAATCAGGCATGGAGATTACGTGAGCATCTCCCAACCATCTCCTGTGAGTTCCTAGTTTAAAGCTCTTTTAACCAGTTGCACCAACTCCATCCCAAACGGCTATTTCCCTCCCTACTCAGGTTTCGGTCCATCCCATGAGAACAGTCCTCTGCTCGTGAATGCCTCCCAGCA